>NC_069380.1:65299583-65929166 GCF_027475565.1 Acinonyx jubatus | reverse complement strand
CTGGTAACCACCATTTTACTCACTGCTTTTAGGAGTTCAGCATTTTTAGACTCCACATATCAGAGATGTCATAGAGTATTTGTCTTTCTCTGTCTGGCTTATCTCACTTGGCAGGATGTCCTCAAGGTCCATTCGTGTCGTTGCAAATGGCAGGATTTCCTTTTTTCTCATGGCTGAATAGTATTCCTGTGTGTGTGTGTGTGAGAGAGAGAGAGAGAGAGAGAGAGCGAGAGAGAGAGAGAGAGAGAGAGATCTTCATCGTTGAGAGACAGGTTATTTCCAAACTTTGACTGTTGTGAATAAGGCTGGCATGAAATAGGAGTGCAGATATCCCTACAACAACCTGCTTCATCTCTGTCATGACTGTAAAGTTTTTGTAATTTTATAGCTGATCCCATGTTATGAAAAGGTTAGCTCTGAAGTTTATAGTATTTATGTTTACTGATATTTATAGTTATAGTATTGATATTGTAAGAGACAGTGTGGGATCAAGGGATTGTAGTGAGCTCTTCTTTGGCATTGGGGTTCTTAGGGGGAGTGAAAACAACATAGCACTTGATAAGAGCTCTTTTTAATAAAACGAGTCAGAGATAAAGAGTGTTAGTTCTCAAATCCTGTGAGATTGGATGTACTGCTAACCATTCCAAGATGTCTGCAATCATTTGCATGAAGACATTAACTACCTTGATGTAGGCTATATTGGAAATGAAGTTCAATGTATAGTAGGGCTCGTATTGACTATGAGTGGGAAAATAGTATGGTTGGAGGTGTTAGTCATTTAGTCATTTAGTGGACGGAGCGGAGATCTGGGAAGTTTCCTGAGGAGAACCACAGCAAAATGACTTCGGTATTGTAGGAATCCCATCCAGCTATCCTATAGATATAAAGAAGCCCAGGGGTGTGGGGTGAAATAGAAGAATGGATAAATTCCTCTGTTGGTCTCTTTCATACAAACCATGCTGCCAGTGTCTGTGGTTCAGTAGCAGACTTGTCTTGGGTTTAGAGCTTAAGTTAATAGCAGCCTGGAGCCACAGATGTATCAATCCCAATGAATTGAACTTAAAAACATTTTATTTGGGGTGCCTGGGTGGCCCAGTTGGTTAAACATCCAACTTCAGCTCAGGTGTTTGATCTTGCCGTTTGTGAGTTCGAGCCCCGCATTGGGCTCTGTGCTGACAACTCAGAGCCTGGAGCCTGCTCCAGATTCTGTCTCCTCTCTTTGCCCCTCCTCTGCTCAAGCTCTGTCTGTCTGTCTCCCTATCAAAAATAAATAAACATTAAAAAAAAATAAGATCCACATTTTAATTACTCATTCAGGCTTTGGTACACAGTTCATTTTTCAGATTCCCCTCCTCCATTCACAAGTCACGGTAGTGGGAAAGGGAGAGATTCTTCCATCATCTCTTATGGCCTGTATCTTTTTTTTTTTAATGTTTATTTTTGAGAGAGAGAGGAAACAGTGTGAGCTGCCAAGGGGTAGAGAGAGAGGGAGACACGGAATCCGAAGCAGGTTCCAGCCTCTGAGCTGTCAGCACAGAGCCTGATGCGGGACTCGAACTCACGAACCATGAGATCATGACCTGAGCCGAAGTTGGATGCCTAACTGACTGAGCCACCCAGGTGCCCGGTATCTTTTTTTTTTTTTAATGTTTATTTTGAGAGAGGGAGAGACAGCGTGAGTGGGGGAGGGGCAGAGAGAGAGAGGGAGACACAGAATCAAAAACAGGCTCCAGGCTCTGAGCTGTCAGCACAGAGCCTGATGCGGGGCTCGAACTCACGGGAGATCGTGACCTGAGCCGAAGTCTGACACTTAACAGACTGAGCCACCCAGGTGCTGCCACTGGCACCCCCCGTATCTTAATTTTTTTGCAGTAACGTAGAATTTTTGCTTTCTTACTTGCTTGTTCTCCACAGAAGTTAAATGACATTTGGAAATTTGCAGGAAAATAGTGTCCAGGAAATCTTACTACTTAGTCTTTAAATGGCTTAATGTTTATAGAGAAGTAGTTTTTTGTGCTCATTCACTTTATCACAAATCGTGTAAGGACAGGATCTAATCCTAATTTTAGCCATCTTTTGGGCTTTTGTTGTTGTTGTAAATTTAGGTGTATGATGTTAACCTGTTTCCATTGTCTTTTATGTTTTGATAGTCTTTTTAAAAAGTCAGAAATGTGGGAATCGTTTTCCTGAATAAAGTCTGCCATTTGCCTTGGGGGTGTGGCTGGCTCTCTGGACGATTGCACCAGCTTCTCCTTTGTTGAGTTTCAGTAACACAAGGTTGTGGCCTCTTTACTCCCGTCTTTGCCTGTAAGGTTCTTTTCATATATTGGCTAAAACATATTAAGGTTTGTTTATCGAAATGTCATTAGTCTCCCCCCATCGCCACCCTGTATAGAGCGCACTTTGGTCAGAAGCGGTGGTATATGGAGCTCTGTATTTATGGTACGTCCTGTGTTCTCTCTCTTTGTACTTCACTTGAGAGGAGTCTTACATTCTTTGACTTCTGAACTTTTTTGTTTTCCTTGCTGGGTTTGAGGACAAATGCGAGGCAAAAGTGCCTGGCTGATAAAGAATGTATCTGGACAGAATGTGAGGCAAAGTGAAACCTAGGTGAAAGTGAACTGACCTAGAAAGTCCAAGCGTCAGGAGTAATGTGTTTTGATGTGAGAAAAGAAAAATGCTACATTGGACTCTCTCCCCCATTCATGTTTCGATGACATCTCACGCATGTGATAGCTCGACCTGTTCAGCCTTGAGCTGCTTGCTGCCTCCAGGTCGTAGTGTCTTGGTAAATTAAAGCTCTCTTACCCCTTTCTGATGAAAATATTAGCAATTTCAGGTTTGTGACTAGTGGATCTATTCAGCTCGGAAGGAAACCTTTCAGTGATGAGCAACATGACTTTTCATCTGAGGCCCGTGGAGTCTGTGGCTGCCAGGGAGATTGGGATCCTGGAGTGATTTTGCTTCATTACAAGCCTGTACAGATACTATTTAATGCAAGCAAGTTTCGAATGCTGGTAAGGAACACAGTTAAGGTCATGGTCTGAAAGGACTTTGATGTCCTGCAGAAGCCTGATTTTCCCCTAATATGCATGAAAAACTTGTGCAGTATAGCTCTTAGGAGATGAATATTTGTTCGTGTAGGTTACAATAGCACACGTACCTGGAGAGTGAGGAGAATGGCGGGCGGAATATGCATTTGCAGGGAAAAGGGGGGACGAACTAGTATGCAAAAATTAGCCGTGGAAATCCATAAATAGCAGGCCAAGAATATTCTGCAAATGTGTCAGCTGGGTTTTACCAGGAACAATGGACAGACACCAGATCCTGCCCAAAAAGAATTTCTGATTTTCTTAAAAGTTAAATGATTTCCTTACAGATTTCAGACCCTCTTCAAGCCTTTTCCTCTTCTATAGAAATTCCTGTTCTCTCCTTAGTTCCTAGATGTTTAAAGTACATATGAAAGACTATTATTCTGAGTGTGTCTTAACTGTCCACAAACTACCCTGTGCAGTCTGTGGTAGCCTGGATTACTAAGATGGTTTGCAGTTCATTTTATTTACGCGTGCAGGAGAGAAGTTTTAATTTTGTATTAGGTTTTTATACATGTGGCAAATTCCTCGGGCAGCCTATAGCTGGCCATTAGACTATCTGTGTCGCTTCTCGTTTGGAGGGTATAGAAGATGCCTGGACTGCCCTGGCCTCTGAGGGAGACTGAACAGAGATAATCCCTCCCGGATGTTGGGGCAACGGTGGAACATGGTGGGCATATCCATTATGTGTGCTGGTGGGATGTGCTGGGCTGGTGATGATGTGTTACAGTTTTAGGGGTTGACATCCTGCAAGGGAGACACTTGGGAAGGAGAACCCTGAGGCAAGGCTGAGGACGTGGGACCGTTCCGAGTGGAGTCAGGAGAGATGGGGCCTGGAGACAGCGAGACAACGCTCAGAATCCAGTTTTGGTGGTGGATCATGGAACAGATGAGAATAGGCGTTTCTAGTGCCTCTAGGCCAGGAGGTCAGCCTGGAGGCCATGAAAAGTTTCCATCTGTGTTGCTGCCAGCTTCTTGCCAAGGATGCCATGGCACTTAGGGAAGCACGTGTTGGTGTAGAGGTGATTAACCTCCCAGATACTCAGCACCAGGATCTCTTCCTGTGGAGCAGCTGCTGTGATGGGGAGCTGTATGGGTACGAACTGAGTGGGGAGATGAATTCAGTGTGGCCCTGCCTGTTCGAGGGTCCTGAAGGTGCAAAGAAGAGAGTTAGAATGCAGAGCAGGATGAATTCTTCTGTTACTTGGTGAGTTGAGACAATATCCAAAGACCCGGCCTGTCTCACGGTAGAGACAGACTAGAATCATACAGATGTGCGTGTTGTTTCGGAGCGCTCACTGCCCCGTCAGCGTGGGGGGGCTATGGGAGCTGGAAGGATTCTTGACCACCTTCCACACTGGTAGCCCTCATACTTTTGTCACAGGGCCATGCTTCTGGGTTGTAGCTGCCACAGGAGTTTAAACACGCTTGTTATTTTGGACTTGACCAGTGGTTATTTTTTCCCCCTACCTTTTATTGGCATTTGCCTTTGGTGGCCTCTTTTATCATTGCTTTGAGTGGTTGGTGCCAGCTTGTCTCACCATTGGCTTCTGTTCTTGGAATGAGGGTCTCTTGTTTCTAAACAGGGCAAATACTGAAAATGTTGCTTTCTGAACACATTCACTTAACCTTCTACCTGTCTGTTGAGGAACACTTACTGAGCCCTTATCGCAAGTCAGGCATGGTGTCACCAAAAGTTATGTGTCCCCTGCTAGACTCCTGTGCCAGTAGCCACATTAGTGTGGCTGTGATTGGCCCTGTGGAAGAGGAGGCCCCGGGTGGACTTGGCGAGTGTCCAGGGTGACCTGAACATGGAGGCGGGACCGGGGGCGGAGTGTGTCTGCAGGCACTGGCTGGAGAATGAGGCAGACTTATCCAGAAACGGGAAGCAGGAATAGTTGGGGGCGGGGGTGGGCGGCTGGAAACCAGCAAGGAAGCCTGACTGGCGGGTGTGGAGTGAGCGTGGGCTAGAGTGACGGTTCGGCTCAGCAGTACCGGGCCAGGGTTGAGTCGTGCCAGGCGCGCGGAGTGTTTTTAACCCCATCTCTAGAGCAATAGGCAGTTTTTCTGTTGGGTACAATGCCTGATGGCGTGCATCTCCATGCTTGGCAAAGCTCTGTCTCGCCGGGGACCTTGTGATGGGGTAGGGCAGGATATTCTCGGGATTTTTCTTGTAACTTTGAAGGTATTTTAACATGTCCCAATTTTTGTTACTGAGTCCTGGTTCACATTTCAACCGCATGGTTTGTGCTGTTTGATTTATTTGGTTATAACTTAATTGTGTCGGGTATAACCACTGTAAATCCTGTCTTCTCACTACTAGAGTTCATAGTGCCTCGTGAAGATGTGCAAACTAACATTTGCTGCTCTGCCTTTGACCCAGGAAACTATCGCATGATGACTTCGGATCTGAACTTGGGTACACTAACGACAGATTAGCATATTGCCTACATTTATTTTTATGGTTAGAAATAATGACTAATCTATCATAGATACTTACCTACCAGGGGTTATTTAAAAAGTGAATTGCAGTAGAGTTTTGGTTCTAGAATGGCACTTTGTTGAGGAGGAAGCTACACAACATTAGCAGCTCCACTTTCCATGTGACCTGTAGACTTAAGCTTTTCTTAAAGTTGTATCCTTGTCAGAGAGGGTTTATTTTGAGGAAAGAATAGGACATTTTTCTGTAAAAGTAAAAATGCTGTTCAGTGGTGTTCCCCCCCCCATCCTTCCCTGAAAAAAATAAAACTTTACAGTGCTTAATCAGGTTTCCAGATGTTTGTATGTATTTATTTATTTGGATATTTATAGTGTTTTCTGTCAAGCAGTTTGCCTCCCTGGGTGCATTCCAGAAATTTTAAAAACATACATGGCAAAGCCACAAAGATCAAAGACCTGTGTCTTATGAACTCTTTACAGCACTTCAGGCCAGTCCCTAGAATGATTTATATTAAAAGAATTGAGTAAGAGCTGTTACCAGCCACATCTTGTTGTGAGGAATGTTTCAGATGGGGACCCAAGAACCTGGTGAGGAACCCGTCCAAATTGGGGTTCTTCATTCTCTCCTGAGTCCAGGGGGCATCTATCTGAGACCCTCCAACAGTACAAGGACTTCGGTTAGCTCACTGGGGCATCTCTGTCTGGTCTCTTGTATTTCCACATCTTAAACATGGGGATGTTTTGAATATTATTGTATATTAATGGATGTTAATGAATATTATTCTATGTAGAATTTTTAAAGGTGCCGTTAAAAGTATGGGTTTCATTTTCTATATTTTTAAAGTACGTACTATCTACCATCTAAAGGGAAAACAGCAAGACTTTTTGTCGTAACCCACTAATGCCGCTGTGACTGATATCTCTGAAAGAGGAAGGGCCTTCAGCAGCTGAGGCCTGACAGAGAAGCAGCTGGAGGCATGACCACGCAGAGGCATTCTTGTCTTCTGAGGAAGAAAGTCTCAAATAGCGGTGGCCTTCTTTGATGGAGTTCTTACCTGGAAGTCGGAAGGATCATGGATTTGGTTTATCCAATCATTGATTAACGTTATAAAAGTAATTGGTAGCTGATCTCGTGCCTCACCTTCTCACTGCACATCTCCCCTTCTGGCGGGGAGTCACGGTGGTGGGGGTAGCGGGTGGGGGATAGGTGTGTCAAGTGGCAGCTTTGAAGAGAAAGTCTTTCTTACCTTCGGGCCTATCCTGAGTGCTGCATGCAGCCTTCTCCCCAGAGCAGACCATGCAAAGGATAGTCGAGAGCCTCTTACCCTCCGCTGCTGGCCCAGCTCTGGGTTTCACCCGCACAGAAGGATGCAGTCCTTTCCGCACTAGGCCGGGAACCTTTCTGCAATAGCAGCGCGCAGTTCTGGTGACGGATGGTGCTGACCCTGTGAGGTGATGTCGGGTCGGGCATCGGGCAGGCTTGCTCCTGGGCACCCCCTGTGACTCCGTCTCCAGGTGTGTGCTTCTCCACCCCTCTTCTCCCCCGGGCATGTCGACCACCCTGAGGTTTGAGAGTCGAAAGGACTTTCACTCGGGGTAGGTGAATTGAGCCCGAAGGCCTGCGGGATTCTTTGTCATCTCCAAGTTAGCATATTTGATGAAGAACCTTTTGCTTTTAGTTTGAGGCTGGATCCCCTCTGAGGAATCCTGCCTTGTAATCAGTGACTTTAACAGTATGACTTGGCTTAGGTCCCCGATGCTACCAGTTCATGCTGGGAAAACTTCAGAAATGCTACTGTCTGCCCAAACCATAGTTACCGAGGCATTTTTGTTTTCTAATTTGAGATCTCCTTTCTCAATAATAAAAGCCTTACTGTGCCTGAAGTATTTACAACAATTACTGAACCGTTTTTCTACTTAATGGATGTTGTGTTAAATTACATCTTGAAAAGTCACAATATACCAGCATTTATTTTTATTTTTTAAAATTAAAAAATGTTATTTTTAAGTAATCTCTACACCCAGCGTGGGACTCGAACTCACAACCCCAAGATCAAGAGTCACACACTCTAGCAACTGAGCCAGCCAGACACCCCATGATGAGCCAACATTGAAGTACATTTTGCTAAATGTATTTTAAAACACAGGTTGATTATTTAACTAGAGATGGAAGCTGCTTTCATGACCTAGTGTTCAAAAATCTTTGAATTCTGAAAAATAGTGGGATATTTTTTAAACCTAGCCTTTTTGTCTTTTTTTAAATTTTTTTTTTAAGAGAGAGCAAGCATGCAAGTGGAGGGGCAGAAGGGAGAGAGAGAGAATGAATGAATGAATGAATGAATGAATGACTGTCTGTCTGTCTATCTGAAGCAGGCTCTGTGTCTAGCATGGAGCCTAATGCGGGGCTCGATCTCCCCAACTGTGAGATCATGACCTGAGCTGAAATTAAGAGTCAGATGTTTAACCGGCTGAGCCACCCAAGCACCCCAAACATAGCTTTTGTCTTTTTTATCTATGAGGTAAGTAGTGCCTTCAGGCTTCCATTTACCCTCCCATCTCTGCCATTATACATGGTGGGTATGGATAGTTGTTATGCCTAATAAATGAAAAAAACTGAATTGTATATAATTGTCAAAATATTTTTTCTTTCTAACACATGTTTAGAGTGCTAGTAACATCTTGATTTTCTGTATGAGAATTACAGCTGTTACTAGGATTTTACATGATACTGAAATGTAGGGTTCAGGAAAAGAAACCTGGTTGAGTTTGTGAAATTATAATTTCTGTGCTCCCCATTTACTATTTCTGATTCTGACATTATTGTTCTCTTTTACTTTGGATCATATGCGCAACATGGAAGCCATGTAAAATGATGTAATGTTCAGAGTCACGTTGGTGGTGATTGCTAAGTGGTGAGGGAAGAATGTGAACAAACCCCGAGTTCCTTGATCTGATCTCCAGTAACTTCTAAGCCTTATTCAGAGGCTTTTAAACAGTTGCTGCATGAGAGAGAAGATATTTAGCTAATTTTTTTATTGTGATAAAAAACAAATTAGCTAATGATGTTACTTTACTGCCTTTTAAAAATACGCATTACAACTGATGCCCTGGGGACACCTGGGTGGCTAAATTGGCTGAGCGTTTGACTCTTGATTTCCGGCTCCCGTCATGATCCCAGCATTGTGGGATCGAACTCTGCATTGATTGGATCAAACCCTCTGCTCTGTGCGGAGCCAGCTTAAGATCCTCCCTTCTTCTGCCCTTCACCAGCACGCCTGTGCGCACGCTCTCTCTTTAAAATAAAAAAACAAAACAAGCTGAGGCCATGTGATGTCTTCCATGCAGTGAACCTCTGGGGACAAGAGTCTCTATCCTGGATTAGTCATTTAGGTCCTGTATCCCATCCTGTCCATCAGTTTTGACATAACCGGACCGATGACACATATGTAAAACCTTGGATTGGGAGTCACTTATTGTAACTTGTTCTGCAAGTGTTCCACAAGACGAGCAAACACTTCCAATAAATTTTAACTTGATAAACGAGCAATGTCTTGCACTATGAGTAGTATGTGATGACAGATGTCACATGATCACAACTGAGCCACTGCTTGAAATTCGCTTTGATATACAAGTGCTTTGGATTACAGGCATGTTTCAGGAACGAATTATGCTTGCAAACAGGTTTTAGGGTATTCTGAAAGAGAGGCCCAAGCATCCCGGGAGCAATCCTTGCGTGGCGGTCCCTTTGGCATTTGGTGCTGCTTCCTCCCCTCCCCAGCCCCTGCCTTTGCTTGGAGGGTCCTTTCCCCTCTTCGGGCCCACTAAGCTTCGAGGCTCTTTTCCATCATTTAAATGATTCTCAGGATCACACTTCCCTCAATATGTGTTTGTGGTTACTCTTCCCTGGAACGTTTTGTGGTATTTTTCTTCTTTAAACTCAGGACTAGCCCATCACCACCTTTCTGGATCCAGTGATGTATTCGTCTTTGCTTTTCATTCCAAAAGACACGTGCCCCGGAAGTGCAGAGAATACACACAGTTCACCCTTGTCTTTCATTCAGATCCACTTTTGTTTTATTTTGGTGTTTCCTCTTAGCTTCCTGTTCTTAGGTTATATAAGCTCACAAAAGGCAAAGGCTATTAGCGCTTCTCAGAGGCTCTTAATACTGCCTTTGGGTGTTGTTGACCAACCTGGGTCCTGTTTAGGGTTCTGAGGGGGCTGTCCTTGACTGGAAATTGTAGAGAATGGCAGGTTTTGAGGGACTCCTACTTGTGCTGATTTAGCCACGTCATCCAGTGGGGCTGAACTTTATTTATATTTGACTTTTTGCATCTTGGATGTTTTCTCATGGTGTTGGGAATGGACAAGATGGGGGCACCAAGAATATTTATTTGTGTAACATACTTTTTGAGAAAGGTAAATGCTGTAGTGTTTTCTAAAGGTCAGCTGGTGCTTTGTGGACCAAAACATTAACACACTCTACGCTCTCTCCTCTCCTTCATCCTGAGGTGGGTGGCATTCGTGACTGTTGGGCACCACTCTGCCACCAGCAGGCAGCCTCTCCCTTTGCTCATGTCCACCCTGTGCAACTTCACCCTGCTCTCCTCCCCCTGCGGAGAGCAGGTTCTCCCGTGTTGGGGTCTGGGTGGGACCAGGAGGCTTCTGCATATGTCTCTCGTTTCCTCACCAGGGTCTTGACGGAAGTGGCTGCCACCACAGGTGTCTCCTCTTTGGCCCTGGTGCACTGGTGCTAAGTGTGCATAACCATTCTACCAAGGTCACCAGGAGTAGATGAGTGTGACAGAGAGAATGGATTCTGTGGGAAGGATAGCCCTCCAGTTTGAATCCTTTTTTTTTTTTAATTAAAAAAAATTGTAAAATATACATAAAATCAACCATCTTAACCATTTTTTAAAAAATCGGCCAGCCAGTTTTTAGTCTGTATATTTTTTAATACGTATATTTTTTTTTACTTTTGAGAGAAAACGCACATGCGAGTGGGGGAGGGGCAGAGACAGGGGGACAGAGGATCTGAAGTGGGCTCCACGCTGACAGCAGCCAGCCCGGTGCAGGGCTTGAGCTGATGAACTGTGAGATCATGACCGGAGCTGAAGCCAGAGGCTCAACCGACTGAGCTACCCAGGCGCCCCGACCATCTTAACGATTTTAAAGTGCACATTCAGTGACATTAAGTGCATTCATATTGTTGTACTGTGTCACCACCATCCATCTCCAAAATTTTTTCATCTTTCCTAACTGAAACTCTGTCCCCATTAAAGAGTAACTCCCCACGTGCACGCCCTTGCCTGTGATAACCACTGTTCTGTCTGTTAATGTGATTATTCTAGATACCACATATGAGTAGAATCATATAGCATACCTTCTTTTGTGACTGGTTTATTTCATGTAGCATAATATCCTCAAGGTTCATCTATGTTGCAGCATGTGTCAGAATGTCCTTTCTGTGGGCTGAATAACATTCCTGTGTACATACATGTATGTGTGCGTGCCGCATTGTGTGCTTATTCATCCATTGATGACCACTAGGAACTGCTTCTGTCTCTGGCGATCGTGAATAATGCTGCTATGAACATGAGCGTACAAGTATTTCTTTAAGACCTTGTTTTCGGTCCTTTTGGGTGTATCTCCAGAAGTGGAATTACTGGATCATATGGTAGTTCTGTTCAGTTTCTTTAGGAGCTACCATAGTGTTTTCCACAGCGGCTGCATCACTTCACATTCCCACCCAGCAGTGCAAGGGCTCCAGTTTTTCCACATCCTCACCAGCATTTGTTGTTTTATCTTTTTGGTGTGTGTGTGCGCGCGCGTGTGTGTTTGCTTGTTTGTTTGTTTTGTTGTTTAGTAGCCATCCCAATGGGTGTGAGGTAGTCAGACCCTTTATCTTCTTGAGTAAATCATAGGAGGTGGCTTTGGGCACCAGTGTAGCAAGTGCCAGGTCCCCTGGAACAGTTGGGTAGCACATTCCTGAAAGCAGGCTGGCCATGCGGGTCCCTCGTGCGGCTTCTGTGCTCAGAATGCAGGCTTCTTTGTTACTAGTCTCCTCCTGTTGCCTTTTCTTGGCACGCTTCCTCCTTTTTAATCCTACACTTGAAAATTAGATCAAACGCGAACCGTGTTTAGATTTATTTACAGTTTCTTAACTCCTTTCCTGTTTTCCTTTTGACAGGCCTGGCATAAGAAGTCTTTTTCAAGTAGTAAATTAATTTAGGTGGCAAGCACCCTACCTGAATTTTGTTACATGCTGGCAGTTTAGATAAATGGATATTATAATCTCAGCACATTTCTGCCCAACGCTACTGTGCTGATTTGCAAGAGTCTACAAAAGTGATAATATTCTGTCAGTTTGGGGCCTAGAAGAAGAAGGAGGAAAAAAACAGGTCATATTTTCTTATTTGTATTTATAGGATGCCTGTGGGGAAGCTGGAAATGCCATGTCGCAGTTTACATGCCTAAATACACACGAAGAAAGATAAGGAACTCAAAGACGTTTCTTTGTAGGTAGACGAGAAGAGAGAGGGTCCAGATCAGTGACTGTCAGCCGTGTTGCAGATACATCCTCTGTTGCGACCAAAGGTTTCCCCCCCCCCCCTTAAACTTACCATTTCCTTGAAGAATAGTCTATTTTTAATGACTTCATTGATTTGACGATTGGGTTACAATGTACTTTATTTACTGCTGAAATGTTTCATACCCATCAGCACTTAATGTGAATAAATCTACTTTTTGGCACCACTTTGATAGACTGTAAAACTGCTTATATTTGCAGGAAAATTTGTTTTGCCATGGTACGTTTACGTACAGATGCAGTGTGCCTCCCCCCTCACCCCGCAAATCATTCTGTGTCACAGCTGAGCTGAGAAGTAGACACACGCGGGACTCTTTATCATTGTGTGCTATATCTGAGCAGCATAGAACAAATTTTGCGTTTCACGTCAGAGGGATCACAAAAATAGGTTTAATTTTCATAATTAAAGTCAGTTTTTTAGTGCTTTATTTTTCTGCTACTGTGTTGACTGCATATTTTGATTTATAGTTTTATTTACTGAAGCACTATATAGCGTATGCTGCATTCACTGTTATAGTCTGCGTATGAATTTAATATTTTATATCCAACAAGACCCTGTAAAAGTCGATCTTTATTTCCTATTGCCCAGTTTATGAGCAAAGTTGAAATACATTTTGCTAATAAGTTTTCCATGACGTTGCTTAACTTTTTCATGAAAACCATGTCATGTATATTTAGCTTTGATTCATTATAATAAATGCAACAGCGGGGGTGGGGAGAAGAGGATATAGATCTTCAAAAAAATTTTATTTTGTGAAACATTACTTTGGAAAGTAAGATGTAGTATATATTCTGTTCTTAAAGAGAAATGTAGTTAATGTTTTAATTTCTTAAATCTTACTTTCAAATGCTTGGTAAAACGAGTGATGACCCAGCATTTAACAAAGCCAGTCTAGGAAACTCCTCTCTGAAGACAGACAAATAGAATCATCGACAGTATCTGCAATATAACACCATAAAGCCCATTTTCAGCCAACTCGGCGATCTCTAATTCAGATCTGAATCAACAATGAAGGGCAAAAATCATGCATTTTAAAAACAGCAGCATTAGTGAGACTACAGAAGCACTTGTAATGCTAGTGTAGGCAAAAACCAGCCTACAGAGCTATGTCGTTTTTCTTGATAGTCTCCTTAGGAAGAAATGAACTTGCAGGAAGGTAATAGAGTCCCTCTGAGAAAACGTGATGAGAAGTCTTTGGGAATTATCAACCAAACTTAAAACGGACCTTGGTTTTCACGGGCAGTTGTGTTATAAAGGGATGTTTAATTTAAAGGAACCGAGTTGATAAGGTAGGTGGTGCAGGAAACCAAAAATGTTGACCGCGTTTTTGCTGGCCAGACAAATTGTGTGGATTGAGGGTTTTTATTGCGGGCAGTCGTCTGCCACTAGCGAAATGGCCAATGCTGGCCTTTCCTTGGGGCTGGAAGGTAGGTTCTGAGTCTGCTGTTCTTTTCCCTGCTTCTCTGCTTCCCAGAGGGGTGGTCAAATGTCCAGCTCTCTCCTTTTTCCCTCGGGAAGAAAAGAGTTGCCTAGCTAGCGTGCTGGGACCCCAGGGCTCACGCGCCCATGTGCCTGGGAGCGGCCGCGCACAGTCTGAATCATGCACTTGAGCAGCGTGCTAAGTGAGGAAGGAAAGAATATCACGCACAGAGGGTTGATGTCTTTTTATGGGAGAACAAAAGAGTTTCGATTCTTTCACTTCTGATTCAGCCTGGCCATTGTGTGGCAGAGGGGGTTTAATGAATCATTGTTTAACTAAGCTCCTGCCAAGTATTTGACCATTAAATAGCCTCTAGTGTGTATAGAGTTCTTCTCTGACAGACTCTTATTTGACTGTGATTAATTGGCATTGAATTGTTATTTAATTACACCTCTGCAGAAATCTAAGAACAGTTTGTGTTCTGATTAAGTTATTTGATGTAAAAACACACACGGTGCTGTGGAAGTCAGCTCCGTCCTTTCTGCCCCTTGTTGCTGACAGGCCAACTCCTGGGGCTGCTCTCAAAGCCCATGGAATGTCCCTCAGTATCAAAAATCCAAGTAGAGTCTGGGTTTTAATTTTTCTCTTAATATATCAAAGTGTTTTGGGAAGCCCAGACTTTATAGTGTAAGTCTGGAAAGCTTTTCTTTTATGTTAACATTCTTTATGAGTTTCTTACTGGCCTATGTTAGACATGTTAAGCAGGTGTATTGACTTCCTCAGTTCACAGTTACAATGTTCGTCCCATGGACACGCATGAGATGTCCAGGGGAGAAGACCTCCAGCTGGGTGATTGCCAGTGAAGCGGGGAGGGAGAGAAAAGACAGCAGTGGCATGTTCTGGTTTGGGCGTGTCTGTCCTTGGGGAGAAGCTGACAGCAAGAGAGGGGATGAAGTGACCATTGTGGGGAAATAGAGTTTGGAGAGGTGAGAACCTCAAAATACAAGGGTGGTGGTTGTATTTGGGGAATGAGCAGGGTAGCAGGAATGTAAAGAGATGGATATTACAGGGAAAAATAATTCCACCCCAGCGTACATGCATATTTCAAAGAGAGGGTTATTAGAATGTGAGATGCTACAGAAAAGTCCAGAAGAATGAGGATTGGGGTAAGTGGTTATTGGTTTTAGGGACCGAATGGATGACTGGCTTATACCAGTGTCCTTCTGAACAGGACAGAAGCTGGATAGGAAGGGGGAAGGTACTTGGATAAGTCTCAGTTCCACGTGCAAAAAAGACAGTTGTGCGGCCGAGAGGTAGCATGTACCCTAAGCTTTTTGTAACTGGCAAGACAGTAGAATTATAACACTTAGAGCCTTATTTCCAGCTCAACTTTTTCTGAATTGTTAAAAGATGTAATAAAGTAGCTGAAAATGATTCCTTTCCCTTTTTTTAATGGTTTCCCTCCTTCCTTTTTTCCTTCCCTCCCCTCCCTCTCCTCCCTTTCCTTCTTAATTTTTTTTTCTTTTCTTTTCTTTTTTTTTTTTTTTTTTAAGACAAAGGTCCATTTACCTTCAACACAGCCCAGCCAGTTTTGTGTAACACCTGTTGGTGGTTCCCGGATATTAAAATGATGTGCCGCAGAGGAGACTTGGGTGTTGGTTGATCTGTCTCCAGCACACCTTCAGTTACTTTACATAGGGTGGGGAGTGGGAGGGCCCATTGTCTTCAAGTTTAGTCACGTTCTCACACCAGACGTTTTGCTGTCCTATTTTTGAGCATTACGTATAACTGGTATGTGTGCTGGAGATGGGAAGAGTTGATTTTGCATGTTGAAGGGTAATTTCCAGTCAGGGTTTTCTCAGCTCTTGGATCTCACACTTGCCTTTGTGGAAGAGGGGCTTCTTTGCCAAGGTGAATGCTTCATGAACAGGTATTGCTATCACCACCTCTGTGGAAACACATCCCAGGGGTGAGACTGCTCCATGTTTTTACCCCCCCCCCCGCCTTCCCCCCCCCCCCCCCCCAATGCTCATGCCTCTGGAGACAGTAAGTAGACACTATGCACCCAGCCTTGAACGACAGGGTACCCTGGGCCAGGAAAAAATCCTTCCTGGAGACAGAGTCGTGGGTTCCTATGGCAGGAGAAGTCAAGTGATTGGTGGTTTCCTGTTTTCTTAGAATCAGAGGTTCCTGACTGAGCCGCTTAACTCCATGGCCCTTTCACTTCCTATAGTTCATGCTTTAGCAATCTTCTGAAATCACGCGGATCTTTTGAGTGGGCATTTTCCAGTGGAAAGGGCTTCATAGCTTTCATCAGACCCATGGTGTTTCAGGTTCCCTGTCTGAGAGATTTTTCTACCTGTTGCTGTCCAATGGTCTGTACATCGCTGACCATATGTGGGCTGTGAGGCCACACTTCTGCGTGATGTATGTGTGAGGTCTGGGGTGAAGGAGTTAGCCTGATCTATTTTCCAATGTTTTGCTTCTCAATACTTAAGATGTGTAAAATAATGATTACTTACTGTGCAAAGCATTTCTGGATACTGCAACAAAATTGTTTCCCGGGGCAGTTTGTGAGGTATATCACGCCTTCAAGGTTAATTTCCTAACCGTATTTCTCCACATAAATCTCAGTAGGCAGTTTGACTTGCCCCAGGACCACACAACCGGTTAAGGTTTGGGATGGGGTGGATCTCAAACCCCTGGACTTTCCTGATCAGTCCTGTGTTTTATTAGACTCGGTGTCCTCATTCCATTTTCTCGTTCATTTGCTCCCTTGTTAGTCTTTTCATTCAGCTTACAGTAACTGATGTAATTTAATTTTGAGGTGGAGTTATTTTAAATGATTTACTTTAATTATGGTTAGCCAAGAGAGAATTCCTGAAACTCTTTTAATCGGGACTGATATTCAAAGTGTTTCGCATGTAGTAGAGCAGGCGTTAGCCAGTCAGGATGAGCCTGGTTTGGTCATCACACTTTATACTGGCCCTGCCTGTAACTTTATGGGTTCATCCTTATCAGTAGATGCTTAGTAGAGCTTTCGAACGTGTCCAGTAAAGTAACTCCATGTCATTGATACGTTGCCTTGAACTGTCTGGATCTCTGTCACCCTGGGCACGAGTCCTGGCTTGCCTACCTTACAGCTGAGTGTCCTTGAGTTAATTTCTTTCTGTCTCATCTGTAAAATAGGGACTGTATCTTGCATATGGTTTTGAGATGATGTGTATGGCGTGCTTCACAGTTTCCAGCACTTACTTGGTGCCCAGGTGGTGGTAGTGGGTGGTGGCATTCTAGAAACTAAGCATAGATGAACCAAAACAACCACAGGAGGAAATCCTGACTACATCTCTGATGTGTAGCACAAGGCTCTGGGATGAGTCAGTGTGGGGGGTTGTCTGTGCATATAGAGCCTGGAACAGAACTGGTCCCGGGACATCTTCTGTAGCACTCATCAGACATTTTCCCAGCCTGGGCTGGATAAGTAAGACGTCCCTCCGTCCTGACTCCGCTTCTTCCCTGTGTCAGCACTTCTTCCTTACAGTCGTGGCTTTGAAGAGGCCCTGATGAAAGAGAGCGTTTAGATCTCTTTCTGACCACAGGGAATTTTCACTGCAGCTTCCCCAACATCTGGATTTTCCCACTCCTGGCACCCAGGCGCTCTCCTGTCTCCGCACACCTTAGGTCATGCTCTTCCTATCAACTAGGCAAATATTTGTCTTCCTTTTGCCTGTCCCACCTCTTAGTCCTCACACATGTCATTCCCCCTACCTGGACGAACTCCATTCTCCATCCACCCCTTCTCTGCCCTCCTTCCATGTTGTCGGGCGGTGACTCCACCATGAAAACTTGTCAGGCTGACCCTGTAACTCACATCATCCGGTGACACCCTGTGCTGCTGCCTTCTGCATGCTCCCTGCTCTCTGGGTGTGTGCTCACGGCGTTCTTGGTCACTGCAGACACCGCACTCATGTCTGTGTGTCCTGTTAACCTGCTTCCAAGTTAGATTATAAAATGCCCCGAGAGACACCAAACAGGTTTTAAACCTAAATGGCAAGCAGTGAGTAGGGGTTAAAGATATTTTCCTTGGTTGGCTACCAGCGGGTAGGGTACAGAGTAAGAATGTGGTGACCTGGAGGCAGACTTGAAGGTGTGTATAGAAAACAGATGGTAATACTGCCCTTGGTCTCGAAGACAGTGGGATTTTATAAGTCACCTTGTTTGGACAGTCCACCTGCTGTCTTCCAGGGAAAAGAGATGAGAACGATCCCATTAGGCAAAGAAAGAACACACCCATCCTTTTGAAACTCATTCCCCCCAGTCTGTCAAGTTATGTAATGAAACCTTGAAATTTTTATTTTTTTTTTATAAATTTTTTTTTCAATGTTTTTTATTTATTTTTGGGACAGAGAGAGACAGAGCATGAACGGGGGAGGGGCTGAGAGAGAGGGAGACACAGAATCGGAAACAGGCTCCAGGCTCCGAGCCATCAGCCCAGAGCCCGATGCGGGGCTCAAACTCACGGACCGCGAGATGGTGACCTGGCTGAAGTCGGATGCTTAACCGACTGCGCCACCCAGGCGCCCCGAAACCTTGAAATTTTTAATTTCAACTAATTTTAACTATTTTTAATGTCTTAATTATATGACAAGGCAGGTGACCACTGGACTTTGGCAATGCAGCGTGGTTATTCTAGAAAGGCACATTTTTATACTTTAAAAAAAAAAATAGGTTTGTTTTTGAGAGAGAGAGCATGCATGAATCGGGGAACTGAAGCAGGCTCTGTGCTGACAGCAGGGCAACAGAAGCAGGGCTAAAACTCAAGAACCGTGAGGTCATGACCTAAGTAGAAAGGCATGTTTTTATATCACTAGAGGAGAACTTGAGATCCCTAGTTGATTTACTGCAGTCCTGATTCTGTCTCAACTCCCAGGAGATTTAAAAATCCCAGAACATTAGGTGACAGGCAAACACCGGGCAGACTGGTGTATCCCTTAGGTTTATATACCTGTGGCTTTTCCCTAGTCTTTTTTTTTTTTTAATATTTATTTATTTTGAGAGAGAGAGAGAGAGCTGAGGAGGGGCAGAGAGAGGGGGAGAGAGAATCCCAAGCAGGTTCCATGCTGTCAGCACAGAGCCCAGTGCTGGACTTGATCTCACAAACCATGAGATCTTGACCTGAGCTGAAACCAAGAGTCAGATGTTTGACTGAGTCACCCAGTGCCCCTTTCCCTGACTCTTTCAACTGCTGCCACTAGAGCGAGCAGGAGACACGCCTTGGACCTGCTCCCAGGACCTCAGCTCATCTTTTCCTGGCACGTAAGCAAGTAGTCGGGGAGGGCAGAGGAAAGCCAGCAACTAGAGGTGCGTTTATCCGGTATTTGCTGTGACGAGGACGAAGGGCCCTCTGAGGGGCTATCCATAGGGAACAGTAGGCTTCTCCCTCGGTGTGGGGTTAAAGTCACCCTCTCAGGCACCTCTTGGGTGCCACATTCAGTGCCTTAAGAAGATGCTGTGAGTTAAGGATGCACCTTTTGAAGGCTGCCATTCACATTAAATGCTGTCTCTTGTGTGATTTTACCTTTGAGCTCTTAGGGGAAATTCCTGGCTTTATAGAAATTCCATAAGCTGAGGCCATGCACAGGCCAGCACTTTTTCCTTGGGGCCTTCCCGTACCTGTGCCTTGTGTCCCCTCTGCTGTGTGCATGTTCCTTCCGCCCTTCCTACCTGCTCTCCGCCACCTGCTTCCTCGGCCTCATGTGACGTTCGTCTGCTCCACAGCCATCCCTCTTTCTTCTCTGTCAGCTGCCCCCCACCCACCCCTGTGGACTGCGTCCCCTTCCCCTCTTCCACCTCTGAGACACTGGGTTCCTTCACTTTCTAGTGCTTTCCTGGTGTCAACGTTGGCTTCTGTAAATTGCTGTACCCAAAACTCGTTCTGCAAGTGGAAATTTCAGACACCCTTTGAAGGAGCACAGACAAATTGGTTCAACAGCGGCACAAGGAAAGTGACAAGTATGACAAAGCAGACACTTCATGTTGCAACATAAATTTCCCCAGATGGGAAAACACTGCCAAAAAAGACTGTGTGAAATATCGAGCACTTGAAATAAAGAGACGGAAATTTGAAAACAAACCGTTTGTTACTTATAGCAGAAGGACTTGTTTTATGTATTCATTCAGAATATGTTCAAGCGCTTTGTATGTGCTAGGCATCAGTCAGGCCCCGGGGAAACGGCAGTGAATAAAACAGAACCCCCTGTCGTAAGGATGCCTGTATTCTAATTTAATTTGTGTGAATAGAAAAAGAGACAAATGGTTTTTAGCTCTTGAAGGTAAAGAAGGGAATTTAGGGGCACCTGGAGGGGGGAGCTCTGTCAGTTAAGTGTCTGGCTCTTGATTTCGGCTCAGGTCATGATCTCTCAGTTTGTGGGATCAGGCCCCGGGTTGGGTTCTGCGCTGACAGCATGGAGCTTGCTTGGGATTCTCTCCTTTTCTCCCCTCTCTCTGCCCCTCCTCTGATCACAGGCGCACACACACTCTCTTTCTCTCTCAAAATAAAAAATGAACATTTAAAAAAGGAATTTAAAAGGGCAGTAATTACGCTTGTAAAGGTGACAAGGTTATCACGCAGGTTCTTGAGACAGAAGGAACTTTCCAGATTCTTCCTTGTTACTCAGAGAGTGATCCGTGGGCCAGCAGCACCAGCATCACCCGGGAGCTATTAGAAACACAGGATGTCAGGCAGCACCCGGAGCTCTTGAGAATCTACGTTTTGACCGGGTCTGTGGGAGATTCGTGTACAGATTAAAGTTTGGGAAGCATTGTTCTGATGAGTGTTGGGCTGTTTCTGATCTGATGCCACTCAGAGACTCATCCGCTCTCAACGTCCTGGTGAGTTTGCTGACGTGTTCATAGCTCAAAGAAGACAAGAGCATCAGTATGATCCCTCATGACCAAAACGCACCTCTGATTGTGTCCCTTGATTGACATGCAGGAAGAGGCCACTGAGTGGGTTCCAGGTCTCACCATCTGTCTTCAGTGTGAGCTGCTTTCCTGACCTTTATTTTATACATTTGTTTATGTTTTTGTGTAAGAGTCCGTCTTTAAAAAAGAAAAAAGGTTGGAAAGTCACTGGGTTTATGGCATTTTATTAGCAAATCCCGTCTGGGCACCCGCCGGGCACTTGACATTTTGTTATATAGGTCGTGTGTGAAATGTGGTTTCTGTTTACAGAGGGTGTATAGCCTAGCTGTGAATGTAGGACTAATATACTTGAAACACAGTTAGACCGCTGAATGGATTTATGAGATATTCCGAGAATATCCCCAGACTCTAGAGGGAATCTGGAAGCAAGCTGGAATAGTCTCTCATCAAATAAAGTGTCAGAAAAACTGTGCCTTAGACCGTGAAAATTGCTTATGTCTTTGCTGAGGGCGTATTGAGTGCTATTTCAGGCCCTGCTCAGTTGCGGGGTTGCCGCAGTCCTCGTCGCTAAAAGTAAGAGTGGAGGTCAGAGGCAGGCTCTGTACAGCAGCAAAATGTATTGGCTGAAAGCTCTGTAATCTAGAACCATGGGGTGCGGAGGGTGCAGGAGTGTGTCTCAGGTAACCTCAAGCAGCCCCAGAAGACAGCGCCGTGTTTAGAAACCGTCAAACCATCGACGTTCAGAATGTTCATTCTGGGTTGTCAAGAAAAGAGTATTTTATGCTCTGTATCTTTTGTTTGCAAAGACAGAAAATCTGTAGTTCACGTGAAAGAGGTTCTGCTAAAATGATTACGATAAATAAAGCGTTTGTTACCTAAAAGGGTAATTAGGAATTTGAACATTAAACTTTACAAAATCTATCATTTCCCTAATTTTAGTAAGCAAATCTCTCATTGGACCTATGGTGACAGTTCTAGTCAGGGCGCTTGGGATGACAGGGACGGGGTCCACCCAAATTCAAAAGTGTGATTGCAAGGAAGCAGGCATCCCACGGAGCCGAAGCAGGGCCCACTTTCCCAGGAGCTGGGCCCTTTGTCTTGGGGCTCCTGCATGTACCCAGGCTCCTCGGCTTGGGTGAGGAGTCTGTCCCACTTTCCTGCTTCTCTCTCTGGCCTCAAGGTTCTCAGCTAGTCAGTGGCTCAGTCACCCCATGCCCCTTGGGTCTGTTAACTGTGGCCAGGCCTGTGGCGGGTTCCTGAGAGGGTGGCCCAGGTCTCCTGAGCCTGTCCGATAAAGATGGAGGAGGTCGAGTGACCGGCACATGTCTAGGAGCTGCGTTTGTCAGCAAGGGTTTCATGGAGGAGAAAGGGCTGAGAAATTTGGACGGATGGGACTGAGCAAGGAGGGAGGGCCTTCTTGGCGGGTGAGTGGGAGAGAGGGAAGGCCCCCATGAGAGCAAGAATGCAGCTGGGTGTGACGGATGGGAGGCCAGGAGGGTTCCTCTCTTCTGTCCCTTCTTGCATCACTGTTCCTCAAAGCTTTGACAGATTGGATTTGCCAGATAAAAAAATTGAGGATCTCCATCGGACTATTTTAAATGCAAAGTTAGGTCCTGCTAGTAATTTAGGTGAGGTAGAGATAAGTCAAAATGACTTAAAAGTTTTCACACTGGTGTTTGGGCAGAAGTCTAAGGCAAATTTGGAAAAGTTGGACGTGGGGATTTGTGGGCCAGCCTCAAAGGCTTCTGTTCAGTTTAGATGTGTCCAATTTAAGATGTTTTGTAGGACACCCAAGTGCCCCAAGGAAGCCCTGGAACATCAGGAGTGGAGATAAGATTTGATATGCATAAGCAAACAGGAAGTCATTAGAAGGAAAGTGAGTAGAGTTTAGGAAGAGAACCAGGAAAAGAGAAAGGTGGTCCATGGCTGTGTCCTTAGAAAAAAGCAGACTTTGTCATGTCTCCTTTTTCTGATGTTTGGAAATCCCAGGATGGCTTGGCAGGAACACCTGCCCCTTATGAAATATCACTGTGTCACCCTGAGCAAGGCTGGACCGCGGGTCCTCCTCTCTGTCACAAGGAGCTTCATCTGTAGGGATTTGAACGTCTCTGTTAGCTTCAAAACCCTTTCTTCAAAGGCCGCCCCTGTCTGTGTGTCCAGATGATGGAAGGGAGCCTGTTTAGGGGCAGCTTGGGGAAGGGTGGGGTGTCTGGAGCTGAGTGAGGTTGGCTTCCGCCTCCTCTGCCCCCTCCTTCTTCCAGGCACCTCTGTGCAATCTCGGACTCTTGACAAGACATGGTTTGGAAATTACTAGCCCTGGTGACCTTTCGTGCCTCCTAAAAGCTGTAAAATCCCCTGTTGATAACGCGGACAACACCCTGCCACATCACAATTGAGAGGGCACCTTCACAAGCGCAGTCTCGTTTATCCTGTGGTGCGGTGGAGGCAAGTATTCTCATCTCCTGTTCACAGATGAGGGGTCGTGTGTAAGCGGGCACTGCAGGACTTGCTTAAAGACCGGTGGCTACCGGGTGTCAGAGGACAAGCACTTTGCGTGTTTCCCTCTGACGGTTTCTTGATTCCTGCTGCGCTTCAGGCCATTCCTGCAGCAGCCGCCGTGTCGACGACCTGTTCTGACACCAGAGGTGATGGAAACATTGAGTTCCCAAACTTCCTTAGTTCCCACTCCTGTTCTTGTGCTGTCTCGGCTGCACTGGTTTGTGCAGAATGATGCAGAAAGTCCATGCTTGTCCTGCTCCCTCATGCCGCACACAAGTTTTCAGCCCGGGGACCGTCTCTGGGCTCCACCGAACGCTCGTCTCCACCCCATCGCGATGCGTTGTACCTGCCAGGTACGGGTCCGTTCTCTCTGCCCTTTTGGAGAGACCGTGGCCTCTCTTGGCCACAGGCTGCTTGCAGGCGCTAGCTCCCCCTTCTCACCGGCCAGTGGTTCTGCTTGTCCTCCCCACCCTGCCCTCTGCGCTCCACCACACTCATAAGCCGGCCCAGACCCAGCGCTCCTCGTTTCTGACTCCGCAGGGCTATTCAACCAGTGGCCGATTTTTATCCAAATAATTAGGTTCTAGAGTTTTCCATGAAGCTACACATGAGCACTGGAAAGAAGTTCCAAATATCCAAGAGCTCCTCATGAAACACATCTACTTTCACCCTTTAGGTCAGGTGTGGCATGGCCTGATGGGGCCTTCTGTGCCAATGTTCATGACCACTTTGGTGCCAAAGAATACAGATCAGAAGAAAGGAACTACTGAGGCACCTGGGTGGCTCAGTTGGTTAACCATCCTGACTCCTGGTTTTGGCTCAGGTCACGATCTCGCAGTTTGTGGGTTTGAGCCCCACATCGAGCTCTTTGCTGTTAGTTCAGAGCCTGCTTCAGATCTTCTGTCTCCCTCTCTCTCAGCCCCTCCTTCACACCATCTCTCTGTCTCTCTCAAAAATAAACAAACATTAAAAAAAAAAAAAAAAAGGGAACTACTGACATACTGTGTAGCATGGATGGACCCAGAAATGTTGGGCTCAGTAAAAGAATTCAGACACAAGAGACAACATACTGTATGATTCCATTTGTATGAAATGTCCCAAAAAGGCAAATTTATAGAGAAAGAAAGAAGCTTAGTTGTTGCTTGAGGCTAGGAGTGGGAACAGGAAGTCATTGTAAATGGCATGAGGGATCTTAGTAGGGGAACAAAAATGTTTTCAAGCTAATCTTTGGCGATGGTTGTATTTCTCAGTAACATTACTTAAATTCATTGAATTGTATTCCTGAAACGGGTGAATATTATATGATGTAAAATATATACCTCAATAAATCTCAATATTTTATGATACCTAAACACGCCTTCTTTTTTTGTTTAAAAAAATAAAAAGAAGTGCCTGTGTGGTTCAGTCATGTAAGCATCCAACTTCAGCTTGGGTCATGATCTCACAGTTCATGGTTCTGTGGTGACAGCTCGGAGCCTGGAGCCTGCTTCAGACTCTGTGTCTCCCTCCCTCTTGCCCTGCCCTCCTTCCGCTCATGCTGTTTGTCTCTCAAAAATAAATACTAAAAAAAATTAAAAAGAACACATGAAAAGAATAGGGCCCACATTAGACCTGGGAGCTTCGAAGTTTCACATTATAGTTTGGTTATAAGGAGGCTGAGGTATCCTGGGTATGACAGAGATGTCAGAACTCCACTGACTAATAGGTGGTTGACTCCACTTCAGACTGTAGAGTCCATTCTTAAAATAAGATCGCTAAAAATTTGTATTTGGACAAGTTTGATGACCTCTTTCCTGAGCTCCTGTCTTATGGACAGAACAGTTAGGAGGACCCTGGTTGGTTCTCTGGTGGTGTGGACTTCAAGGGAGGTCTCTGCCCACCCTGCCCTTTGTTCCCAGCCTTTCTCTCCCCTCCCCAACTTACTTCCTTACACAAGTCATACATAGTTACTGTAGAAAAAGAGCACTGATAAAAAAAATATAAATTGCACATAATACATTAAACACTTGTTTCAGACTTATTGTTCAAATTCCTACGTCTCACTGGCTGAATAACCCACATTGAACATATTCGATGCATTTTTTAGTCACTCCCTGGAAGTGGAATTTCTAGGTCATAAGGGATCCATTCTTTAAAGAAAAAAATTTTTTTAATGTTTATTTTATTTTTGAGAGAGAGAGAGAGTGCAAGCAGGGGAGGGGCAGAGACAGAGGGAGACACAGATTCTGAAGTAGGCTCCATCCAGGCTCTGAGCTGTCAGCACAGAGCCTCACGTTGGGCTTGAACCCACAAACCGTGAGGTCATGACCTGAGCCAAAGTCAGATGTCTCACCGACAGAGCCACCCAGGCAAGGGATGCACTCTTAAAGTTGTTCATACATACTGCCCAGTTGTTCCCCCGAATTTACCTGTGCAATGTGGATTTTCATTATATGTGAGTCTAAAATGCGATCTGGCCACCAGAATGGACTGTGCTTATTGGCCTCAAGATAGGTTATTTATCCTGTGCAGAGTAGGGAAGATGGTGTTATGAGTCTGCCCCAAGGTAATCAAATGATGCCTGAGCTATTGATTTTAATCACGGGCACAAGGCATTCACTGAGACCGGCCATCTGAGTCTGGGCAGGACATGATGGCCAAGATGGGACACTGTGCTGTATGAGGGCTAATTGAGGCACCGGGGACTCACTCTGGAAAGGATATGAGTAAATTTCTTCGAGCATTTGAAGGGCTGTCATGTCAAGAGAAATTAGATTCATTCCATGTGGTTCTAAGAGCAGAATAAGCAGAGGGTTACATGTTCTAGGAAAAGGCAAGATTCGGTTTAATGTAAGAAAGCCCTGCCTAACAGAACAGAATCTGAAAATGGATTGGGCTCCCCTTCCTTATCATGAATCCCCCTTCCCTCTACATCCCTGGAGATGTTCCAGCAGGCCAGATGCCATTTGGATGCAGAGGCATGGCATGTGTGTGAAGGGAATTCATCATGCGGATTTGATTTGGGGATCTTTGAGAAAAGTTTAGAACTATGAGGCCATGAACTTGAAATCACAGCTCTGACTGTAACAGTCTATGGCAGGGCCAGATGAAATAGTCTGCAAACACCATTCGTCCCATTAATTGTTTCTTGGAGCAAGGAAGTAATTTATTGACTCTTCTAATCTCACATTTTCTGGACTCTGCCTCCTGGTGAATGAGAGTTTAGGGTTTTGACAGTCTTTGACATCTAGTTCAGTTCACTTATTGTAGTAGCTGTGTTGGGAGAGTTGGTTTTTCTCAGTTGTTTGTGTTCTCCTTGTATTTTATGCTGGGCGCCAATCTGGTTCTCTCAGACCCTAAGACTCCTGCTTCTGGTAGAAGGTAAAGGAGATGATTTTCACATATCATTCATCTCTGTTGCTTTTTCATCTTAAAAACAACAACAACAACAACAACAACAACTTGAGTATTGGTTTCAGTATTTTAAAAAAAATTTTTTTTTTTTAACGTTTATTTTTGAGACAGAGACAGAGCATGAACAGGGGAGGGGCAGAGAGAGAGGGAGACAAAGAATCCAAAACAGGCTCCAGGCTCTGAGCCATCAGCACAGAGCCCGACGCGGGGCTCGAACTCACGGACCTCGAGATCGTGACCTGAGCCGAAGCCAGACGCTCAACCGACTGAGCCACCCAGGCGCCCCATTGGTTTCAGTATTTTTTAAGCTGAACCATACTTTTGCAGTGTTCTGAGTCCTGACTATGTTGAAACGCGGCACTTTTCCTTTGAAGAAATGACCAGTGTTTTAAACTGTGTCTTTTAGCGTTTTTAGATGCATGTTTTTCTTATCTTGGTATTGATACTTTGGGAAGTTAAAAAGTAACTAGGTAGTCCACAAAATCTGTAAGAATATGTGGGAAATTGCCCGTCTAATTTTAATGTTTCTAAAGCACAACTGGTCAAACAATCACTTAACCTTTGGCCCCTCAAAGTGTAGTCTGGAGAGCAGCAGCAAGGGCGTTCCCCCCACCCCGCCAAGTGAGCTAGAAACGCAGAATCTTCAGCTCCAGCCTGAAGCTACTGAATGTGCATTTTAACAGGTTGACCTGACAGCGCCTGGTTGTCAGCCTTTCTCAGGAGACTAGCTGCAGATCCTGTGGGTAACAGCATTTCTCTTACCTTGGTGTTTGGTTTTGAGCACCTGATAATGTACCTGGCATTGCGACTAGGTTCTTTCACGTGCATGAGCCCATTTAATCCTCAGAATCACTCTCTCAAGGAGGTATTATTATTAGAGGCTCAGAAAAGCTGTCACCCAGCCTACCAAAAGTGTCACTATAAGAAGCTGTTTTCTGGAGTCTGTATTTCCTACACCTGAGTCAGGAAACTGGAGGCCTGGGAGTGTCACGGTGGCCTAGTGAAGCCTTCAGTTGTTCCAGCTCTTTGCTTGAGTGACCCTGGGCTTCCCTGCTTCCTGGCAGTGGAGGCTCGGCTGCCAGCCTCTGGCCCTTCAGCGTCCAGTTGTAGCTTAGTATGAAGGGCCCGGAGGAAGTCACTTCTGACACATCTCCCCTGCAGGCTGGCTTCCTGAAGCCTCCAGTACAAAAGAAGTTCAGGGACCTAGACAAACGCATTTCCCAGGAATTGCTTACACCAAAATAGGCTGTGTGTGTGTGTGTGTGTGTGTGTGTAGCTTCCATTTCTTTAAAATCTTATCATTTAAAAGACTAGATATTTATTGAAAGTTTGTTCTCACATTCCAGTTCTCAAGCCTTTAGGATGTCCTGTTCTCATGGATTCTGAGAAGGGATATACAATGAGTAATAAGAAACCACCTTTAATCATTAAGTAATATTTCTTCTTTCCTGCCTACGTTCCTCTGGTTGTGTTGGAAATCTAAGAATGAGTCTGTGTCACACTTGGTGTACCGCAGAAAAAAGCGACTTATAATCCTAGTAGAAAACTCACAACTGGGGAATGGCAGGATTCCAACATTTGCCAAAATGTGAGATGCTGTGAACCATCCTGAGGGGGGGAAAAAGAGAGGTTATAATTACATCTGTTTAAAAAATACCACTTAGCAAAATTCTGATTACTAAAGCAAAATTAGTATAACAATTGGGGGTCAGTTTATGTATTTTGTAATTGTTTATTTACCAACTCAGCCCCCGAATGGGCATCCTAGATGGCATCTAAAAGGAGGGAATGTTCTAAAATCCACCAACCCTTCCCTGTACCGCTGTAACGTTTTTTTCACCTCCATTTTATCAAAAGTCGGCCAAATTTCAACTCCCTGCCCACTGCCGTTGGTGGTATTTTTGTTTCTCTTTGGGTATCATCCTGTTTTCTTTTTCTTCACCGCTGACATCGGCTTATTTCGTATGAACACGTGATACATTAAATACATATACGTTTCAAATGTTTTGACTTGTCTGTGAATCGTTTCTCTTAAAGGGCCGGCCTGGGGAAGTGAGTAATGTCTCGCGTCCTGTTGTTGTAGGAGGGATTTTGAACCGCTTCTCCAAAGACATCGGGCACATGGACGACTTGCTGCCCCTGACGTTTCTGGACTTCATTCAGGTAATGCTGGCAGTGACACCAAGTTCTCGCATGGGAACTGCAGTTCCTGTTCTTTCCAGTCCTTTCCTTGGGGGCCGTGGGTGGGCCCTTCGGCCTGACGAAGTCGCGTTATCTTCGTAAAGGCCGTGGTGGTAAGAGGAAGGTGTGGTCTGATTCGGAGGCCAAGTTCACATGAGTAATACCCCGGGTGTAGGAGCGGCTACAGAGTCATGTCAAGGTGGGTTCGAAGCAGCTACAAGCTTGGTAAGCGGCTCTCCGTCTGCCTTCCAGGCATCTGGCATGGATCTCATTCGACCGTGAACACATTTCATAATATAGAAACAGTCACCTCGCACGGAAAGATAGCCTAGATTAACTAAATTATGCATTGTGTTACCACAAAGGACAAATATTTACTGCACCGTTTTTGGGGGATAAAACCAGGTGTGGTTACTGACAAAGAAAAGATTAGTAATAATAAGGTGAAAATAATACTTCGTTAGCAAGGACAATAGAGAGCAGTTATTGTAGATACAAAGCCTTTAAAGGCAAGTACATTTAAGCCAATAATTTGAGTACAGGATCAGAGTCATCTCAGAAAATGTCTTTCTTGTTTTTCTAGGCAGCTTTTCTTTCACACGCTGATTGTGCTAAGTCTTAAGGTGTGTATGTATATGTGTGTGTTTTAAACCCAGCAATCCTGCAAATACCTTCTCTACAGCATTTGTTTTGTCTGTGAACTTGAGGTTCTGAAGAAGTATGTTGGGTCATCTCATGCCTCATCTGCTTGCTCAGTATTGCTGCACACATGGGATGCTTTTCCTGCTGTTTAATTCTGTCTACTTTTCAGTGATTCAGGCCAGGGGACTTTCTTCTTCATTTCCAAGGGTTTTGTTTTTTGTTTTTTGTTTTTTTTTTTTTTAAATGAAGTGCATTTATCAACAACTGCATGCACATTTTCTAAAATCGCTGCTGCTGTTGCTAATATTTCATGACCTTGTGTTTCACTCTCCTCAGTGGTCTAATCATGAACTTATTGTAAGGCCAGGAAGTAGAAATGCTACCACTGAGGTCTGCAATTGTCGCTTCATCCTGATGGTTCCTCCTCCCCCCAACTGTCGCCCCTTCCCCACACTTTTTTTTCAATGCCCAGATACGCTTCCAGTCAAAACTTAGGGATTTTTCTGGAGCCATTGTTATGAAAGGAGCCAGAATTACTTAATTTGGAAAATTAGCTATGTCATAAAAATCAGTAATAGGCCCGAAATGACCACAGGCGTTTCTGTGAGTCACAGGGGAAATGGAGCAATGAATATCTGCCTGCAAACAGTGTAGCCAACGAGGAAAGACGTGCGCTGTTACTGGCGTGAAGAAAGGAGACTCCGAGGCAGAGTACTTTTACTGCGAAGATCTCTGATTTTTCCTTCCCTCTTCTGCAAGCTTATTGTATAGATGTGCCCTGCTGGGTTTTGCTGTGTAATTTATCCCCAAGAAGCAATCTTTCACTAAAACAGAGTCACATTTTGACAGAGATTGTTTATTGCTTTGAGAAGATCTGGGGAAAGATTCTGTTTCTTTGCAAGTGCAAGTTAGGCAGAGGCCGAGTTTGTAAAGGTGGGCTGTCCCACTGCGTGCTCAGCACATAGTTGGTCCTCATAATTAGAGTCACCCCACCTCTTTCTGAATGATGTATGGAGACACAGGGATCGATGTCACCTGAGTTCATTATAAAACATTCTGAGCAGCCTCAGAAAATTCTAATCTCGTTGTACTTCTCTTTAACCAGAGAGACAAGGGCCTTTTTATTATCTGCTCACTTAATCTTGGTGAGACTTATCCTGGTGGAATACCAGTAGTCCCGATTAGCTGATTTCTTGACTCTAATAGCAGAGGTAAATCTCGATGTTATTGTCTCCAAGAAAGGAGTTTTGTCTAAAGGATAACTCAGTTATCAATTATGATAAAGATCTATTGTCACTTGTTTTGTTTGCAGGTGTCTTTAATAAGGCTTCCCATAATCCCTTCAGGAAGAAATATTTTCTCCTTTTAAAAATAGTATTAGCTAAATATAAAAGCTCTGATCCCTGCCATTGTTGTTGATTCTTTGAGGGACATTTCCCAACATTCGTTGTTTAAATGGTTGTCAGGAGGAATCAAGGGAAACTTCATAAACAATGCAGTAACTGGTTCATCTTACTTTGTGTGCAGAGGCCTTTCTCCAAAGGATTTGCATGCGATGAGCAGACTTTTGACTGAGGTATCACTAGGATCATTTTGAAGTATTTGGGCCCTTTGCTATATTAGCAAGCGAAGATTTTTTTTTTTTATTAAAGCCACAAAAATGAATTTAACCTGCCCTCAAATAAAGGCCAACAAAAATCAAAATGTAAATTGATTACTTTTTTTTTTTTTAAGTTGGTTAGGACTCCGTAAGGATAAAAACAACCCAGTGGTGTTCTGAGACTCTTAATGGAATCATGTAAAGTTAAAATAAACACTATTAGGGTAAGCACATAGAATGAAAACTAATTTTCCAAATCAAATACATTATATTCAATTCATTTTCCCCAATCAACCAAATGTTTAAAACCTGTTAGTTATAACAGCAATCTTCTGGAAATTAATTAGAAGCCTATTAGCTCTGCTAGCTGAGCCGAATGAAGAGGGTTGCTTGTTACATTTCTAAATAGGCTCCTGAATTAAAGCAAAGCAAGGTCAAAATGACAATCAGTTTGACTCACCTCGAGGCGTTGCTTAAGTAGTTTATCTGGTTTTTGTTTGGCCTTTCTCAGGTGGGTGAGAGTTTTTTAAAGGAAATTTTACCTGCGTTGACTCAGTCCTCTGAGAAATTTAAAAGTTTTAAGTATTAGGGAAAACATACAGGTTATCACGAATATTACCTGTGTGAACAAGCGGCACCTTCCCAATTGCATGGGAATCTAAAAGGGAAACAACTTTCAGACCTCTTTAGAAACTCTTCTAAAGAGTGTCGTTAGCCTCTTTCGGAACTGAGATACTAGAAGGTTGCCTTGTTGCCTTTGTTTCTGATGTCAGTAGCAGAATCAGCTCCTGGCATCAGGAAGCCCGCCCCCGTTTTAATGTCTCACATCTGGTTCTTTGGGTAAAAATGTTCTGACTCTGGCAGCCCCGGGGAAGCTCACAGAAGCTCACAGATCCTGAGTCTTTCCGAATGTAACAGGTGAGTTTAATTGAAACGGTTGAGTTTTAAAAGGACTGGGAATTTCCTTGTCAAGAAGTTCCCCTTGGTATTATCTTGCAGGAGATGTGGGCCTTCCCAGTCTGCATATCCTCTACATCAGGTATTCCCGAGCCAGAAAGAACTTGGCAGGATTTACATAGTAACGAATAGAACGCAAACTGAAATCTAAAACTGAGATACCTTCCTGAATAGGGAGTTAAGCTTTCCACTTATCAGAATATTCAGATTAAGACTGTCTTGTGCAGTGTGTGTGTGTGTGTGTATTTCCCCCTTACTAAAGATACGTATATGATCATGCATTTTTTGGAGAGTTAAAATCAAATCGATATAGACATAATGTGATTACAGTTATCCATGTGAGCTTTTTAATCCATATTACGCATGTTTGATTGCTTTTTCTGTAAGACAATGATAGTTTTGTTGGTTTTGTAAGCAAGAGTTCAGAAATGTGAACCATTGGGTTAGAACTTCATTGTTTTTCCAGTGGAGTCTGATGCAGAGAAACTGGGGAGAGACGGGAGAACAGAACCTTCCATTTGAGCCGTGGTGGCTAGAGTCAGTAATACTCTGTAGAAGCAGGTCAGAAATCAGGGGCAGATCTTATTACCCCTGAGGTAAGACAATTCTGTTTAAAACCTGAGTACATCTGCTGACCAGGTAGAGCTTATTTTCCTAACTTTGTACCTTGGACTTCAACAAAAGATTTATATTTGTGTAAATATTTGTAGGGTTTTGTTTGTTTTTTTATTTTTTATTTTGTTTGGATAGTTAGCTGTTCCTAACCCAGCTCGTGGGAGACTGTGACACCTTGGATTTTGAAATTGTATGTCATTTCCTGTTGTCCTGTGTTAGAGTGGGGCTCCTGTGTGGGATTTGGGAGCCCGAACTGACCTGGGCACGGAACGGTAGTGAATGAGGAAAGTTCGATTGTCGACCTTCTATTTTGGAAGGCTGGGCCAGAAGTGAGGGAAATTTCTGAGTACATTGTAGGAAATAAATGATTCCTACGATCCAAAAAAACAGCAGTCTGCAGGTTACCTCAGGGTTGCCCTGGGCTTATCAGATAAGTTAGCCAATGGCTGGCAGGGCACATCTGGCTTACCAGTGTTGTTCAGACACGTTTTGTTTATTTGCTTTCATGAAAATTGTAACAGCTTTGAGTATTAACGATATTTTTAAAACCAAGTAATCTATCAAGCCAGATATAGTTCTTCACATGTTAAAACTAAATGTCTTTACAAAAATAGGGATCAAATACAAATAGTGTCAAGATCTTCATCTAGACCTCAAACATGACAAATCAATGATGAATAAGACTTTTGGCCTTCAAAACGTGATGTATTTGGGTAAACGAAAGCATAGAGGTAGTGATTAAAACGTCCATTTTTGAGTGTTTGGCTGACTTCCTAATGCCATAGCACAAATACCAGCAGCATAAATCTAGTCTTTAATTTTCTTTCTCCTTTCTTTCTTTCTTTCTTTCTTTCTTTCTTTCTTTCTTTCTTTCTTTCTTTCTTTCTTTCTTTCTTTCTTTCTTTCTTTCTTATTAGAGAATGCAAACTGGAGGCAGGGCAGAGGGATGGAATGAGAGAGGGAGAGAATCTTAAGCAGACTCCACACTCAGCACAGAGCCTGATGTAGGGCTCAGTCCCATGACCTTGGGATCATGACTTGAGCTGAAATCAAGAGTTGGATGCTCAACTGACTGAGCCACCCAGGTGCCCCTAGTCTTTAATTTTCTTAAAACAATGATTAATTAATAAAGGTACCAAGAAAATATGTAATATTTTTAATATTCTAATAACATTTAAGTTTTAATTAATGACAAATTAATTTTTAATGATTTTGAATACACAGGTGTAATATTTGTGCACATCTGTTGTTTCGTGAACATATGTGCAACTAGATATGTAATGGAGAATCTTGACTGTTTGTCCCAAAAGGGAAACATTGTTTCTTACTATGTGTCTGTGGTGTGCAGATTTGTAATTCTACCATATTTTCTCATTCCTGTAAGATGTCTTCCTTTTTGTTTTCTCCACCCCATCTTTTATTGAGCTCCTACCATGTGCTGACAAAGATGGAATCTGTGTCTGCCTTCATTTGGCCAGCACTTCCCATGTTCAACATGCCATGCACCTGCTGGGCTTGGTTGTGGAGCTGAATGACATTTAATTCCTGTCCTCCAGGGTCACCTGAGTGGCTTAGTTAAACGTCCAACTTCGGCTCAGGTCATGACCTCACGGTTCGTGAGTTCGAACCCCACATCATGCTCTCTGCTGTGAACATGGAGCCCACTTCAGATCCTCTGTCCCCCTCTCCCTTTGCCCCCCTCCCCCCCCCCCCCGCTTGCTCACTCTTGCTCTCTCTCAAAAATAAAACTTCAAAAAAAAAAACCAAAACCCGTTTAATTCCTGTCTTCCATGAGGCACATTCTCTTGGGAGAGACTGAAGGTCAGCAGTTACAATGCTGTGTGACCTTATAAAAGGAGGGAGACTGTGTAGGAGAGAGGATAAAGCTCTAGCGTGAGACCAGTCTGATTTCCAGTCCTTGTCTGCAATTTTCAGTTCACTTAGGAAGAGTTCTGGGACATCCAGGTGGGGCATCCTGCAGGTAGTTGGGGGTGTGAGCCTGGTGTTTAAGACCTGGCATGAGCATAGAGCCTGTGTATTCTTCTCTGAGCAGGTCATTGATGGGGGGGGGGGGGGGGAGTGGATAAGATTGCCCAGAGAGAGTGAAGCATTTTTAGGGGCCAAGACCAGAACCTTATGGAAACCTTAATACTTAAAGAGAAAGTCAGAGAAGAGAAGGCAGACAGACAAGACACAGAATGAACAGTGAGGGAGAAAGGAGGAAAATTGGTGCTGGAAAGCCAAAAGAAGACAGGTGTGTTCAGTGCAAAGGAGGAGGTGAGGAAGCAGAAAGCAGTCAGTTGGATTTGACGATTAGGAGTCCAAGGAGCAGCTGGAGAAGGTTCAGGATAGAAGGAGGCCAGATTGCAAAGGCCGTAAGTCAGAGGAGAGGAAGTTGACATAAGAGCAAGCTGCTTTTGAAGGAGTTTGCTCAGTGTTGCTAGGTTGTTTGGGTTTTATGGCTTATGTGGGTGCTTTGGGGGGTAGTGTATCTCTTCATCCCAACATCCCCCCCCCCCCCATCCCACTGATAACCAGGGGTTAGAGTCGAGGTCTTGAGATACAGAGGCGAGTAGGCGTGAGGCCCTGCCCTCATGGCTCTCCTCCAGCCCTCCCCAACCCCCACCCCCAGGAGAGGGAGCTGTCCAAAAATTCATCCTTGGCTGAGTTTGGAATGCTAATTTTGCCGAGTGCCTTAGAGGAAGTCCCGGGAAGCAAGCTGTTAGGTCCAGGAGCTCACCTGAGCTTTCAGGAAGTGACCCTCCATCAGAGAGGAAGAGGCTCCTGTGGGTGGTGGAGCAGGAAATGCTTCTGGAAGTGAGTGCCCATGTGGGACCTGAGCCTGAGCCCAGGAAGAGATAGGAGCTGGAAGGCAGTTGCTTAGCTTTGTTTGAGAGGATAAAGTTAGTGCCAAGGGTGTTCGACTCCTTTCTGACAGTTCTGTTCGTCCTTGGTATATTTGATAAGCCTTGAGAGATACTTAATCATTTTAATAACTTCTATTACTTTAAAGTGTTTATTCTGTATCCTTTTCCTCAGCTAGTTCCTTCTCACTCCCTTAAATGAGATCTTAATTTAACATTTCGTAGTTATAAAAAAGACCCATCTTTGATTATTTGTTTTCTTCTGTCTTTGCCTCATGAATATGCCTCATGAATACTGTGATACATAGATTAACCTGCCCGTGGTCTTCTGAGATAAGCAGATACCTTTGTTCTTTGCTTTCAGATGCCAGTGTATTTGCGTATTTCAGAACTTCATGTATTTTCTTCTCTGAACCAGAGACTCTAATATGTCATAGAAGGGTAAGACCCTTCAAGGGATAACTGGATTTCATTTTCCTCTAAGATGGGCCATGCCCAACGTGGGAACAGGGGTTCACACCCTTTCCTTACACCGCAGTGCTGTCTCGGAATATATATCTGAATAGGTTTGTTTTGCTTTGTTTGCTGGTGATTTGTATGACAGCGGAGCTCAGGCCTAGAGAGTACGATTCCCATCTCCTAGGTATTAAGTTTAATCTCTCTACAACTCCTGGAAGGGAATTCTACATGCCTGCCAGGAGGACTATTGATGCGCTTCTATGTGTTACATATACACCTTGGATGCAACCTCAAATAGACCCGTCTTCATTCTTCACAGACCATCAAAAGTCTCTTCTTCCTATTAGCGAAGCTTTCCTTGGGCACTTTGTTCTGCAATAAAACTATCCCTATCCCCTCTGAAGAAGCTGGGATCCTCGAACCGTGGCCGAGTGCAGTGCTGAGCAAATTGCATTGCGACCTCACTTCCACTCGGTCAGTTAGTACTTCCTGTGCACCAGGCACTTTTCTAGGCACTGGTGTGTAGAGGAGTGAATCGGGCATTGGCTTCCAGGAGTTTACATTCCAGTGCAAAAGACAGATGGTAAACAGTTAAGTTTATAAGGCAAATATAATAATCTCCTAGTGCATTAAGGAATGGGAAGTCTTTGCAGGTGACTTCCGGGAGTGTTGGGACATGGTGAGCAAGGAAGTGGTGATGTTTGAGTTTGGAAAATATGAAGGAAACAGCCATGCAGAAAAGACTTGGAAGCAGATGGGCAGAGTGTGTGCTCAGGAAAAGAAACATGTGCAGATGCTCAAGATGGGAGCAAAGTGGCATGTTCCCAGGTAAAGAGAAAGCCAGGCCGTGAACAGAGTGGAGACGTAGGCAAGAGGGCGCATGAGACCTAGGCAGAACTGGACTCCATAGGTTAAGAGGTTCGGGTTCTCTTCTGGATGCAACGGGAAACCACTGGAATATTATAAACAGAGGAGGGACATCATGCTCATACTTCAAAATTGAAAAAAATGTATATTTGATGCTAATCATGAGGCTCAAATATTTTTCTGATGTTTTAAGTCATCAAAATCTGCATAATCCCTTAAAGGCAAGGCTCTAAGGCTGTATTTCATGGCATTCTCTCACGCTCAGCACAGCTTCAGGAACTGAGGCAGATCAGCACTTCGTATTTCATTCAAGTCATGAAAACTGTATTGAGTCATTCCCCAAATAGGAAAGTGGTTCTCTGCAGTCAGCGTGGACCTCTTATCCTTCCAGCAGCCTACCCTTTTTAGGGCAGTGGCTCTCAAGCACCAGGTTGCCCCTAGCTGAGGTAACATGGGAAAAAGAAAAAAGATGGTGTAGCTTTCCTCCCCACCCTGCAAAGCTGAATTTTCTGTTTTTCTCTTTCGGACATCTTGTTTTTTAAATATAGTCGAGTGGCTCTTAGCCAGAAGGTGTAAAGTCAGTACAAAAGGTGATAGGTAGTCCAAATGACCTGGAAATAACATTAATCCTAGCTAATGTTTAGAGACTCCTTCCTGGGTGCCCAAACTTGTTTCAGATCTTTTATTTGTATAATCTCTCATCTTTCTGGCAACTCCATGAGTTATGTACAGTTATTGTGCTGTTCTCACAGATGAGGGAAATGGGGCCCAGAGAAGTTACATAATTCGTCCAGGATCACACATCTAGTAAGCAATCACTTTGAGGCTTTTATTTTTATATTATTGAGTTGTACTTGTTTATGTTCATGAAGGAGAAGCAGAGTTCCCCTTTCTATGTTTTGATCACATCAGACTCTTCTCAATGAGGGAGATGCCAGGTAGAATCTCTAATAATAATTAAATTATTTGTCATCTGGTGCCTATGCCACCTCTTCAACAAAAGTCGTAAAAGTGCTCATGTAATGTGATCCCATGATATTTGAGATATAAATCTTTTGAAATTGTGGTGCTGGCCTTCTCTCTCTCTCTCTTTCTCTCTCTTTTCTATCTTTAGCACGTGTGAACAAGAGCCAGAGAGAATCTTAAGCAGGCTCCACTCTCTGTGTGGAGTCTGACACGGGGCTCGATCCCATGAGCCTGGGATCATGACCTGAGCTGAAATCAAGAGTTAGATGCTCAACCAACTGAGCCGCTCAGGCGCCCCTCTTTTTTCTTTAGAATTAAAGATGGACAAATCACTTTCCTCCTTCATGAATGCTTTTTCAAATTTTTGCTGGTCGTAAAATCCAGACTGAGAGCTGCTATTTTCAAGAACTTTATTCCTTAGCTAATGATAAACCTGATTTCAAATACAAGTATAGGAGAAGTTGTGACTATGTTTTAGGTGTGAGCATCATGAAGTAGAAGATACAACATTTACACATATTTTAATGCACATTTGTTTGGGTTGTGATATACGTAGCTCTGGAGTACTGTTATGTAAACCAGATGTGATGAAAAGTAAACCGGCTGTGATGAAAACAAAGGAGGATTTCTTAAGATTTTGTTGAAAAATAGAAGCTTAACTTTACATTAAAACAGTGAACAACAGGTGATTTTATACTGTGCTTGTACTAGGGGTTAGAAATACATCCCTTATAGACAATGACACAAATCTAAAGTTAAAAGTTAAGTTGTTAAATTTAAACACTAGAAGTGTATACACTGAACGTAATAAGTTTATCATTTATATGTAAAAAATAAATACTTTATAGTTAATTTAACCGAATGTCCAAGTAGCAAATTTACATTTTGAATACTTAAGGATCTAAACTCTTAATTTTAAGATTTGATAATGGAGGCAATAGCATTCTCTTCTGTGAAGATAAGAGTTCTGGTCTACTTGATTTCAGGCAACAGAGCTTGTCTATGCTTTATCTGATGTGTGTACGTGTGTAAATATAAATGCACATATACCCTCAAGGAGCAGTCACATTATTGATTTGCAACCCTTTCAAATCAAGTAGCTGGATGTACATCTTAAACTGTAAGGCAAGGAAAATAATGTTTGTGGTTGTAACAGAGGGTTTTATGTAGGGCTCTCTGTGAATCATGGTCTGCAGTTTAAGGGAACCTGGAAAACTTGTCTGAGGAATTCATATTTGAACCTGTGAACCCTTGGCCCCATCCAAGGTCTTTGAGCAGGAAAGTGGCCGCTTACCATGTAATTCTAAGGGCGACAAGGACATCTTTCTCCTTTGAACATGTTATTCCCATTTGGTGGATTTTACTGAAGATCAACAAGGGTGATAATGTGGTTCGTGTTGTTGCATGTGCTGGGAGGTTGCCTGTGAATTGTGCCCTTGGCTACTTCCTGGAAAGGATCTTAATGTTTCAGATTTCGGTCTCCTTTTTGTGGTCTTTTGCAAAAGGCTTTGTGGCAGAAGGCTTCCTCCTCCTCCCGCCTTGCTGGTTCCAGCCAGCATCTGTACTGGCGTCTCAGGACGGGGCAGCGGGCAACCTTGTTCCATGCCGGCCTTCCGTGAGGCTTCCCTGGGCTTCTGGCTCTGCTTCTCCCATTTCAGTTCAGTGCACTGGGATGCCAGGGCCCCAGGTTTCCTGGAAGCCTGACGGTGTTACATGATCTGATTTATTCTATGAGGCTTTCTCCTTTCGGGAGAATTACGGATGAAGTTAGCAAAGCACGCATTGAGTGAAGCTGGAAAGTTAAGACGTTAACTCTAAACCTGTCCTTGAACCTCCGGAGGTAAATACTAGTCTTTAGTCATTTTTTAATTTCTTCGCTAAGGAATGCTGTAGAAAGGATGGCAGAGTCAGCCACCATTCTTGGTGTTCAATCCATTCCTCCTTTTTCTCCGATTCCTGCATTTCATGCTCCTCTCCATCCCGCTGTAAGATGAGCTTCTAGTGGCTGTCTCTGGGGTACGCACTCTCTCCACTCCATTCTTTGGCCTTCTCTTTTGCCAGAGTCTGTTGTGATTCTTCCTAGACTTGTTCCTGTTCCTTACCCATGTTGTCATCTCATAATGACAGTACTTATTGTGTGAACTGATAAGTAGGAATGCCAAGTGGAGTGCTTTGGGAAGGCTTAATAAAAGGCTCTGCTTAAAAAAAAATGGCTTTAAGTAATTAGGTATGGATGAGACAAGTGACTGCGGGGGAGGGGGTTGGAGAAATACAGGCGGAATCTGTGCTGAGAGCCTCACAAAGTGTCTTCGAAGTCCTAGGTGATGCATTGTGGGTGTGAGTTTTGTAAGAAAGACCTTGAGACACTCCAACACCAGATCTGTACATGCTTTTATTTTTTTATTTTTATTTTTTTTTAATTTTTTTAATATTTATTTTTGAGAGAGAGAGACAGCACGAGCAGGGGAGGGGCAGAGAGAGAAGGAGACACAGAATCCGAAGCAGGCTCCAGGCTCTGAGCTGTCAGCACAGACCCCCATGCGGGGCTTGAACCCACGAACCATGAGATCATGACCTGAGCCGAAGTCAGATGCTTAACCGACTGAGCCACCCAGGCGCCCCTCTACATGCTTTTAAATTAAACCAAAACTTTAAGATTTTGTATTATTTATTTCTGAATTGGCCAACTATTAGTTCAGATTGTAGTAGTTAGGACCTCTCTGTAACCCTGCCTGGGAAAGTTGGGGATGGCTTCCCGGTGATCCTGAGCCTCATGTAGGGGAGAAGCCAGTGATCCCTGAGCCTCATGTAGGGGAGAAGCAGGCACCAACGACAGGAAGTCCAAGAGAGCCTAGGAAGTTTGCAAGGACACCATAATGTGAAGTTTGAGATCGGGCATCAGAGGGGATAAAGATGGATAGGTATAGAGGAGGCAGATCACAGGGAGACTCATGTCTCCAGTGCAGGGATTTGGATTTGGAATGTTGTTCGAAAGCCATGGAGAGGGAAGAAGACACCACAAGAATAGTGGGTTTGGCCAAGTTTCTATTTGGGATATCCAGGTAGTGATGCCAAGTGTGGCTGGTGAAAACCCTTTGATTTTTTTTTTTTAACATTTATTCATTTTTTGAGCGATAGAGCATAAGCAGGGGGGTGGTGGGGGGGGGGGGAGAGAGGGAGAGAGACAGAGTACAAGTAGGGGAGGAGCAGAAAGAGAGGGAGACACAGAATCCAAAGCAGGCTCCAGGCTCTGAGCTGTCAGCACAGAGCCCGATGTAGAGCTCGAACTCATGAACTGGGTGATTATGACCTGAGCTGAAGTTGGACACTTACTGACTGAGCCACCTAGGCACCCTAAAACCCTTTGATTCTGATTAGTGGGTCCACACTGTGGAAGAGTCCCTCGCCTCAGAGATGTCATTCATAAGCCCATATCCCAGCAGAGAGCAGTCATGGGTCTGTGTGTCATTATGTATGCCAGCTCTTATAGCTACCAGGTATGTTGCCTGTCCAGTCAGATTATGGTGGATGGCCAAGTCGGAGCCACTCGCAGTTCCAAAGGAAGAAGGAAGGCAGCATAAAAAAACAGACCTTTGTATCTGTTTAGTGTGATCCTACCTGAGGTTGTAAGAACCCTGCAAATGTTTTTTTTGCCAGTGCTCTTGGTTCTGTAGGAAACGCTTTGGGGCACCTGGGTGGCTCAGTATTAAGCACCCACCTTTGACTCACGTTGTGATCTCATGGTTCATGGGTTCGAGCCCTGTGTCGGGCGGGCTCTGTGCTGACAGCTCAGAGCCTGGAGCTTGCTTCAGATTCTGTCTCTTCTTCTCTCTGCCCCCGCCTCCCCGCCCCCCCCCCCCCCCGCCCCACCCCGGCCCACAAATAAACATTTAAAAAAAAAAAAAAAAGAAAAAGAAAATATTCATGTTTTAATGGTGTGAGGGTTGAGCATGCTTCTGTAAATTTTTTTTTATAGATTCAAAAATTTTTTCTCAATGTTTATTTTTTTTTAATTTTTTTTTTTAATGTTTATTTATTTTTGAGACAGAGAGAGATAGAGCATGAATGGGGGAGGGTCAGAGAGAGAGAGGGAGGCACAGAATCTGAAACAGGCTCCAGGCTCTGAGCAGTCAGCACAGAGCCCGACGCGGGGCTCGAACTCACATACCACGAGATCGTGACCTGAGCCGAAGTCGGACGCTTAACCGACTGAGCCACCCAGGCGCCCCTCAATGTTTATTTTTGAGAGAGAGAGTGTGAGTGGGGCTCAAATTCATGAACAGTGAGATCACTACCTGAACTTAAGTTGGACACTTAACCACCTGAGCCACCCAGGCTTTTTGAGAGAGCACGAGCAGGAGAGGGGCAGAAGAGAAGGAGACACAATCTGAAGTAGGCTCCAGGCTCTGTCATCAGAACCTGGCGCTGGGCTCGAACTCTCGAACCGTGAGATCATGACCGAGCCGAAGTCGAACACTTAACCGACTCAGCCACCCATGTGCCCCGAGTGTGCTCCTGTAAATGTGATTATGTGTTCATGGGCATCACTTACAATGTAACTAACTAGCTTTAAAATGTCGTGGAGGGGGTTACGGTGGGAGCCCTCCCAATCCCCGCAGTCTGCCTTTCTGAGTTTGATCCCTGCTCTGCCTCTTCCCGTTCTGCCTCACAGAGCCACACATTCTTTATCTGTAGGAGAGAGAAAAATGGCACACTTCATTAGGGTTGTTGTGAAGACAAAATTAAATCATTTTAATAAAATTCTTAGCATAACATCTGCATGTTAAGTATTGCATAATGGGTAGTTATTTTTAAAGCACTACATACCTTTTTAAGTGGGAGGAAGAGTTTGGTAATAGCATTATATTGCATCAAAGGAACTGTCACCGAGTTGTCAGGCCCATAAATAACCACCACATGAGTTTTTTCACAGATATTCTAAGTTTGATATCCCCAAAAGTTTTTAATAGATATTTTTACATGTAGACTCACGGGATCAAATTCCGTTACTTTCAGAATAGACTGTGAAGCACTGAATATTTCATAGTAACGAACTTAATGCAGTTTTTGAAACTCTCAGATAATATTTGAGTAAGGAGTCTCATTTATTTAGAGTTCTTGACATTAACAATTATCACCTCCCAGAAGTCTTCCTACTAGCGAAGCAAGTGAAAACAAAGGTAGGACGTGGAAGTTTTAGGCATTTTTGTCTTTTTTTTTTTTTTTTTTTTTTTTTGAAACGTGGGACTCGTTGAGCATGTGAACTTGCACACAGCTGCCCTCAGCAAAATGCCGTAATTTATTGAGGAAAACTGAATTGCAAAACCTTTCTTCCCCACACACCCCTCATCCAAAAAAAAAGAAAAAAAAATCAACAGCTTGACTGAGCTTAAGTAACTGACTTTTCATATCCTTTCATGGAGCACAAAGGGCTAATCCTGAGGCTACTTGAACCACCAATGCAGACAGTGGTGGGGACCACCATGGAACGTGTCATTCCCTCCTCACCACACACAAAACACATTGACTGCGGCTTTATGAAGTGAAAATGCCCGAGAAAAAAGAAAATGTGAAGGAGGTGTCCGCAGTCATTTCTTTCCAGAGGGGGAGCAGGAATGAAAAAGCTGGCGCATCTGGGTATTGAGAACAAAGCGAACCGAAGACTTGGGGACAATAGGTTGGGTCTCTGGCTTTTATAGAAGCAAAAGAGTGGAACTGCCTTTACTTGTCTCAGTACCACTGACCCTTGCATTGCATTGTGCGGAGATGTCAGGGAAAGTGTGTAGAAAGCATTCCAGCCTCTTTCAGCAAACAATGACTTTGTCATTTTGAGATTTCTATGGTGTGTTGACCCCTTCTCCCCACTCCCGCCCTCAAATCCCATTGGACAAAGGAGATTGTTAGTTAGGCCACCTTGCCCTCATTTAGAAGATCTCTGTTTTACCGACTCTTTAAAAGTAAACCCATCCATTTTAACTGATGCACACAGTTGCTTTCACGCTTTTAAAATCAACGAAAAGCGTTTTAGCCAGAGCCGTTGGAAGGTTGGAATATCCCGTGAAAATGCCACGCCCAGAGATAATGATTCATGCAAATGACCAAGTTAAAGTGGGTTTCCTTGCTAATAGGAGGGAGAATTGGTGATATGAGTTACTGGAAATATTTACAAACACTTGACCCTTGGGGTTGTGAGATCAGGGTGGTAGGATTCACACAAGCCCACTCATATGATTCCTTTACCTGTCTTTTTTTAATGAAAGACAAGACGGTTGGTTTTCCCCCCACCGCCCAACGCGATGGTTAGCACAATTAGAAAAGCAGCACCGTCAACATCAGCGTAGTGACAGTTAATCACCGGGGACCCTCCCAGGCTGGCAACCAGTGTTCCAATTTGTCTGTCCCAGCATGTGTGCTCCAATGATAATGTTTGTAGTTTAACAAGAAGCTAATTAAGACCTGAAAAAAAATAATAAACATCTCATTTTTATCAAGCATGGTGGTACTGTGCAGAGCATAGACCTTTATTGGATGACGTCCATTGCAAAACAGTGGCCACTCACGGGGCTTTCTCGCCTTGCCACCTTGCACTGTTAGGGATGATTAAATGGACAGTCGTTGCTAGGGAGAGGAAAATGGCTAAATATTTACTTAGGTGGAGGACCTTTAGAGTCCCCATAGGCTGTTCTTAGTTACATTCACTCAGTTCTAGCTACTTCAGGAGTTTTCTTTATAAGATGAGCAAGAAAAGGACAGGCTGGAGAACTTCAGTTTTAGTAAAATCTCACACTTGCCATTTTATGTATGGATTTCTTTCTCAAATCTGATGTGGAACCTGATAATTATAATTTATACTGTCTTCTGCTTGTGAGTTTCATGACTCACTTGTCTCTTGGAGCTCTTTCTTTTGGGTTCTTTGATTTAGTGTTCTTTGATCGTCATTGGCATTGAGTCACGAAGCAGATAAGAACATCTCTGGCATCGGTGCTAAGGGGCAGCCCTCTATGGCAGATATGCCAGACGTGGTTCAGGAGCCATGCTTTGTCTGAGGCCTGCAGGCTGGTTACCATTACCCCTCACAGGTGCCCCCCTCCCCTCCCGCCACAGCGCACCCAAGGAGATCACCATGTGCCATTGTGTCTGTGTATTTACATGTTGCCAACACCTGCCTGAGCATGACCCAAAGGAATGGGAGAGGAATTGTGGTGTCACGATCTTCTATTTAGCCTGTTGATATTTTTATTGAGGTACAGTTTACATACAATAAACTAGGGTTTGGTTTGTGGTTGTTTTTTTTTGTTTTTTTTTTTGTTTTTTGGTAGTTTGGTGAATTTTGATAATTGTATATCTCTGTGACAATTAACCAAAACAAGATGTTGTGGAGCGTTCTCATCACCTCAGAAAGTCTCTCTTGTCCTTTGTCATTCATTTCCACACCCCACACCTTTCCCAGATTTCCAGTGACATAGAATCAGTATTTTTATTTTGGGGGCTACTTATGTATAAATGGAATCAATGTAGTATATGTTTTCCTGTGGCTGCTGCCTTTTTTTTTCAGCATCTTTTTGGGGATTCATCCAGTTGCGTGTTGAATGATTCATTTTTTTTTTCCCTGCGTGATATTCCATTGAGTGAAGATTTCACAATTTCTGTGGCCCCTACTTGATGAACACTTGGGTTGTTGAGTTTTTAGCAGTGAACCTTCTTGCACACGTGTTGATGTAGACATGTGTTTTCATTTATTTTAGATCAAATACCTAGAAATGAAATTGCTAGGTCACATAAGGTAGGTGTATATTAACTTTAAAAAATTTTAAAGGTTTTTAAGATACTTGCAACATGTACTCACCAGCAGTATGGAGGTTCTAGCTGCTGTCCATCTTTACAACAGTTAGTATTATCAGTCTTTTTGGTTTTAGCCCTTCTAGCAGAGATTGGTCTCATTGGGGTTTGAATTTGTATTTCCCTGTTGCTTAATGACACTGAGCTCCTTTTCGTGCATGCTAATTGGCCATTCAGATATCTTCTTTTTGTGAAATATTGGTTCAGATCACTTGCTGATTTTTAAACTTAAACAAAAATTTTATTGTTGATTTAAAGGAGTTTATATGTATATATATATTTTTTTTTTTTTAAATTTTTTTAGTGTTTGTTTTTGAGAGACAGAGACAGAGCGTGAGCAGGGGAGGGGCAGAGAGAGAGAGAGAGACACAGAATCTGAAACAGGCTCCAGGCTTCAAGCTGTACAAAGCCTGATGCAGGGCTCGAACCCATGAACTGTGAGATCATGACCTGAGCCAAAGTCGGATGCCTAGCCAACTGAGGCACCCAGATGCCCGTATATGTATATATTTCTTAATACTAATTTTTAAAAATAATCCTAGTTTAATACTCGGCCTTTGTGAATCTTTTCTTACAGTCTGTGGCTTGCCTCTTTTTTAATGAAGAGCAAGTTTTAATTTTGTTGAAGTGAAATGTTTGCTTCCCCCCTCATCTCTTGTAGTCTATGTTTTTTGTGTCCTAAGAAGTCTTTGTGGGATGTGAAGATACTTACTTGTTCTACCTCTTAAAAAACTGAGCCATTTCTATGAACTTTTTGTATGGAATGCAGTTGATTGTTGTTGTTGTTATTTTCCCCAGTTATTCTATTCACATTTGTTAAAGACTTTTTGTGCATTTAACTGCCTTGGCACCTTGGTTAAAAATCTTTTTGACTATATGTGAGCAAGTCTGTGTCTATTTTGTTCCACTGATCTGTTTATCTGTCTTCACACCCACATGGTGGTTGTGGTTATTGTGCATTTCGGTAAGACTTGAAACTTAGTAACTTTGTACTGCTTTGTCAAGATTGTGTTGATCATACCAGATCCTTTACTTGACTATGTACGTTTTAGAAGCCTTTCAATTTGTTTTTTATAAAAGCCTGCTGGGATTTTGATATTACCTTTTAGCTGTAGATCGATTTGAGAAGTCGGTGATTCTTAACTGTATTGCATCTTTCAGTTATGAATGTGATCTACCTCTCCACTTATTCAGGTCTTCTTTAACTTTAGAAGTATTTTGTAGTTTTTTGTATAAACATTTTGCACTCCTTTGGTTAAATACATTCCCTGAGTATTTAATGTTTTTTTACATCTACTTATGAGATTGTTTTTAATATCATTTTCCACTTGCTTGTTTCTAGTATACAGAAATAAAGTTGACCTTGTGTCATTGAATTTGTGAACTCATTTTGCAGTTGCTGGAGTTGGTGGGTTTTTTTTATTGTTGTTGTTGTTCTGTAGAATTTTCTACATACACAATCTTGTCCGCTGTTCGTAATGATAGTTTTATCTCTTTATTTACAATATAAAAGACTTGTATTATCTTTTCTTAACTTAGAGGGTTAGAGCTTCCAGTACAGTGTTGAATAGAAGTGATGAGAGGGGTACCTGGGTGGCTCAGTCAGTTAAGCATTCGACTTTGGCTCAGGTCATGATCTCATGGTCCTTGAGTTTGAGCCCCACGTCAGGCTCTATGCTGACAAGCTCAGAGCCTGGAGCCTGCTTCGGATTCTGTCTCCCTCTCTCTCTGCCCCCTTCCCTGATTACATTCTGTCTCTGTCAAAAATAAACAAACATTTTAAAAAATTTAAAAACAAGAAATGATGAGATAAGATATACTCTTGGGGCACGCTCAGTGGGTTGAACCTCCAGCTCGTGATTTCAGCTCAGGTCATGATCTCACGGTTCTGGGATTGAGCCCACGTTGGGCTCAGCGCTGGCACCACGGAGCCGGCTTAGAATTCTCCCTCTCTCTCTGTCCCTCCCCCGCTCATGCTGTCTGTCTCTCTGTCTCTCTCTCTCTCTCTCAAAATAAATAAACATTTAAAAAAGGTATTCTCATACTCTTAAAGCAAAATCCTTCAATATTTTTCCATTAAAAATAATGTTAATTGCAATTTGGGGGTTAGATATCTGGATCAAATTTAATTTTTTTTAAATTCTGGATTTGGTGAGAATTTTTACTTTTTTATCAAGAACAGGTGTTGAATATTGACAAATATTTTTTCACATCTCTTCAGATATATGATTATTCACCTTTTACTCTTTTAACAGGATATATTATACTGATTGATATTTGCAGATTAAATTAACCTTGTATTCCTGGAATAAATTCCACTTGGTCATGTGGTCACATTTTTTTTTTTTTTTTAATGTATCACTACTGTGGATTTGTTGATACTTTGTCAAGAATTTTTTATCTGTTCATGAAGGATACTGGCCAATAATTTGCTTTTTCCCAAAATATTTTGTCAGCCTTTGGTATCAGAGTTACGCTGGCCATGTAAAAAGAAATGGGAAGTATTTAATAGTCAGTTTTGGGTATCTGCTTGTCTAGGCTACCGTCCCCAGTTACTCAGTCAAAAAGTAATCTGAGTGTTGCTGTGTATGTATTTTGTGGATGTGATTGGAATCCATAATCAGTTGACTTTAAGGAAGATTATTGTAGTTAATCTGTGTGGGCCTGATTTAGTTGAAAGGTTGCAGGAGCCAAGGCTTCCCCAAAGAAAAAGAAATTCTACCTGTGGATAACACCATCTTCTACCCAAGAGTTCCAACCTGCCTTTCTAACCACCTGTCCCGTGGATTTTGGGCTTGCCTACACCAGTTTGATTGTGACATTATTATCCTTTTTATATTGTTAGATTGAGTTTATTGGTATGTTGTTTAGTGTTCTCCTTCTTTTAACGTCTTTTTGTAGTTTTTATATCATAATGATCCTGGAGTCAAATTCTGTGGAAGAATTTGGCATAACTTCTTTGCACAATCTTCTTGTGAAGCCATCTGGGCCTAAAACTTCTGTGTAAAGTTTTAAAATTATGGATTCAAATTTTTAAATTGATACAGAATTCTTCGGATTTTCTATTTCTTCTTCTGTCAGTCTTTGTATATCAGTTTTCAAGCAATTTGTTCTCTGCATTAAAATTTATAAATGTTTGGGGCGCCTGGGTGGCCCAGTCAGTTAAACGTCTGACTTTGGCTCTCAAGAAGAAACGTCTGTGTGTGTGTGTGTCTCTCTCTCTCTCTCTCTCTCTCTCTCTCTCAAAAATAAATAAGCATTAAAAAACATTAGAAAATTTTTAAATGTTTGTCATATGCTCTTTTTAGTGCCCGTGCTGTGTTATCCCCTATTATTATTCATGATAATGGTAGTTTTTCCTCTCTTTTCTTTTGATCAGTCTTAGTAGGAGTTTATTAATTTCATTTGTGCTTTGAAAGAATCAAGCTTTGGGTTTGTTGATTTTTCTCCTTGGAAGTTGGTTTTCTGTCTCATTAATGTTTACTATTCTCTTCATTTTTTCTATATACTTCAGTTTAATATGGTTTTTTTAAGATGTGTTTTTAAACCCTTGACTTTTAACCTTTCTTCCTTTTTTTCTTTAATGAGGCTTTATGTTTTTAGAGCAGTTTCAGGTTCACAGCAAATTATAAGAGGAAGGTAGAGATTTCCCATGTATCCCCTGTAGTCCTTCTTTAAAAAAAAATTAAAGGTAAAAATGTATTTCTAAACACAGCTTTAGTTGCAGACCTCAAATTTTAATATTAGCAGATTTTTATTTTATGTCAAGATACTTTGTAATTTTATTGTAATTTCTTTGAACTAGATATTAGAGAAGTATATTACTAAATTTCCAACTGTTTAGTGATTTTCTGGTTACCTTTTGGGTATGAGTTTTTGTTTTGTTTTTTTCTTAAATCCACTTAGGTCAAAATGTATTCTGTATAATTTCTGGCCCTTGAAGTTTGTTGATATTTGCTTTATAACATAGAACATATATTCAGTTGAAAAGGATGTATTGTGCAGCTATTGGCTGCAGTATTTTACATTTCTTAATTAGATCAAGTTTGTTCATCACGTTTTCATAGCTTCTGTACTTTTATTTTTATCTTCTAATCTATCAGTTATTGAGATAAGTGGGTTAAAATCCCCCACTGTGATTATGGATTTGTCTGTTTCTCCTGGGTTCTTTCAGATTTTGCTTTCTACATTTTGGAGCTGTGTTATTAAGTTTATATACATTTAGATTTTTTTAATGTCTTATAGATAAATTGGCCAATTCTTCTTTTGAAATGTTTTCCTTTATTTTTAGGAACGCTTCCTAACTTAAAAATTTCTGTTTAGTGTGGTATAGATAGTCCAGCTTTCTTTGGGTTAGTGTTTTTCATAGGGTACCCTTTTCCAACCTTGTCTTTCTTCCTTTATTTTTAAGGTATGCCTTTTTTTAAATTTTATTTTTTAAAATTTACATCCAAATTAGCTAGTATATACTGAAGCAATGATTTCAGTAGATTCCTTAATGCCCCTTACCCATTTAGCCCATCCCCCCTCCCACAACCCCTCCAGCAACCCTCTGTTTGTTCTCCATATTCATGAGTCTCTTCTGTTTGTCCCCCTCCCTGTTTTTATATTAATTTTGTTTCCCTTCCCTTATGTTCATCTGTTTTGTGTCTTAGAGTCCTCATATGAGTGAAGTCATATGATTTTTGTCTTTCTCTGATTAATTTCACTTAGCATAGTATCCTCCAGTTCCATCCACGTGGTTGCAGATGGCAAGATTTCATTCTTTTTGATTGCCGTGTAATACTCCATTGTGTGTGTGTGTGTGTGTGTGTGTGCGCGCGCGTGTGTGTGTGTGTGTGCGCGCGCGCGCGCATGTGTGTGTGTACACACACACACCCCACATCTTCTTTATCCATTCATCCATCGATGGACATTTGGGCTCTTTCCCTACTTTGGCTATTGTTGATAGTGCTGCTGTAAACATGGGGGTGCATGTGTCCCTTCAAAACAGCATACCTGTATCCCATGGATAAATGCCTAGTAGTGCAGTGGCTGGGTCGTAGGGTAGTTCTATTTTTAGTTTTTTGAGGAACCTCCATACTGTTTTCCAGAATGGCTGCACCAGCTTGCATTCCCATAAGGTGTGCCTTTTAAAAGTAGCATATGGGTGGACTCCAGCCTTGAATTTCAAAATAAGCTCTAACACTGAGAAAAGGTGAAAGGGAAGCTATTGATCCGTGAGATATGCTGAACATAAAAAAAAAAAAGGGAATAAGAGTCGTGTCTCCCTAATGATTTCTGTTGTGTTGGCTAACAAATCGTAAGCCTAATACCACCATGCACTCTTCAAGTGGAGTTAGCAACGACTCAGGAGTAAGGGCTAACTGAAGGATACACACTTCCCAGAGCTAGATTGGATATAAAAAGATCCGAGGCCAACAAATGGAGGGTGGAAAGAGTGATTAGTAGATCTCAAGGAAAGGACAAGTTTCGAAAAGTTTAATCTTTTAAAAAACTTTTTTTTAAATGTTTGTTTACTTTTGAGAGAGAAAGAGACAGAGCATGAGCAGGGGAGGGGCAGAGAGAGAGGGAGACACAGAATCCGAAGCAGGCTCCAGGCTCTGAGCTGTCGACACACAGCCCGACGCAGGGCGTGAACTCACGAATTGTGAGATCATGACCTGAGCCGAAGTCGGACGCTTAACCGACTGAGCCACCCAGGCTCCCCTGAGAAGTTTAATCTTAAAGAGAGTTTGTTTAGATATCTTCGTATAAATAAGACACACCAACATCCCATAAAGTTCTGATATAACAGAGCCAAATGAGTTGGGTGAAGTCAAGAGACAGGTGACAAAGGAGGGATCTGGGAGCCAGAGCTGATGTCTGAACTCCCTGAAGCATGCAAGTTGCCATATCAGCATGTCACTTACACCTGCAGACTTAATACTAACCATAGGTCAGTATTGAGGTTTAGGAGCTTACCTTTAATAGCTTTCCATATTTTTCCCTTTGCTTTTATTTATCCTGTAATTGAAGAGTAACGAGTATGTGATGGGAATTACATTTTAGTTCTTAATACTTTGAGTTTTGTATAGCCTGTTCAAAATTTTACTGCCTCCACAAGAATCTTATATTAGCCAGCAGCACAATCTATGTGATAGTCATTTCATTGAAAGGTTTTTTTTTTTTATCTCATACGTTTCCAGAATAAATAAGTAGAAGAATCTCTCCTACACCCACATCAGTAAACAGCTTACTGATTAAAAACTAGGCATCATTTTTTTTCCTCTCTCTAAATCAGAAGAAAATCTTGCCGTGTTTTCTTGCCAAGAAGTGAATCTTGCTTTGTTTATTGCACGTAAGCCCTATCTTCTGCAAAATCAGTAATCGTTTAAGGCAATCTGGACGATTTGTACTTATCAGAACTTGGAACAGAATTTTTAAGAGTCTGACTGACAGCAGAATTCAAAGCTTTGAAATTCCTTTGAGGTGTTAGTAGTTTTAATGATCCTGATTTTATTTTTTAATACTGTAAACAAGTAATAAAAGTACTGTCTACTGACTAAGTGGTCTTATGATTAAATACACATTTCACTTTGTGCCTAAGAGAAGTCTGAGCACAAGCAAGAGTTCAAATAAGAATGGGGTGAGCCAGAAGTATGGATGACATATTTATTTGCATAAAATAAGAAGAATACATTTTTACTGTTGTTTATAGAAAACATGTTCCTTGGCACAAGCTTCACAAAGACGAGCAGGAACAGAATCCCATTGAATTAAGTTTAAAGGAAATTGTGGGTAGATACCTAGGAGTTCCTACAGGGCTGTAAGCATTTGGGTAGTTAAATGTCAAACAGACAAACCAGTCCTCTATTTCATACTGCTTGTGAAAGAAATATTCTAAAATCTGTAAGATTAGGGATACAGTATTAATTCTAGAGGAAAACACGACCTGGGGAAATGCTTTGTTTTCACCACCTTCCCAATATACATATGTGGCATGTAGAATAATCTCATTTAGGGTCTTTGGGTTTTGTATATTTATTAAAGTTAAATTTGGCTTTTTCCTTCCTTCCCCCAAATCAGTTTGCTTTCTGAGCTTAGACTTCATCTTATGAATCTTTTTTATTTAAACAGTATTTCTTAAATCAACATGTGTTTTGTGTGTTCTGTTAGCAAACATTTTTAGGACCTTTTTACTGATCAGCTCTGCTCTGTGCACCGAGCAGGTTTTTATTTCCATAGGAGCTGGGAATCTAGGACTGAGCACCTCCTGGGGGAGACCAGCTACCACCACAAGAAACCCAACCAAACTAGAAAAAATGCAAATGAAAGGGAAAACATAAAATAGGAATACATTTAGGTATAAATTTTTTGAAGGATGAATCTTTATATGAGATGCTGTATCATTCAGAGATCGTAGGCTTGGGGACACAGTGACTCTGAATTATCTAACTTAGGGCAAATCACTAAACTTCTCTGAGCATCAGTGAACATCAGCTTCATTCTTTAATTTTTTTAATATTTATTTATTTTTGAGAGAGAGAGAGAGAGGGAGAGACTGAGCATGCCCCTGGGAGGAGCAGAGAGATAGGGGGATAAGAATCCAAAGCAGGCTCCAGGCTCTGAACTGTCAGCACAGAGCCCGATGCGGGGCTCGAACTCACGAACCACAAGGTCATGACCTGAGCCAAAGTCGAACGCTCAACTGACTGAGCCACCCAGGCGCCCCACATGAACTTCATTCTTTGTGTGTGGAGGTGATAATCCCTCCCACTCAGATTGAAAGTGAGGATGGAATTACTGAAGAGGTGGGACACAAGGCAGCCCTCACGAGATGTTATCCACTATTGGTATGGGGGAGGGGGCCAGTTGTACCTGTCTTTGGTTGTGAACAAGATACAGAGATTTTCTTCAGTGTAATGAGGGAATTTGCCATAGGCGCTAGCAACCAAGCAATGACATTTTTCTCAAGATTTGTAACTGGGCAGTTTTTCAAACAAAGCAGTTAACATTTTCCGTAAGAATTATTTTATTTTATGGCTTCTATAAGCCACATTAACAATTCATTTAGATACCCCTGTGGTTTAATCAGAAAGAGTGGCTCACAGGACAGCTTCCTTTGTAAGGGAGAGAGGTGCTCATCCTTTCCGTAAGTGATGGTTACAGGGCCCTCCTGGCATCTGAACTAGCATGCTTGCTTGCCAGGAAGGCCAACCTGGAGTGGATACAGCTGAATTTCCTGGGATTCACTAGTGCACAAAATGTAGCTTTTGTATTTCCCTTGATATCGACACCAGTTCATGATGCATGAAATAGAAAATGTCACGATGGACTTCTTTGTCCCTATTGAATAATCTGGCGTTTGCTTTGGTGGTGTTGATTCAGAGGCCCAGCACAGTTTTCCTTACTCTCCCAGAAGTGCCGAGCAATTTCAGGGCAGGAAGTCTTCACTAAGAAGTGAGGCTTGGGGTGCCTGGGTGGCTCAGTTGGTCGAGCGTCCGACTTTGGCTCAGGTCATGATCTCGCAGTCCGTGAGTTTGAGCCCGGCGTCGGGCTCTGTGTTGACAGCTTGGAGCCTGTAACCTGCTTTGGATTCTGTGTCTCCCTCTCTTTCTGCCCCTCCCCCCACTCATGCTCTGTCTCTGTGTCATAAATAAACAAACATTAAAAAAAAAAAAAAGTGAGTCTTGAAACACTAAAAGAATCCAGAATAAGAAAAGAAACATCTCAAAAAATGTTGAGTTGCTTGCATTATCCTGAGGTTATCAGTCTTTGGGAGACCCTCAGGTGGGGTGAAAAAGGAGAGGACAGAAAATGTAGTAGGCATGAGGTTTATCGGTCATCTTATATTCAAACAAAATGGGCCTCAGATATGATGGCTAAAGAAGAGCCACAGCCACTTCGGTATATGTGACATCATTACCACACCCAGGAAACAGTAACACTTGCTCTGGTGTCCCTGGATAGTCCTAAGCTGTGCCAGTGGTTAGAGTGAGACACGTCTCAGGCTCCAGCTTCATGATATTTTTAAGACACTTTAGGCCCATAAATCTGTCAACGCAGTGTTCCTTCTCTTCTGGCTGCTGGCATCTAGAGCATACTGAAAGGTAATAATAATGGTACTTAGGGTTTCTTTTTGTTAAGCATGGACTGCTAAGCACTTTATATAATTATCTCACTTAATTCCTCCTACCTTCCAACATCTTTTTGTGGTAGTGGGTAGCCCAGTTTTCACTAAGACAAAATGGTGGGCTGTGTTCCCTTCCCTGTTAATATTAGAGAGGGTTGGTCTTAGACCCTGTTGGATAGCACGGTGCTAGGCTAATGCTATTGTCCTCCAGGTCTGGATCGACGTTCTCTGTAAGCTGCAGAATTACTCCCAATTAAGCAAAATCGACATGTTCTCTCAAGTGAAGGACTTTTATTCAAGGATTGTTTGCATTTGTTCACGTGGGTTTATAGATTTTGGATTGACTTCCTAACGAGTATGTTCCAGTTGGGATGCAAGCATATCAAAAAACCGATTACCCTTAGATCTTGGGTGTCAAGGCTTGGGTCAGGTGCTTCTGGGTCAACATGTTTCTTGCTGTATATTTATATCATTATCTCTTTGTGCCTTAGTGCAACAGAGGTACAGAAGCGCTGGCCGTGGGGGTGGGTCATCCGGTATAGGTTTGGAATCCAATCATTTGGGCAGAATTGTGTACATACTTTGGAATTCCTGAGAATGTGGAAGGAAGAAATGAGACTGGCTTTAAGGAGGGGATGGGTGTTTGTTTTCCACCAGCATCTTCTGTGTCCCCTTTCGGAATGTTAGCTTTTTTGCTTACTGTTTTTGTCCTTGCCAACTTCCATAAAGAGTTTGCTGGCATGGGCACCTGGCTGGCTCAGTTGGTAGAGCATGTGACTCTTGATCTTGGGCATTTGAGTTTGAGCGCCATGTTGGGCAGAGAGATTACTTTAAAAAAAAAAGAGAGAGAGTTTTCTGGCAGTAAAAGATTCACATGTGTATATACATGAATACATATAAATGTAAAATCAAACATTGTGTATGTTTTTACAGTACAGTATAACATCTAATTCACTGTGGGGCAGGCCATAACATGACCTGCAAGTAGAAATAAAACTCTTATAGAAAGCCTTTTTGAATTACTTCAGAATTTGGGGACATCAAATCTGAAAGCCCTAACCTAACCTGGGAGTTTCTGAGAGCATCAGTTACAGGTCTTTAATGAGCGCCAAGAAGATGGCTCCAGCAGAGCCCCGTGTTTGGAGCTTACCTCTGCTGCCCAGGTAATCTGCCGGGCCGGCTTAGCCACAGAAGGCCCCCACCTTAGGGAGAGCCGGGTAGTTTAAACTGGTGAATATTGTTCAATCAAGTGATGTTAGTCTGCTCAAAAATTGTGAATTTGAATATTTTCATAACCTTTCAGATTTTTTTTTTCTTGACAACTAACAGTGGTAAGCCTAGTGATCACTTAAGGCCAGGCATAGAAGGGTCTAAAAAGGACCCTTCCTCTTGGCTTCCTAATTAGTATAGAAGAGTGGGATGCATCAGTTAACCCAGTAGCTGTGAGAAATTGGCCAGCTGTAGATGTAAAAGGAGAGAGGTGCACAGCCTGCTTTCTCCACTTACTATTGGACTTTGTTCCTTCAGAATTCCATGCCTCTTCACCCTGGGTCTTGTATGGACACCGCAGTAGAGAATGGGGGAAACAGAACGCTTGGGTCTACATCAAAATAATGCAGTTTTGATTCACTGGGGCTCCTGCCCACAGATTCACAGTTCTAGAAGTTTCCTCCTTCCTCCACTCTTCTCCTGCCTGCATGAAGCACCTTTCACAGGCACCATTCCTGGCTTTCTCCATCACACAGTAACTTCCCGGGAGAACTTGGGACCACCACTTAACCTGCCAGCTTTCACAATCCTTATCTGTAAATGGAAATGACAGTTCCTTCTTTGCTCATTCACAAGCTGGTTGTGATGAAGCTCTGAGAAAACTGACTTGGAATAACTGTGAGATGATAACATGTGTCTCCCTCAGGCATTGCCCTGCTAATCCTTCCCTTGGAGATGCGCCCGGGGCCCGCTGCCCTGGCTGGCACAGTGGGGAAGGCACTGGGCAGGCGCCTTCTGAGAGGACACGGAACAACCTATGTTAATGTGGGCAGGCACCTTGACCTCTGCAGCCCGACTTCCTCTTGGGCAGTATTTCCATCAGCTGTGATTACTACTGCAAGTTATTCATTGCCGCTCTTTCTGTTTGTTAAACCAGCCTGTGAAATTTGGTTGTAAGTTGAAGAACCTTCCAGAAACTATTCATGTATTCTTCCCTGTATTTCCACAGCCCCCTGTGCCTCGTGCATATAGTCCTGGGTTTGTATCCACCTGAATTCACAAACTTTGGAGTTCACATGCCATGTGAATGTGCCCATTCCCACCATTCAATGAGCCCACTGTCCTAGCAGGCAGATGCAAAAGTATGTTGATTGCACTCATGTCACCTGAAGTTGTACACCATGATACCATTTTTTTTCCTGATAAAGGTGGATACTTAAATCAGCATCATCCAGGTGACTTGGGTTTCTATTCTGCCTGCTCTTTTTAGCCCAGTATCATTTCCCAACATAAAATCACCTCACAAGATGAGGTCATGATTGAACATTCATAGAACTCGGTACGCTACCTGTGTACAGCCCATACCTGACACAGGGCACTTGTGTTGTTATCATCATTAGCCTTTGAGATAGATATTTTAAATATCCTAATGATAGAAAATTTCCTATCCAGATGATAAAATTGATTGTTGTTCTGGCAGTAAAACAATTTTTGTCATATTTTTATTTGAAATATTTATTTTAGAAACAGGATAGTCTGGCCTGTAAAAATGGGAGCATCAAGACAGCCTGATCCTTTTTTAAATCGAAGTATGGTTGACACGCAGTGTACGCAATGACACTCATGCATGCAACATAGTGATTCTACCACTCTTCATAACACTGTGCTCACGGCGTGTGTGGCTGCCATCTGTCCACATGCAACACAATTTAGTAACAATACCATTGACTGTATTCCCTATGCTCTACCTTTCATCTGACTTATTCGTCCCATAACTGGAAGCCTGTATCTCCCACTCCCCTTCACCCAATTTGCTCATCCCTCACCCCACTCCCCTTTGGCAACCATCAGTTCTGCAGTTATGGGTCTGTTTCTGCTTTTTGTTTGTTTTGTTTTTAGATTCCATATGTAAGTGAAATCATATGGTGTTTGTTTCTCTCTGACTTTATTTCCCTTAGCGTAATGCCCTCTGGGTTCATCCATGTTGTCGCAAATGGCACGATCTCGGTCTTTTTTATTCAGTTATCTGTTGATGGATGTGTGGGTTGCTTCCATATTGTGGCTGTCGTAAATAATGCTGCAGTAAACATAGGGCTGCACATATCTTCTCGAATTAGTGTTTTTCTTTTCTGTGGGTAAATACCCAGTAGTGTTAGTTAGTTAGTTAGTTAGTTAGTTAGTTAGTTAGTTAAAAAAATTTTTTTTAATGTTTGTTTATTTTTGAGACAGAGAGCATGAATGGGGGAGGGTCAGAGAGAGAGGGAGACACAGAATCTGAAACAGGCTCCAGGCTCTGAGCTGTCAGCACAGAGCCCGACGCGGGGCTTGAACTCACCGACCGCGAGATCATGACCTGAGCTGAAGTCGGATGTTTAACCGACTAAGCCACCCAGGCGCCCCAATACCCAGTAGTGATATTTCTGAATCACGTGGTATTTCTATTGTTAATTTTTCCAGAACGTGCATACTGTTTTCCACAGTGGCTGTACCAATTTACATTCCCACCAATGGTCATGAGAGTTCCCTTTTCTCCACATGCTCACCAACACTTGTTATTTCTTGTCTTATTGATACTAGCCATTCTGTGGCAGAAGATGATCTCTCATTGTGGGTTTTGATTTGCATTTCCCTGATGATGAGTGATGTCAGGCATCTTTTCATGTGTCTGTTGGCCCAGATAATAAAACTTAAAAAAAGATTTTGGACTTTGTGTTTCCTTATTTTTAAAACTCTTCATAAGATTTCTAAGAAATCTCAGAAATTTGTTTCCCTTCTTTTGTCCTTTTTTAGGCACACTGATAAACTCTGAAATTCCTTAAGTAAGGTCTTTAGAGGAAAAAATTAAAGACAAATTAGGGGGCTCAAATAAGTCAAGAATTTTTTTCCGGAAGGATAAAAAGTTGGCATTACATTGAGGGCAAGCTTAAATATATCATGATGGCTAATGATGTAGGCTTCTATGACTAATGCTTTGCAGTCTTGATCAAGTTGCTTTTCCTCTGCCTGTGCTTCAGGGTCTCCATGTGGAAAGGGAGATAATACTAGTATTGGATAGGGCCATTCTGAGGATTAAATGAGTTAGTACACGCAAAGTACTTAATGGGTAGCACTGTACACAGTGAGCACTCGGTAAATGTTAACTGTGGATAGAAAGCCAAGAAAGAGGAATCCTCACTTTCAAAGGCAAATACTTAAATTTCTCCCTCCCTTTCTGACCACTGAATTTGTAATTAGCCACTTCTTTATCCCCACATGTATAGTTGAATCTTCCGAATTTCTCATCTATGATTTCTGCTTGCTGATTTCCCTGGTGATATCCACTGACTCATGATAGTTTGGGATTCAAGTCTTCTTCTCTCTGAGTCTCAAACTTTCTCATCTGTTAAATAGGGAAGATTATAATGCCTATCTCCTAGGGCTACTGAGTGTATCAAAAGAACTAATATCTAGAAAATTCTTACTGTCTTTGGTACATCACGATTAGGTATATAAATATCATCAGGACCACTTGTAAAATTCTATTATATCTTTGGAAACCATGCCCTGCCATTCCAACAAGTCTTTGGAAGAAAGGAGTTGAATCCTAACAAAACAACCCTTTAAAGTCTATGTTGGAAGAGAATTCTTGGTAAGAAGGCCTTTTTATCTCTTTTCCCTATTTCAGACATTTCTGCAAGTCTGTGGTGTGGTGGCTGTTGCAGTGGTGGTGATTCCTTGGATCGCGATACTTCTGATTCCCTTTGGCATCATTTTCTTTGTTCTTCGGCGATATTTCTTAGAAACATCGAGGGATGTCAAACGCCTGGAATCTACAAGTGAGTACAGAGGTTCTCAGGTTGCACTGGCGATGTGGGCTCACTTCCATTTATGCTGTAATTAAGGAGACCCCTGAAATTGTGCAGACTCTCTCTTCCAGAATTTTTTCCAAGCTCATGTTACATAATCGAGTATTGTGGCCACCATGAGTCAGAGTGGCCCTTAGGGCACATGGAGCTAGTGGCCTGCCAGGCCCAGCTTTGCAGGGTAGCACAAGGAAGAAACAGAGGATATACGTGTAGTGACGCTCCACTAGAACGTGAGCACTGTGAGGACAGGGGCCATTTCTGTCTTACTCATGACATGCTTCCTAACATAGAGCAGGCACTCAGGTAATTTTTTTTAAGAAATATTTCATGTTGGAAATATTTTGAAATACAGAAGGAAAATAATGGAATTTGTCTTTCCTTGAAGGTTCTGGAAATGACAAAGAAAGGGAAAGATGAGGGAAAGGAGCAGAGGTGTCGGGAAATATACTCCTATGTCAGAAGTGATACATTTGAAAAACAGATTACTATCACATACTCAAAAAATGGCAAATAAGGTACAGCTGGTAAATATTTTGTAAAGATAAATAATTGTGTTCAGTGTTACTCTTTATTATCACCAGTGTTTGCTGTCATGCCACACTGTTTGAAGCCCCCCCCCGCCGCTCAGGCTGTTCCTATAAATGGAGCCTGGATGTAATTCCCTTAGGAGGACCCAGGCGAGGGTTCTGTTCAGTATGCATTTAGTTTGTTCTCCATTCAGCTTCCTGGTTTTGGAATAATGGGAAAACATGGGTAGTCACAGAAGATGAAATAGTTCAGAGCTTATCTCATTAATGCACAAAAGTATGTCATTATTAGTAAGACAAATCATAAGGAGAGTAGATTGTTATATTTAAAAAAAGAAAGAAGGAATAAAGGTGTAGCCAAAACATAAAGAAGTAAGATATTTGTATCAGAAACTGCAACCCTGTGGATAGTTACTGCAAATTAATACCAGCTTAGCTTCCTGCAAGCCAGACTAAGAAGAGAAACCTATTGGGTCTCATGGTTGTCTGGAAAAATACAAGTTCATTGGGACAGAAGAGATTTTTTTTGTTATGGCATGTGTGTGTGTATTTCTTGTTTTTTTTTTTTTTTTAATTAGGGAGAGAGAGACACACACACACACAGAGTGCAAGTAGGGGAGGGGCAGAGAGAGAGGGAGACAGAATCTGAAGCAAGCTCCAGGCCTCTAGCTGTCTGCACAGAGCCTGACATAGGGCTTGAACCCACGAGTGGTGAGATCATGAGATCATGACCTGAGCCAAAGTTGGGCGCTTAACTGACTGAGCCACCCAGGTGCCCCATGTGTTTCTTTTTTTTTTTTTTTTTTTTTTAAATTTTTTTAAGAGTTTATTTTTGAGAGACAGAGAGAGAGAGAGAGAGAGAGAGAGAGAGAGAGAGAGAGACAGCATGAGTGGGGGAGGGGCGGAGTGAGAGAGGGAGACACAGAATCCGTAACAGTTTCCAGGTTCTGAGCTGCAGCACGGAGCCCAATGCAGGGTTCAAACTTGGGAATGGCAAGATCATGACCTAGGCTGAAGTTGGATGCTCAACCAACGAGCCACCCAGGTGCCCCCCATTTGTTTCTTTTTTAATAATATATTTTTGAGAGACATTTGTCATTAGCATTTGCATAAAGGATAATGGGCATTGATTTTATAAGAGCTATAGGAAAACTTCTCAGTCGTCAGAGAACCAGCTGACCTCCTGTGAGGTGTGGTTTTGTGAGGCATTGCCTTGGGGCGGCAGGCAGTGTAGTCCCAACGTGTGGGCCGTCCTGTCTCTCAACAGGTTACTGTGGCGGAGCTTGGAGAAGGCGGAGAAATAAAGGATGAACTCCAGCCCGTCTTTTGTGGAGACAACAAGGCTCCAGACATTTTATAAGTGGAGGCCGCTCATGAAATGGAGTCTGTCGACTTCAGTCAGTCTTGTTGCAAAGGAGGTCTCTGGTTTATTTAAACAAGGTCTCTGGAAGAAGGTGGAGATTTTTGTCTGGACAAGGGCCGTTCCCCATCCATGCGGAAATGGAGAGGAGGAAGGGGACCTCGTGAGGCTTTTTTCAAGAAACAGTATAGGATTTTCCCAGTGCTTAATCTGGAGATTTTGAGAACTTTAGCATGACCCCTAGGGTATTTGGGAATATTGTGAACATTCCTGCACCCCAGTAGGCTGTGACAATACTTTAAATACACATATTCCTTCTTCCTCACTCCCAGATAACCAAATGTGGTCAGTTGATTAGAACTGTTTGTTGTCACATGTCTGGTTTGTGGGTCTGTGCCATAAATAGCAGTTCTATTGTTTTCTCTAAGCAGTGATAGTATTTCTTGAGGCCATTGCTGGAGCCACCAGGAAAAAGGAGGACAAAAAGAGGATACCTGATTGCTCTGGCTATATAAATCTGCTTCATCCTTGTGCTTTGAGAGGACTCTGAAGGTCCTGAGGATTATTTTCAGATCCTATTGCCTAGCTGCCTCTGAAACCTCAGGCTGGCATTTAAACTACCTTACTGACAAATACGCAGTTGATTGTAATGAGTTTCCATTTTTGCAAAAGTGAGCATGGTAGCATCGTTCAGGCAAATCAGGATCTGCTTGATCGGTTAGCAATGTCTGAGTTATGCAGCCACATCCAAATTCCATGTGTAAGGGTACTGTGATCAATTAGCAGTGTCTGCCGTGGGCATCGCTGGGGAGAGTTAAATGTGTGCCATGTGTTTCAGACCATTGACTGACTCTCGATTCTGCTGTTGTAAGTTCTCATGATGGATTTCCAGGGACTGTTCAACTGAAGGTGCTTAATCTGTATGATAATGGATAAGGCTATTGGATAATCACTAAGTTTGATTTTGGGGTTTTCTTTCTTTCTTTCCTCCTCCTCCTCCTCCTCCTCCTCCTCCTCCTCCTCCTCCTCCTCCTCCTCCTTCTCCTCCTCCTCCTCCTCCTTCTCCTCCTTCTCCTTCTGTTTGTTTTTGAGAGAGAGGGAGAGAGAGAATCCCAAGTAGGCTCTACGCTTCTCAGCACAGAGCCTGATGCGGGGCTTGAACTCACAAACTGTGAGATCATGACCTGAGCCAAAATCAAACACCGGACACTTAACCATCTGAGCCACCCAGGCGCCCTGATTTTGGGGTTTTCTAATCGTAAACTACAAAGTCTGGAGAAAACTGCATTTAGTCACACATTGGCATCTTTAACCTGATTATTTTCTGTCTGAGACACTGTGGCAGTGATTAAAAGCACAGCCTTGGGAATAAGAGTTTGGTCTGACCCCCCAGTTCTGCCACTTGGGTTAATTTACTTCATCTTGGCCAGTGCTCTTAATCCTTCTGCCTGTTTTTCCCTCTAAGATATAGCAACACCTGCCCTGTGGGACGCTTGCAAGGGTCTTGTGAGTTGATGCCTGTAAAGTGTTTCCTGGCCACTCGGAAAGGTGCTAGAACCTTGAACATGAGGGAATTAAGGACATAACAACCAGCAGGCCTCACATAATGTAAATGATAAGCCATAGCATGGCTGTCAGGTCCTTGAAGCAGCTACTGCCTTCTCCCTCTTGGGGAGGGGTCTGTCCCAAAGAGTCCTCAGGGTCATGGGACACACAGTCGTCAGTCTTGTGTCCGCTTTGTGAAACGCAGGGTTGCATTTGCCTGTGACTGCTGGCTAACACCATGGGTGCTATAGGGATCTACTTCAGGATAGCTAGCTCGATCCTTGTGGGGGAAAAGGCAAAAGGCATTACATTGGGCAAAAGAACATACCAGAGCCTTGGCACTCTGTTTCCCTCTGTGCCAGTTAATTTTCTTTGCAGGCCCTCCAACTCACTCATCCTAGCATCCCACTCAGTCCTAAGTAGGGTGTGAGAGAGACAGGATAGCTTTTCTCAGGGGCAGATTCCTGCTGTACCCCTGGAACTCTTGGATGTGGGGTAAAGTTAGTGGTGGGGTCTCTGGGTTCACTGGTTTTCAAAGCTGGGCGACCCCTGATTTCTAAAGTCAACCCTGCTCTGAAACCCTGCCAGAGAAAATCAACTGCAACCTTGATCTCCTGACGAGGGACGCGGGTGGGGGTGGCCATGCTGAAGCATTTCATTCAAGGACTCTCCCTGAGTCAGCAGCCACATCTCCTTCCTTCTTAGAAATGTTCTCTGTGATGAAACTGTTTATATCACACCATTTGCTCAAGAAATAAGAACATGGTTCTAGTGAGTTCTTGGTGTTTCCTGGAGCTGGACTGTAAGTACTTTCTTGATAGGAACTCTGGAACTTGGCTGAGTCATCCCGGGAAGCACCCTGTTTCCACATTGACCACGTCTTGGGGGACAGACTGGGACATGTGCTGAGAAGTGCAAAAAAGGCCTATTCGGAGCTTGCAGCCTTTCTTCTTTGGGGCGTGAACTCAGTCCCCTTATGTTCCTATTACTGCCTTAAAAGTACAAACTTAAAGGAAGGTAAAATGAATAAAGGCTAAAGATGACTCAGTATAAATGAAGGGAGAGAGTGGTGTGGGTGCTAGATCACAAACATACAACTGGATGGTCAAAACCACCACCGAATCACTTAAGGCTCTTTCCCGGAAGTAGATACAGGGGGAAATGTTAGGTCATGCCTCGGTTCAGAGAAGGTCTTTTTCCTTAAAGGAGCATCGCAGGCACCGGCCCCTAACAGTTAATGTCCTCAGTCAGTATCTCAGGAAAGAGGTCCGCAGTGGAGGAGGTGGACAGCAGGCCCACAGCCCAGGGCGTCCCATCTTTGCTGAGCCCCACTGCCTTTTGTGGGGAAGCCTTCCTCCTCCTTGCCTGAGGAGCTGTGGACACTAAGCTCCAAGAGGAGGTTCTGTGTCCGCACATTTGTGCCCAGCATCCCTGTCCCCCATACATGCGGTGCCCATGTGACTGAACTGTCACACACACACAGGCGTTCAGATGCCAGGCTAAGGATCAGTCTCTGAAATAAGTTTGAGTTTTTCTCTGAATTGTTTCTGTCCGTCATTTTATAAAACTTCTGTAGCGTCTCAGGAGATAAGTGATCTGCCCTTCCCCTGAATACCCAGGTGTTTTCCCAACAAGTCTTCTCTAGGAGATGCGCAGGTAATAAAGTGAGAAGTCAAGTATTACCTGCTGATACAGCACAAATTGTTACTCATCCCAGACAGAGGCCACAGACTCACAGTCCTGCCCTTGACAACAGCTGGTCATGGCCTTATTTATGGTGGGGGATGCAAGCCAGACGTGACCATCCCTGCCCAACACCTCCCTGGTGGGCAGGAGCCAGCCCCTGGTGCTGACACACAGGGTGCTCTTAGAGGAGATGGCAGGGAAACAGATGGCTGGTCATGTGACCTCAGGCCCCAAACCAGCATGAAGTTACTCAAAAGAGAATGGCCACTAAGTCCATGGTCAGGTTCTGAAAGAGTTATGTCACTGTCACGCAGTGACCTCCACAGGCCAGGTGTCCAGCAGGGGAGTTGCCTCCAGCCAAAGTCAAAGCTATTCAAAGACCCCGTGGCTGCACAGGCCCCGTGGGTGCAAAGGCACTGCAATACCTGTGTTCTCCATCACCCAGAAAGAGATTCTTGATGCAGGAGCGGGACTGGCTGTTCACCGAACTTCTCACCAACCTGTTACCATTTCAGGGACATACTGACTAGATCCCAGTCCTTAATAGTCACAGGTGGAGCAAATCATGATTCCGTGTGGTGAGAACTGTAGCAGAATTCAGTGTAAGAACGTTAGCGACTCAAAAATTCCTGAACAGAATTTCCTCTCAGAAGGCTGTCAGGGAAGAGTTCTGGAGGAAGGCCACATTGGAGGAGGACCTTGGACAAATGAGTTAGCAAAGAAAGAATTTAGTTATTTAAATCTAGCCATGATTTGAATTTTGTCAAAGATAGGTTCGAAGAGAAACTTGTGTTTTCGGGTCGTTAAAGGGAAGTGCAGTGTGACCAGGAGTTTGAGGGCTGACATGTTTGTTCCCTCTCCAGGAAGGGCATCGTCCCTTCTCCCCCGGGCAGCCCGTCCAGAAGCTCTGGGTGTGCCATTAACTGGGATGTGTGGCCACACAGCATGAGAGGCAGGTGCTCTCCTCAGTCTGGCCTCACCGACTTTCTGTCTGTCTGCCTCCCCAGCACGGAGCCCGGTGTTTTCCCACTTATCGTCGTCTCTCCAGGGACTTTGGACCATCCGGGCATATGAAGCTGAAGAGAGGTTCCAGGAACTGTTTGACGCACACCAGGATTTGCATTCAGGTCTGTGAGTTTCTGGAAATGGTTTCAAAGAACGGGATATGCCCCCTCTCTTGGCCTTGCTGGGCAGCACCTCTCTGTCTGTCTCACCACTGGCCCAGCCCCACATCCTTCCTCAGCATGTCTTTGTCCTCTCCCCTGGGCCATGACTCCTCTCAGAATCCCCTGTGTGTTCCCCCTTCCCCCTGTCACACCACTGCTTCCCCCATCCCCGCTACCCCAGTGGCTTGCATTGTCCTTCCATCACTTTCTGTCCTTTTAGGGCAGGGGTCAATGGACTTTTTTTTGTTAAGGGTCCAGATAGGAAACGTTTTAGGCTTTGTGTACCATGTTATCTGTTGTAGCAATTCAGCGTTGCTATTATAACAGGAACACACAGCCGAACATAGTATATCAGCAAAGGACCATAGCTGTGTTCAAATAAAACTTTATTTACAAAAACAGGTGGTGGGCCATGTTTGGCCTACAGGCTATAGTTTGCCAACTCTTATTTTGAGAGCATTCAGGGTGACAGAAGTTGCTGAGGCAATCAGTTTCCTGATTGTCAGATTTGCTACCTACTTGATGTGGGAACTTTTAGCAAGATGATCCTTAAGATACTGGCTCCTAAGTAATAAACACTGTGTGCAAGACCCCATAGTAAGTATGGAAAGTACTGGAAACAAAGTGGAGGTTTTGCTGTCTGTTATCAGCTGGGAACAGTAAACCACATGAGAGGATAAGCTTCATGTTGAGCCTGGCACTCTAAGAAAGGTACTGATGAGCCCATTTTTCTGAAGTTTTTATTATCCTATTTCTACTTATAACCTCTGAGTTGAATTTTCCTTTTCTTTTTTTTAAAGTTTATTTTAATTTATAGAGTGAGCAAGTGTGAGTGGGGGTGGGGCAGAGAGACAGGGAGAGAGAATCCCAAGCAGGCTCCACACTGTCAGTACAGACCATGCTGTGGGCTCAGTTCCACGAACCATGAGATCGTGACCTGAGCTGAGATCAAGAGTTGGATGCCTTAACTAACGACTGAGCCACCCAAGTGCCCCTCGGTTGAATTTTTCAATGCATGCCTCCCACAAAGCCACTGTACCAATTCCTGCCTGTACCGTACATTGCTTTGTGTCAGAAGTTGGCTTTCTGGAACCTTCTGGTTCCTTAGGTGTGCAGCTTTGATCTCCATGTTGTGTAAAATTCTCGTGTAGCTCAACTGGGCAAAGTGTTCTCCCGCATTCAAGGTAATTAACATGGTTTTTTGACTTATTCATTTTGCTTATTATGCTTCGCAAACCCAGAGGCATGGTTCTTGTTTCTGACTACGTCCCGATGGTTTGCCGTGCGTCTGGATGCCATCTGCGCCATCTTTGTCATTGTCGTTGCCTTTGGGTCCCTGATTCTGGCAAAAAGTAAGTACAGATGTGAATAACTATTTGTGGTATGATTACAATTTATAGCTGCGTTTACAGTTATTAAATTAAACCTTACCACCTTGTCCAATACCATATACTGTCTTGTTCTAATGGATTGCATTAAAGCATTCGCGGTGTGTCGGGCTGGGTGTGATTCTGCTGTGTGGTCTGTGTAGAGTGTTTATTTGGACCCTGATGAGTTTCTTTTATCTTTGCATAGGTTGAGGGCCATGTGAGTGTAGCAGCTAACTTTTTGTACTTTCCTGGGGAAGTGTCTGGAGAATATGGAGAGAACCAAGTTTTCCGTTAAGTGTTTTGTCCAGCTTAGGGCTTTAGGTTTTAACTTGAGAGCTGCTGGGATCTCTTGGGCATACAAGCCTGGTACAGTGGGTTGAGAAAGCCAATCAGCAGGAGAGAATGCTATGCTCCCCATCAGGTGGGCACCACATGAGCAGGTGTTGGTGTGCAGGAGGTGAATTCACTACCCCTGACTATTCCATTGTGACAGCACTGAATCACAGTATTAATAATGGAACAGTGAGAGTAGTATTTTAGATTTCAAGGCTGGCTCTCAGAACCCATTGCCTTGTTTTTAGTGGTTTCTAACTGTGGTCGCATTGGATGTAGAAAGTGAAATTACATAATGATTCTTGAAACAGTAATGCCAAAAGTCTGAATAATGACATTGTTTGTCACCTATGCAATACTGTCAGGTGTTTGTCAGTCCTGTTGGAGTTCATAAACTCATTTAACAGTCTTTCTGAATTTATAGTGTTGTTTTTTTTTTTTTTTATTGTCTTATGGTCTTAGTCATCAGATAGTAAAAGTAGAACTATTACTATCATCATGTGTCAAGTATTTACGTATTACAAAGGAGTCGTTTTGGTAGAGTGAGAGGAGGACCTGTACTCGGGATTAAGAATGGGACTGATTTGATTCCCCTTCTCCTTCCTATTTTAGCTTTAGATGCCGGGCAGGTTGGCCTGGCGTTGTCCTACGCCCTGACACTCATGGGGATGTTCCAGTGGTGCGTCAGGCAGAGTGCCGAAGTGGAGAATATGGTAATGTTTATCTTTACGTTCTTAGCCTTTTCAAGTCTCCCTGCCATTAAAGGGCATGAAAGCACTTCTTATGTAAAATATTAAAACTGTTATTTTTACATCGGAGCTAACCAAGTTTTTCAGATCCTTCTTCCATCTGTTTAAAGTTAGTGTAAAATAAAATATACACATCTTTTCCTCAGTCTTCTGTGTGCTATGTCAGCGGGTTTTAGATTCACCGCAAGCTGTCTTCAAATGTAATAAATGTTCTCTCTGTAGGAGGGAGGTTCTGAAGTCCTGGAGAGGATATAAGCTAATTTCTTAGAGGCCTATTTATTTTTGCTTCTTAATGGGTAATTCCTCATTCCTGCTAAAAGAATTCAGTATTTTGAGGTGGTTCGTTTAATTAATAGGTATCTCCCCTTGCGTGCCTACCCTCCCTCTGCCTCATTTTAGCATTTATTCTTGTATGTTGTTGAGCACTTGAATTTGCTGATGTCCCTTCTTTCTGGTAGGGTAAGCTCCTTCTCAGAATATGCTAGGCAAAGGTGTCGAGATGGTTGTTCAGGAGGCCTTAGTAAGTAAATTCTTTCCTCTTTGGAATAGTTGCACCTTCTCCTGAAGGGAAATGAGAAGAGAAATGAAAGAGAAATCTTTCCAGCGTGCTCTTCTAACAGAGTAGAAAGTGACTGATCATGAAAATGAGATTTAAAAAAAAAATTTTATTTATTTATTTTGAGAGAGAGAGAGAGAGAGAGAGAGCATGAGTAGGGGAAGGGCAGAGAGAGAGGGAGAGAGAGAATCCCAAGCAGGCTCCATACTGGCAGCCTAGAGCCTGACACGGGGCTCGAACTCATGAACTGTGAGACCGTGACCTGAGCCAAAATCAAGAGTTGGACGCTCAACTGACTGAACCACCCAGGCATCCCTAAAATGAGTTTGATGGGGGCGCCTGGGTGGCTCAGTTGGTTGAATGCCCGACTTTTGATTTTGGCTCAGGTGTCAATGATCCCAGGGTCAAGGGATCGAGACCCATGTTGGGCTCTGAACTCAGTGTGGAGCCTGCTTAATATTGTATCCCTCTCTCAGCTTGTTCGTTCTCCCTCTCCCTCCCTCCCTCCCTCCCTCCCTCCCTCCCTCCCTCTCTCCCTCTCTCTCTCTCTCTCTCTCTCTCAAAAAAAAAAAGGTTTTTTTTGATGACTTAGGCAGTTCAACTCCCCTAAAACAGATGGCTCTTCTGTAGCAAGATTGCAGATGGTTGGCCACAAGTGTTCCTTTCTTTGACAAAATCCTTGGTTTTTTTGTTCAGGTGTGAAAAGTGGAAAAATAAAATCTCAGGATTTACTTCTCTAATTCTTGTAGTTTTAATGTAATGCTGAAGGAAGTAGCCATAACTTGAAAGTGTTACAAGACTATGAACAGGTGTGTAAATTGCATCAGTCCTCATCAGATGCCTTCTTTGGGGGTATTGGCACCTGAGATATACTTAACTAGCTAGTATCAAAGAGCATTTCATTTTACAGTCTCTTAACATGGATGAGAACCTCCCTTCCTAACCCATGTGATGTCCTGTGTCTTTCAGATGATTTCAGTAGAAAGGGTGATTGAATATACAGACCTTGAGAAAGAAGCCCCTTGGGAATATCAGAACCACCCTCCACCGACCTGGCCCCAAGAAGGCATGATTGTCTTTGATAATGTTAACTTCACATACAGTTTAGACGGGCCTCTGGTGTTGAAGCACGTGACAGCGCTCATTAAACCAAGGGAGAAGGTTTGTTGAAACCATCTTGCCTCTTGACAATTTCAGTTACAGATTTAACCCTTCATCCACCTGCAGGCTTTCTGGTCACGCGTCAGGGGGACTCCTTGTGTCTCTGTGGATATAAATTAGACCGGATGATATTACTGGTAAATCTTGCCTGGAAACTGACCACAGAACGGGGATGCCAGCATTACTTTGCCTCATGTTGTGAGCTGCCTCATGGTGCTTGGTGGGCTGAGCCAGGACACTCTCTGAAATCTGATTCTTTGTGCCTGAGACTTGGGAGCTCCTCGTCACTCACACTTCAGTTTCTGGTTCCCACCTATTCTTACTGCTTTGTATTTCTCACATCCTCCTCTTCCTTCCCGTGGTGGTCTCTGTTTACGGCCCTCCATCCCTGTCCCTTTCCAGACTTGCCCTCCTATAACCAACCCCCCCATCCTTCTACCCATAGAGTGCTTCTTTCCCACACACGGATCTGATCCCTATGGGGCCCCCGGTAGCTCCCAGCCTGAACAAGCTGCTGCTGGACCTGGAGGCCCAGGTCCACTGGAGCTGGGGCTTGCAGGCCAGCTCTCAGCCATCAGAGAAGAGCCCAGAATCTGTGACCCAGTCAGGGCTCAAGAGCCAGAGCCCCTAGCGGGAGGCAGTAAAGGGCTCAGAGACTTGCTCGAAGTTGATGAAAGGCAACCCAAAGGGACAAGGGATGATACACGGAGAACAGACTTGCCAGCGTCTAAGTCTTCCAGCAGCGAGACTTGGGTCCCTCGTCCCAGACCAGATTGGGCTCTTGAAGAAGCAGTGAAACCAGAATAGACAAGGCCATAGGAAGCTCTTTCCCCACCTACCTCTCCAGCCTCAACTCCTCACATGAGCAGTGCCCCCAAATGAGTACTGTGTAGGTTTTTCCATTGCACCCTGTCCCCAGCATGCGCACACTGGCCCTCTGTCTCAAGAGACCCTTCCCTTCTGTCACTTGGCTGGTGAAAGTCTCATTTTCAGTCACTTCTAATGCATCTGCCTCTGTGAGACTCTCAGTTCTTCCACAACATCTTACATATGGTTTTTTAAATGTTTATTATTTTGAGAGCTCATGCGGACAGGGGAGGGGCAGAGAGAGAGGGAGACAGAGAATCCCAAGCAGGCTCTGCGCCGTCAGCACGAAGCCTGACGCGGGGCTTGAACTCAGAAACCGTGAGATCATGACCTGAGCTGAAATAAAGAGTCAATGCTCAACCGGCTGAGCCACCTAGGTGCCCCTGAGGATCACGGGCATAGCACACCTGACTTTCTAGCAGCATTATGGATGCCTGGAGTGGAAGCACTGCACGTTCTTCATCAGTGGATGGGTGGATAAGCAAATGTGGTCCGTCCACACAGTGGGGTATTCCAGCCTTAACAAGGAAGCAAATTCTGACATGGCAAGAACGTCGAGGACATGCTAAATGAAATCAGCTCGAGGGCAAAATAGGACAGAGCCTGTGATGCGAGATTCCTAGCCTGCTCCAATCCACAGACACAAACAGTAGAGAGATGAGTGCCAGGGGCTTCGGGGGCAGTCAGCGGGCAGTTAATGTCTCATGGTGACAGAGTTTGAGTTTTGCAAGGCAAGAGGGATTCTGGAGATTGCACGACCGTGTGAGTGTATGTAACACCCCTGAAGTGTACACCTAAGAAATGGGCTGGTAAATTTTGTGTTCTGTGCAGTTTACCACAAAAACATAAAATTAAAGCATAAAAGGTAGCACTTGCAGCCTGCTGTGCCACTTGGGGTCTGTATCTCACAGTACCCTGAGGCTGCTTCAGGCCAGGGAGCATCCTATTTTCATCTTTGTTCCCCCAGAAAACGGCATCCTGCAGGGCACACAGTGGGTGCTGAGGGTCTGCTGGCTGGGACGGGAGGGAGTAACGTGCAGGTGTGAAGCAACCAGTATCAAAAACATACTTCCCAGCCAGCTCCTGCAAGCGACCCCGCACCTAGATGTGTTAGATATCTGAAGGACTATTCTTTCAAGCTCCTTCTACCACAGACCCGTTGAGTGGACTGTAGCCATAATGTGATGATTATACCCTTGCGACACGGAAGAAGAAATGTTGAATTTAATGCCCAAATGATACCCAGGGAGCAGCTGTAGTAAATCACATGGCAAAAGCTGGCTCCTGATTATTTCCGGCCTTAATGCAGGTGAGGAGAGGGCTGCTGTGCCGGGAAACGTTAACTGTAGCTCTTGATGAAGTTCTGTCCCTGTGAGCACCATCAGGGATGTTTGCTGGCTCACAGCGTGTCCATCAGATGGCATGTTCTAAACGTAATTCTGTTAATCTGCATGCATCTTAAATTTCTCTTGAAGCCATAAATTATGAATCACCTAAGAAACTGTAGTACAACTTAGAAACATAACAGATTTGTATTTTTTGGTCTTTACCCCCAAAGCATAGGATTCTCTGAGATTCTCAATGTTGGGGGTAGGGATCGAATTTGGAGATAGTTGCAATAATGCCAATAACTTTTGTGTCTTGGTCCACTGGTGGTGTCGCCTTCAGCTCCATTTATGTCATTGGTGATCATATCCAGGCTGCAGAGTCACGAAGTGACTTCACTGCCTGTGTAGGTCCCAGGTCTCGTTTCCTCCCCACCCACCCCAGCATTTAGGGACACCACCGCCCCCGTCCTTTGGGGTTGCGTTTGATCAGGAGTGGCTGTTGTGGGGTCGACGATGTGGGAATGTGCCAACACAGCAGAAGCAGTGCTTTATTCTTCCAGCTTTTTCCTCTACTGTCCAGATTCCCCGGAGTTCTAATAAACAGGAAATGTAATAGGTAGTAAACAGGTTTCTAATTAATGGAAGAAATAACAAGTAAAAATAAAGAGCCCAAATGAGGTAAATAGCACCCGAGGCTTCCTGGTTAGATTCTAAACACTGGCTGCATTTTTCATTTAGATGATTTTGTGGTTGATTTGATCATTTTAAAGAGTACTGGGCCATTTTAAAGCATTTTCCAGCTCTAGAAGTAGATTGATTTTGGTTTGTTATTTTTTTTTTTCTTGCTCAGACCTATTACTTGGATAATACATTTTTACAGATGTGTACTAGACCTTGCTATAACGTGCAAAAATATTAGTTTCCTACATTTTCTTCTTTTTTACATAATATTTTTTCAAGAACCCCTCCCTTCACTCCAGCTTGCCTCCCTTCCCCTGCTGACTTCTTAATTCCTTGCTATCCAGGCTGTGGTACCTGTGTCACTTGGGAGCTTCTTGGAAATGCTGACTCTCAGGCCCACCCAGACCTCTTGTCTCTGAATTGCTTTGGAACAAGGCACCACCCTGGTAAAGTCCTCTCTCCCACAGGCAGTTGTGGATGACTCTAACTCATGATTTCTAGGAAATATCCTTTGACAGTTTGAAATTGGGCTCATGAATTATCCCACCCCCTGTGACTGAGCATGACACTCTAGAAAGTTCTATGCTACCACCCTGCTGATTTATTTACTTTTCTATTCTGCAAGTCATGAATTTACATTAGAATTTAATTCTCTATGACTCCAGGTTTAAGCATGCATTTGCCTTTTCAGTGTAGTCTGGCTGCCTCATAGACAACATTCCTTTTTCTCTGTGGCTTCCCCATATCCTCCTACAGGGATTTGGGTCTAGAGTCGGAGACAGCCCAGTGTAGCAATATATCTAAGGCCTTTCACCACCCAGTGGGATGAAAAATTAGCCTCACGGCCCCAAGCAGGACACTAGGTCTGTCTGGCCTGTTGGCCAGGTGCTCTGTGTTCTTCTCCTAGCTTCAGCCGTAGGTGCCTGTTCTTCCTGTTGACAACTAGCCCACCTGACCACAGGTACCACCTCTTTGCTCAGAGCTGTGGGCTCTTTTGCTCTTTTGTCCACTCACCACAGTATATTCCCCTGTATCCACTTCATGCTCTAAATATCAGGTGATGGGATCTGTGGGGTAGGCCAGTTCCTTGCTGGCAGCCACACCTCTCCCCACTTTCTTCGGGCCAGGCAGAGGGACATAACGAGGTGCCAGGCCATCCACGTGATGAAGAGGCCATCAGCAGAATGGACAAGGAACAGGCAGAACTGGGTTTGAGTCTGTCCTGCCCCGTTTGGACTCTGTTACTTCAGGCAGGCTAATTAACCTTACTAAGCCTCTGTCTTCTCTTTTGCAAAATGAAAGTCATAGGTCCTCTAGGGTTGTGCACCTCCAACGAGATGAGACGCCCAGCACCAAAACCAGCACAAAACAAATGCTCGGATGACGATCGTGTAGAATGGCCATAACCAGTTTTGATGTGTAAGTTGTTGTCTACAACAACTGAAAATGAGGGCATGGCCATTTGAGTTAGTATTTATGGTTATAGGATCTGTTTGCCACGTCTGTCTTCTCTGTCCGGCTTATCCTGTACCTCAACACTATGGCGATAGATTTTCCATAAGTTTCTCCATCCTGACTTAAACGCCTCAATTCTGTACAAAATGCCCATTTGGCACAGGACACCGCATGAAATACAAAGAATACAAAGCTGAATCCGTTTCAGATCCCAGTAGAAGAAAGTCCAGTAGAAGAAAGAAGGTTGTATAAAAATGGCTACTAAATAAGCTAGAAGGTGGTCAGAGTTTTTATCGAAGTTTAGAAAAAGATGACCTACCTCTTCTGGGTGGGAGGAGCCCACATGAAGGAACAGGAGGAGCATTTCCGAGGTATTAGGCACTTGAGGTAGACTTGGTGACATGTGGGTAGGATCTCAGCAGGTGGAAAGCATGGGAAGGGCGTCCGGGCTGGTGGGATCAGCGTAAGCAGAGGCGTGATGCCTTGATCCAGCGAGTGAAGAGCATTTGAGGGAATGAATTACCAGGTGTGTAGCACACACTCTCACGTTTCATCTTCACGACCTTCCGGGTCACCCCAAGGGAGCCGACTCGTGGAGGTTAAGGACGGAGAGTCAGTTGGGACACTCCCGTAGAAGGGACTTCCTGGGACCGCATGACAGGCAGGGAGCTGCCCTGTAGAAGCTCATTCTGAGAGGAGGGCACCCGTGATCCACAGTGGGAAGAGGCAGGGGAGAGGGAGCCAGTAGCCACCCTGTTCCCCTAGCAGGTCGTAATGGTGAAAGTGAGTCCACTGTTTGGAATCAGACTGATGTGGATTAAAACAAAGCTGTCACGCCCAGGTGCGTGAATGCACAGAGAAAACAGGTGGGGGCCAAAACTGGTGTCCTGTTTCTGGAGGGTAGTTTGGCAGTACTTGACAGCCTCCTTTGAAAGTGCTTATACCTGTTTCTCAGCAATTCCACATCTGAGAGTTTATCTCAAGGAAGTAATGAGGGCTGTTTTCAGAGATTTGGCTTCAAGGATATTTAACACAGAGTTACTACTTACAATCGCAAAATATTGGACACAGCCTGAATGTCCCCAAATGGAGGGTTTGTTAAATAAATGATCGCATATACGGTAATATTATATGGCCATTAAAATATTTTCTTGAAATACTAAGTGAAAACAGATTACTACAATATGTTCACATTAATCTCATTTTGTGTAAATATACGAGCTTGTATCTTAACATATGCATACACTTAATTCCACAAAGAAAATACATCCTCTAAAGAATGGTTTTAAATCAAAGTGTTAGGGTTATGACTAGTATTTATTAAGTTTCTGCATTCATTTGCACTGATTATGGTCAAGAAAAGAGTTTTGTTTTCTAAAAGGTAATGCAGAGGTCCCTGGGTGGCTCAGTCAGTTGAATGTCCGACCCTCGATTTTGGCTCAGGTCATGATCCCAAGGTCCTGGGATCGAGCCCCACATCTGGCGCCTGGAGCCTCCTTAAGATTCTCCCTCTCTCTCTCCTTCTGCCCCTCTCCCCTGCTCGCGTGCACGCTCTCTCTCAAAAAAACTAAATCAAGGTAACACAGCCTTGCACTCAGGTCAGGGACTGAATCATAAAACATTGTGGAGGTAGCATCTTTAGGGCTTGATACCATGCGGGACTAGGAGAAAGCTGGAAAAGGAAGTGTGTTGAGCCCATGAGCCCAGGAAAGAAGTCATGAGATTAAAATGGAGAAGTTGGAAAAAGCAGCTATTTTGAGTGGGAAATTGTGTGTTTATCATGTTGCATTTGATCTAGAAGAGATCTCCGTTGAGAACACGGAGAAATACACAGAAGCCATGTTATGTCTAGACTAGTATACTAGGACCTACCCATGTGTAGAAAATGACTCCTCTGTGAAATATAGATTAGGACCTACTGTAAGGTACAAAATGGCTATAAAGATTATAAAATTTGGTGAAGCCACTTTCCTTGTGTTTATCTCTTATTTGATCTAGAAAGAGAACTTGATCTAGATTTGATCTAGAAATGTCTAACGTGCTGGTGTGGTTGTCAGGAACCAGCCTCAGCCTAGTTGGGAAAACATATGGGGATAGTTGCAAATCAGCTAAAATAAGAGTATCTTCAAGTATTTCTTTGGTTTTGAGAATGTAAACTAACTGATATTGGTGATATTCTCCGTGGGAAATTTCCTTTTATGTAATACACCTCTTATGTAATACAACCTCTTGGTGAACTGTGAAAGACACAGGCTATGGTTTTGGTGACTGGAGAGTAGAGGGAAATAGCCAGAACCAGGCTTTCTTTGAATTTCCTGTTTGTTTTTACGAGTTTGGAGACCACAGACCTGTGGTTGTGGGCAGGCCTCTGCCCCCCTCTCATATCCCAGCCCTTTACCAAAAGTCTACAAATGTTCCAGTTTGCACAGATGGATCAGTTTTAGTTGTGATGATAGCACGGGAACATCCACACGTTCTCAGAGACACAATTCTTGCCTGTATCTTGATACCTGTTGATTTACATTTGAGAACACGGAGAAATACACAGAAGCACACAGAAGCCATGTATGTCTAGACTAGTATACTAGGACCTACCCATGTTCAGAAAATGACCCATCTGTGAAATATAAACTAGGACCTACTGTAAGGTATAAAGTGGCTATGAAGATTATAAAATTTGGTGAAGCCACTTTTCCTAACGTTTATCTCTATAAAAGTAGACTCACTCTTGAAATGCCATCAATGATCATTGTGTAAGTTAAGCTTTAAAACTTGGGAAGTACTCAAATGAGATAATATGTAAAGTTCCCAGCATAGAATCAGTGCTCAGAAAGTTATTCTCTGTTGAAAGTTGTGACTTTTAAAAATTTACAAATGTTTGAAAGCCTGTCCTGTGCCCTTCATTGATTCCAGATACCTAGATGAGATGATACCATCTCTTGGGAAGCTCCCACCAGGGAATTTGTAGTTGGGCAAGCTCTTTGGTTTAAAAAAAAAAAAAAAAACCACACAACAGTTTCTGCATATAGGTTTAAATGCACACAGCTGAAAACCAATTTTGTGCAATACAGTTTCGTTCCTGACTGGCATTTTACCTGCTTTATATTGATTCTTTGATCTTATTGTCAGTGTATTTAATTTCCTTGTGCTTTGGTTCTAATAACCAGACTGATACTGGACACGTATTTTTCCCAAGGGGGTAATTGTGAGTATTAATTACTTTGTAAAATGCCTTTTGAACTGCTCAGATGAAAGGCCCCATATAAATAGCAAATGCTATTTGTGTTGTTGTTGTCGATGATGATCTCATTATGGGTATTTCAGCTACTGGCTACTGTTTTTTAAGACACTGAGACTTGCATTTTAAAACGTTAAGATGTTTCCTTTTGAGACAGAATGTAATCAGGTGTTTAATAGCCAGAAATGATTTGGTTGTTCTACCAAAGAATAATTATATCACCTCTTATGTAATAGAATTCTGGGAAAATGATTACCTGTTTATGTATTGCTTCTGACTTGTTGACAAACTAAAATTATCCAAGAAATTCTCAAGGTTCAAAATAACCAGACACTAGGAATAAAGCTAATTTTGAAACTTACTTATCAACCACTTAGTAGATTGCTGGGTTTTCACTGCTGGCAGGCTGATTGTGCTATTTTTAACTTTTCTTTAGACAAATGGATCTCAACCAGGGGCAGTTCCCCCACCCACCGAAGGGACACAAGGGACATTTGTTAATGTCTGACATTTTCGGATGCCACAATCGGGAGGTGCTTTTGGTATCTAGTAGGTAGAGCGCAGGGATAGAGACAAACATTTTACAATGTACAGGACAGCTCTCTACAACAAAGAATAATCCAGCCCAAAATGTCAACAGTGCCAAAGTTGAGAAACTCTTGGACTACATTCAGTATAGAACTTCCTTAATCTGTCTTCAACAGCCAGAGTTTCTCCTGATACATTGTGTTTTGTGACTTCTTAATCCCTCCCGGATCTCTTTACAGGTTGGCATTGTGGGAAGAACAGGAGCTGGAAAAAGTTCCCTCATCTCGGCCCTTTTTAGATTGTCAGAACCAGAAGGTAAAATTTGGATTGATAAGATCTTGACAACTGAAATTGGGCTCCACGACTTAAGGAAGAAAATGTCCATCATACCTCAGGTATACAAGTCAGAGCATCCTCACATGTCCTTTTTATAAGAGAACCTAAGTTTAATTGCTTTTACTTTTATTCCTTTTTTTTTTTTTTTAAGTTGAAGGATTGATCCTTTTGCCCCAATAGAACATATTTTTAACAGCAAGTATTTTCATCGGATACCAGGTTTTGTTTTTGGGCGTGTGCACGTGCATGTGTGTGTGATTTAATAACTTACCCGGTGAAATGTCTGGACTCTAACTTCCCCAAGTACCCCAGAGTTATCCACTGATAACCACATGATTCTGAAAAGAAAATGATGAATGATAGGTTTAGCTCCTGAGAGGCTTCTGTAGGGAAATGTGGATTTTAAATGTTTTAGTGGTAGACTTTTGCTGTAGGAGATGTAACTTCTCAAAGGTAATTCTCTCCATGGAGGGCTTTCTGTGAAACTGGTGGGCTTTGAGAATTACTGTGTATATGGATGCTTTGGGGAGACTTAGAATCTAGCCATTAGTAAATGATTGTAACCAGGAAGCAGTAGAGAATAGTGAGAAAAATACAGGACAAGGAATCCCATGTCTCTGGACCTCAGGTTTCTCTCCCACAAAAGGCATCTCCTGGAACCGTTGTGAGGACTGGGTCAGCGGCTGTGGAGTGCTGCTCGCAGACCCAGGACCTGGCTGCTGTGATGATGGAGGGTGCAGTTGGCCATCTCTTTCTGGGCTTTGATTCTGTTCCCTTATTCTGCTTCTTAATAGAAGTATGACTTTCAGGAAATGTTTTAGTGATTGGATAATGCACAGTAGAAGCACCTTTCATTCCTTGTGGTCCATCATTTCAGTTTCAGTAAAAATTCAGAAGGTATTGGGAGCCTGGGTGGCTCAGTCAGTTGAGCATCTGACTTTGGCTCAGGTCACTATCTTGCCATCAGCGTGTTTGAGCCCTGCATCAGGCTCTGTGCTGACAGCTTGGAGCCTGCTTCAGATTCTGTGTCTCCCTCTCTCTGTCTCTCTCTGCCCCTCCCCTACTCATGCATGTGCACGCACACTCTCTTTCTCTCAAACATTAAAAAAAAATTTTTTTTTAAATCAGGATACTCCTTTCAGAACCACAATGAGATGCCATCTCATCCCCAATAGTCACTACTATCAATAAAACGGAAAACACTGGGGCACCTGGCTGGCTCAGTAGAGCATGTGACTCTTAATCTTGGGGTCAATATGTTCAAGCTCCACCTTGGGTATAGAGATTACTTAAAAAAAAAAAAAAAAGAAAGGGAGGGAGAGAGGGAGGGAGGGAAGGGAAAGAAAACACCAAGTACTTGGAAGTTAGTGGGAGAGTTTGAACCCTTGTTCATTGCTTGTGTGGGTATAAAATGAGGCCACTGTGGGAAACAACAGAGTTTCCTTAAAAATACAAAAATAGGATCACATAGGAATGATCATATAGAATGATCTTATCCTATTACCAACTCCACCTCTGGTTTTGTAGCCAAAATCATCGAAAACAAATTCTAAGAGGTACTTGTACACCCATAGGTATTCACAAGAGCGAAAATGTGTAAGTGGTCCAGATGTCCTTAGGTAGGTGAGTGGAGAAAGTGTGGTGTGTTCACACAGTGGACTGTTATCCGGCCTGCAAAAGGAAGGAAATTCTGACATGAGCTAAGGCATAGATGAACTTTGACGTTGTGCCAAGTGAAAGAAACCAGTCACAAAAGGACAAATACCCTAGGATTCCACTCCTATGAAGTACTTAAGCAGTCAGTTTCCTGGAGACAGGAAGTAGAATGGTGGTCGCCAGGGGCTAGAGGGAGGGATGGAGAGTTAGTGTTTAATGGGTACAGAGTTTGGAATTATAAAGAAGAATTGTGGACCTAGACGGTGGTGATGGCTACACAGTGATGTGAATGCATTTTAATACCACCGAATTGGTCACTTAAAAATGATTAAAGTGGTAAATTTTGTGTTATGTGTACTTTAGCACAATTAAAAAAATATTTAATAACTCTCCTATCCCTGATGCTTCTATGCTTTTTCTTTTTTTTTAATTGAAGAATAATTGACATACAGTATTAGATTCAGGTGTATAACACTGTGACTCGGTACTTACATACATTATGAAATGGTCCTCACGGTACATCTGGTGACCTTTTTTCCACCTGTCACCTTGTCATCATCTTCATCTATTTTATCCATTCGGAAAAAAGAAATTTGTTTTTTAAAATATCCCTTTCAGGAAAAATGGAAAGAAATTTGCAGCACTTTCAACCCCTATGTTTAAAGATTTCCTCTGGCTGTTAGATTCATGACTTCGTGACTACAGTAGAAAGTAAATGAGTTGAAATTCCCAAGTTTTGTATTTCGGTGTACCTATCTCTGAAATGGGCCAAACGAGATTAGTGAGCAGAAACAATGGGCGTGCCTGTAAAGTACTTTCATGTCCTTGGATGAAAGGACCTAGGAACACGTCCCGTGTTATTTTTAATGCTTCTTAATAAGAAATGGTTGTATGCTTGTGTACATAAAAGAACTGTATAAATAAAGAAATAACGTTGGATGTTTCTTGGCTCTGCCAGTAATGTTTTGGAAGCACATCTGAGCAAAGACTAAATACACCTTGACATCACCACAGGTTTTGGTCCTCTTCCATAACTTCCCACCCTACTTTGGAGCATGCTGTAGGTGCATACTCCGGAGAGCATGCTTACAAAACAGTACTAAGCTTTGTACCCATGGAGATAATGATCACCAACCATTGTAAACACACAACCTTTCATTTTTCACTTTGTGTGCCTTTGTCTCTAAGGGGCAATGTTTGTTGATTAAAGAGAGTCTAGAGAGACCGTGTAATGTGTAAAGGGTCCCAGGGTATCTTCTAGGAGGCAGCCAGGATAGAATCTTTAAGATCACATGACCCACATTTTTATTCCGGCCCAGTCTCAGAACTGTGTGAGTGACCCTGATGACATCACTTGGCCTCCGAGCTCCAGTGTCCTCGTCCTTAAGCCAGGTCTAGTAATTGATGCCTCACAGATTTGTCATGAAGATTTAACCGGATGAGAAAACGTCTGTGGCCCAATGCCTTGCTCTTAGAAATGCTTAGGAAATAGTAACTATTTTTACTAAGGATCAGGGCACTAGCCTTTTGGGTGTTCTGGTTACTTACGTAAAAGTAAGTAACAGGTTCTGGAAGGACTTTGCTCTTTAATTTCTATTTATGTTTTTGTGATCCTTGGTGATTTCCTTTACATCTGTTGCTTATCACACAAACCAGATTATTTCTATAAACTTAAAAGAGTGAAACAAAAGTGTGCACAGTAAGAATTCGAGGGTAAAGTGTAACAGAAACCTATCAGCGTTCTTCTCGCAAGGAGCAAGAGAGAACATCACTTTGTTTTCTGGCCTCCCTCCCACCTGCTCTTTCCCAACCACCGCTCTGTACCCCACTGATACGCTGCAGTGCCCCCTGAAGACCCTGGCATCCTTTCTCCACTCCCCCCACATGCTCGCTTTTTTCTAGCTCTTCCGGAGGCTGTGTCTCCAATTTCTGTGCTTGTTTTAATCCCAGATGAGTTACACAAGTGTGAATAACTCCTAATATTTGTGGAATCCTTCACATATTTGAGCCTCTTTCCCTACTGTCTCCGCCTTCATCCTCACAATTATATGGTTATCTTCATCTGACCCATTTAAAAATTGAGGCACAATGAGTTTAACCCACTTTACGAGCATGTGGCAGAGCCAGGGTTCCTGTTTATGTCGAGGATGTTCTCAGGCAGGTAACCGCTCCTCCAGGGACCAGAGCACATTGCTGACTGCAGTCCCCCCTACAACTGCTGTGTATCACAATTCCGTGGGCACACCCATGCAGACACAAATATTCCACAAAACACGATTACTCTTAGTGCTCTGCACTCTACTTGCTATTATATCCATTCTGTTCTAGTTCATAGAAAAGACAAAATGGTCATGAGGCACAGAATTGATTTCATGATCCGTTGGCTGCACCTGCAGTTTGAAAACCACGTTCCCTCACTGTTCCCTGCTTGGCTGGGTTCCTGATACATGTTAGCCCCATACCTCGAGCCCTGGTGGTGGTCCTGATTCTCACAGCAGCCCTACAGGGTCAGCCCTGTTTTCCAGTAAGGAAACAAAGGCTGCTGGATACAGTTAACTCAAGGCACACTCAGCACTAAAAGAAAATCAATTCAGGAAAAGGGGTTAATTCCCTTACGTGTCATGGGCTAGCGTCAGGAGAAGATACTCGAAATCTTACCTTGCTAGAGCTGAGAGCCCTCTCTCTTGACAGTGTGACTGGCTGCAGAGGTGGGAACAGCTGTTGGCCTGGTCCCTTAAAGGACGACTTCCACCACTCTTTCCACCAAAATGAATAGGAAACCGTTTCCTTGTGTCTCAACACCCTGATTTAGGGAACTAGGGAGTTTGGAGCTGTCTCTGCAGAGCAGAATGAAGGCATGTTGCTTGGAGTTCCCGGTTTAGGTGAGCCAGGTCGGCGCCCTGTTCCCTGGCTCTGTGTCGCTGTGATCCTGGCTGCAGCGGTGAGCTTCCGTGGCGGCCCGCGCTGCCAGGCTCGTCTCAGTCACTGCTGACCACGCCATCAGAGATCAGAACTGGGAGAGGTGTGATAGCAGCCAGGGCCGTCGTGGGAACGGGAGGCAAGGGGGCGGTGGGGATAGTTGGGGGCCAGTCCCGCAGGGAACTTAGGAAAACACCGTATTCTTTGAATGTACTCCTTGATTTGTACAATTTATGGAGGAAGTAAAACATGAAAGTGCTTTCTAAATAATTTTACAAACAGAATGGGTAGCCAAAATGGACACTTGTGTGCGCTCCTTTGCGCTTCCTTTGCGTCTTTAAATAGTTAAACGCATTCCCCAAAGAGAATAGCAAGATGAGATTATATTTAGGGAATAACTTACTTATCTGAAAGGATCTGGAAAAACGGATTTCAAAACTTTTTTGGATGGATTCTCTACATCTAAGGCCCCTTTCCTTTTGGCACCAAGAAAATGTTTTCAGTTGAAAAGTGATCCCATGCAAATTCATTATTTACGATTGCACCCCAAGGGTTGGCACAGATCAACAGCTATCATCTTCATCGTGATTAAACAGATTCGCTTTTTATATTTAATAGACTTTTTAAAATCAAAGCAAAACCTAGATATTTTTTAAGCAGTCCACTGTGCTCCTTTGGTATTTCTATTCCCTGGGTTATCCTCAGTGGGTTGGAAAAGGCTAAGCGAAGCTGTCTCTTTAAGACTTCTTCGTTATTACCTGGTTTTCTTTTCTCTCTTTTTTTTTTCTTCCCTTGTTGAGAACAAAACTCAGAGAGAAGAGGTGGGTATGCTGTTACTAGTAAAGAAATACAACTGGATTCTAGCCTAATGGAGTCGGCCTTTTGTTTCTGACACTGAAGTCTTCATTAAAGCCCTTGGAACTGCTCCCCAGAGCTCCTGACCTTTCTGTATCGAAAGAGGACTTTACACGACTTAAATTCTTTTTCCTTTGTCGGCAAACAATGTTCTTTTCTTCTGAATATGGATGATGATTGGTTCATTCAGGGGCTACAGGATTTAAAAAAAAAAGGAAATCAAGATTTAAAGCTACTTCAGGTGATTGTCTCATTCTTGCAACTGGGAGACGAGCTGCCCTTAATAAAGGTCCTCGGCTCAGAAATGAAAATGTAGCTGTCAGGACGCATGGAACCAGCAGCCGCTCTGGGGGATATATTTTAGTAGAGGGCGGTTTCCTGGTTGGGGGCTGGAGTGATTAGGGTACAGTAAAGTGTTGTGCTTTCTCTGCCTGGTTTGTAACCACTTGTATGGTTTTTGTCTTGGACCAGGGTCGTTTTAAGCTTCTGAAGGTTAGTGGGTAGGGTTTCTTTTTGGGATAATGAGAGGTTTGTCTTCCAGTAGCATACACAAAAGGGCTAACAAGACCATGGTTCTCAGTCTCCCCGTTGTGTTGAGGGATTATCAATTTACTACGCCAAATGCTTTGATTCAGAGGTGGCCATTTTGGGTCACATGGCTGATACGAACTTGTGGTATGTTTGTAACAAAGGAAAAAATTGCTGAACATGGCACAAAAGATAAAAAGAAAAAAAAAGTCAACTTGAAACTGATAAAAAAAAAAAAAAAAACAACAACCAGGTTTGATACTAATGTTTCAGTTAAAATATTACCCCAAACAAAAACATTGGTTTACCTAACCATAGCATGCCAGCTAACTCTTATTAAATGAGGTTTAATTGTGTACCTTCAGAAAAATATATACTTAGGCTAATATATTTAGTGTATATGTTTACATGAAGGTTGTATGTCCTACCATAAATCTCTACACTGAAATGTTCTGCCTGCAAACATTTTTTACAACACTTATTCATTGTAAGATTAGTTTATTAACTTCAATTGCTTGGAGGTGGGTACTTTAAATAATAGTATCTATCAGAAATGATAATTAATTTGACCCTTATCTGCTCTTGCAGTGTGTGTCTCCTGTGAATACTTTTATCACCTTTTGAAGATAATATAGTGGTTTCTTACTTGGCAAGTGGATAAAAGCGGGATAGATAGAAACCAAAACGAGCACCATGCATAAAGCACACGGGCATAGTAAAACAGACACTGTTAACAAATTGCCTGCTGCTTTTAAAGAAAAAGGCAGCTTCATTCAGCTAATCTTTTAATAAATCATTCTCTTCATTCATGTTTTGAACGAAATTGTGCTCATTTTGAAATACATCTTTGGCATATCATAACAGAAAAAATTATTCTAGTTTACTGAACTACTTTGTTCTAATAGCTGCTAACTAAACATGAGCAGTCACCTGCTGTATCCCTTTAGATTGACTGTATGGATTTAAGTGGGGACCCTTCTTGCATTGGGAAATGCTGAAAATGTAACTTTTTCTATTTATGATAGCAGTGACTTGCTGATAATTAGCAGGGCCTCCTTAAGGCCTACAGATAGCTGAGGTCTCTGTCTAAAACTCAGCATAAAGCTGCTGCAGGCTCAGCATCAGAGTGAGCAACTTCGATCTCGGCAACAAATCCCACATTAGTGCCCCAGTCTTTGGAGAGATGGATCCATTTCAGGAACTTTCCCAAAGAGAAAAATGTGAAGGGGGTGACGAGAGGGACCCTTCCTGTTAATGAAGTAGACGATCGAACTTTAAACGTGTGCTCCTGTGCCTGTCCTGTTGAACCACCCAAACCGTGGCTCCCAAATGGGCAGATACAGGGCCTTTTCATCGTTTCACAAAGGAAGAAAGGTCTGTCTTTTAACAACAAGGCAGTTTTTTGGTAGGTGAGCTTAGGTAACACTTCCATAGAGTGTACTTTGGAAGCCTGGTGGACACTTTTTCCTAGACTTCTTACCAGATGTGCATTTGCGCTGTGACAGGCACATGAAGGCCAACAGGTCATGTAAACCTGGATAGGCTCGTGGTTGCTATGAGCAGAGACCACCTCCCACTTCTTTCACTGGCTTGAAGCCCATCCCTTAGCCTGTTCTCTTTCAGCCCCTTCATCTCCTTAACCACCAGTCCTCAGAGTCTCTCAGCTTGGGCCCCAGAGTGGATACTGCCCATGGTTCAGAGCCTTGGCAGGACGGGGCAGAGCATCAGGAAGTGAGGAAGGTTGGGTAGCAGCCCTCCCCCATCGTTTTTATAAACCTCAGAGAATCAGCTGGAGGAGGAGACGCATTGGCCTTGATGGACTCTTTGAGTTGATAATTACAAAGTAAGATCAAGTAGAATCTGAAGAATTTCTGAAGTAGGATGAATGAAGAATTTAAAATCCCAAATAGAATGATGATTATTCCCCTGACAAGGAACTCTTACTGTTGCTTAAATTGTTGTTCAGTCTTTGGTCCTAAGTTCGGTAGTTTTAGGGTAGACTATTTATTTATGACAGTGAAAATTTTCTTTTATGAAGCTTTGCATATAAAATCGTGCCCCAAAATTAAAATAGTAGAAAGATAAAATAAGTATTGCAGTAGATAATAGGAAAAAGGGTGCTGTATTGGGTTGAATTGTGGTTCCTCCAAAGATATGTCCAAGTCCTAACCCCTGGTACCGTGGTCTTTGGAGGTGTAATTGAGTGAAGGATCTCAAGATTGACTGGGTGATGCGTATATCCCGTGATAAGTGTCCTTATAAGAAGAGGAGAAAAACACAGATGCAGCAGGGAGAAGGCTTATGAGAAAGTTAAGGGTGACTTTTAACTGGGGTCTTGGGATCGTGCAGTTCAGTAATTTATTTTTGAAACATTGAATGACCAGTGATTTTTCAGTGCTTTTGGGGCATATTGGCCACTTACTTTATAAAAATGATGGTCCTTTTTAAATGTCTTTCAATATTTGGAATTTGCCTTCAGGCATGCACAATTTTTTGGTGGCACACGTCTCTGTCTTCTGCATCCATTTGTCCCTCCTCAGTCTTAAAAATGTTTTTTTTCAACGTTTTTTATTTATTTTTGGGACAGAGAGAAACAGAGCATGAACGGGGGAGGGGCAGAGAGAGAGAGGGAGACACAGCATTGGAAACAGGCTCCAGGCTCCGAGCCATCAGCCCAGAGCCTGACGCGGGGCTCGAACTCACGGACCGCGAGATCGTGACCTGGCTGAAGTCGGACGCTTAACCGACTGCGCCACCCAGGCGCCCCCCTCCTCAGTCTTAAAATTGAGACCATAGGAAAAGATGGTCCAGGAGGCTCTCTGAGTGTCATTCTTCTTCGCGGCTTGAGAAAAGTTTACCTTCTTAGTCCTCTCAGGCTTTTGAGAAGAGAGGAGGAATAGTCCAGCCCCAAGGTCAGGCAAGATTTGAGGCTGGTGATTCCCTCGAGCCGTGCTTGGATGCCTGTGGAAGAGTCCAGTCTTCTCTGATTCCCCCATCTGTGTGCATCTCGGTGCTGTACCACCTCTAGTGTCTGCTGTCCGTGTTCTTACGGCCTGGGTTATCAGAGCCTTCCAGAAGAAAATGTTAATGGCCTACCTAAGGTTATGCACCAGATTCTCTCCTGAAACCCAGAAAGAGGCATATATTGCAAGAGTAATTTAATTGTGGCTCCTCCTGAAGCACATGAATAGGAAGAGCTATTTAAATTAAAATCATTTTATTATGACGCACGTCACAATGGGTTTCAGGTTATCCTCCCCTTGCAGTTAATAACGAGGTTCTGTGAGGCATGTAATCCTGATGCACAGACAAGATAATGTGGGGATTAGCTGATGCAAAACCATAGGCATCTCCTCGAGAATAAAGGCGCCACTGGGCCCATTAGTTTACATTCTCTTTGGACAAAAAAACAGGATGTCCCCTTTGCACATGGGGACAGATTCCCAATCCAAGAAAACTCTTCTACCGAAGGAGGAAATATCCTGGCTTCTTCATCAGTGCAAATGGGAACATACCTGAGAGTTTGCTTTGAGTCACAAATGTCAACTAATCGTCCTGTTGGTGTTTTCCAGTGTCACACCAGGATTGATAATAAACTCACATCTCTTGATGTAAAGCCCCTCAAATAATTATATCCTTGTTTTTCATGTTTAAGCAGATATTACTAGGAGAGCATTTTCAAAAACCAAACCTTCATTTCTCTTCTTCAGTTTCTTCTTAAGACGACACACTTCAGCAGTTTCTTCTGTTAGTGTTCAGCGGTCCGGAAGACACTGGGGGTCAAACTTTGTAGGATGGAAAATTAATAGATATACTATTTTGTAAACAGGCATCTGCAACCTTCGTGTTAACGATTATAGTGAATTCTGGTTTTTATATTTTAATTCTGTTTTGGAATTTAGCATCGAAATAAAATGAAAAGAGGCTACAGTAATAACATTCACTATTCTGGAATATTTAGGAACCTGTTTTATTCACTGGAACAATGAGGAAAAATCTGGATCCCTTTAATGAACATACGGACGAGGAACTGTGGAGTGCCTTAACAGAGGTAACTTATCAAATGCAATTATTGTAAACTCGTTACCATCAGTATATATGTACGTACTTCTGGAACATTGCAGGTAGTTACTGGGAACTTAACTGGTTTAACTGACTGTCGACCACCCAGGAGAACATTGATGACGTGGATATACTTAAAATGTATGTATTGATGATGATGCGAACCAAAAATGAAGTGTCTCATGTTTTCACGGTTAACTTTCTTCCTAGAATGCAAAGCAACTAGATACGTATCTTACTTGTCTTCAGCAAAGCTTGAGGTTATATTTATGGATTCAAGTTTTGGTGGCCAGTTAGCCTGCAACGTATATTTCACTTCTCTGTTCTTAGGGGGCACCCGCTAAATAGAGACAATCATAGTTTTTCATTATTAACTGAAAGATAAATGAGCTCATCCTAATGAAATGCTTTGAAGTTTTATAAGAAAGTGTTTGTAAAGGTAAATAATACAGCTAGAATGTGTAATAATTATTTTTGACAAATGTGTCATTTTAATGCTACTGAGTAAATGTAGGTAACAGGACCCCGGAACTTTTGCTAAGTTTTTATACCGATATATTCATCTCTAGAGGATTTTCTATTATTTGTGCAGTGTTTCCATTTGGACCATCTCTTTGAAATTCCCTGCCCTTGCATGGAAGGGCATGGAAGGATATCGGCTGTTAAGATGCTGTTGGTTTGTATATTTTAACACTAATCATTCTGTGTATTTGCCCTCATTCTGCAATTGATTCCAAGCTCCCGGAAGTCAGAAACCACATCATACTTCCAAATCTTGGACTTCTAATCCCTCATGGGATCTAGCTCAGTCTTTTGCTTTTAAAAAGCCAGCCCTTAAGGGGCACCTGGGTGGTTCCGTCAGTTCAGTGTCCAACTCTTGATTTTGGCTCAGGTCACGATCTCACAACTGTGTGCCGACACCGTGGAGCCTGCTTGAGATTCTCTCTCCCTTTCACTCTGCTCCTTTCCTGTTCTGTCCCTCTCTCTCAAAAATAAATAAATAAACATTTAAAAAGTACCTAATAAATAGGTACTAAATATTTGATCTTTTCTTTTTGGGAACGTGTGGCTTATTTCTTTTTAAAAAAAATCTCACAGATCCCAGTGACTGATCACTCACATTGTGGTTGTTTTGCCTCAGTGTGTTTGTCATTTAGTGTCACCCTTCCAGGGAACACTCTGAAATCTTTCAGTTTATAGGTGAGCTGTGACTGTGAGCAGGGAGAGTTGGAAGCTCGACGGTTTCCTGCCAGTAATTCTGGTTTCTGAAGGCATGTCAGTGCTGAGTCTTTACACACCCACCCTGCTTTCCAGTAACTGAAGGGATTTTATTTGCCTAAATTGGGCCGAATACTTCACCTTGTCCTTCCTACTTGAAAGCACTTGATCTCTGATTTCAGTTAAGTTTGTGAGTCTTTCTCCAGTGAAATTCTAGAAGAGGAGGTGTGTAGAACAACAGTTAGCCATCAAACCTAGGGAAAAATAGGACGATCCACTGCTCTTGAACTCCTGTGATAAACTTAATGGTGTAATTGTGGCACACCTCAATAAAACAGGAATTACTGGCAAATCATTTTTCTCTTTGTTTCAGAGCTTGAGATCCCTCCTCATAGATTCCCAGATAGTAAAATTACTCTAGAAACACATTGTCCCAGGACCATGAAGAAATGTTAATTAGGAGACAAACCATATAAAATCTTAGAACTTTGATCATCACTTGTATTTCATCTTCTTTCTTCTGCCAAAATTAAAATAAAATTTAGTAGCCTGCTAGAATTCTAAAAGTAATGTGTTGCAAGTGGTAATGGTAAGATTTACCTTTATTTTCAACTGCATTTGGAACTTCCTATAAATAGGAATAAACATGATGGTTTAACAAAGTGAAGTGAGTGGTTTTCGTGTGTTGCTTATGCAGCTGACCTCATTGCTTCGGCGCTACCTCTCAGAGTGAGAAGTCATGCCGGAGTTGTATTGCTCTAGGAATTGTTTCTTCGTGACGTGTGTATGTTTTTCAACGAAAGGTTTGGCAGATTTTCTTAAAACTTGGATATATCATTGTATTTTACAGTATGATTCCAGCTGTTTCAAGCATATATAGATTCTGGAACATGTACCTGATGAAGGCACCAAAACATAAACCTTGCTTATTTGGGGAGTAATGATAAGTGATTTTTTTTTTCTTTTCCTCTTTGACTTTTCTGAATTCTCCAGATTTTCTCTCATGCACCTTATTGCTTTTATCATCTGGATCATACTCCTGGCAGATGAAATGCAATAGACCTTTTCACAGTCATTGTAAAGGTTTCATGAGCCTGCTCAGGGAGGTTGGGATCATTCTGTAGTAGGTCAGGGACTCTTTACCTGGATTCCTTAGAATCTCCAGGCCTTTACACTATGGAATAAGAATCTTCCCTAAAAATTGTACCCATGGTGTAGTGTATGTGCATTTACCTGGAGAGACGCCATACAGAGGATTCAGCATACAAGTCTAGTGCCATTCAGATTCTTCTGGATTTATCCTGTTCAGTCTACCCATCGTCTCCGTGGCTTGCTGCGTCCCTTTACATCTGAACCTGAGCATCATAACAAGTCCTGCTCTTTAACAGATGGCAGGAGACCTGGTATCTTTGGCAGCTCCCTGTAAGGTGGACTGAACACCCTAGTCAGCTGGTCTACAAGTGATGCCAAACTGGAAACTGGAACCCAAGTTCACAGGGTCGGCTTGAGAGCCAGTAAGAGAGCACTACTATTTTCTCTTCTTTAAGAACTTGAATTAAAAGGAAAAGATGCTTTTTTTTTTTTTAAGTCTTCTTAGCTGTGTTTTCTCCTCCTCTCTTGGATGAGTTGGGTGTTCAGAAGGGAGACAGTTGGCCAGCTCATCCAGGCTCTTTTTTCATATATTGACAAATAGCCATAAACCAAAGAAAGTTCATTAGAAATTAGTAGCGGTAAGGGCACTTGCAAAGCACCAGCAGTTCCTAAATATAAGTAATGACTAGAAATGAAGCAGTTTATTAGTCAAGGGGCAAAAGATCATACTAGATAAAACTCAGAAATTCAGCGGTATGTTACTTCTTTAAAAAAAAACAAAACAGCTTTAATACTGGGATATGTGACCAAGAATATGGTACATTGGGGCACCTGGGTGGCTCATTTGGTTAAGCATCCATCTCTTGATTTTGACTCGGGTCATGATCTCACAGTTCATGGGTTCAAGCCCTGCGTCAGGTTCTTCGTTGATGGTGTGGAGCCTGCTTGGCATTCTGTCTCCCTCTCTCTCTGCCCCTCCCCTGCTCATGCGCGCGCGCGCGCTCTCTCTCTCTCTCTCTCTCTCTCTCTCTCTCTCTTTCTCTTTCAAAATAAATGAACAAACATTAAAAAAATTTTGTTTTTAAGAATATGGTACATCATGTCAGAACTGTGGAGAAACCATCTAGTTACGTTCAACACTGATGGTATCTCTATTAGAATACAGGTACATCTCATTATACAGGAAGCCAAGACCAAGAACTCTGAGCATCAGCAGTGTATACATGGGGAAATGTAATTCAGCTCTTGCTTTCCTGACATGTTGCATTTGCAGTTTCCCCTGGGCCATGTATTTTGGTCAATGGGCTCCCCCTTTACTTCATTTACTCTTGGCTTTGTTCTAGCAAAAGCCCTTGTCCACCTGTTGATTGCATTTCAGTGTCTCTCTTCTCTTTCTAGCCCACATCAGCCTTTCTTCTTTGAAAAGTCAGAAAGTTCCACGGAACGTGGAGATCATTGGACATCTGTGTTAACCTCCTGTGAGGGTGCTGGCACCTGGTGGATTCAGTACACGTAGTATATGATGATGGAAATGGGTGTCTTATAAATTCAGTTTATTATTTTCAATTTTGCTGTAATTAATTATTTTCCTAAGCTTAAAAATCTGAAGTACTCTATACTAAGTCATTTTGAATACCATTATTTGACCTGTTTTCCTTAAACTATAATTTTAATTAAATGCTTTGTACATTTTAAAATATTTCTTAATATTTATTTTTGAGAGAGAGAGAGAGAGAGAGACAGAGCATGAGTAAAGGAGAGGCAGAGAGAGAGGGAGACACAGAATCCGAAGCAGGCTCCAGGCTCTGAGTTGTCAATACAGAGCCTGACGCGAGGCTTGAACTCATAAAAACTGTGAGATCATGACCTGAGCCGAAGTTGGATGCTTAACCAACTGAGCCACCCAAGCGCCCCATATGCTTTGTACATTTTAAAGTACAACATTATGATATCTTGAAGGTACATAGTTGTAAAGAATACATTTCTTTTACAGTGACATTTAGTAAGAAAATAGTATTGTATAGATAATCTATATGGATGTATTTTCCAATTTTTATAGGAACACATGTCACAAAATGGGATACACTTGTGGCTTCTTTCACACATCCAACAAGTACCCTTCAAGACTTTTTAGAGAGGCATCCTTATAGATTCTAGAACCCCTCCAGTCATTAAAAGAGACAGTAACTCTCTTGGAGTAAATCTCAGGGAGAAGATGGAAAATAAAGCCAATGCATATGTAATCAAGCTTCTGTGCTGATATAGGTGAAGAAGAAAAATAAAGCAGAACATGAAGGGATGGTAACTGACCACATTATGGATAGATGATACCTATTGATCTCTTAGTTTGTATCAAACACTGTTGGAAACCCTACACATACTGACTCGTTTTCTATCCCAATGTTAGAAGGTAGACACCTTTGGAATTATTACAGTTTTATTTAAAGGTCAAGAAGTTAAGATAGAGAAAGTTCAGGAACTTGCCCAGTTGACAGTACTCATGCCTAGGCAGTCTGGCTTCAAGGTCCCAATTTTTTATTTAAAAAATTTCAGGGGCACCTGGGTGGCTCAGTCGGTTAAGCATCCAACTCTTGATTTTGGCTCAGGTCATGACGTCACAGTTCATGAGATCGAGCCCCATGTCACTGACAGCACAGGGCCTGCTTGAGATTCTCTTTCTCAAAAATAAACAAACTTCCCCACTCGTGTGCGCACTCTCTCTCAATAATAACCTTTAAAATAAAATAAAAAATGTTAAATCACAAGAGAGTAGAAGTAATAGTATCATGAACACACATGTACCCTTCACCTAGATTCACTGGTTAATATATTGCCACATTTGCTTCCTCTTTTCTGCGGTCTCTGTGGTGCTCAACTGCTGGAAAACAAATTGCAGAAATCTTCATTATAAGTTGCAATTCACCCTTAGATACATAAATATATACCTTATAAGATTAAGGACATCCTCCTACATAATCCTTATCTCACTCAAATGGAACGGTAATATTCTACAGTCAGATAGGTCTTCAGATTCTCCAGTTGTAACTCCCACTTCCTGTGTTCTGCCTCTCTCGCCTTTTTCTCGGTTCTAGTACTTAATTATAACTTGAATGTGTGAAAACACTACAGAGGGCCTTCATGTTTGTATCATTCTTATAATCAACCCTGATTCATAAATGAAGAAATGTGTGTCTCAGAAAAGCCTGTTTTCTGGGAAACCTGTTTATTCTTCTTCAGGCAGATATGGGCAACCCAAAGGAGGATCAAAAACCAGACTAGTGGTGAGCTGTCATCTGAGTCAGGAGCAAGCATGAGGTTCTTTCTTCAAAGTCAGGCTTATACAAGTATTACAAAAGTCAGCTCAGAAGACAGAGCTGATAAAAGCCTTGGTCAGTTTCCATCACCTGGGCTATAGATTGATGAATGGGTGTCATAAAAAGAATCACCCATGAGCCCTCCTCCTTGTAGTGGAAGAGGTTGACTAAAGGGACATCTTCCACTTCATAATTCTCAGTGCAAGGACTGGCCCCCACTACCCAGATCTTCCTCTTTAGATTTTATGTACCTTTCATGCTAATGCTGGGTACCAATACTGTATTTAATCCTAACTCACATTGCCCATTTCTGGGGATTGGACTTTGATCAAAAGCACAATAATCCCATTCACAGAAGTACTTTCAGCATTTAGGATGTTGTAAAAACACTGCTCACTCACCCTTGTGTTTTGTCATTTGACATTGTAGTTCTGTGTCCCTGCTTATTGGCCATCACCCTTTCATCCGTTGGTCTCTTATTTGAAACGTATTTACTCTCTGTTCTTTAACTCCCTAGTGGAGCCTGAGTTTGGTCTTGTTAAAATTTTCCCAAATGAGTATTCATTGAGCTGAGCTTTACCACTGTGTGGTTTCAGTTTATCTTTGGTGTTTAAAAATAAAAGTTTGTTTTTTGGAACTTACAGTTTTATGAAGATAGATTAATATAAGCACTATCTAAACTCATAGTCGGGAAATAAGATGTGATGTTGTGCCCTATTTTTCATGAGTTTTCATTCACTGCAAAACATTTACGAGATTGAAGTAAATGAACTTGACTGGTCTAGCAGAATGGATTAAATTTGGGAAAGAGCCATCCCCCAAATAGGTTCCAGATTTGCTAATATATGAGCTGTGGTTTGCCATTGTTTGAATTTTTTTTTTAACTTCAAAACCTTCCAAAAGGTAAAGTGCTGACAAGATTATACCTTTAGAGAACCTTGCTTCTTGCAATAAAAATTTTTTTTCTTCTCTTTAGTGTACTAACTCCTATACAAAATGTATTTTGGGAAGCTTGACTCAACCGTAACAATCCTTTTAACTTTTTTAAATGATTTTTTTTTAACGTTTATTTATTTTTGAGACAGAGAGAGACAGAGCATGAACGGGGGAGGGTCAGAGAGAGGGAGACACAGAATCCGAAACAGGCTCCAGGCTCTGAGCTGTCAGCACAGAGCATGACGTGGGGGCTCGAACTCATGGACTGTGAGATCATGACCTGAGCCAAAGTCGGCCACTTAACCAACTGAGCCACCCAGGCGCCCCCTTTTAACTTTTTTAAATGTTTAGACTACATTGAGAAAAATGGCTTCATTTTTTGAGCGATTTCCTTAATTAATCCCAAGGGGGAGGTTCCTCGTGGGCATCATGTGGCAGGGATGGGGGACACTGAGATGATTTCTTTTCACGAACTTTATTGAGAAATAATTTTATATGCCAGAAAATCCCCTCATTATAAGTGTGATTCAGTGATTTTGGTAAATTTGTAGTTAATCATCATAGCAGTCCAGTGTTAGGACATTTCTGTCACCATCCCAAAATTCCCTCTTCTCTGTTTACAGTTAACCCTCTGCCCCAAGCAACCACTGTTTTTTGCTTTTTGTCTTTGTAAATTCTTTGTTACCTTTTATCTAAAAATTATGAAGGAACATTATTAATTATTCCATATTTTACTTTGAGAATAGCATTATTTAACATAGTACATATTTCTCAATGCATGAACAGATGATGCCTGCTGATGGCAACAGAGAAGAGTCTTGATTCCCATTAAGCTTGTGCTCCTGGGGCACCTGAGTGGCTCAGTCGGTTGGGCTTCTGACTCTTGGTTTCAGCACAGGTCATGATCTCACAGTTTGTGAGTTTGAACCCCACTCCGGGCTCTGTGTTGACAGTAGGAAGCCTGCTTGGGATTCTCTCTGTCTCTGCTCCTCTCTCTATCTCTACCCTGCTTGCGGGTTCTCTCTCTCTCTCTCAAAATAAATAAACCTAAATTTTTTTTTAAATAAAACAAAATAATTAAAAATAAACAGGGGCACCTGGGTGGCTCAGACAGTTAGCATCCGACTTCAGCTCAGGTCATGATCTCACAGTCTGTGAGTTCGAGCCCCGTGTCGGGCTCTGTGCTGACAGCACAGAGCCTGGAGCCTGCTTTAGATTCTGTGTCTCCCTCTCTTTCTGCTCCTCCCCTGCTCATGCTCTGTCTCTCTCTGTCTCAAAAATAAATAAAAACATTAAAAAATTTTTTTTAAAATAAAAGAAATAAAAAAAATCCATGTGCTCCTAAGTCAGAGAATAGTTCTGGCCTGAGTTGACACAACCATCTTTAAGTAGACAGTAATTAGAAGTAACTCTCCCATTCACGTGACTGGACATATAAGATGTGTAAGAAGAACTAGAACTTCAGAGCTCTTGTGTCTAGTGGGCTTGTCTATGTCAGTACTACTTTGTTAAGAAGAAGTCCTTCTTTCTGCATCCACAGGTGCAGCTTAAAGAATGCATCGAAGATCTTCCTGGCAAATTGGACACCCAATTAGCAGAATCAGGATCGAACTTCAGTGTCGGACAGAGGCAGTTGGTGTGCCTCGCGAGAGCCATCCTCAGGAAAAATCGAATATTGATCATTGATGAAGCAACGGCGAATGTGGATGTGAGGTACAGAACTGGGGCCCATGAACCTTGGAATCCAAACTTTAAATGTGGTAAATGGGAAACATTTAATGATGCTGAGAAATGTTTCCAGGTACTCTCTTTGTCCCAAAGGTATCATTGGTAATGTTAATTTTGGAAAGCAGGAAGAAACCAAAAAGAAGTTATACGGTGATAACGATATTATTAGGCATCCTAAGACAGCTAGATTTCCTCAGTGCTACTCTTGATAGTTTCAAGCAAGTGGAGGGAAGCATATTTAACATCGTCATATGCAAAACAGGAAACTTCTGAATAGGTTTTCTTATACTCAGTTTTTTAAGAACTATCTCATGTTTTTGATTTTTAAAAACATTATGAAAATGTCATGATTGTTTTAGGGCTTAAGTCTGCTTCTCCTATCTTTACTGAACTAAATCCAACTTTTTTGGTTCCAGAACTGACGAGTTAATACAAAAAAAAATCCGTGAGAAATTTGCCCAGTGCACTGTGCTGACCATTGCACACAGGTTGAACACCATTATTGACAGCGACAAGATAATGGTAAGACCCTCACCTGTGACTTTCCAGTTTTTTCCATTTATGTTCAGTTTTTCAGCTTAACCTTCCTTATACAACCTGATAGAAACCTCTAATAAGTTCATTTTCTGTTAATTTTTCCTCTCATTCCTGATAGTGACTCAGATACTTAACTATACCTTCAGAATGTGCTATTAAATAAACTAATGATTTCATATTTGCGTATTAAAAGTTTATTTGAATTGTCCTTTTCCTTTAAGATGGCCAACCATGAAAATCTTTCAAATTCAAGATCTGGCCTCTTCTTACAGAGGGGTAAAATAGTACTTCTGACCATGTCACAGTTGTTTCAGTGTTTTGGATTCTCTTAATCAAAAAGTTACCGTTTCATTTAGGCTGCCAGGATGTTATTGGGTAACTTGCAGAATTTCTTGTCTGTCAGGATGTTTACAAGATGCACTGACAAAGGGGAGTCTATGAAGGGAGAAGCCGTAGTCAGAAACACAAAGTATTTCAACAGAAAGGATTTAATGTAGGAATTGGAAGGCTGGAAAAGTGGAAGAGAAAAACTGGGATAATGATTTTAGGAAGCAGGTACTGAGCCCCAAGACAGATCTCTAGACCTGAGAACTCAGAGGAAAGACCCTAAAGACTCATGCTCAGACCTCCAAGGAGAGTCACTGCCCAGCCGCTGGTTACATTTGTGGGGGACTACAATGAGACTAGTTCTCAATGTGTGTTCTAATGGAAGAAGGGGGGTGGTGCCAGGTCCCGGGCCCCAGGTGATGTTGCAGGAGCAACATAGGCCATGGCGACCATTTGCTCTGTGTCTCACCTTCAACACCCCCTTCCCCAAGTGCCCCCTGCTGGTGGAACCCAACAGAGCACCAGCCGGCCAAAGCTCTCTGGAATGTGGTTTGCAGACAGCAAATGAGCTGAGAGTGTAGGAAAAATGGTGGGTCTGGGGCTGAGACTAGGTGACCAAGCAGCAGGTCTCTTACACAGCACAGCCAGGGACTACACACAAGGCAGGCTTCAAGCTTTGGTCTCTGGAAATCTGTCCAGTATCTGCCAGGTTTGATTGGCTTTTTCTTTCTTAGCAATTCAGTCCTTCCTTCCTTTTCTTTTTTCCTCCCTCCCTTTTCTCTCACCCTATCCTCCTATATTTTTTCTTCTCTTTTCCCTCTTTTGCTTGCTCAGTTTCAGTTATCTTAGGATGTGGTTTTATGAAATGATAAGGAGGCCATGCCTCAAAGGAAAACCCTTTGGCTACAAATAAGCCCAAGGAATGCACGTATTATTTTCAGGGTAATTCCCAGTCCATGGCAACAGGCTGATTTTCACCTGTCTCATGGATGCTGACTGTTGTTGCAGACACAACAGTATCCGGTGGTGCTTTGATTAGTGGTGAGAAGGTAAATAAAGAAGGCCTACACAGCGTGTGAGAGGCAACAGATAGGGTTAACCAAGTTTTTGATGATCTGCACTAAACAGGTTAGTAATCAGTAATAAGCAGTAATATCCAAGCTTCCTTATGTCCAGTGAAAACAGAGCTGTCCCTTTTGACTCTTCGGGCAGTTTCTGGAATATTGCCTCCCACCCCGTTTCACATGCATTGTCAGACGGGATCATCAGTGGGGGCAGTGAGAAGATAACCGGACTCTCCACAGTGAAGCAGTGCCTTCAACCTTGGCGCTCCCCCGGCCTAGACATGTGCAGGAATGAGCTCCGACGAGGTTGACGTCAGGAGCTGGGTGTTCCCAACCAAAGGGATGCTGTAGGCTTCAGGCAGCATGGCTGGTGTGGACTAGGACACCTAGAACTAGGAAGCAAGCCACTCCAGCAGACTTTTGTGAGTGACCATGTGACATTCCATGATGGCAGGACAGTGACTCTTAGATTCCAGAAACGTTGTGTGGCATTGGTAGCATCCTTATTCCTTCCTTTTGAATGGAAACTGGAAAAATAACCTTTGATTTCTGCTTGCTACCTGTCACTTTGTTCTTGTCTCTCGGCTTTGTATTTCACAGATTGTCCCCAGAAGCCTCCTTTTTCTGCAATAAGTGAGTGATGCTAGAATTTTCCCTGTTTGAAGTGCTTTGCCAGGCTTTGGTTGCAGTGGCAGAAAGCTGGCTTGATCTCCAGCTTAGTGAAGAGCACCTTCACATCAAACCTTTGCTCCTAAATGTACCATATAGATTTATTCCGAGGTTTTGGTATTACAACATTTTGGTGGTAGTAGTTTCTTTTTATCATCTCATTCTTAGAAGTACTGCCACCTTGGAATGCGGGATCGTTTAGGGAAACAGCAGAGAAGGACAGAATTTGACAGACTCGTCAGCTGGTCATTCCTAAATCTTGTTTTTGGTCATTCCTAAGCCTTACCCATTTGCATTACCCATCAGCATTTGACCCACACGTGTGAGCTTAAGTATGCCCTTAACCAGTGCGCCTCATTGCCGTTAGCAAAGTATGTCTGTGTGTTTAATGCTTCCCGTATGAGTATCTCCTGATAAATTTCAAGAAGCTCAGATTTTTCTCTCTGGGCCAGGGGTCTTTGTCCAGATCCTTAAAGTGGTTTTGCAAAGCAGTTTACAGCCCCTCCCGTCCTTTCGAACCTGGCCCTGCTGTGTTCTCTTTCTTTCCTTAAAGAGAGAGTTAAAATCACTTATTAAAACTGTCGGTTGTCTTTTGGTTCAACGGGATGTTGGTGGCTTAGGCTAAGGCACCAGCAGTGGAAATGGTGAGATGGTTGGATTAAGGGCAGATAAACGACGGTGTGATAGGCGGAGCCTGGGGTGTGAGGGAAGGGGCCTGAGATTTGGAGGAGTTGGGGAGACTGAGGGAGAAGTCAGTTTGGAGACAGGAAGCACAGGGTTCCTTTTAGAGTCCGTGACCATTGCTGGGAAGGACCTTACTTTCCATGGTGGGCTCTGTGTGTTCCTGTGGGGCTGCTGCTCCCACTCCCAGCTCCAGTGATGAGGGACCTTCAGTCCAGCACCCCCCCCCCCCACCCCCTGAGAGCTCGTCAGGGACATCACGGGCAGGTGAACTTGGCCACCTGCTTACATCTTGGTCAGAGCTGGTTTTGGTTTGCTGACTCCTTTGACAGGGAATGGCAGGATGAGACCTCAGGGGATCCAAGTGGCACTCATTCCCTAGTTCATCATCAGGGAATCGTCCTCTGTGTTCCATCCACACCAGGGAGAAGCCTTCTGTTTTATTCTAGAACTTCTGATTACTAGTTGGCTTTTAGTCTAGCAAAACACCTTAAATAATGTTCCTTCTTGAACCTTTGATTTTTGGATCAATCTTTTTTTTTTTCTTGCTGGCTTTAGAAATACCCATTTCCTTTCCAAAAGCAAGTGATCATCTGTTCTGTTATTCTGAAAGCTTTAGGGACATAAAGATGAGTCACTCAGCAGCAAGGCCTCCTGCTCCAGAGGGTGGCGGTCGCTCACGGAGGGGCTGGGGAAGTGACGGATGCTAATGAAGGGCATAACCACAGCCTTGTCATCGTAAAGTCGTGTAATTGCACGTGCTCACGGTGTAATAATTACATTTTGTTGCACTGGTGAATACTTCTGCACAAAGACGTATGGATATGGTTTTGTTTACTGTAAGTAAATCAAACAAAAGGCTTGTTGGGAAACAACTGTGACCTAATTAATAGCTTTGTTTATGTGTTGGCTCTCCAAAGGGATTTACCCAGTTTTGGTTCATTAAGCGCCATTAATGTGTTAGGCTTAGAATTCTATTTTACAAAGATGTTCTCTCAATTTTAACTTTATTAAACATGATGTAGTCATAATGACAGCTAATTTAATCTTCCTCATTTGCTCAGTTGCCACAAAACAGTGGAGCAAGACAGACAAATTAGAAATCCTCTTTCTCCTAATACTCACCACTGTCTCTGCGTTAAATACAGCTCTTCTCTGTAGTTTTAGGATTAGCTGGTTGCTTGTGACCTGCCGTCTCTTCAGCCAGTGGCACAGCGTTTTTCTCTCGTCTCTGTGTCCCCTCAGTCCTCACTGCACCCCGGATTCTCCCTGGCAGCAGCAGCAAAGGAAACACCGGCAGACATACAGCTGGTGCAACAACACTGTGTCTCTGCTCAGCATTTTCACTCCCAGGACTTAGGGGATCTGGAGAAGGAAAGCCAGGGCTGAGAAACCCAGATTCTACCTCTCTGCTTATGAGCCACCTTACAGTTTTCTAATCTTTACCTCTCATCCTAAACTCAAGCCTCTTTTCAGTAGAGTTTTCCCCAGAGAAATCAAACCCACACACTGCTGTCCCATACCCACCTGGGAGAGCACAAACACACCTCAGAGCTACCTGGAGTTTTATTTAAATTCAATTTTTCACCTTCATGGAACTTTTGATAAGCCTGTATCTCAGAACGTCACAGAAGAGAAAAGCTCCTTAAAAAAAATACACCAGGAGATTTCCACTCATGTTTTCAGAGGGAAAAATAACTAACATGAAGCACAATCCGGAAGAAGAAATACTTTGGGAAAGGAGGTGTGTGCTTCCATACAATAGCAGGAATTTGGGGAGTCGCTGTGGCAGTCGCTGTGACCTGGCCTTCATCTTTCCCAAGTCACAATGACTGACCATTTCAAGACCTAAGAAAGGGTTTTGAGTAACACTTGCCACCGTATCTTATCACAGAGAACCTCACAGCCATCCACCTTACCGGTGAGGGACCCAACCCAACTCCCAAGCTTGGAGAACTGTCCCTGTGCCCCTTTGTCTCCAGGCCACCAAAAGCAGATGTCTGAAACTCAGATCTTCCCACTCTGCTTGCTGTTAAGTGGGATCTGCCTCTGTTGCTTACTGCCGATCGAAAACTTCCAGGCATCTCTTTCCTGTTGTCAGGTTTCTTCCACCCTGTCCTGCACACCCCCTCCACACCCGCCTCTCCCTGCAGCCACCCCACCATCACTGATACAGCATCCTGGTGTTTAAAATGGATTAGATTATTTTGCAATGGGTCCATTTAATTTTTATATCTAGGACAGCTCCCTGCCATATCTGCAGATACACAGGCCTGATAAGCACATCTTCATGGAGTTTATGTAACTGACTGACTCATCCAATATAATGGATTTTTCCTTAACCAGCGAGAGCGCGCGAGTGATTTGAGGTTGGCGTTCCTGGAGAGATCCTGGCACCATAGGATTGCTCTCACACCAGTTTGAATGTGTGGTTTCATTTGTAGTTTAACTTCGGTTATAGGGGGCGCAGCGGGAGATCACAGGAGCCTTTTCTTACAGTTACAGAAGATGTTAAAGATAAAAACTCAAAATTATACCTGTTTTTCTGTACATAAAGAAAATTTGGAGGGGCGCCTGTGTGGCTCAGTCGGTTAAGCGTCCGACTCTTGATTTTGGCTCAGGTCATGATCTCAAGGTTCGTGAGATCTCCTGAGGTCTAGCCCCGTGTTGGGCTCTGCGCTGACAGTGTGGAGCCAGCTTGGAATTCTCTGTCTCCTTCTCTCCCTGTCCCTCCCCTGCTTGTGTGTGAGCATGTGTGTGCTTGCTCGCTGTCTCAAACTAAATAAACATTTTTTAAAAATTGGAGTTACTTTGTGTGCAGTTATCATAAAAGACCTGGAATCTTTGCTCAAACCAGTAAATGTAAAGGCAAAATGTGTACAGTTCTGTTCCAGGACTTTCCTCAGTCTGCGCCCCGAGGGGCTCTGTAGCGCCTGGCCTGAGTCCTGGCGGCTCCACACTCTTGTTTCTGCCATTGCTTTTTTTTTTTTCTTCTTGCAGTATAGACACTTGCAGTCTTTCTTCTCTCTCTTAGTACAGGCTCCCGAATGTCAGGGGCTGTGGCTTAACTCTCTTGTGCCTCTTCCCCAGCATCTGTCATGATGACACGAATGCATTTAAGTATGCGATAAATGTTTGCTGAACAAATTCAGGAATTAATGAAAGTTTACTTATTTTCCTCAAATGTGTTTTTGCCACATATTACTTGTTCTTTATTAATCCTGAAAGTTTAATAAAATTGGTTTTCTTTTTCTGTGAGTGTCTACCAGGCACACAGTAAATAATGTGAGCCCCAAGTATAATAAAAATGCAGTGGGGAATGTTTACATTTATAGGCATATTTTCTTAAGTTATACAAAGTTAACGTAAGGTATTATACATATAGAAAGGTATCTTAGAAAATTGAAGTTAGGGGCGCCTGGGTGGCTCAGTCAGTTAAGCGTCCGATTTCAGCTCTGGTCATGATCTCACAGCTCGTGAGTTCAAGCCCCACATTGGGGGTCTGTGCCGACAGCTCAGAGCCTGGAGCCTGCTTCAGATTCTGTGTCTGTCTATCCACCCCTCCCACATTTGTGCGTGTGCGCGCTCTCTCTCTCTCTCTCTCTCTCTCTCTGTCTCAAACATTAGGGGAAAAAAAGAAAATTGAAGTTAAAATTCTCATCTCCCTTATATCGTATCTGATAATAAATAATCTAAATGTCTTTCTCTGGGAACGCACATGGAAAGAATAGGGGTTCGGACCTGTGTTTGAATCCCACTTCCACCATCTACTGATTCCGTAGCCTCAGCTAAGTTACTTAACACTTCTGCACCCTCAGTCTTCATCTCTGGTTGTGAATTTCTGGACAGAATGTATCTTGCTCATCTTTGAATATCCTATTCTTAAAACAGTGCTTTGAAATTAGGTGTCAGTATTTCCTGGATGGATGGATGGGAGAATGGAGGTTAAGAAGGAAAAAATGATAAATAGGTGGTGGGTGGAAGGGAGGGAGGGAGGAAGGAAGGGAGGAAGGACATTATGTACCCTGTGTACCTTGAGAATTAACAGCAATGTCTACAATGCATGTAGTACAATGAGTGTTCAATCCACAGCTATTTTCTTCTTTTCCAAATTCAAAAGACCACTATTTTAGTTACGAGGTGACTTTCTAAAATATTATCTTAAGGTAGTTGTTCTTTGTTAAATTGCATTTATATTTAATACTCATAAGGCTCAAAGTATTTTGACCAAAATAAATCTTTTGGTCATTTGTATTGTTAACTCTATTGCTTTTTAAGAGCATTAATTTTTTTCTGCCTCTGCCTTTTCAGACACTGGTCAATTCTGAGAACTGCTCATCTAGTGGCATTTGTGTGTTTTTAGACGGTAGGAGAGAAAATGGAAAAATGTGCTGTTCATTCAAATTTGAATAAAGTAGGAAGTTGGACAAGGACGAAATATCAGTAAATAGTTTCATTCCATTAAAAATTACATACAGTCTTGATAGTTGGAGGACTCCTTTTCCACCAGCTCTGGTGATTTTTAAAAGTTGTTGCTTTTGCAGAATATCAGGTTCTTCATTGTATGAAGTAATTTGATTCGCTTATTTACTTAGTCTTCAGCATGAGAGAAACCTGTATTTTAAAATTGGTTTTTTTCTTCTTCTTCAACATCAGGAGGAGTGGCTATGCTCTGTAATGCTATGCTTAAGTAAAATTACACATTTGGGGCATCTAAATTGGATGCCAAATTATAGGATGTTTTAATTATTATGTGGATGTGACAGATTCAATTATTCTTGAACTCTTTTGAGAAAGCTGCCCTTAGCAGTGATTCACAGTAGTAAACAAAAGATTAACAGGAAAATGCCCGTTATGAGACTTAATAAATGTTTCCGATTAAATACCACGGGACAGAATTAACTGCAATACCTAGATGTGGACAAACAGCCTGTGTCCGGCTTAAGAGTTTCAGCATATTCCCTTAAGATAAATTTACTCTAAATACAGCCTAAATGAAGAACTAAGTACCACTTGACATCAGAACTGTTTTCCTAGGTGCATCATCTGGGCCAATGGTTTCAGACTCTTTTCTTCCCTCCCACACCATTAACCAGAGCTACTAATAAGTAGAAATGCAGAGTTAAGAGCCCCTTCCTCTCCCTTTCAATTTCCAATTAGTGGACATATTAATGAGCAATAAAATGGCTTGAAAGGCAGGCAGCCGAAGAAAGAGAGAAAAGGAAGCAGGAAAGATACTTGTGCAAACAGATGCTCAGATCCTCTACAATTGAGATTGGGCTGCCCCCGTGTGCTGTGCAGGCCATGATCGCTGGAATTTGGAGCTCAATTTCTTAATTACTTCTTTAGTCTTATCCAGAGAGAAAATTGGATTTCTAGAGATTTCTTCTGTGCAGAGCAATTATGCTAAAGCTGCTTAGGGAGCAGCTCTTTTAGCCAGCCTTTCACTCCCAGAATAATAAGCTCCCACCAAAGCCAACTTCAGGATGCACCTTAATCTCGCTGACGGGTATTTTGTCCCCTCTTACCAGCTGACATATTCCAGGACCCTAAAGAAATTCCAGAAGCATTTACTCCTTTTCCAGATATTGCTCAGATTCTGTCAGACCAGCTTAGCAGCTAATTTGCTCTCAGGTCACTGCCATCTGGCCTGGATGACATCACCCTACTTTTTCATAAGTTGAGTTTGATTTTCCTAAATCAAGAAATTTCCCAACTCTGAATGTGTGTATAAATAACCCTCAAAGCTCAGAGTCTGAGAGCTAAAAGCACTAATAACAACCCCAAAAGCCTTTGGCAGAATATAAAACGCCACAGGACTGCTGAGTGCCCATAATCATAGTCTAAAACTTTCATTTTCTTCCTTTCCTATAACATTATAATAATAAAAGGTCGGGCTAGGCCTTTGTCTGCCTAGTAAAACAGGGTAATCAAACTGTTTAAACACCAGGCAGGCCTACCACCCAAATGGATTCTCTCTATTCTCCTTCTCCGGCCCCTTTCCGAAATATTGTCTGGCTTATAATATGTTACTGCAAAACATTGTGTGCTAATGGGTTTCTTTCTGCTGATTAACAGGTTTTGGATTCAGGAAGACTGAAAGAATATGATGAACCGTATGTTTTGCTGCAGAATGAAGAGAGCCTGTTTTACAAGATGGTGCAGCAGCTGGGCCAGGCAGAAGCTGCTGCCCTCATCGAAACAGCAAAACAGGTAAGCGGGCCGTGAGGAGCGGTAATTAAAGCTCATCTCAGCCCTTCACTCCTCGCAATCTGGCACGAGGGGTGCTCTAACAAGCACCCTGTGCCCTTCTCAATTATAAGCCTTCGGAGACAACGCTTCACGACTGGGTCTTAACAACACGTCCCAGGTTGAAGTCAGGTCTGCTGAGAATGGGCAGAATTGGTGGGGGAGTGGGGGTGCCCCTGGTGCGCATGCTCGCGTGCGCAGGCACGTGGGGGCGCTGCGGGGCACAAGCACCTGTGCCCAAGAGGAGCGAGAGATCCGATTCTAGAGAGATGTCACATGTTGAACTCCATGCTTTCAGATTCTCATGTGGCAACAGAACTTCCACATTTTGCAGGCCCGTTACATTTCATTCTAATCGGTGCTCACATTTGAGTTGCAAATACGGTCAAGGCACATCCAGGAAATTTTGAGAGTTTGAGAAAAAAAGAATGTGGGATGTTGTCCATTGGGTCTAGAAATATCTAGCAGGGAAATGTGTAGGTTGCTTTTCTGTTTTATAATTTGCAAAGAAAACCACATGATACGCTTCTTGCCCAGGTTTCTCCCTAATTCGTGGTGGTTTAGAAGAAGGCCTAGTTACCCCCTTGTGCTTCCTCTGCCTTCTAGATGATGAAACGGTCATTGGGATGATCAAGAATCTATGTTACCTTGGGGCGCCAGGCTCCTGCTCGCTCGCTCTCCCAAAAATAAATAAACATTAAAAAAAAAAAAAAAAAAAAAAAAGAATCTCTGCCACCTTAACGCTATAGTCTGAGTGGTGCTTGGAGATGTACAAAGCATTTTCACAGAGATGATGTGTGTGCAAGTACTAAGCACTATACGTGGTGCTGATGTTCAGTGAATACCATTCAGAGTCGGGGGTGGGAGGGAGGGGAGGGTGGGTGATGGGTATCGAAGAGGGCATCTTTTGGGATGAGCACTGGGTGTTGTGTGGAAACCAATTTGACAATTTCATATATTAAGAAAATAAATTTTAAAAAAATTCAGATTATCTGGTATCTTTCCAATAAGTAATGTATTTTCTCATTCTACACATGTGATGTGAAAACTGCGGCCCGGCTTAAGGGACTTAGCCAATGTCCTGCAGCCACCTGTAACTCTTTCTGATACAAGGTGGGAGTTGGCTTGATGGAAGGAAGAAAGGGAAGTCAGGTGTTCTTGCCCCTTGAGGTGTGTGGTTGGGATGGCATGGGATCAGTAGTCTTGAAGCTCCCCATCAGAACTATTTCTCCCTGGGCATTATAATCATAGGTGCATTTTTCTGTTCATCCTTTTCTGCATTTCCCAGATTTCCACTGCAAGAGAAAATTACTTGTGTAATATCTTAAGTATCTATTAAAGACAACAGGAGAAAATCTGTCCCAGTATCTAACAGCCCTTGTGTGTGAGAGATTTATCCAAAACACAGCTTAAGTTCTCTTCTGTCACTGTTTCGTCTCATCCCTCCAACTCAGAAATAACGAGCTGTAACTGCCACCGTTCGTAGAACATTTCTTAAAATGCTGCTTCATCCTCAAAAACCGTTCAGTAAATGTGTATGTGTGCCCGCAGTATCGTGCTGGGGACTAACAAACGTGTCAGATGTATTTCTTAGATATCCCCAGTATAATAAACCCAAGAGCTGAGAAGAGCAGAGATGCTCCGTTTATGTGCTGAGCAGTTTGGAGGTGCGGGATGAGGCTCTGACACTCATCGTGCGCCGTGTGTGATGTAGGTTCTCTTGTCTTGGTGCCGGTGTAAGAGGCTGGGAATCTGAAGGGTGCCTGCGTGGCTCAGTCGGTTAAGCATCCGACTTCAGCTCAGGTCATGATCCCACAGTTCGTGGGTTCGAGCCTCACATTGGGCTCTGTGCTGACAGCCTGGAGTCTGCTTTGGATTCTGTGTCTCCTTGTCTCTCTGCCCCTCCCCACTTGCGCTGTCTGTCTCTCAAAAATAAACATTAAAAAAAAAAAAAAAAAGGCTGAGACTTTGAGAGGGGAAGGAAATTGCTCAGAGTCACACAGCTGGCTGGATAATTGGCAGAATCAGAGTTTACACCCAGGGTCAGGGATGAGGAAATCTGAATTCTGAACTTTTCGTAAGTACTTCCATCGTACATGAATGTAGAGAAGCCAGTGTACTACTTTCAGGGCTGAAATGCAGAGACTGTCACCAACTGGATGTCTCCCAGTCGGTGCTTCTTCCCTCGGAAGACCCAGGCAGTCAGTCATTGGGGATCCCCTGTATAATCTCGTAAAACAGCCAGGAATCTTACAAACCCCTTTGTTCTCTGACCTCAGGCATTTCACATCAAACAGATGTGTCCCCACCTACGTGTCAAAGCCTCCGTTTTAAAAATCTGTTATCATTGTGTATCATCAAGGCGTTGAGTAATGACAAATAAATCACAGATGGGTCCAGATAACAGAAGATGGTATAGTTCAACACCCTCTTTTTACAAATAGGAAGCTAAGGCCCCTTAGAAGTAAGGTGGTCCTATATGTAGATAACTTACGTTAGCTCTCATTTGCAGCAGACACAGAATTAGACATCTGCTCTTTTAAGAAATGTTTTAACCAAGTGTGACATACGTACAGAAATGCTCAGAGGTTGCAATTAGAAACCTTGGGATTCCTGGTCCTGTAATCTTGCACCTAACATAACAATATTAACGGTGCTACATTCGTATAGCTCTGTATCATTTATCTTACGTGGTTCTCACATGTGTGAGTTCACTTAATCCTCCTGGTGGTTCTTTCTTATCCCACTTCATGGACAAGGAGACTGGATTGAGAACTCACCTAAGGTCAGAGCTGGTCAGTGGAGAGCAGAGGGCTAATTGCTGGGTGAAGCTGAGAGTTGCTGTGGTCCACATGTCCAATTTCAAAACCCTGCTCCTTTTCTCATGTGGAATCCAACGTGGGGCCAGGTTTACATAATGGCAGCACATCCCTCTGGGATCTCAGAGGCTCAGGTCACCTCTTTGGAAAGACGTAAGGAAATACGTATCCCAGTTGAGTATCTTCTTGACATTACTTCTGCACATGCTTGGACATCTTAGAGCAGGCTGTCAAATTGTCAACTTTTTAAATGTACAGCCATCAAATATGAAAGCATCACTGAGAATGATGACAGTAGGAAGATGGGTATAAGTTAACAAGCTTTCGGCTCCTGACAGATTGGAATCCGTTTCTTTGAAAAGAAAATGCAACATCTAGAAAAAGGTACTTCCACGTCAACGTTGTCTTGACCACATAGTTGTTTCTCTTCAAATGTTGGTATAGGCAAGCGTAATTACTCTCGTTGACCCTCAGAGATGATCTGTGGAATAGTAGAGAAAGTACTTTTTAGGTACATAAAGCGGGGAGGTGCGTTAGTCTTCTAGGGGCTACCCCATCAATACAGAATAGGTGTCTTAAAACCACAGCAATTTGTTCCTCACGGTTCTGGAAGCTGGAGTTTTGAAATCAAGGTATCGACAGGGTTGGTTTCCTCTGAAATATCGCTCCTTGGCTTGTCGATGACCATCTTCTTTGTCTTAGTGTGGTCTGCCCTCTGTGTGTGCCTGAGTGCTAAACTCCTCATACAAGGGTACCAGTCAGATTAGATTAGGACCCACCTCTGTGACCTCATTTTAACTTAACTGACCCTATCTCCACATACAATCACATTCTGAGACACTGAAGGCTTAGGACTTCAACATACAAATCTCGAGGGGACACAGTTCAGCCCATAACCGAGGTGAATCTTGTCATTCATTCTCCTACATGATGAAGCAGACCTAATTGAGGTTTTTTGGAGTTCCTTTGTTCCCAGTATATAACAGGTGCCATTTTATCTATTGGTGAAATCACCAGCTGTAACCCCAAAGTTAGGAAATCCTGATAATCCTATGTTCTAGGAGCCTGGACCAGTTTGAATTGGTAGAAACGCTTAGCAGCTCCATGGCCCCGTATGTCTCCTGAGGTCTCTGAGCTGTCCCGTCCTCACTTGTGCTGGGGTTACAGCAAGGCCTGGCTACAAGGATCAGATGAGACTACATGCTTTGAAGAATGCAGAGCCTTTTACAAATACAAGAGTTTTCCCTCTCAACAACGCAAGGGGATTGGTTTTTTAAAGGCTGTGGATTGAACCATTACCTCCCTAAAATAACAAATGAAGTACCCAAAGTTCTTCTAGGTAAGCTTTAGAGACTCTAAATTTGTTTTTAGTAATAATTTTTTTTTAACAGATGATATAAACTAATGCTATAAAACTCAAAAACTTCAGTTTTTAAAAATGATTGTTTTAGCTTGTAAATAAAAGGTAAGTCATCCACCCACTCTTCAGGACAGAGCCCTGACACCTGTGTTGACCCTTCTGCTGATACAGCCCATTTGTCAACACAGACTTGTGCATATATACTTTCTGTTTTGTGAGCACAAGTGACAGCTGTTTCTTACTTCTTTCAGTTAATGTATCTCATATTATATCAACGCATATAATTATCTTTTTTTAAAAGTTGATTTGTTTTGAGAAAGAGAGAGCACAAGTGGGGGAAGAACAGAGAGAAAGAGAGAGAGAATCCCACGGAGGCCCCGATGTGGGGCTTGAACTCACAAACCGTGAGGTCATGACCTGAGCCAAAATCAAGAGTCAGACGCTTAATCGACTGAGCCACCCAGGCGCCCCTGGTTATGTCATTCTTTTTAATGGCTACATAGTATTTATGCTTTCTCCACTCTCTTCTCCCCATTTTTTCCTTCTAATTAAGTTGTTACAGTTTAGTTTTCTTTTCCCAAAGAATGAGCTGGTAGATTTACTTACTGATTCTTGTACTCTGTGTTCCAGTTTATCACTTTCTGCTTTTATATGTGTTAATACCGTCTTTGGTTTATTTTATTGTGGTTTCTTGAATGCATTTGTTTTCATTCGTTCTTGTTCATTAATATAAATATTTTAAGGCAGTCAACTTTTCTCGGAAGACTGTTCTAGCTATATGCTATGCTATACGCTACTGGTTCTGGTATGCAGTGCTTTTGTCATAGTTAAGTTTTCAAATACAAATCTAAAGTTTTGTTTTTTTGTTTTTTTTTTAATTTTTTAGAGAGAGACAGAGCATGAGTGGGGGAGGAACAGAGAGAGAGAGAGAGAGAGGGAGACACAGAATCCAAAGCAGGCTTCAGGCTCTGAGCTGTCAGCACAGAGCCCGATGTGGGGCTTGAACCCATGAACCGTGAGATCATGACCTGAGTCGAAGTTGGACACTTAACCGACTGACCACTCAGGCACCCCTAAAATTTTATTTTCAATTTTCTCTTTGGCTCAAAAATTGAGAAAGGGGCCTTTAAAACTTCCTGGTGGTGGGGGTTTGTTTTTTTTTTTATGTTTTCTAGTTTACTCATCAGTGTTGATTTGCATTGCCTTGTGATCATAGAGTTGTCTATGCTGTTTCCACCCAGAAACAGTATTTGTTAATACTTTTCTTGTGTTCTAGTGCATAGTCAACTTTTGTGAATGTTTTTTTGTGTGTTTAAAAAGATGGACTAGTGTTTGTTTACAGTATAGCATTTAATGACTTTTAATTAGATTTACTTTAGTAATTACTTAGATCTTCTCCTTATTTTGGTCCATTTGATGTGACACATTATGTTAGTCTTATATTATTACAACCTTTCACTTTATAGTTCCTGTCATTTTTGCTTTGCTTGTCATTTTGGTTTTTAATTTTTATGTTCTCATTTTTTAGTCCACAGATATTCTTGACTTGGGTCTTCACTGTGAATTATATTTTCTTCTATTTTAAAGTGCTTTTCTTTCTTGGCTTCATTTAATGCACCTGGCCCTGAATGCAGGCAAGCTGGTTCAAAATTTCAGTTGAGTCTCCTGCTTTTCCCTTTGTTTTCATTCACCTGGTATATCTTAGTCTTTTAGTATCAGATTACAGAAATATTCCCTGTAAATGGCATATAGTTCAGTTAGCTCTGAGATTTAATCTTAGTCCTCCTTTTTTTAACAGATGAGTTTAGTCCATTTACATTTATTGAGAATCACCATACTTCTATTATGTTTTCAGCTTTTAGTGTTCCTTTTTTTTAACCTTTTAATTAGTATGTATTTTTTTTAAGATTAAAAAAAATTAATTGATCTCTACCCAACATGAGGCTGGAACACAACCCCAAGATCAAGAGTCTCAATCTCTACTGACTAAGCCAGCCAGGTGCCTCTATTTATTTTTCTTTGCTCATTGTTTTATGTGTGTACCTTTCATTTCTCCTGGGAACACCTTATTATTATTGATTCCCCATATGAACAATGACAACATCTCTTCCCTCTCTCCCTGTGCTCCCACCAGATTTTTGTTGTTTAGTTTTCCTTATACTGTTTACTGTCAAATCTTTAAAAATACTTAAACCTTTATTATTTTACTTGCTTACTTATTTTTAAAAAAATTTTTTTTAACATTTATTTATTTTTGAGACAGAGAGAGACAGAGCATGAATGGGGGAGGGTCAGGGAGAGAAGGAGACATAGAATCTGAAACAGGCTCCAGGCTCTGAGCTGTCAGCACAGAGCCCAGTGTGGGGCTCGAACTCACGGACCGTGAGATCATGACCTGAGCCACAGTCAGACGCTCAACCGACTGAGCCACCCAGGTGCCCCATTGCTTACTTGTTTTAAATGCTACTTTCTCTCTTAGTTGGCTAAACTCTGTCTTCTAGTATGTTGTTTTTCAGACTTTGGGTTGTGATCCAGTTGTGGAGTTATGAAATCTGTTTCATCAGTCATGACCTGCATTTATTAAGAAATGAGGTAGAGGGGCACCTAGGTGGCTCAGTCGGTTGAGCATCCAGCTCTTGATTTTGGCTCATATCATGATCCCAGGGCCGTGAGATTAAGGCCAGCATTGGGTTCCATGCTGAACTGAGTGTGGAGCCTGCTTAAGATCCCTCTTTCTCCCTCTGTCCCTCTCCCCCTCTCCCCCTTTCATACTCTCTAAAATAAAAAAATAAAACTAAAAAAATGAGAAAAGAATGGAATGGAAAGAAAAGAACAGTGTAACTGTCATAGTAATAGTAAATATTTCTTGGGTCTGTACTGAGTCTCAATGTAATATGAAATGTACTTACTCCTGATCTCATGGTTTGTGAGATCAGGCCCTGTGTTGGGCTCTACTTGGGATTCTCTCTGTCTCCTCTCTGCCCTTCTCCTGTTCATGTGCACACACGTGCTCACTTGTGCACGTGCTCGCTCTCAAAATAAACGTTAAAAAAAATGTACTTACTACTGTGGGTGATAGTCCAAACAAAAGGTTGGAAAACAGTGCTCTGTACCATCTTAAAGGAGGGTTCATTGGAGTTAGAATCCCCCTGACTTAACTGTGTGTGTGTGTATATGTATATGTGTGTGTGTGTGTGTACACACACACACACAATATTTGTACATATACATATATAATTTGCTGCGCCTCTAATTTAAATGCTTTGGCTATAAAATTCTTGGGTCCCACTTTCTTTCACTTAGTATGCTATAAACTTTGCTCTAAGGGTTCTCTCATTGTTTATTCATATGGAGCAGTCAAGTTAGACTTAACTTGATCTTCTTTCCTGAAGCCCAAAGGACTCTTTCTCAATTTTGAAGGCTGTTAGTTTTTCCTAGGGTATGATGTACCCTTTTGTTCCCTAGCTTCATGTCTTTTATTTCTGGAAGTTACTGGAATTATAGCTTTGAAGTTCTCTTTCTTTGGAGTCTCCTCTTTACACATATCTATCATGTATATGTTGTTTGTTCTTTATGTTATAAGGCTATTTTCTCCTTGATCCTTTTTAATTATTTTATTTTTTTAATGATTTTATTTATTTTTGAGAGAGAGAGAGACAGAGACAGAGACAGAGCACGATCTGGGGAGGGGCAGAGAGAGAGGGAGACACAGAATCCGAAGCAGGCTTCAGGCTCCGAGCTGCCAGAGCCCGACGTGGGGCTCAAACTCGTGAACTGTGAGATCATGATCTGAGCTGAAGTCTAGACGCTTAACCGACGGAGCTACGCAGGCACCCCTTTAATTCCTTATTAACTTCTAATTATGCTTGCTTTCTCAATTCTGTCCCCTGTGTCTCATCCTGTTTCTCCAGTGGTTGCTGAACTACTTTGTGCTGTGTTCACACAGCTGCCCTTTCTGTGATGCTTCCCTGTTCTCCTCCATTCCACTCGTGGCCCCAGTCAGCTCCTGCTTCATCGTCTCGTGTTGCTGTGCCACATTTCCAAACGTTCAAATTTCTGTTGTCCACAGGTTGATTGTTCTGTATTTTCTTTGAGTGTATTACATTATATTTTTTTCAAAATTTCCATTTGTTCAGTAAGTATTTATTTGACATGTGCTTATCTTGTTCCTTTTCCTCACTGTGTATTTTACAGATCCTGTACTACTACTAGAATGTTGTTGGTTGTTGTTGTTATTCCTACCACTCATCTTTGAATTAAGTGAGTTTTTCCTAGACTATATTTTTATAGGATGATGGTGGCTAGGGCATTATTTCAGGCTAAAGGGAATTCTGTCTGCTTAACGTAGAAGTTCCTTATGACAGAGGGAAAGAGAGAGAGAGAGAGAGTGTGTGTGTGTGTGTGTGTGTGTGTGTGTAAGCAAGAGAGAGAAATTGAAGATGCGTGTTCATTTAGCCTGTCCTCCTCCCTAGCCTGCAGAGATGGGCAGTTACTTGCATGTCAGTATCTCCCTTCTCCTAAGGCCTCATCAGTGTATATGCTTCAGGCAAAGATGGGGATTCTGTACATTCCTCATTGACTCACCTTGGAATTTGCCAGGTAGTTGGACAACTGTGCTCTCCCATGATTGCTGAGATCTCCGCTAGCTACTTCCTCTCTGTCTTACCACAGCCCCACTGGATCCAGTTGCATATGGCAGCCCATCCAGATATCTTGCCGTTTGGGATTTCAGATGAGTCCTGATTTCATTAAAGATGGGCTTCTTTTTTATCTCGTGGTATCCTTGCTGTTTAGGGTGATTTCTGAGACGATTAAGGGGAGGGAAAAATCCATTTCTGTTATCTTAAAAGCAGAGGTCTTCTCTAACTCTCTGGTACTCTTTAACCTCAACAACAGACCAGCCAGCGTGTACCTAACCAGAGTTAGGCCTGCCGTAAAGATGAGGTTGAGAGTTACCGGAATTGAGCTAGGGCCGTACAGTTTAGCGAGGGTGAACTGGCAAGAGTCTGGAGCCAGAAATCACCATATTGAACCAATGTAAATGAAAGGTCACTTGCTGGCTTTCACTCATGCATGGGCAGCTTTTATTGCTCTGTTGCTTTTAGTAAGATCTAATTCCGTGATGGTTGCTTTATTGACAAGCCAGCATCCATTACTACACCTTGTTTGAGCCTCCGTTAGAGCAACTGTAATGAACCAGACCCAAGAGAAAGAGGGGAAGAGGGACAAGAAGCCCAGAACTCACTGGGCATACGGTCTGCTTGCCCTGATCTTTAACTTATATGGTATTGTTCCTTTTAACCTTCACAACTGTATTAAGCTGGCATTATTGCCCCTTTTAACAAATGGAGGAGTTGACACCCAAGAGCCCAAGTGCCTGCTCAAAGTCAACAGTTAGTGAATATCAACTTTCATAGACTTTTTTTTTTTAAGTTTATTTCTTTTGAGTAGGAGGGAGGCAGAGAGAGAGAGAGAGAGAGAGAGAGAGAGAGAGAGAGAGAGAATCCCAATCAGGCTCCACACTGTCAGCGTGTGTCAGTGTGTCACTGTCAGCCCAGCGTGGGGCTCGAACCCACAGACCATGAGATCACCACCTGAGCCGAAATCAAGAGCCGCTTAACCGACTGAGCCACCCAAGTGCCCCCTCTCGTAGTCTGTTAACTGTCTTTCTGCCTCCCCGGTGACCATATTCACCGAATTAAAGGTGTCTCGGCTCCAACTCAGGGGATCTGTAAAGATAAAACCAAAACAGCCACAAAGGGCCTCCCAGCTGTTTTGTTTTCATCATTTAAGCGGGTGATGCTGCTACCTTCTGTGGACTGAGGGGCCACTTCTCGGAGTGGCTTCGTAATCACACCCACCACTTCACTTCAGTCTGCAGTTTGTAGCCAGTAATTAGTTCCTATGAGGTTAAGTCACTGTCTCACCTGACAGGTGAGGCCGCCGGTATGGAGAGGGCTTGAGTGATTTCTCCAGGGTCAACAGTGAGTCCCAGGAAGAGTGGATGGAGATGGACCTCCCCATCCTAGGCTGAGCCTACGGCATGGGGACCCGTCACCCAACTGCCTTCATAACCCGGGAGGAGGAGGGCTCCTCTCTTGCGTGTGCGGTTAGCTGCAGTGTATTCCCGGCCGTGTCAACACATGAGGAGAAGAAGGGTCAAATCAAGGATTTTATACACAGGAAGCTCGCTTTCAGGGTTTAGTTTCAGGTGTCTCAGACCACGAAGCTAAGACCATTTCAGTGAAGCGTTGTCAATAATGACTTTCCTGTATAAAAAATTACATTCAGAGGGTGATAGGGAAAGGAATTGGCTTTTTTGGAGAGGACTACCAAGCAGTAGAAAATGAAAAGGTACTTTTATTCTTCTGGTTGTTTTTAGTTTCAACAAGATACCTCTTTTTTGGGAGTGCATAAATCTATAACTGTACAAAATATGGATAGCTTTAAATTAAAAAAAATTTTTTTTTAATTAACACCCCCCAAAGGTATTTTTTTAAATACTTGTGTTATAATGGAAGTACCTTCAGATTTCACCCAGTGAAGTCCAAACGTTCTTGGAGAAGGCCTCATTTTACTCCTTCAGTGACATTTTAATATACAATATTTCATATGTAATGTTAGTTTTGGAGTAGCAAGTCTGTAAGCAATAAGAGAAAAAGAAAGTACACTTAATCTGAAGGTAGATGTCCCAGCAATTTTCCTTTTTGTATGTGAAGCCCCTTCTCTCCCATGATAACTTTGTTGATAGCGTCCACACATATATTTGGAGCCAGGTGTTGTAAAATAGATCTGGAATCGTGTGACTTAAGAGACCCAGCTCATGACACGTGTCAGCCTCAGATAGATGGTACATTTTCTGTTTTAAAGACTCAAACAAAACTTTTCACATTCTTCTTTGGGAAAAAAAAATTGCATTTGAAGTCCTTTTTCACCCAAACACATTTTGAGATAAGAGCTCACAAGTCTTGACATTATTTCATTTTGTTACGCGCATCTGTCAAGGAACCGAGATATGATACAGCTACTAAAAACCGATGATTGTGGAACAGAGAAACTTGACAGCATTTCATTCCCTTTATGTTCTGATTATACATTTATCAGAAAACCTGTATCTCTTCTAGTTCAGCTAGAAATTGGTAGAATTCAGGAACTCAAAGGCCTGGCAAAGAACTGTCCTATTATTTGGTATCATCTTACATTTTAGAGAAGATGCTTGGTTGAGTCATTGTTAAAGCTTTTGCTTCTCTTTTCATTATTGTGGCCCACTATCCACAGATCACATTTCTATAGGCCCTATAACTGCTCTGCCGCACAAATTAAACGCGGGGATATTTCATACATATACGCCAGCATTTCAATGCTTGTCAATCAGAGTTTATAAAATATAGGGATTACAACCTGATATTAACATCCAAATCTATTGTGCTCATTTTATGTGTGAAAATGAGAAACCCTCCTGCAGACGCTATATTCCCCAGCCTCTTTGTCACCCTGTTTTTAATTTATCTCCAGGTTTTGAGTCAGTAAAATGATTTTGCTTTATCAATTTAATGTGGTGATAAAACATATCTACGAATCAGAACGATCAGAACCAAAGTGGATCTACAGGTTGTTTGACATTAAGCCCCCGCCCTGCTGAGGGCATTAATAGGGCTGCTTTCTTCACAGAAGGAATATATCACTGTTGTGGGTTTGTTTGTTTTTTTATGGTATTGTTTTTATTTTCATTATTTTTTAAAGTCTGTTTATTTTGAGAGAGAGAGCATGCACACAAGCAGGGAGGGGCAGAGAGAGAAGGAGAGAGAGAATCCCAAGCAGGCTCCATACTGTTAGCCTGACAGAGCCTGACACGGGGCTCAAACGCAGGAACCGTGAGATCGTGACCCGAGCCGAAACCAAGAGAAGGACGCTCAATCGACTGAGTCACCCAGGCAACCCGTCCCCTATTTTTTTAAACTTTACTCCAGTCGTGATGTGATTCACTTCACGTGAAGAAATAGACATGGAAATGCATCGACCTGGGGAGGAGGGCTTGAAAACCTCTAAACGTGTTCTTTTTATACCTTTTTTGTTGTTCTTCTTTTTTTACAGGTGTACTTCAGAAGGAACTATCCAGATCTTACTCACAATGGCCATGTGGTTCTGAACGCTTCCAACGGACAGCCCTCAGCCTTTACGATTTTTGAAACAGCACTGTGATTGCACCACGGCATCAAGTCTATTCCAGAGGCATTTTTCTAATAGTTTTTGTACTGGGTCAGTTCTCTTGTACTTTTTTTACACTAGCAAAAAATATTTACACGTGCAAGGTGTTTATTTGGAGAGCCCCTCCAACTTCACCCAACGATTTCAAACTCTAGCAGGATGATTTACTATTTTTATTTATATGCTATAGTATTTTTTATTTTTCTTATCCAAATCACAGGTGCAGGACACCAGTAAAAGCTGTCTACCAGGTTTGGTGCCTTAAGAGACTTCAGAGCCAGAGCTCATTTTGTAAAGCATAAGACAAAGTTGTCACAGACTTTTTTCTTTCTTTTTTTTTTTACTGGCCCAAATTCTATATAACTTTCCAGTTATATCAGGGATTCTATTCACTTGAAGACTGTGTGAAGTTGCCATTTTGTCTCGCCACTTTTTTTTTTTTTTTAATGTAACTAGGATCCATTACTTCTCCCTAAAGGCCTCTAGTTGAAATAGTACAGCTAAATCTAATAGGAAAAACCAAAAATAAACTTTATCTTAAGTAACATTATAGTAGAGTCTCCCCCCTCTAAAAAAGATACATGCTTAAAATACAGGAGGGCGGTATTTAATTATATGTTCTGAAAGGCAAGGAAGAGAAAATAATGCTTCCTCAGAATTGGAGCCATGGCCATGTAGGTGATTTGATAATGAAGGACACAAATGTGATCATTGATCATCTTCTAGATTTGCAGGACTCTGACATGGTAACTGCCGTCATTATGGAGATAGTTTCAAAAAAGACCAAACCACAAGCTGTAATTCTGGACTACAGCATAGGAGTCTCATTTGGATTTCTGGTTTACTAATAACGGACGGACTATTGACTATAAGCCTTTTGGCTTAGCATTTATTGAAATCCCGTCTCCACTGTGTGTACGAGCTCTTCTGACTTGGTGAGAAAAACCAAAAATCATCACAAACAGTGGCTGTAATTGTGCAGTGTATTCTCAGGCTGTATCCAGCAGGCTCCCTTTTATGAACCTGCCCAGGTTCTTTTCCCTTTGACCACTAATAGCACTTTGTTTAAGTCTTTCTGATGAGTGAGTCAGCAAACCACTGTACTTCCTAAGGCCTGCTGCACTTTATTTGAACCATGGGTCTTTAGTTTTTCTTGACGGTGGCTGTGGTATGTGAGTTCAGGTTGCTAGAGGTTTTACTGTTGTGGTTTTAAGTTGGACTCTCGTGACCTCGAGAATAAGGTGTAACCACCCTCAAGTTGCATACATTCATATTTATGCTCTCATATTGTAGATTTTCAGACTCTTTAAAGAAAGAAACAAATGGTTTGTAGCGTCAAGCCTTAAAAAGCACTCAAGGCAAACTACACAACATTTGAGTGCAGTAGCTATTTGACTCTTTGTATTTAGAAATAATATGGTTAATGTTTAGTTTAGTAAGCCAGTAAGTTAATAGTCATGGATAGTATTTCATGACACTGAAATGGCAACAGTGATAGTTATGAGGCTTGTTGAAACAGTGGGAGACACTGCAAATGTGTATGTGCTTATTTGGTCTTTAGAGGTTAAGGACAGTTTAAAAAAAAAACATGTTTCTATTTTATTTCTATTTCAGTGTCATCATAGAATTTTTTTAAAGAAACAAAATTCAGTTGAAATAAATGACCCTTTTCATCTCCATTCAGAGATCTGTGTTTTGTTCTTGGAGGGATTACTGACTCGTATTCTTGCTGTTGAAAGCCCACAAGTTTTCCAGAGATCAAAAAATAGCTTCATTATCAACTGGTTCTCTCAGCTAACTGGACGTAGCACATATTCTAAGTAGACAGGTGGGTTTCAGGCGGCCCTTGAGGCAAGCCTAGGTGTACTCTCACCCAGGAAGGGAGACCATATTAGCTTATGCCCTAGGCTGGAACAAGTATTAAATTGTTGAGGTTTTTGTTGTTTGAAGGTGACTTTGCACTGAACTCACAGGAAATATTTATTGCTGCTACATTAAAACACTGTAGAACACGGGTTCTCAAAGTGTGGTCCCTGGACCAGGAGCATCAGCATCACCTGGGAACTTGTCAGAAATGCACATTCTTGTGTCTCATCCCAGATTTACTGAATCAGAAACTGTGGTGCTGTGGACCAGTAATCTGTGTCTTAACAAGGCCTACGGATGATTCTGATTGAGAAACCAGTGCTGAAGAACATCAAGTACTCCTAAAGCTCATTAAGAAAAACACAGAAAGCCCAATTAGAGAAATGGACAAGAGACTTAAATAGGCACTTTGCAAAAGAGAATATCCAAGTGACCAATAACTGGAAAAGTGCTTACTCTTACTGGTTACCAGGGAAATGCAAATTAAAACCACAGTGACATAGCACAAAACACCCGTGAGCACGGCTAAAATTTAAAAGACTACCAATGGGGTGCCACTGGAGCAATGGGAACTCTCATATAAAAGTGTGTATAAAAGAGTGTATGTTGAAAAAACTTGGGAAAACACTTTGATGGCATTTACTCAAGCTGCATACCCTGTGATCCACACACGTGTGCTCCAAGAGATGTGTTCGAGGACGTTCCTGGAAGTATAATTCCTAGTAGCCCCAAAGTGGAAATAATCAAAATGCCCATCAACAACAAAAAGAGAATAAACTGATGCGATAAAATACTCCACACCAACTAAAGCAATTAAATTACATCAGGGACACAGGTGAACCTCAAAAATTTAAGCCTGCCCCAAAACAATATAACTCCATTTACACAAAGTTCCAACATAGTTTATACTGTTTAAAGCCTAACAGTTGCTTTGGGAAGGTAGAAGATGTTGGTAATTGGGGGAAGTAAAAAGGTAGCTTCTAGGGTATTTAAGGTGTCTTTCTTTCTTTTCTTTTTTCTTTCTTTTTTTTTTTTTTTTTTTTTTTGGCCAAGTGGTGGTTAGATCAGTATTGGGTTCTTCATTTATTTTCTGCACTTTTCTGTTGCATGTGCCATTTTGCAATTCAAAAAGGAAAATTCTCAGCCTTGTTTTTCTTTTAGAATATCATTCAAATCCAGTAGCTAACCTGCATCTGGGAAATTACTTATGCTGAGTGCTTAGGATAAGAGGCTGTTGACACCTTGTCCTGTGGCCCATAGCTAATGGCCTCATTTGAAGCTCTTGGTACATGAGAGGTCAGGGTCTATATTTTCTGTGGCTAATTAATAAGCTAAACCTCACTTCATCTCCAATTTCAGGGGAAATAAAAAAAAGGAACTGTAAGATTTTTCTGGGTTCTTTTTTAAAAACCACTTTATTGAGGTATGATTGACGTAAAAACTGTACATATTGAATGTGTACAACTTGATGACTTTGGAGATAAGTCTACACTCTTAAAGACATCACCACAGTCTGTGCCATAAATGGCTTACCCATCGCCTCCAAAAGTTTCCTAACACCATAAGTGGTTGCTGCCTGAACTTATGAAGGAACTGTTTCAATCAATTCAATGCAGTGAATTAGACTTGTTAAGAATTGTGATAATTTGGTTAGGTAATGATTAACTTAGCTGGTTACCCTGTCCCTGTGTGAGCTGATGAAAATCTGTTGTTTGTTGTTTTTTGTTTTTTGTTTTTACGGAGGGTTTGACTAAAGATACTACCTGAGTATTTTGTTTCCTATCTAATTCTGAAGTTTAATCATGTTCCGAATCTTATGCCTTGAAGTGTGTGAAATTTAGCACCTGAATGTGTAAAGTCACTTTCCACAATTCTGTTTTGGAGGGTTTTCGAGATACATCTTTACCCTAGAAAACTTAGGGCATTCAAGACACCACTTCTCAAGAATAAATTGTAAAATCCCTCTAATGTAGTTCAGGGAATGGTTTAACTTACAGTTGACTAAAAGGAAAGACATCTTTCACTTGGAATGAGGAAAACTAAGAAAGTTCAAATTAACACAACAAAAATCCTAAAAGCCATGTTAATGGTTAACCCATGTTTAGTGACAGAGTGAATTCTCAAAAGATCTTTCATTGAAAATTGATTGTCCATAAAAGGAAATTATATTCTCCATCAGAAAGTTATAAGACCACATCATTCCACAAGTACAGGCTGAAAAATAGTCATAGGTTTTCTCAAAAATTGCAATAAATTCGTGGATTCGCTTTCACAAAATATGTGTTTTATTGGGCGTTTTGATCCTTATCAAATTGAGTATTTTAAAGGATAACCACATTCACACACAAAGTCTTTCTTTACATTTTGTATTTTATTTGGGAATTTAGAAATAAATGTTAAAAATATATATATATATATATAACCAATAATTTTCACTCCTTTCTTGTTGAACAAGAAACATTAACTCTCATGGGGCGCCTGGGTGGCTCAGTCAGTTAAGTGTCTGACTCTTGATCTCAGCTTAGGTCTTGATCTTGGGGGTCATGAGTTCAAGCCCCAAGTTGGGCTCCACACTAGGTGTGAATCTATGTAAATAAATAAATTAAATAAATCTCAAAAATCTAATCAAGTACTGGAGTCTTTTTTGATACATGTTGCACTTTGGTTCTCCGATACAGAAGGTGCTAGGGCAGTAAATTAGCACCATCCTTGACAAAGATGGGATATGGTCACCCTGTAGCCAGGTGGCCTTACTTACATGCTTGGGTTTCTCAGCCTCTCTGAACCTCAGCTGCTTCATCTGTAAAGTGGATGTGTTTCCTGCCCTTGTATAGTTGCTTGGGTTGGGGTGATTGTTGGGCCAAGAGCATCCAAAGAAACAGGCTGGACTCATTGACCTTGTATAAGAAGAGGGTCCCCTCTTCCACCGAGAGAGGAGAGCAAGGTAGGTGTGGATGAAGGTAGGTTTGTAGACTGTATGTAGAAGGTATATTTGAGGAGGTCCTCATCTTATGGCCTAAAACGAACTTCTTACTTCACATGTAATTGAAAGGAAACCAGCACAAGCTCTGGAGTCAGTCTTACAGGTTCAAATACTGTCTTGTCTGCACGTTGGCGGTCTGGGTTTGGATAGGAGTTCTGCCTGCTCGTTGTGGGATCTTATGGTCAGGAAACAACATGCTATGCTTCAATTCCTTCGTAAAATTGGGGATGGTACATTTCTCAGAGGGCTCTTGCAAAGGCTTAACTATGACTGTGACACAGTGTGTGGTCCGTGGACTAGTGCCAGTCCACGAACTGTTCGCAACCAAGAATTTCAAGAAAACTAGAAGCACTTTAGCCATTTGACTTCGCCATGACATCCGAACTCAGGATCTGTGGAATCTTGTCCAACAGGCTAGAGAACAATTTGGTGAACTTCCATGGTGAGGAGTGTGTGACCCGAGCTATACACTAGCTGTGAGCAGTAGAATCTTGTATTCGTTTGCAATGGACTGGAAATTTAAATTAGTAAAACTGATTCTTAATCCCAGACAGCTGAGAAGCATTGCTTTAGAACAATGCTGAATATGTAGTTAGCTCTCAATAAATATTGGCCTCTTTATTAATTGTTACCATATCATGCAAAAATTATTCCATGATATTTATGTTTAAAATTTGACCTCCTAGGCTTTCAAAAGGTTCTATTCTACATTTGGAATATTTAATAACATTAAAAAGTTAAAAAAAATTCTTGCTCAAAGCTAAGAGTTTTTTCCTTAGTCTAAAAAGATACTTTAAAAAATAATACTGTGCTTGTGTTTATACCCACTATATCCTTGAATCTACAGCATGGTCTTGGAGAAGGTACCCGGGGACACACCAGGCCACTTGAAAAATCCTTTGAAGAACTTAAGGTTTTATGTGTAAGCTGTTGATTTCTCTTCAAAAACAGAATATGGATTAACTGAGCTTTTGCTTTTTAAATCTAATGTTGCTAAGGAAAATAACCTCATTTCCCCCCAAAAACTAAAACAGCAGTCTGTGTTGAAAAACAGTTACAAACATAGGATTTATTTGATTTTAGAACTTAAAAATAACATTAATAAAAGGAATAACATGTCCCAGCCCTATAAGACCTCCATGTATACTCCCGGCCCATCTAACTTGCCTTGGGGGTCAACATTGGGATTGTAAGATTTTTTTAAGAAGCACCAAGATCAAGACGTAGATACACTACGAATGTTTTACAGAAAGCTTACGTTGGATGGTTCTAAGTTCAGTCTTTCATTCAGCAAGCATACTCCTAAAACTCGCCAACTCAATTATCCATCCCAATAGATGGAAGTTTTGGGTATTCCAAAACAGTGTTTGATCCAAAAGCTAATCGTATTTAATTTTGGAGGGCATTACGTGAAAAACATTTTTTAAATTAAATTTTGCAAGCTACCTGGACAAAAATTAAAATGAGTCTCTGTGAGACAGAGTTCATATCATGTTAAGAGTGCTCTAAGAAAGGAACAGTCCACAGAGGGTTGAGGATTTTTAAAGTTAGGTTTTATAACACCATGGCTTTTTAAAAGTCCATGAGTCCAAACTGATTCTAATAAGATAGGCGATAGGTAGGCAAACGGGAAAGCTTTTTCGCAGTGAAATACCAACTAATAGATGTAGGAGGACGGACAGACAAAGTGCCATGTTGCAGCCATCACTGTCAGAAGTCAAAGCCCAGCGTTGGCTGGTAAGTGAATATAGGGTGAATGGGTTTTTTTGCGGAAAGGGGTAGGGCATTTTCATGAAATGAAAAGATCTTCCCAGACGAATTGGTTCACAAGGGAGGAATTGTATCTTTTTAAAGTGGAAAAATCTGGCAGGCACCACCCTAACCAAGTGATCAGAGTTAACGTTACTAGTGATGGACCAAGTGACACCCTTGTCTCTGGGTGGGTGAGGCAGTGATGACAAGGCATCATTTCTGTGGTATTTCTGCCTCTCCACAAAAGAAAACACAAGTATAACCTAAATCAAGTCAACAGACAGACAAACCCAAATTGAGGACATTCGACAAAACAACTGGCCTGTGCTCTTTATTTTTTTAAATTTTTTTGAAGTGATCTGTACACCCAACGTGGGGCTTGAACAACTCACAACCCTGAGATCGAGAGTTGCATGCTCCACTGACGGAGGCAGCCAGGTGCCCCTGGCCTGTATGCTAAAAATGTGCAGGACAATTAAAGGTTGAGGAAGTATTTCATATTAAGCGGAAACTGCAAAGATATGACAATTGAATGCGTTGTGTGATCCTGGATTTAAAAAAGTTTCAGTAAGGACAGCACTGCAATAATTGGTAAAACTGGAATGAGAACTGCATAGTAGATAATAGCATATCAATATTAAATATCCTGAATTGATTCATACCATGGTTACTTAATAGAATGTCCTTATTCTCAAGAAATACACACTGATGTATTTAGCAGTAAAGGATTATGGGGTCTGTAACTTACTTTCAAATGGTTCAGTAAAAAGGATTGTATATATGTTATATATTATACTGTATCATATATTTATGTTATATCATCCTGGATCAAATGATATGTCTATGTATCTATCTCTCTTGAAAGGGAGAAAGCAAATTAGTTAAAAGTGTGAAGGGAGTTAACCTAGTTGGAAATTCCACGGGATTCATTGTACTGTTACTGCAACTTTTATGTAGATATAATTCTTTTTTTCAAAAATAAAAAGTTAACAACAACAACAACAACAAAACAAAAACAAAAAACCTCCCCCCAGCTCAACCGCAAAGTGAAACCTCCACATTCGGATAAGCAAGAGTTGGCTCTACGCGGTCCATAAAAATCACCACATAATTTAAGTTTTGTGAGCATGGTTGGCACAGCTCCGTCCAAGCTGCGGGGATCCAATCCAGCTTGAAGCGAAAGCCCACCTTCCCCGCAGTCAAGGTGCCCCCCACCGCTAACCAAATTATTTTTCACGTAGGCAGGATACAGCATTCTGTGACGTTTTAAGGATACAGTAACGTCAAAGGCAGACTCACTGATGGGCCAAATTTCCAGGACTGTCATGCCCTCCACTGTTGGAGGGGGCGGCCGCCTCTGGTTGCCCCCTGAGTTCCGAGTGGCCGTTCTGTCAATAACAGAAGAGCAATTAGGAGTGGATGCCCGGGACCTGCACGGACAGTTGCGACACAAAGTGCTCTTCATTGCCATTCAACAGAAGCACTGTGGATGATTCCAAACCATGTGTCCTGGTGTAAATTCTTTTTTTTCCAGAAGGCTCTCTGTCTCCTGTGATATGTAGATATTTCTATCTGGAGTTGTACCAGTCAAGCTTATTCTGGTCTGCATTTTCTTGATCTGAAAATAAACTAACTCCTTTTCGTTAGTTTTCTTGAAGACCTGGTTTAACTGATCTGATTCTGCCACCAGTGAACTCGATAAGAAAATGTCATTGCTATGCTGATGCTACTTGTAAATGTAGTAACCAAGGCCAACACACGTGCACACAAGAGAAGGATATTCACTCTAGAATTCCTTTCCTTCAAATAGAAAACCATTTTCAAGAAAGTTCACTTTGGCAATTTGAAATCATGCTGAGAAATAAGGATGTCTGATTTCACCAAACAGATGAACATCTCTGGTCACTTTACAGTCCAATGGAAATTTGATTTCTCTTACTAAATATTTATAGTTTTTCTTCAATAAAATAGTCTTTCCAAAGATAATTTAATGGTATCAGTAAATACTCGTTATTTAATATGAAATGAAAAACATTATCTAATTGATAACACTTTTGTAAAGCACATTTGTATCTTTGAAACTCTGAAATTAAAAATAAAACTGAAATCAAATAATCAAAATGTTAACAATAGATATTTCTGACTGGTTTTATTATCGCTGATTTTTATTTTCATTTTTTATTTTTATCCTCCACACTACCCTCAATATGGGTTAATTCTAAGGTACAGAAATTCTGTAAAGAGAAGCCTTAGTGCCTCTTACAGTTAGGATAGTGAGTTTATATTTTATTTATGAATAATGTCTTACTGTCCACACAGATGCTCCTAGCTTCAATATCTTTACATCGGATACTCCGTTAGCTCATGAGTTGTACGGGTTCCTTAGAAACATTTTGTACCATGGTCTACATATCTTTCCGGTGTTCTCCTTCTCTAGCAACATCTGGCCAGTTTGAAAATTCCAATGTATTCCCATAAAAGTACAGGTCACGTGAGTACTAGACTTCATTTGCGTTGGAAAACAATTTTTGAGCGACACTTTTAGGACAGATAGCCATCCATTTCTAAAACCATGAAGTCTTTTTTATACAGACATAAATGTCACCATGAAAGGGGTAAAGAGAAAACCAAGTTAACGGTGATGAACTCAACTTATTTTGTCAATGCAATATCCAAACGGCAAAAATAATGGTCTGCCATGTTTCACATCTAGGTTTTACTGACATTTTGGCTTCTAAATTACACAATGGGTCTAAATTTGCTACCACATGTCTTTTGGGGAGGCACCTAAAATCAAATTATCGGGCAAAGAGGAATGTTTAGGCAAACTTCCCCAAGAAACTTGGCGTTTCCCCATATTGCAATAATGTTCGAGCTTTTGATTTATATGTTTCAGGGCAAAAATGCGGACGATGACTAGGAACCTAAGACAATGACTTGTTTTGGTGGAATTTGGACTTTCAAGTCTTTCTCAAGCAGGGGGGCTCCAGGGGAGAGGATGGGTAAGTAGACTGTATCAACAAGCCAGCTCAGCCATAAGGTCCGTGGCTGGACATCAGCAAGTGCCGTCAATGAAGAAGGACAGGTTACCTGCCTGTAGGTAGCTTTGGGTTCTCTTCATTGCTTTCTCAGCTTTGTTCCCTCTCCCACTAAGTAGAACATGATTCCAGCTTAAAGAGTTTCCTGACGATTGATCTTTGGATAGAGGTAGTACAGCCTTTTTGAGAACTAGTTCTGTATTGAAGTCAGCAGTAGCCACCCCTTACCTAACAAAGATATCACCATATTGATTTCATCGGTGCCTGGAGCCTGCCTTCAAAGCTAGGTTTTTGAGAAGGTAGACCAGGTGCCCACCCATGTACTGGGATTGAAGGAGCCCTGGGAAAATCCTCCACCCAAAAGATGTTTTCCACTGATGCTTGAAGGGCCATCATCGGTGACTCATTTGTATGGATACCTTGTGCTCTTTCTTTGAGGTCCTTTTAAAAAATGACATCCTGTATTCTAGTGAAGGTGTTAAATGTGAAGTCACGAATACTTTAAGGTGAGTTGACCATATTGCTTTCTCCCTAACAGAAGAAGCAATGGATATAGCACACATGATTTTGAGGAAGTGGTGTTTGTGACTCACCTGTAAGGGAAGGGCTCTTCCTTAGGAAACATGACAGAAACTTCACCAATAAAGATATTTCAACAATCATGTTGCATAACGTCAAACACAGTGACATCCTATATAACACATAAGCAATTGAATTCTGCTTCACTGTGTGTAGCCGGATTAGACCACCACCTACCTGCCCATCTTGCCTATTAAGCTGACTTATCCCTCAAACCCACTCTGGGTCAAAGTTGGTTCAAGGATCTTGTAGGATTTGAGTTCGAGTTCATCATTTTGGGGAGAAGGAACATGAGAAACCAGGCTTGCTTAGTAAAGGGAGGTCTTTGCCTCCCTAAGGTGCCAAGGGAGTTTTTGAGGGCAGCAATCCTCTTTTATCAGAGCCTGGCTACACACGGCTTCTGGACCATACTAGAATAATCAGTGTCAGGTGAAAGAATGAATGGCTTTCACACTGAGTACTAGTTGAACAAGTTGAACCTTGTTTCAGGCAAACAACTGTCACCTGCATCGCAACATCAAAAAAATTCAGATGTAGTTCAAACGTTTAGATCACTGATTGGTGATGTGTATTTATATACTAAGTGTGCTATTTATATCAATCATTTCTCTGGGTTTTTTTTTTTTTTTTCCTGCCTTAATGTAGAAACAGTCTACTCCTGGCAGGACCCATTCCTACTATTTTCCAGCCCAGAGCAAGAGAACAAATGGAGGCCCACATATCTCATGTCTAGATAGGTAAGGCTACAATCGCACTAACAAAACGTTCAATAAAATATGTTTTGTCCTTCCACCTTGATAATCCTTCAGAACCACCTGGAAGGCCTCATTCACATTTAGAATTCTTGGGTTCTCAGAGTTCTGGGCTGAAATGTGGAAGTAGGGAGAGCTGGCCCATGCCCACAGCCCACACCTGGGAAAGCCTCATCTGCACAAGTGAGGACACCCCAGATGGCACAGGCAATTCTGCCCACCCATCCCTCCCCTGGCAAATAGGCCTCCCAGGCCCAGGGCTACGCTCACGCCAGTGCTGTCGGATGTTGTAACCCTTTCAAGGATGGACGCCGGCAACAGGGCCGTGCAGGGCCTCCTTCAAGTGGGCCGGAGCCATTGGGGGTGGGGCCATTCCAGCATCCTGGCTGCCCTGAGTGGTCTAGACCGGTGCTTCTGGATCTTTAATGTGTGTAAAATCCACTTGGGAATCTTGCTGACATGCTATAGATCAGACAGCAGAGCCTGCATTGCACACGCTTCCGGGTGATGCTGAGGCTGCTGGCTTGTGGACCACACCCGGGTAGCGAGCCCTGGAGGGAACGGGCCCTGGGTGGCTGTGTCCCCTTGGCTCTCAAGACGCTTCATCCCGTGGGGACTGGCCATGTCAGCACCAGACGCCTTTTGCCCCGTCTAAGGGTGGTTCTGGCCCCTTGTTTGCCCGTGTTCCCATTGCATCAATGGGCTCTGTTCCCACAGTGCGGGGCCCTGGTCCTCCCCCAGCTCTGCCACCACCACCTTTGATCTCCCACCCACTCTCCCCAAATGGAGTTTCTCTTGGCTCCTTTCCCTGCAGTGTTCCACTCCTTCCCCCGCTTTTCTCTTACGCCACACAACAAATGTAAAAATAACATTTCAAAAATGTTGAAAATTAATGCTGATGAAATCGTGTTTTTGTTTTCTTGGGAGGTAAGCAGGCAGTAACAACCCTACATGCAGTCTCTCCAGGGCCTAGCTATGATTTGGTAACAATATCATATCTGCTCACTCATTGCCTGAAATCACGAGTTCCAAACCTAAACGCTTGCTGGATTAGAGCAGACTGGATTTTTCTCCCCTATTTTTATTTTGACAAGGCTGCGAAAGCTATCTCCCCATCTAATGGGATCAAATAGGCTGCTAAAAATAACTCCTGCAAGTTTGTGTTACAAATGGGAAACTCCTCTCCCCATTCCTGCCTGTTACTCCGAGGAAGCTTAATCCTTAGACTTGTGTTCAAGTATTTGCACTGGTTTGTGTTCTTTTCTTCTTCCGAGGCTGTTTTTCTCTATTTGCCTGAGTTATTTGAACAGGTGGCTTTGCACAACCTATGCTAATGTGAGGCTTTTGTCTGCTTTGAGATTGCACAGGGAGTCGTTTATGGGAGAAATGTTTCTTTCTTGCCACACGATTCACACCTGTTCTGAGAATCACCCTGCGCTAACTAGAATACCACGCCGGAGAGGTCTTCCTCCAACTGGTCCCCGGCCCGGGAAAGCAGAGGCACTGCTGACCGCAAGGAGGCACGAAGCCACCTTTTTCTCTTTTCTCGCGCACGTGACAAGCAGCCAAGGGCCGTGTTGTGTGGCGTTGTGTGGCTTGGGGTTGGGTGTCCCTCTCCCCCCTCGCTCTGTCCGGACGTTGAGCGGACAGTAGGGATACCTGCTGCGAAGGTTGGGGAGGGGAGGGGGGCCCTCGCCGGACGTGGCCAATGTCGTGGCGCAGGTGGGCGCACGAGCCCTCCGGGGAGCCGCGGCACACCGCGGCCGGCGGCCTGAGCGCGGCGCCGGGGTCCCTTTGTCCGGGGCCACCTCGGGCGGGAGCATCGGGCGCGGGCCCGGAGCCGCGTCTGGCGGCCGATCACAGGCGAGCGCCCGGGGACGCTCGGCGCGCGCGCTCCCTGGCCGCAGATCACAGGCGCCCGCCCGGCCCGGGAGCCCGCCTGCTGCCTGGAACGCGATCACAGGCCGCGCCTCCGGGCCCCGGGGGCGGGGAGGGGCGCGGCACGGGCCCCGGGGGAGGGCGGCCGCGGGCGCGTTCCCACGGGGAGGTCCGGGGCTGCGCGAGGGCTTCTCCGGGATCCCCCGCAGGGGGTCCTCCGCCGGTGGGAAGGCGGCGCGGCGCGGCGCGGCGCGGGGCGGGGTGGGGGGGGGGGCAGCCCTCCCGCGGCTGGGGCCAAAGGGAGGCCGCTAAGGGGTCCCAAGAAAGGCTGTGTAGACGCACCGCCATCACTGCCTTGCGATAGCCACCTAGTCAGGGGCGCGCTGGGGATGGCCTTTTCTAGAACGTTTTTTGAGGAAACTGCATTCTTAGTTCCCTGGCCATAAGAAAAGAAAGAAGGAAGTGAGGGGGCGGGCAGGCTGGGAAATAGTTTAAACAAAAGTGGGTGTGATGATGCCCAATTGGTTCACCTAGCTCTCCACTCCTCACCTTTGCGCTGTAGGTGGGCTCCCGAACTGCCTTTCCTACTTCACCCGTGTGTGTGTGTGTGTGTGTGTGTGTGTGTGTGTGTGTGTTGCGGGGAGGGCAGGGGAAGTGCCTAGTCCTCTTCATCTCTATTGATGACCCATATACCTACCTTGACCGTCAGGTCCCTTATCCCTACAGGAGGCCTATGAAAGCTGGCATCTGGTGCATGAAGGTAGGGGTTCCCATCCAATGGACAAAGGCCACAGGAACTGTTGACAGGTAATCCCCGGATGCATATGCTCACCAAACATTACCTGTAAATGAAACCAAATGAATGTCCAGAAAATAGTGCTGTTTTCAAATTTATGGAGGGGTTCAGACTAATAAATTATTTTAGGGGCACCTGGCTGGCTCCGTGGGTTAAGTGTTGGACTGTGGCTCAGGTCGTGATCTCGCGGTTTCGTGGGTTTGAGCCCCGCATCGGGCTCTGTGCTGACAGCTAAGAGCCTGGAGCCTGCTTCAGATTCCCTGTTTCCGTCTCTCTCTGCCCCTCCCCTGCTCAAGCCCTGTCTCTGTCTCTCAAAAATGAATAAACGTTAAAAAAATTATTTTAAAGTGTTACCGAATTCAGGGTAGCACTCCTCAGGAGGCATTTGCCACATCAACAGAGCACAGCCGTGCAACTCAGTGTGCTGCTGGTAGGTGGCATCGTGGCTACCCTCTGGTTATCCAGCCACACCTGCCCCGATGAGTGGCAGCCTCTTATAACTGTTTTGGGTTGGCCCAAACCAGTGGTTCACAAGCCTGGCTATACATTAGAATCTCCTGGGAAGGATCTCTGATGCCCAGAAACTCCAATAGCAACTGGATGGCAATCCCTGGAGTGTGGGGTGACGCTCATGTGCAGTGGCATTGACAGTCGCTGGTACAAACCATCAGAGGCCCCTCATCCCTTTGCCACAATGATTGGTTCAGAGATGGGTAGTGGCCTGAGGCCCAAGCCAGTCAGCGTCTGATGAGGTGAGCGGCCGGGACGAAATACGGGGAACCAGAAAGAATATAAGCAAAAATACGGAAATATGAAATGCAGTGTATACAAGAGTAAGAGGTTCAGACGCCAGAAGCACAGAGGGTACGTTATGGAAGGTGGCGGATGATGAGGTTGGAAGATGAGTCTAAGAGGTTATTATTAAGAGTTCTAACTGGCATAGCATATGAATTTACTTTACAGGGGGAAAGAGAGCAAAAATTATTCTTAAGCCTAAAAATTACATGATCAGATTTGGTTCTTGGGAAGGTAATTTTGGTGTCACTGTGGAGTAGGGATCTAGATGGAGAGAGAGGAGGGCCCATAAATTAACCAGATGGACGTGGTGTCTGGGGAAGAAATGCCCAGGACTGGGGGAGTTACAAGACATTCCAGAAACAGAGGGTTTCCGTGTCACTTGAGAGATGTGATCTTGGTATAGAATTCTTCTTACTTACCTTCGTCACAGTGGCCAATAATGTTTTCTAAGGAGGAGACACCGGAGGAGGGAAGGAAATTTTCCAGACTTGAAAAACAAAACAAAACTGCAGAACAACGTGAAAAATTATAACACACTGTCAGAACATTATCGGGAGCTCAAAAAAAAATCACAGATTAAACGCAAGAAATTATCAAAATTTCACGGATAGGCCTTTTAAAAGTGGGTTTATTGAGGTCAACTTTATATAACATAAAATTCACCCATTTTAAATGCACAGTTTCATGAGTTTTGAAATGTGTGTAGTCACATAACCAGCACCATAAGCAATATATGTAACGTGTCCATCACCCCTAAAAGTTCTCTGTGTCCCTTGGAAGTCAAGCCCCTTCATACGCCTCCAGCTCTTGGCAACCACTGATCAGGTTTCAATCCCTACAGCGTTGCCTTTTGCAGAATATCAGATAAATGGAAGCGTACCGTTTATAGCCTTTTGAATCTGGCTTCGTTCACTTAGCGGAGTGCTTTTGAAATGCATCCAGGTGATGGCATTTATCAAGAGTTAGTTCTTTCTTATGGCTGGGTAATATTCCATGGCACGTATATATCACCGTCTGTTTCTCCATTCGCCAGCTGATGGACATTTGGGTTGTGTAGTGGGCTCAAGAACCTGCGAAAATTACTTCATGTGGCAAAAGATGTGATTGGGTTAAGGATCAAGAGGAGGGCTTTGTCCTGGGTTATGTGGATGGGCCCTGAGGGCCAACTCCTATGTCTTCATAAGGGAGGGGCGGGGGGCGTTTAGAGGTAGACCCATGGAGGAGAGCAACAAGAGAGAGGCAGCCACAAGCCAGGGAACACCAGAAGCTGGAAGCCACCAGAAGCTGGAAGATGAAGGATTCTCTGCCAGAGCCTCCCGAGGGAGAGCCGTCCTGCCTGCACCTTGACATTGGACTTCTGGCCTGCAGATCTGTAAGAAAATAAAGTTCTGTCGTGTTAAGCAGTGAATGAGAATTCCAACTTCCCCACATCCTCACCAACACCTAGTAACGTCAGGCATTTTTTAATACAAGTCCAGACTTGAGGTCTAGCATATAATAAAGTCAATTTAAAAAACTTTTTTTTCGCCATTCTAATGGGTACATAGTAGTATCTCATTTGGTCTTAGTTCACATGTCTTTCCTGGCTAGCGATGTTGAACACGTTTGCCTCTCTTTATTTCTTTGGCGAGAGGTCTGTTCAAATCTTTTGCTCAAGTTCTACTGGATCTTCTTTTTATTATTGAAAATTTATGTGCCTTTAATATATGCCATTGCTGACAATAACTTATACAAATGCAACTTTATACTATTGAACCACAATATGACAAACCACATAAAGAATAAAATAAACGTCTTTCAGTTTATACTTTGTATTATACTATACTGAATAGACTTTTAATGAACTCTATTTTATGTCTCTTTATCAGGTATTAACATTTGGAACAATGGGGCTGAGTCAGAACTTCGTATCAGGTGCAACATCAAGTCTATTCATTTATTTTATTTTTGTTGGAGCACAGAGGGTGTTGTAGCAAAGGGAAGAAGAACACAGATGGCATGTTTTGCAATATTTGGGTATCTTTGCAATGAGCTCCTCCAAAAATCATTAATTATTTCATCTTGGAGAGCTCACCTTCCAGTTTTTCAGGATCCGGAGGCTGAAATTATTCATCTTCACTCTGAACTGTCCAACTGTTTGTTTGTTCAAGTCCGTAAGATCGGCTTTTTGTTAAAACTGCCTTCTCTCGGATACATCGATGAGAAAAGGTGAGTGGGATAAATGTTCTAACACATAATGAGCATTGAATACTGTCACAATTGTGTGCTGCGATTATAGGATTCCTAACAGGCTGCTAATTATTGACTAGACAGCATGGCGCTGTGAGTTAGCAAATATACTCGCTGCAGATCCACAGGAACCCTACATGAATGTGCATCAGGTGACCTTACTTTCTGGTCTCCCCGGGTGTGTTGTGTCATTTTTAAAGGTAGGTTATATGAATTTGATATTGATCATATATATGGAATTTTTTGCGTAGCATTTTTTAAAAGAATTGCCCATGAAGGAGCAAACCGGTACCAAGCAGATCCACATCCATTATTTCACAGAATTTTATCTAAACTCTCAATCAGTTGAGGTCAAACTTTAGCATGTATAAATGTCCCCTGGGGAAGGAGTTTGTGACCGCGCAATCCTCAGCAGGAATCCTGATTCACTTGGTCTGGATAGGGCCTCCCCATTCTGTCCAACAACTTCTAAAGGTTTATCAAGCTTTGAGAAAACACATGCAGCCCTCAATTGTCTCAAAACGAGCATTGTTAAATTTTCTGATGGGGTTTCTTCAGGGGTACAGGGATACAGGGGTGGGAATTCAAAAAATTATAGTCTAGTAACAAGCAGGGGGGAAAATACATAAATCAAGAACCATGTAACAACAAAAAATCTCTTCCTTCCTCCCTTCCTTCTTTCCTTTTTCTCTCTTTTTCTTTCTTTCTTTCTTTCTTTCTTTCTTTCTTTCTTTCTTTCTTTCTTTCTTTCTTTCTTTCTCTTTCTTTTCTTTCTTCCTTTCTCTTTCTTTTCTTTTCTTTTCTTTTCTTTTCTTTTCTTTTCTTTTCTTTTCTTTTTTCTTTCAAGTGCAGCAATACTGTGTACATATCAGCACTGGGTACAAATTACAAACCCTAGGGTTAGTTGGAGCCATGCTGTCCTGGAGGGAGAAGAGCCCAGTTCCTTGTCCTTAATGCCCACAAATGGCCTGTGCATGACCTTCTCAGATCCAATGGAAAGGAGCACTTGGGGGCCCCCATCCAGTCGACGTGGGTCTCTCGAGGCTGTGTTGGTTGTCTGGTACAGTGGGTCCTATCCTGGGGTTTGTGGGGACTCCTCGAAGGGAGGGCAGGGCCGCACGTAGCTGCCTCTCCCTTCCCGTCCTCCATCTTGAGAAACAGGGAAATCCCCACTGATCTCAAAAGGGTTGGAAAACCCCTGGGCTGGATACATTCAAAGGCATTTCAATTTTACAATTCAGTATTATCTATAATGTAAAACTCAATGCAGATAACATTTTGGTTAGAGGAGACTGAGAGAAAAGGGAAAGAAATATAGAAGTATTATTAATAAAGGCAGCAGACAGATGAAAACAAAATGATTTTGCTTCGTGATTCTGTCACCCCCTTCTGTTTGCTGTCGTAGGGAATTTAAAAAGCTTAAAATCCACATCATTATTTTACAACTTCATTCATGATTAAGGGTCTCAAATTTGCCTTGCTCTTAGGATGACCTTAAGCCAAATTCCTCTCTCCATTCTCTCTCTCTCTCTTTTTACGTTTATTTATTCATTTTTGAGAGAGAGAGAGAGACAGAGCACATGAGAGAGGGGAAGTGAATACCAAGCAGGACCTTGCTGATAGTACGGAGCCCGATGCAGGGCTCAAACCCGCGAACAGTGAAATCATGACTTGAGCTGAAACTCAGACACTTAACCAACTGAGCTACCCAGTGCTCCTCCTTTCTGTCTTATTTTAGCTTTCCTTCTTTCCACTAAATAGCCTTTAATAGCAAATTTATCAAACTCTGGGGTAATTTTATTTGGCTACTCAATTGTACACAATGCATTATTTCAGCTACTGTGGAAAAGGATAAATGGCCGTGAAATGTGGAAAGTGAACTGTTGCCAGTGGCTAGCAAACTACGGAGAGGAAGTTCCGCTTGCCTTTACAAGCCACGTTGTAGAAACACGTTTAAGTGGCAAGCAACAGGACAGAGAATTGTGCACAAGCTGCGACTTTGATTAAAACCGGGTCAAAATGGACGCACCGGTTCTGTGACCTTGAGCAAATTACTCAACCTTTGTTGACACTGGATTATACCTTCAATTTCTAGCGTTGTGGTGATGACATAAGATCATATATGCAGCCTATAGTAGTTGCTCGATAAATGACAGGTTATTAAAGGTTAAACATTTTATTTATTTTATTTTTTTAAATTTTTTTTGAAGTAGGTTGAATTTTTATTTTTTAATTAAAAAATGTCATTTTAATTCTAGTTAATATACAATATTATAATAGTTTCAGGTGTACAACATAGTGATTCTACAATACCATACATCGTCTGGTGCTCATTATGGCCGGTGTACTCCTTAATCCCCCTCACCTATTTCACCCATCCCCCCACCTACCTCTTCTCTGGTAACCATCAGTTTGTTCTCTATAATTAAGAGTGTTTCTTGGTTTGTTTCTCTCTCTCTCTCTTTTTTCTCCTTGTTCACTGTTTTGTTTCTTAAGATCCACATATGCGTGAAATCATATTGTATTTGTCTTTCTTTAGCTGACTTATTTCACTTAGTATTATACTCTCTGGATCCATCCATGTTGTTGCAAATGCCGAGCTTTCATTCTTTTTTTATGGCTGAATAATATTTCATTACATCTATCTATCTATCTATCTATCTATCTATCTACCTTCTTTATCCATTCTTTAGTTGATGGGGCTGAGCTGCTTCCATAATTTGGCTATTGTAAATAATGCTCCTATAAACATTGAGGTGCATGTATCCCTTTGAAATAGTAGTTTTGTATTCTTTGGGCAAATACCCAATAGTACAATTGCTGGATTGTAGGGTGGTCTTATTTTTACCTTTTGAGGAATCTCCACACTGTTTTCCACAGCAGCTGCACCAGTTTGCATTTCTACCAAGAGTACACAAGAATTCCTTTTTCTCCATGTCCTTCCCAGCATCGGTTGTTTCTTGTGTTGTTGATTTCAGCCATTCTGACAGGTGTGAGGCGATATCTCATTGTAGTTTTGATATGCATTTCCCTGAGGATGAGTAATGTTAAGCATCTTCATGTGTCATCTGGATGTCTTCTTTGGAAAAATGTCTGTTCCTGTCTTCTGACCATTTTTAAATTGGATTATTTGTTTTTTGGGTGTTGAGTTTTATTATTTTTTTTCAATATATGAAATTTATTGTCAAATTGGTTTCCATACAACCCCCAGTGCTCATCCCAAAAGGTGCCCTCCTCAATACCCATCACCCACCCTCCCCTCCCTCCCACCCCCCATCAGCCCTCAGTTTGTTCTCAGTTTATAAGAGTCTCTTATGCTTTGCCTCTCTCCCACTCTAACCTCTTTTTTTTTTTCCTTCCCCTCCCCCATGGGTTTCTGTTAAGTTTCTCAGGATCCACATAAGAGTGAAAACATATGGTATCTGTCTTTCTCTGTATGGCTTATTTCACGTAGCATCACACTCTCCAGTTCCATCCACGTTGCTACAAAGGGCCGTATTTCATTCTTTCTCATTCCCACGTAGTATTCCATTGTGTATATAAGCCACAATTTCTTTATCCATTCATCAGTAGGTTAAACATTTTAAAGCTGCCAGTTTATGTTGTCTGCAAGCCAGTTTGCTCGTCATCGTCACCTATGGAACTTAAAGGGTCTGCTCATTATCTCAGACCTCCTCAGTCCGAGTCCCCAGGTGCATGCATGGCCCAGGCATCTTGAATTTTTAAAAGCTGGTCAGAACAGTTTTGTCAGTGGTGCTGTCCATGGGCTAGCCCACCAGCAGCACATTTTGCAATAGGACGGAGCTCTGCTGTCAAAAGGAACTGGAAATGATGTGCCTCTGCTCATAGGAGTTTAGCTTTCTTTGTGCATTGGGGTTGTTTGAAAGCTAGTCGTGATAAAGAAACCAGGCTGTGTGGAAATATGGCTGATTCTAGGGCTGGGGCAGGGAAGGCGCAACATGGGCCTGGAGCATCTTGAATTAGCAGAAGGTAAGGAAGTGCTCCAAAACAAAACATTGGGGCCACTTAAAAGGGACACGAGCCAACCTAAAAGAGCTGTGAGTGGCCAAACCTGGGACAATTTGCGTAATAAATACTGGATTATAATCCAAGGCATAAAATAAATATCCATGAGTCCATATTGATAAGAAAGAATAATCGAATAACTAAGTAAGTAGGGAGAAGAGGTAAATATACTGTACAGAAGAATTCCAAATAGTTTGTGTAGATATCTCCCCTTAAGCAGAGGGAGCTCCTTTCCCTGGGTGTGGGCTGTGCTTAGTGACTACATGTAATGGGGTATCCTGGATGGGCCCAGAACAGCAAAGGGACATTAGGAAAAATGTTGCCTCCTTGTTTGTGACAGGTATACCATAGGAAGGTAAGATATTAAAATAGGGAAACTGAGTCAGTGCAACTTTTCTGTAAGTCTAAAAGTATTCTCAAATAAAAGTTTAAAAAAGAAAACAAAAACACCTGGTTATGGGGCACATGGGTGGCTCAGTTGGTTGAGTGTCCGACTCTTGATTTCGGCTCAGGCCATGATCTCACAGTTTATGAGATCGAGCCCTGCATCAGGGTCTGTGCTGACAGTGTGGAGCCTGCTTCAGATTCTCTCTTTCCCTTTCTCTCTCTCTCTCTCTCTCTGTCCCTCTTCTGGGCCCAAGTTCTTTCTGTCTCTCTCAAAGTAAATCAATAAATTTACCAAAAACAAAAAACAAAAAACCTGGTCATAAAAATGGATGTGTTCATTATATAAAGCCTGAGGCTATAGGACATTATAGCTGCCATGAAAAAAGTCAGGCCATGGTCAACTAAATTTAGCATCTATTAGGTGTAAAATACAGACACTTTTATTATTGTTTTATTAGAAGTTCTATCTTTAAAAAAAAAATTATTTATTTATTTTCAGAGGGAGTGAGAGCATAAGCCGGGGAGGGGCTGAGAGAGAGGGAGAGAGAGAATCCCAAACAGGTTCGGTGTAGCCCCCCTGCATGAGATTGAGATGGGGCTCAATCTTACCCACTGTAAGATCATGCCCTGAGCTGAAATCAAGAATTGGACGCTTCACCGACTGAGCCACCCAGGTGCCCCCATAAGTTCTACCTTTTTAAAAAACACAATGCAATTCAATGTTTATTTTTATTTTACAGAAATCGGTTAGCTTTTATCGACAAATATTTATTGACTTTTACCAATGTGCATTGCATAGTTTCTGGGCTTATCAGTTTCTGGCCTCACTCCTTCCTCTTGGATTTCTTTTTCTTCCTGTGAGGTATTTTATTTACTTTCATTCATTGAAGATGCAGGGGGAGTGTTATGGACTAAGGGTTTGTGTACACCCAGAATTCATATGTTGAAGCCCTAACTCCCAATGTCATACTCTTAGGAGGAGGGGCCTTTGAGAGATGATTACAATTATCTGAGGTCTTGAGGATAGAGTCCTCATGATGGGATTAGTGCCCTTATAAGAAGACACCAGGGGGGCACCTGGGTGGCTCAGTCAGTTAAGCTTCCAATTCTTGATTTTGGCTCAAGTCATGATCTCACCATTGGTGAAATTGAGCTCCATGTCGATCTCACAAGGGAAAGCTGCATGGAGCCTGCTTGGGATTCTCTCTCTCTCTCTCTCTCTCTCTCTCTCTTTCTCTCTCTCTCTGTCTCTCTCTCCCTCTCTCTCTTCCCCTCCCCTACTTGCACTTATGCATGCATATATGCACACGCATTCTTTCTCTCTCAAAATAAATAAACTTCAGGAAAAAAAAAAAAAAACAGAAGAGACCAGGGAATGTCCTTTCTCTTTCTGCCATCATGTGAGACTATGGCAGGAAGAGAGCCATCTGAAAGTCAAAAAGAGGGTATTCATCAGGACCTGAATCAGCTGGCATATTAGTTTTTTTTTTAACATTTATTTATTATTGAGAGACAGACCATTAGCAGGGGAGGGGCAGAGAGAGAGAGGGAGACACAGAATTTGAAGCAGGTTCCAGGCTCTGAGCTGTCAGCACAGAGCCCAACGCGAGGCTCAAACCCACAAACCGAGAGATCATGACCTGAGCCGAAGTCGGATGCTTAACCGACTGAGCCACCCAGGCACCCCCCCCCCTTTTTTTAATTAAAAAAAAAATGTTTAAGTAATTTCTATACCCAATGTAGGGCTCAAAATTATGACCCCAAGATCAAAAGTCACATACCCTTCTGATTGAGCCAGCCAGGCACCCCTCAGCTGGCATGTTGATCTTGTGAAAACTGAGAAATGAATGTTCTGTTTAAAACACTCAGTCTAAAGTATTTTGTTATAGTAGACAAAAGGGATTTAGAGTAGTAAACTTTCTGAGTTATTGTACATCTGGGAGAAAAGATTTTTGCCCATCCCCTCCCCATGCCCATATCAGCACTTGCACCACTGTTGATGATAGTTTATCTGGGTATAGAATTATATATGACAATTATTTCCCTTTATCATTTAAGAAGTATTACCTCATCATTGTCTCCTGGCATCCAGTCTTCTTGGTGAAAAGTCCACTTTAATTTTAATTGTTTTTACTTTGTAAGTAATCTGTCTTTTCTTAATGATAGCTTTTATTATTCTTTTTTTTTAAGTTTATTCATTTATTTTGAGAGAGAGAGAGCAAATATAAGTGGGGAAGGGCAGAGATAAAGAGAGAGCGAGAGAATCCCAAGCAGGCTCCATGCTGTCAGCTCAGAGCCTGACAAGGGACTCCATCTCACAAACTGTGAGATCATGACCTGAGCTGAAATCGAGTTGGACACTTAACTGACTGAGCCACCCAGGTCCCCTTATGATTCTTATCTTTGATGATATATCATTGTGTTATATTTTAAATTTATTTAATTTATTTTTTTTATTATAAGTGTACTTTTTAATCCCCATCCCCTATTTCACCCAACCCCCCCCCACCTACCTCCCCTCTGGTAACCATCAGTTTGTTCTCTATAGTTAAGAGTCTGTTTCTTGATTTCTCTCTCTCTCTCTCCCTCTTTTTTTCCTTTGCTCATTTGTTTTGTTTCTTAAATTCCATATATGAGTGAAATCATATGGCATTTGTCTTTCTTTGACTGAATCATTTTGCATAACATAATACTCTCTAGCTCCATCCACGTCATTGCAAATGGCAAGATTTCATTCTTTTTTATGGCTAAATAATATTCTATTGTGTATGTATATCACATCTGCTTTATCCACTCATCTATTGATAGATACTTAGATGATTCCATAGTTTGACTTTTATAAATAATGCTGCAATAAACATAGGGATGCATGTAGCCCTTTGAATTAGTGTTTTTGTATTTTTGGGGTAAATATCCAATAGTACGATTACTGGATTGTGGGGTAGTTCTGTCTTTAACTTTTTGAGGAATCTCATACTGTTTTCCACAGTGGCTGCACTAGTTTGCATTCCCAACAATAGTACAAGAGGGTTCCTTTCTCTCCACATCTTCTCCAATGCTTGTTTCTTGTGTGTTTTTTTTTTTAATTTTAACCATTCTGACAACTGTGATGTAATATCTCATTGTAGTTTTGATTTACATTTCCCTGATGAGTGATGTTGAACATCTTTTCATGTGTCTGTTGGCCATCTGGATGTTTTCTTCAGAGAAATGTCTATTTATGTCTTCTGCCCATTTTAATTCAATTATTTGGTTTTTGGGTATTAAGTTGTACCAGTTCTTTATATATTTTGGGTACTAACCCTTCGTTGGATATGTCATTTGCAGGTATCTTCTCCCATTCACTAGGTTGCCTTTTAGTTCTGTTGATTATTTCCTTTGCTGAGCAGAAGCTTTTTATTTTGATGTAGTCCTAACAGTTTATTTTTGCTTTTATTTCCCTTAGCCTCAGGAGACATAACTAGAAAAATGTTGCTGTGGCCGATGTCAGAGAAATTACTGCCTATGCTCTCTTCATGGATTTTTATGGTTTCGGGTTTCACAGTTAGGTCTTAAATCCATTTTGAGTTTATTTTTGTGTATGGTGAAAGAAAGTGGCCCAGTTTCACGTTACAATATTTTAAAATGTGGATTCACGTCGCTTGGAGTTAAGTCACAGTAAGCAGGCTTCACAATAGACCAACCACATCTTAAGATCTGTTAATGATCTTGGTATCTGTGGTGATTGTTCTCCATTTGACACTTTTCATCTTCATCCATTCTCTTCTTCTCTGTCCTGCTTGGAAAAAACAAAACAAAACAAAACACTCTTGGGCTGCTTTGAGGGCTGACCTCCAGTTGGTTTGGCCAGTGGGAGGCTTCATCAGAAGACTGATGGGCCAGAAAAGTGGGAAATGGAGGTTAGAGCTTCCTTTTCCCTTCCTGCTTCAGGGAAGCATGTCTGGTAGTATCTGCATCCCCACCCATGACTATAGCTCTTCCTCCCAAATCCACCCCCCACTGGGCACAGACACTACCTCTCCCCCTGCACCAGCAGTGTGGTTCTAACAACTTCCCATCGTTGCCCTTCTCTAGGCCTCATTGTCACGAGATCACCCACCCCAGCATCTTTGTAGAATTTGCCTTTTTTTATGATGGGAATGTGGAGGGGCTGGCAGCAAAGATTTTCTCCACCACCACTCCCTCACAGCTTTAGAAATGTAAGATATAGTTTCATTCATTCATTCATTCATTCGCTCACTCATCCACACATAAGCATTATTGCTGGGCACTGCTACAGACCCAATGACAGACATAAAACATGTCCCACAGGCCCCGTACATATGTCATCATCTGTCTCTCCACCTCATCTCTCCCTTCCTCCTAGCCGGCATCCTGCTAACATCATGGTGTCTGTTGTCTTCTTATAGTGACGCTCCTTACGTTACTTAACTGGTGCTTCCTTACCTGGCACTTCTTACCTTAGTGCTCCTCCTCCTCCTTCGTCTCTTCAATTCTTATTTAGCCTCCAAAATTCATCCACGCAACAGTTCTTCCAAGAAGCCTTCACCAAGTCTCTGGTCTTCTTCACATTTCTCTGTTTCATGATTATTCTCAGAGTACTTGGTATAAAATATACCAGATACTGTGCTAAACCTTTACATGCATTGTTTCTTGGATCCTCAAAACAGCCGTATGAGGGTGTACTATTATACCCCCATGTCACAGATTAGGAAACTAAACCTCGGCTTGTTTAAATGCCAAGTCCAAGTTCACACAGCCAGTAAGTAGTGGAGCTGGGATCCTAACCCACGCCGTATGACTTCAAAGACCATCATGTAAAACCCCTTCACATTTAGCAAACACTAATAATCTGTTATAATTCTTGGGTTTTTTTTCTACTTGTTTCCACCACTCAATGACAATCTAAGGACATTATTTTACTCACCCATGCTCTTCTGGTGACTACCACAATGTTAGGGAAAGAATGAAATCATTCCCAATCTCAAAACCTACAGAAAGACCAACTCTATATTCCCTAATGCTTATACTTGCTTTGGAGAAATTTGCAATGTGGTGAGGGCTGGGAGCGGCTTACATTCCAGAATCGACTTTAAAAAAAATGATTCTTAATCATTGCTAAAATATGCTCAAAGAACTTTTGGCTTTTCTGTCAAGAGATTTTCTTTCCTGCAGATTTTTGCAGCAAAGTTAAGATTGTACATGAAACGATTAAGAAATGACCGGTGCTTGTGCCGCTAATTTTGTTTTTTTATCCCCAGAACCAGACCTTGAACATTTAAATAACCCAGTAGCATTTAATGGAATAGTAACCATGGTAATGGAGTGGGGGATGGGAAGGTGGAGCTTTGGGCTTCTGGGCATCTTCATGAGTTCTGTCTCACCCATAAAAGCCACTCTGGTACATTGGGTCCACATGGGTCTTTCAGGGTAGCCTCCCGTTTCTCACTCAAGAGCAAGACGTGCTTATATAGAGACACTTACTATAATATATGGAGGCTCTCTGGATTACTCTAATTCTTTGCAGGGCATGAGTTTTAGTGTCATACAGATCTGCATTGAATTTTGGTCCTACAATTTACTAAAGTGACTTTGAACAAGTTATTTAACCTCTGTGATAGAGTTTCCTCATTTGTAACCTAGAGATACTCCCTACATCTATGACTATCAACTTTCTTATATGCATTAATATGACCACACCAGCCATTAGAAAAGAATGAAATACTTCTGGAACATTTACTAGGGCTCTCCTGCCTGCCTCAAGCCCTCTGTGCTTTCCCATCACCCAGCTGTCTTGGTTTCTCCCATAAGACTTCCCTTCTTCAGATGTCCTCATGATCCAGTAAATAAGGGGTTAATGCCCAGTGCAGTATGGGCTTCCAGATCCTGTTCCAGGTGTGTAGGGGCCTTCCCACATTTGTTCTGATTCACAGGTGACTGTGTAAATATTTTGACTATCATCCTACCTTCAAGGGATTGTTGAGTAGATAAAATGTTGTATCATTTATAAAGCTCTTTGCACAGTTCTTAACACTTAGAAAATACACAGCATATGATATTTATAGTGGAGATTTATTTTCTCTTCTGGCCTCACGTCCATTACCTCTTCTTCTGGACACAGACCGTATTTTCATATTTTCCATGCATAACCCCCCTGGATGTGGGATGGCAGTAGCATACGAACATGCCTGGCCAATCAAAACATTTCATCTCTCCTACCTACGATGGTTGGTATAAGAATGGGGACATGACCCAAAGTGGATTCAATGGGCCGTGCTTAGCTTAGAGCAACACATGAGGAAGAATTTGGAGTGGTTGCCAAGTCTCCCCTAAAGCCCCTTCCAACTCTAAGAATTTATGTTATAAAACACCCAGTTGATGCTGATAAGAGTCATAGTCGACATTAAGAAGTGAAAGACTGCAATCTGAGTATTTTGAGTACCTGCATCCAGCAATGCCTGTGTGCAGTTCTGAGTTTTTCAGGAACATTAATAAATTTCCTATCCCCCCTTTTTTGTTTAAATAAATTTAAGTGGGTATTTTGATGCTCACTGAAAGAGTCCTATAGCAGTGGCTTAATACTATGATTGTTTGGCAAACATATAGTAAGTACCTGCCCTGTGCCATTATTCTGGCTTCTGTTTTCATCCTCTGTGAGACTGGGTTCCTCTCAGCCACCCGTCACATCTAGCATCTGGCCTCCTGGAGGATGAAGACATAGGTGCCTGTTTGCCACCGACACTTTGCTTCCTTTTAAGTCTCCCAAAGAGGGGCGCCTGGGTGGCGCAGTCGGTTAAGCGTCCGACTTCAGCCAGGTCACGATCTCGCGGTGCGTGAGTTCGAGCCCCGCGTCGGGCTCTGGGCTGATGGCTCGGAGCCTGGAGCCTGTTTCCGATTCTGTGTCTCACTCTCTCTCTGCCCCTCGCCCGTTCATGCTCTGTCTCTCTCTGTCCCAAAAATAAATAAACGTTGAAAAAAAAAATTTAAAAAAGACTCCCAAAGAAAGATCTTTCTGCTCTACATGTTGTTACTTATCCAAGCTCTATCAATGAACTAATGATGTGTTCTTCATTGAGGCTGCGAAATCCCCTAAAGCAAAGGCCACGTTTTATAAATATTTATTGCTCCCTGTAAGCAATGTGTTTCCCCAATGTGAGTGAGTGATAGATGATGGCCAACCCTCTTTAAAGTCAAATAAAATGGAGAAATATCCATTGTTCGTGATCAAGTAAGACTGTCACTACACTGATTTGCCCAGTTGACTAGTGACTTCTGGGCACTTAAAGTCTGATGCCCTAAGAGTCATTGGAACCCTTGTATCGACCTCTGATTCAGTAATAAATCTGGCCAAACTCACTGGTCTCTGAAATGTCTCTTTCCCTTGCTTTTGGCCTTGTTAGTAACTAAATCAGGTCAAGTTTGTGGCTTTCCAATCAGTTCTGCCATGGCCCGAACAACCCAAACCGACTGACTGTGGGAACTGTACTTATTATGTGACTACATGGAAAATTATTATGTGCACACTTTTTTTTCAGGTCACACCCTCTACCCATTGGGCATTTGAGCACAGAGTTACAATGCAGATTCTCTTGACAAGCCTCCAATTGCGCTTTCTGGAACTTCTCTTTCCAACCATTCATACAGGTGAGGCCTGCCCTCTCGGCACATCCAGAGGGGAAATTTTAAGAAATGTCCCTGCTGAATCCTTTCTGGAAAAAATGAAGTTGCACAATTCTTTCAGAAAGTAGTTCCCTGGGGAGCTATTGTTTTCAAGAGCCTACTCAGATTCCCTGGAGTTGCACTAGGGAATAAGGTTGTATGATTACCGTGCAGGACCCTGGGTCCATTTTTCTGTGCATCTAGGCAGAGAACAGATCTATGACACATTCTTTTCTTTCTTTCTTTTTTTTTTTAGAAGACAAGTGTTTTTTTTAAGTTTATTTATTTATTTTTGAGAGAGAGAGAAAGCGTGAGGGAGGGAGGGGCAGAGAGAGAGGGAAAGAGAGAGAATCTCAAGCAGGCTCCACATTGTCAGCACAGTGCCCCATGTGGCGCTCGAACCCACAAGCCATGAAATCATGACCTGAGCTGAAGCTGACACTTAACTGACTGAGCCACCCAGGCACCCCCGTGACACATTCTTCACGCAGAAACTTTTCTTATTCCACAGAAGGGCCCTGCCAGGGACGCTTTCATTCAGCAGGACCCAACTTCAGGCATTTGATTTGATTTGATTTGATTTGATTTGATTTGATTACAACTTACTACTATCAGTCGAGTATTCTGCAAAAGAGACTTCAGCTTGGAAAGAACTCAGAGATTACTTGGTAACCACACCAAACTTCTCCTCCTAGGTCTTCCCAAAGTGGGTAGATCACACAGACAAAAGTGAATCTGACGAGCAGCCCTGAGTGGCCCTTCGTTCTCTATGGAAAATATGCAAAGAGGCTCTTTTATAATACAAGGGAGCGAACCCAAAAAGATTACACATAGTAAGTTTTTCACAGACCAACCTGAAAACCGGGGACTTCTCGGCTGAAGTGCGTCAGGGGAGGGAAATTGGAATAAAATACCGAGTACAAGAAAGGCCAACAGAGTCATATTCAAAACCACATGGGAACTGCACTGACAAATACAGAACACATAATAAGATATTCCAGATGAACATTTGAAGTATATCAACATAGGTATCTAAATTCCCTAATTACTGTGTTCAAAGGAGCAAATATTAAGGTACCACAGCTATCTACCAAATATTTACTTTGGAGATAAATTTTTCCATGCTTGCTTTTAATCCTTAGGCAGTTTTTTTTTTTTTTTTTGAGAAAAAAATATCAGATGAAATCCACCCAGCCACTTCTAATTATGCAAAAGAAGAAAACAAGATGCCTTTCTTAATATAAAGAAGAAACATTACAATGGACTCCATGTTACTTTGATGGGTCTTTCTGTGTGAAGTTTTTGGTGATGCAATTTTGATACGTAACTTCCTACAGGTAAAGGTCTATAAGATCTCTCTCTTCAGGAAGCACTTTGGTGACGATTGACCAAAAGAGCCAGAGAAAGTGGGCAGATGTATGTAGTAAGCTCATTCATTCATTATTCATTCATTCCTATATAGAGGACTTAAACTGATAAGCCAATGAGCTAATAATCTAAGTCACTCATCTTTCAGTTTCCAGGGACTTGGTGGGTAAGTATAAAACAGGAATTGGGCTTTGAGACGGAGGGTCATTTCTGATCATTAAATAGAATTAACCTATCTCAGAGGACTTCCAAAGAAAACAGTATACAGCGTGGAAGCCACAGGTTTAGTAAAGCATCCCAGGGTTCCTCAATCCCAGCTATACAAAAGGATTACCTGAGGGGCTTCCAAGAAACTAGACAATTCCCCACCCCCCAAAGAATCTGGCTTAGTGGTTCAGGGGTCAACTGGGCATCAATTGCTTCTAAAAAGCTCTCCGAGTGAATCTGCTGTGTAGCCAGGATTAAGAACCACTGAGCCAAAGACCATTTAGAACATTCAATAAGGGAGCAAAATTGGTAGGTCTAACTCCAAGAATCCACTTAATTAAATACATTTTATTTTTATTTAACATTTATATATTTTTTGGGAGACAGAGACAGAGCATGAGCAGGGGAGGTGCAGAGAGAGGGAGACAGCAGAATTGGAAGCAGGCTCCAGGCTCTGAGCTGTCAGCACAGAGCTCGACACGGGGCTCGAGCTCAGGAACTGTGAGATCATGACCTGAGCCAAAGTTGGTCGCTTAATCGACTGAGCCACCCAGGCGCCCCAATTAAATGCATTTTAGATGGGACTTTCAGGATTCTGGAGGTTTTAAAATCTCTGTGGTAGAGAGGCAAAGAACAATATAGGAAGCAGGAAAAACTGGGTTTGATGACTGGTTCTACCTCTAATTGGCACTGTGCCTGAACAAGATACTTCTTTAAGACTGTATTGCCTGAAAAATAGGAGTAATACTTCATGAGTTTTTTCTTTTTTGAGGACATCAAATTGTCATCATAATGTCTAGCATGGTACCTAGCTCTTAGCAAGTGTGGGAGGTTGAAAAATGATCCCCCAAAAGATATCCATGTCAAATTCCTAGAACTGGCAGATCTTACCTTATCTGAAAACAGGGTCTTTTCTGATGTGATTCGGGATCTTGAGATGAGATCATCGTGGGTTTTCCAGGTAGGCCCTAAATCCTATGCCAAGTGTCCTCATGAGAGAGGCAGAGGGAGGTTTGAGACAGACACACGGAGGAGACACCCAAGAGGAGAAGCATCACATGAAGACAGAGGCAGGATTGGAGTAATGTGGTCACAAGCCAAGGAGCACTAAGGACTGTGGAAGCCACCAGAAAAGAGAGAGGGAAGGCGTGGACTGGATTCTCCCTCACAGTCCCCAGAAGGAACCAGCCCGGCCCACGCCTTGGTTTTGGACGTCTGGCCTCCAGAACTGTCAGAGAATGAATTTCCATCATTTGAAGCCACCACATTTGTGCTGTTTTTCTCCGGCAGCCCTAACAAATGAATAGAGTAAAAAGTCAATGAGTGCTGACTTGCTTCATGATTAGGACAGAAGAGGAAGCTCTAGAAAAGAAGCATTTGGCATCATTTTCAGGCAGAAGCCAAGCCCTTCTTGGCTTGGAGAGTCTAAAGATGTTTCTAGAGCAGAACAAACACTGAAATACGAAGAACAAACCATCCACTCGAAAAGCTGGAGTAGCAAGGGTGCTAGCAGTCTTCCTCTGGGCTTTCTTTCACAGGGAGCCCAGGATGGGATGCATGACCCACCACGAAATGCCCGTATGTCCCCACCAGCGTGGCTGAAGACTATACCAAGTGATGGCAAGGATGTGGACCCACTGGAACCCTCATACACTGCTCTGGGTACCTAAAAGGGAAAACGGTGTTTTCTTGAAAAGGTATAAATAAACCTATGCCTAATATGTAACCTCGCCACTCCACCCTGAGGCATTTACCCAAGAGAAATGGAAACATATGTCCACACAAAGACTCGTTCGTACTGAGTTTTCATAGCAGCTTTACTGGAATACCCCCCAAATGGAAACAACCCCAATGTCCATCAACTGGTGAACAAACAATGAAATACTAATTACCAATAAAAAGGAACCATCTACGGATGCCTTTAACAACTTGAATGAATATCAAAACCATTATTGGGAGTTAAATAAAACAGATACGAAAGAGTATATACTGTATTATTCCACTGATAACAAATGTTTGGAAAATGAAAGGTAATCTATAATAACAGAAAGCAGATGAACACTGGGCAGCCAGTGAAGTGCGGAGAGGTATTGGGGGAGGTGGGAGGCCAGAAGGGATGGAAAGCAAAGAAACACGAAGGATCTTTTGTAGTGATGGAAAGTTAGGGTCTTGTTAGCAGTTGTGATTTCATGGGTCTATAAATTTGTGAAAACTCTTCAAAATGCAGATTTTAAGAATGTGCAGTTCATTTCCGGTGAACTATGCCTCAATAATGTTGTTAGAAAAGAAATGTTAGCATCCACCTCGGGAAGAGCAAGGAGGCCAAGTGAAAGGCCATTGGGAATCCAACACTGGAGAGAACTTGGAAGGGCTGAACGGCATGACGGAAGAGACGGTGTTCTGGATCCAGTGTCAGCAGAGGGATAGTGAAAGCGGACTGCTTCAGAAGGTTTCATAGTAACTATTTAAATGAGTAACCAAGCGATGTGAGGAGCAAAGGAGTTCCCCTTTCAGTCAGGCCCTCATTTCTCAGGATCCGGAGCCTGTCTGCACAATGCTCAAGTCTGCTCCCAGGTGCTTGGGCAGAATTCTAGTTATGGGTTTGTCTTCTCTGGGAGAAATGCCCTCTCCGGCTCCTGTTCAATACGCCTGTCTTCCAGGGCACACGCTGAGTGTGGGGTCCCGGGTCATTCTCTAGACTCCTGGGCCAGCCCCCGCTCCCTGAAAAAAGCCCACTAGTGCCCTCATTTCAACTTCCTGAGTCGATGGCTTGTACTCTCTGCTTGAGTGTTTATTCTGCTCCAGAAAACATCTTTAGACCCACGGTAAAAGGACTTTGCCTTAGTCGTCTTTGAACAAAGCAGCACAGTTTTTACTTTTCCACTTTCAACCAGGATATGTGGGCGCCTGGGTGGCTCAGTCGGTTAGGCATCCGATCATGATCTCACGGTTGGTGGGTTCGAGCCCTACATCAGGCTCTGCAGTGACAGTGAGGAGCCTGCTTGGGATTCTCTCTCTCCCCCCACCTCGCTCTCTGCCCTTCCAGCCTGTTTTCACGAGCGCCCTCTCCCTCTCCATCTCTCTCAAATAAATAAACTTAAGAAAATTGTGATTATACTACATACACAGCTTTATTTACTGCTCCTTTTTTTTAAAAAAAAAATCATTACCTTCTGACTACTTTTCTGTGTTATTACTTGGCCTTCGTAAATATTATCTTTAATGACTGCATGATATTGCATTGAGTGGCTATGCCATTGTTAACCATGGCCCTATTAGCAGAGAGTTTGGAAAACAATTAGATGGGGATTTCACACAGACATATTTCACTCAAGATATTAAAGGAGGAGGCCTGATGGGTGAAAGATCCCTTGACCAGAAGTAGGTCTCAGACTTTGCTTCAAGCTGACTTCTTAGCCGGTAACCTTAGCTTATGTCATTACTTCACCACGGCCTCTTGCTTGCTCAGCCCTAAGTCCTACATCCATGTAGCTGTTTATGGTTCCTTCTAGCTTTACGACTCTGGGATTCTGTGGGGCACCTGTCTGGCTCAGTCACTGGAACATGAGACTCTTATTCTCAGGATTGTGAGTTCAAGCCCCATGTTTGGTATAGAGATTACTTAAAACCTTGAAAAAAAAATATTCTGGGACTCTACTCCACTAAAATGCCTGATTTGGCCACCCAGGTTTCTTAACCATCCATTCATTCTTCATATTTTCTATGGATTTGAACTGAAGTCATTTGAGTGCAATAGGCCCTCAAGAAACCTTCACTTTAACAGACCTCAGTGGGAGGAAAACCAATTTATTTTAATTCCTTCATTTATAGAAATAAGTATTTTGAAAGAGCCGACCTGTTTTCTACACATTAACTCAGGATAGTTCTAATTTATTTCATGTCACATCATTGAGAATGCCCAAAATTAACATGAGTTTCAATGTCAACAGTGGTCTAGAAATCAGGAAACACACAAGACCAGGTGGGCAAGGACATGGTAAAAATACACATCTTACTAATATCTACAATTGAAATGAATCTTCAGGCTTGGAAGGGCTCCTCTGAAGTACACGGAGCTCACTGGATTTGTCCCATACGTAACAACTAACAACTTTAAATTTGCAAGATTGTACGCCTCCAAAAATAATAGGAGAGACTCCTGCCTGGCTGGCTGGGGCCCGATAACCAACTCCATTAATTAAAAGGTGCAAGTCATTAGCATATGTTACTACTGTTACTATGTACTTCTCTCTAATGTAACTTACATTTGTGCTTCTTTTGACCCTTAAAACAAACCCCAGCAGTTTCTATTTTGTATTTACTGAATAGCATTATTATAGAGTAAGGTAATCTCTTTATGTCTATTGGAGGACAAATCCAGCCTTAATAATTTAATCACCACTTGTAGAAATTTAGGATGCAGAGTCACGTTTCAAAAGCAAAAACATTAGTGCTTAGAAATATGAAATCAGTGTATACAAATGACTATTTAACCAATATTCCCAAGTGATATTGTTATATGCTGGTTAAAAACTTCACCTAGGATATCACATAGTGGTTAGCGCATTAACAACAGAAAAGCATACCGGAAAATATAAGAGATACAAAATGATGGCACATCCTTGGTGGTCCTCCACAGAAAACAGTGAAGGATGGTGGGAAACAAAGTAAAAATATAATTTCTCCAACTGTCTTACAATTTTTAATAAAACATTTTAGCCAACTGTTTTCCTAAAATGGAACTAAATTTTAGTATAAAAATACCTTCTTTCAGTCCTCATTTTGGTGTTTTTTCCTTTGTTTTCTTTTTTAATTGTTTATTTATTTATTATTTTGAGAAAGAGAGAATGCATGATCAGGGAGGGGCAGAGAGAGAGAGAGAGGATCCCCAGCAGGTTCCGCCCTGTCAGTGCAGAGCCCCATGCAGGGCTCAGTCTCATGAAACATGAGATCATGACCTGAGCCGAAATCAAGAGTCGGACGCTTACCTGATTGAACCATCCAGGCATCCCATTTTGTTTTTTTATGAAAGGTAGAAGCTTTGGAAAATTGAGCTCATTAGATTACTATGAAAGTCAGTGTACTTTCTTTCAATCCTGCAAATTATTTTAGATTAGCAGAATCCTAAGAAGGTCACCAATTCATATCTTATAGAAGTTCACCGCACTTTAAACAAGAGCCTTCTTAACTTTGCCAACTGAGTTTTACTTTATAAAGAAAATTACATTTGAGTTGGTTTAAATGACCAGAAACAGTGAAAGTCTATTGATTTTTCAAGATAAAAAAATGTTCCAGCTGCTCTGTGGGCTTGGAAATGTCTTCATTTACCATAAAAATGCATGGTATGTCTCCTTCATTTACTGAAGATACCTTAGGGTAGGAATTCATTCAATCAGGAGAGTCATTGATCAGTATGGAAGTGGATAACCCATTCATTCAGTTCATTCATTTAATATATGTATGAAGTGTTTCCTACGTGCCCGTACATTGGAGGAAAATACTAATTATCAATTCTTAGATCACAATCAGATGCTCCTGAAGAGTCACCATAAAGTCTTCATGGACACACCCCCTCTGAATTTTAATTCTCAAAAATAATTCTAGCAATTGCTTGCACACACCTAACATATCCCTCCATCTATGTCCTCAGTCATTGTTTACAGAGAGTCTCCCACGTGCAAAAGGCTGTGGCAGACTCACACATAAGTAAAATCAATCCCCTACCAACCAAGTGCTTACCACCTGGCAGGCAAGGGAGACAACGTTACCAATAACAACAGTCCTGGAGGGTAGAAAGGGCTAAGTGTGTCTGAGGATCTGCCGAAGCTCAGAGGAGGAAGAAATTACTTCTGTTCGGGGAATGGAGTATAATTACTTGTTAGATTTTCTTTCTTCCCTGATGTAGTCTAAGCTCTGTGAAATCAGGGCATGGGTGTGCCTGTCTTAGTTGAATCCTCAGGAAGGAATGCATACCTGATACATACTAGGTGTGCAAAAATATTTGTCTAATGAATGAAATGACTTGGCATTTGACTTAGGTTGTAAAAGATTAGGATTCGGTTACATGGACAAAGGAGGTGGTAGGGGGCATTCCTGATGAGGGGAGTGTGAATTGGAGGGGAAGTGCAGGTGCATAGCACAGCTTTACATTTCCAGGTTGAATTAGTCAGGGTAATTAACATGAGGTGCTGCAGTAGAAAAATCCCAATTCTCAAAGGCTTAATACAATAATGTTTTATTTCTCTCTCAGGTCAGCACTTAACGCGGGTTGGGCAGCCCTCCCTCCTTATTTTGCAGCTTCACCATGTGGAATACATGGCCTCCAAGGTTGCCATAGAGGGGAAACAAAGGGATGGAGGGGACGGGCAGGTGCCTCGAGCAGGTGCCTTGGCCTTTGCTCACGGTCAATTAGAACTAATCCTGTGGCCAATCTAACTGCAAGGGAGGCTGGGAATGTGGGGCAAGAAAGAGAATATTTGGCGAGCACTATCTCTCTGCCTCTGAAGTGTATGTTTATTTGTATATCACCTGTGTGTGTTTTCCTTTGTATAATTTTCATTTGCCCCCATTTCCTCTAGGCTTTTCCAGATCACAGATGAAAACCTCTTACTTCCTTTGTCACTCCCATAGACTAAAGGTAAGTGCTGTATCCTATGTAGCTGCTTAATAAATGCTGCTGATAATAATGATTACATTCAAGTCTCACACTGTGCACATGAATAATCCGAATTTTATTCATAAATACAAGAGATGGAGTGTAATCATTTATTTGATTATAATGTATTTGAATTGGAAATTTGACGTTAAGAGGTTTTCATTTCGAGCTAACCAAAAAGGAGACTTCTGCCTAATGTTTCTATCTAGTCAAGCTTTCTGTGCCTCAGTTTCCTCATCTGAGAAATGGGATTATGATACTCATCGATAAGATTCTTTGTTTCCTCCAATAACCCTAATGCTCTGATCAAGGATGAACCACATAAGGATTAAATACTTGACTTTCATACATTACACATAATTACACATGTATGTTATATGTGTGAAAGCAATTGCTAGAATTATTTTTGAGAATTAAAATTCAGAGGGGTTGTGTCCAGGAAGGCTTTACAGCAGGAAGGTGTAATGGGCACCTTGTATGTGGTCTTTGATGTATTCCTAACATTTATTTCTTTAATTTTGTTTTTTTGTTTCCTGTGAGAATGGAAAATGAGTTGGGATTAGTCAGAAGAGTAGTGGGTGAATGTTTGATTGTCTGAGAAGGAAATAAAACAGGGGGGAGTTGGGTAAAGATTGCTATGAATTTTAAACTAAAAAAAAAAAATGGGAATAGGTCAAGCCGAATTCATTCTGGATTTGAATTAGGCATAATTTAGCCGAGCATCAGAAAAAACGTGTACAAATAAACAAAACCTTGTGTGAATTCTTTGAAAATGCTAGGGTCTTGGACTCAGGGCAAATTTGTAGTTAAAAAGAAATCTTAGTGGCAAATACCCTCTGGCCGTCAGGCATGGGACTATTTCCATCAGTCTTTCTCCACCCTCAGGGCGAAGATACAGTGGGCTCCCAACCCCAGGGATTCTGATTCTGTAGGTCTGGGGTGGGACCTGAGAATCTGCATTTATAACATATGCTATTGATGCTGCTGGCCTGAGGGCTAAACTTTGCGAACCACTGTTTTAGCTCCTTCTTTGTGAAGATGACTCAAGGAGGGAGAGGAGGAGAAGCCACAGCCCATCAATGTCTCTGGGCATCACACCCTACTTGGCTGGGTAAGATCACACTCCGCGGGCTGGGGTAGCATCCACTCAGCACATCTTGCTAATTTAATTTCTGGAATGGAAATGGGATCAGGGGGAGGACGGATATTTGCATCGCTTGCAGACAGAGTCAATTGAGGCGATCATTTTAGGTTCCAGTTCTTTCACAGAATTTGAGGTCTGAGAGGGTGGTTACAAATGCTTTGAGAAGAAATACACTGTGAGAGAGGCAACCTAAACTCAGTTTATTCCATTTGGTTTGTCAGTGGAGTGAGGGATATTATAGCTACATACGGGTCTCATGGTCAACACAGCACTTGCATTGACCAGGTCAACATTCTGTAGGACAGTGATTTTTTTTTTTAATTTTTTAAAAGTTTATTTATTTATTTATTTTGAGAGAGACAAAGAGAGCAAGCGGGGTAGGGGCAGAGAGAGAGAGGGAGAGAGAAAACCCCAAGCAGGGTCCACATTGTCAGCGCAGAGCCCGATGTGGGGCTTGAACTCATGAACAATGAGATCACGACCTGAGCTGAAACCAAGAGTCAGACACTGAACCGACTGAGCCACCCAGGCACCCCTGTAGGGCAGTGATTTAAAACATAGCTTGATGTAAGTTTTGTAAAACTCATATAGAGACTCTTTCATGTGTCCAAATCAAAAATACCTGGATCGGAAGGGACAAGTTAGTAGCTGAGATAAGTTTGTCCAAGGGAGCTTGTCGAAGTCAGTCTCTCAGATGGCTAAACCAGAAAAAAGAATCTCCAAATTGCTAATTCAGTCACTGTGCACAGAGGAATCTTTCGTCTTGTGTGTTAGTGAGTCTCCTTTTACTATAAACAAAGAGCAACTACTTAGTAATTTTTATTAATAGAGTTTCTGTACATACAATACCACTTTCAAGTCTGATATCATATTACACAAGTGCCTTGTAAAGTAGGTCATAAATGCTCAAATTATAAGGAATGTAGAAATGCTAAGGCAGCCTTGCAAACTGGCATGAAAATAAATCAGGCCGTAGAAAGTTTTAATCACCTTTCCACACACTAGGAGGTTCACATGGAATAAAACAGTAAACACTGTATCATTTTTTACCTGCCTGGCACAAGTTGCTACTCTCTAAGGGTTTAGTGGGCACATGTTCAGAAGCTAGGCAAGAGCACATTGCCACAGATTAGTTTCTTAGGGAGAAAGTAGAGGTTGAGCACATGTCACTCCCCCACCCCCCTCCCGCCGGAGCTATTGTGGATATTAACTGGTCTAACACCGTGCCTATAACTTCCTTCTCTAGGCTGTATGAGAAACTTACTGACAAAGAGGATATTTCAATAGAATCCTGAGAAATATTCAGGGCAAGATTCCAAACTCCACGCACGGTTGGGCTTTTAAAAACACTGCTTATTGGTGATGATTCTTAAGCACAGTGCCTCTGACTTTCCATCTTTGTTCTGATCTTCCAGGAAATTAGAAGACACACACACACACACACACACACACACACACACTCCTTCATTCTTCAGTATAGGCATATATCTGGATTGGGCAAAGACTTCTTACCCTTACTTTAAGGGAATCACAGTACATAATTAATGCAAGTGATTCTTTCACAGAAATTCTATGAGGTTCTTGGCACTGAACAATACTTCCTGTCCACTAATTTCCTTCTTCACACCCGCCTCTAGACCTGACTTTACCAGTCTTGTGTATTTGTCTTGAACTGCTGGGTCCCGCCATACCTTGCTTTAAGCCCAGTAACCCTGTAATTCCTATAAAAAGTTTGGCAGTCATGCCCCACTTCTCAGCAAGACTTAATAACAGTGATCTTCAGGAAGGTCTCATAATACTAGGTCATCATTATTTGTATAATATATGCTATTAAGAATTATCACAAATAATGGAAACTAAACTGCACTTGTAAAAATAAAGAAACAAAGTACACGCTGTGGTGTGGCTGTCCAGAATGATTCTCCCAGGCACAGGGGTGAATTAGTTAAGGGTGAAATGAGTGTAATGAGAAACCTGTAGTCAAGTTTCACTTGTGTGTTGCAAGCAGTAGTTTGGGTTTGTTGAACTTTGCTTTGGTTTTTACCCACTGATACTTAAATATTATATTATGACATTTTAAATAGATGATATCTTAATAAACTGCACCCATATGCATAACACTCTGGCTAGTCGACATTATCTCATTTCCCGAGAATAAGAGAATAGTGGATGGCAGGGGTGCAAAAAGGCGATCTGAGTAATCATGAGGAAAAAACCCCAGATTTCTGAACTACAAGATGAGAAGCATCAGAATACAGCCACGGGACAAGTTTCACCAATAATATTAATCATGGCCGCCACTCACTGAGTGCTACCCAAGGACCATTTTGTGGTTGAGGAAACAGAGGTACAGAATAGATGGCTTGTCTGAGGTCACATAGTCATTGGTGGAGCCGAGGTGTGAACACAGGTCTGAATCTGAAGCTTTGCTGTTAATCCACAGCACTGTGCTCTCTCTCCGTAGAAAAATGAAAATCCAGTCTCTGGAAGCCAGGGGGTTGGTGCAATGGTGACTGGGCTGCCCCTCTCTTCTGCTACAGGTTTCAGGCCAATGTCCTGACCCTCCTGGCCACACAAAAACCCAACCAGGGACTCAATGCTCTGTGTCTCAGCAAAGGAATTTGAGAGGTTTTCCACAGTTTTTCTCGGAGTATCTCCTTACCGCTGCCCTACCAATTTAAAAGATGGGATCTCCACTCGCTAGGGCTAGCCCTCAATTAAGGGTTAGAGAAAAGAGAGACATGCCAGTCTCGGCCACCGCTGCCTGTCAGACAGGCTTAGTCACCCTATAAAGGCTGGTGGTGAGAACGCGCTAATGCTCTGATGGCGTTACAAGGCTCGGGAGGGGGTTCACAGAAGTGATCTTTGTTCTCATCAGCCAAAGAAAGAACAGAAAGGAGTTCTAGTCTGTGCAAATTCCTGCTGTCCCCAAAGCTGTATCTCAAGCATATTTACATGGAGGGCTAGGACCGGCCTTGTCAAGATACTTGGAGGGTTACTCAAGCCCTGAGGTGATGCTCCAACCAGACTTCTTTGGGGAGAGGCTGGCAGAGAATATGGAATAAGGCTAACCTCAGGTGCTCCCGCCAACTCCACACGTCTCCTGCTCACCGCCGAGGAGAAGTGTAAACATGGAGCAGATTTCCACATGCTAGGCCCATGGGGTGGGGGGCGGGGGTTGCAGTAGACCCTGGATGCTTTCTTTCTTCTTTTGCAATAACGCAGAAAGCTATGCAATAGCTAAATACTCTCAGGAGCACTCTGGCCCTGCCCAACGTTACCTGGCCAAGATAGCATGATTCACCCTGGCTGAGGTAGCAACAGGTGTAAAGGGTCAGTGGCCTTCCCCCCAGACTCCCACTTTCGGGAATGCCCCGCCCTCCAACACTGGCTGCTTACACTCCTTCATTTCTCAGACTCCAGGACGTCTTATGGATGCTTTACGGTGAAGCTACTGCTAACTGAAGGAATGCCCCTTGTATTTTCCTACAAAATTCCCAGCACTTTTTACCTCTCCAGTCACCATCGGAAGTGATTACCATTCTTTTTGCACTGATTCGTCATCAAGGTTGACAGAAGCACCTTTTTCACCTTTTATGAGTGAACTCATCCTCCTCCTGTCCTACCTTAGACGTCCTTAGATGCCTTGTAACTCATTGCCAGGCTTCCACCATCAATGGTACCGAAGATGTCCCTCTTTGACTAGCCCTTTGATTGTGCTCCTGCCTCCTCAGAACCTGTCAGAAGACTTTTATTTTCTACTCTCAGCAAATGACACTTAGGATCACAGGCCCTTCACTCAAGCTGGTTATCATTACGCACCCATTGCTTGCTTTTTTCTCCCATCTGTTAGTACCAAACACCCTGCCTTCATGAAATCCTATTCTTTATTTTAAAAACAGTTAAATCAATAAATAGGATAAGAAATAGCTCTTCTCTATAGCAGAATGCTGATTAATAAACGAGGGAGGAATGATTGAAGTAGAAAATTACCACTTGGCAAACACCACAGTAATAACTATTGTAGGCAAGAATCAAGGGTGGATAATAAAATTAATGGGCATAAGTATAATGAGAAACAGAATATTTGCACAATCTCAGTGTTTTCCCATAAAAAGCTCATTCATTACAAAGGGAAAATGGTAGCCTTTCTGTGGAGAAACTCAGGTGCCACCAGAACCAAATGATGAAAATGAACGCCACCCAGAATGAGACACACTGACATTATGTGCTTGATAGGGGCACAACACGCTTCAGTGGAATTCTTGCCAAAAGAGGACACAGTGCAAATCTAATCAAGAGGATACATCAGGAAGATTCCAACTGAGGAATATTCTAGAAAATAATGGGGCAGTGCTCTTCAGAAGTGCCAAGGTCATGAAAGGCAAAGAAAGACTGATGAACAGATTCAGATTACAAGTAAGGAAACATGACAACTAAATACAATGTGTGGTCCTGTATTGTATCCTAGATCGGACAATGGCTGTTAATGGAACAGTTGGTGAAATCTGAATGTCTGTAGACCAGTTAATAGTATGGTAACCATGTTAACTTTCTGGTTTTGATCATTGTTCTGTGGTTATGTAGGATGTTAACCTATGAAGATGAGTGAATATATACAATGGAATATTACTCAACCATCAAAATTATGAAATCTTGCCACTTGCAATGACATGGATGGAGCTAGAATGTATTATGCTAAGCAAAACAACTCAGTCAGAGAAAGACAAATACCATATGATTTCACTCACTTGGAATTTAAGAAACAAAACAGATGAACATAGGAGAAAGAAAAAAAGAGGGAGGCAAGCCATAAGAAAGACTCTTAACTATAGAGAACAAACCAAGGGTCAATGGAAGAAGGTTGGTGGGAGGATGGTCTAAATGGGTGATGGGTATGAAGGGGGCCACTTGTTGTAATGAGCACTGGGTGTTCTATGTAACTGAGGAATCACTAAATCCTACTCCTCAAACCAACATTACACTATATGTTAACGAACTAGAATTTAAGTAAAAACCTGAAACAGGAACAAAACAATTTTTTAATGAAGAAAGATTTAGTGAAAGACATAGGAATTGTTTTGCTGTATTTGCAACTTTTTTTGGAAGTCAGAAATTATTGACAATTAAAGCTTAAACATGTTTTTAAACTTTCTCTAACAACCAATTTAAGTGTGATTTCCCTAAAACCTGCTATGTAAACTTTAGGCAGTCAGATCACATGCACAACCACTGTGGCAGAGTGTACATTCAGGCTGGCTAGTGAGTGAAGAGCTATTAGTTCGACAAACATTTATTGAGCACCTACTATGCCCCAGTACTTACATTAGGTACTGGGACTTCATGGTTGAGTGCATTCAGTTATGCTTATATGCCCTGTTTCCCTGCTTATATGGAAAACTCCTAAAAGATTAAATTAGTATTTCTTTGTACGTTTCCACAAGATGCCTGGAACAGTGCCATTTACATAGGAGCCCTTTGGTAAAAACATCTTCAATAACTGGATGGCTATTTCTGTTACTCCTTTCTGCCCGTAAACATGGAGGGTTGGTTACCAACCGATCTCATTGCCCACTTAAAGGCAGGCTCTACCCGGCCGTCTCCCTGTGTCAAGCTGTCCTGGCTGTTTCTCTGTACCGTAAGCCTCAGGTTTTAGCCATGTTTCCACCAATGTCTTCCTTTTGCTCTCTCTTTCTGCTGATAGCTCCGTGGGAGCACGTCTTTGTCCCTGTGATACCAGGGGCTGTGGAAACACCGACGAAAAGATTTGCCGCAACCGTTGGCAAATCACTTGACCTTGTGCCTCCTTTGCTCAGCCTCTAAAATGGGAATCCTGATAAAGATTTGTCAAGGGCTGTGACATCCTTCTTTCCCAAGTCGAAGTGCAAATTATTGCTAATTAAGAGCTACTTGAGTCTGCTCCTGGGGAAAGGCAGGCCTGTTTTGACCGTTCAGTCAGAGAAAGCTTCTTGTGCTTGAGATGCTTTTAGTCACGCTTTCTCCTGGGTAAATCATAGCTGGCAAAAGGCTTGTTTGTTCCTAAGAAAATGTATCCAGAAGGGAAACAAAATCATATCCCAGAACCCCACCTTGGCAACTGCTCTCTTTCAAAGGATCAAAATTCTCAGGATACATCGAGTATATTATACCTATGCCTCTAGCAATTTTATGGTAGTCTGGAAAACATAAATAGGAATAAAGATCAGCTATTTTTGAACAATACAGGAATACATTTGTCATCTTCCAGATTCAATTGTAAGAAAAGATGTGCCATTCTAAGGGCATTTGGGGCGAAGAGACCAGTACCCCCTCCCGCCTTTCTTCCCTAATGCTGAATTTGCCCTTGCGATGAAGTCCGCTGTTTGTAGGAAAGCCAGTCTGTTTATTGCACACCTGCACCCCTCAAGCCATAATTCTCAATGGCATTTTAGCGCCTCTGTTATTGTCTATACTAGAGGGCTCAGTGTACAAATACGAATCTGCTACTTCATATGGGATGGTTTATAGAAGGGTCCCGGTATTGGCAGCTTAGGAATAGTTAACTAGTGCCTTAACCAAGAGATCGGTATGGAATCGCACATCCTAAGCAAACAGGCGAGGGTTTGGAATGAAGAAGGGCACACATTTTAGAACAGCTTGTCAACTACTGTGCTTATAGCAGCTGCAGCAAGACCTGCACGGAGGCTAAAGCAAGCCAGAAGACACAGGCAAGCATGCATGAGGTGATGGCATTGTTGCCGTGCGCCAGAATTCAAAGCAGGCCGGGGCACGTTACTGCGGTGGGAAAGCTATCTGTTACCATTCCGAATACACATTCAAAGATGAGTATTTCAGGAGATGTAACAGAAAAGGGAAAATCCAAAGATTTTGTGACTCAGGAAGGGCACAGAGAGAGGACTCCCTAAGGACTGGAAACTAAATAGAAATATGCACGCTGTGGCTGCCGATAATAGAGACTCAGGCTGTGAGAGTGGGCTAGCTAGTTTAGATGGACGGCATTCAGCATATTCAGTATGGGCAAGAGTGATAGAAAAATAATCTGTTTAACACCCCGGATGGAGGCCGAGGTGCTACAGATGCGGCTGGATACAGGATCAGCAGTATCCCTCATCATATGGCAGGAATGTGGAACATCCCTCAGACGTGTTAAATTGATGGAGACAGACCAGCTAAGGATGCATATTTAAGAAAAGAAAAAAAAAAAAAAAAGAGAACCTCCTTAAGTAACTGTAAAAAAACATCAGGATCTAGCATCAAATACATATGCCCAGTAGAATGCTGGCTCCAAACATTTTGTTCCCGTGAATAACTCCTTAAAATTCAGCTAAGCTGGCACTATTTTAGCATACTTCACTCACCCCCACCGACCAATCGACCAATAGCTGGACAGCCAAGCAGCTTTTGAACATGGATCTGAAATATCCTAAATAGAGTGGACACAGGAGTTTAAGCTGACTGAAAATAAACATGGTTCCATTGGGGGCACAGATTGTATATTATGCCATCTGGCCCGAAATAAAAAAATTACTTGAAGAATTAAAGGTCGCTCTAAAAGGTCTCACGGGAAACGGAGAGTTGAACTTTTTCTTTCTGTTAATAAAGCTTGATAATGCTATCATTTGTATGTCGGAGCAGATCTTGGAACTTTTAAGTGGAAAATCTGACAGCTCAACGTGGACCCAGACTGGTTTCCTTGCAGAGGTAGGGAGGTTATCGGGAACACTGCTGCCGGCATTGGGCTCCAGCACTCCCTAGCTATCTGGCTGTGGAGTATTTGGGGGCATTTCTCTGCATCTCAGGTGCCTTGTCTCCATCTGCAAATCGAAGAAAACGCCAGCGGACCGTCCCACCTCCTAATGGTGTGAAAGCCAAAGTGCGAGAACATCTGTAGAAGAAGCACTTGGTAAATTGCAAAACACCGTACAAATGAAGAGCTTCCATGAAAACACCCTTAGGTTGACAGAAAACACGTAGCTTCAGATGGACGTTGAAAAAAGACTACAGTGGTTTTGGAAGCCTCTACAGCGTGAAGCTGCACAACAGTGATTAAGAACCAACCTACAAAGTAACCTTCACGGTGCACACAACTTCATGCAGAAGGCCCACAGGAGGGGAATGTAACTGGCAAGAAAACTTTAGAGAAGAGAATAAACATTTTAAAACTTTTATTACATTTAAATAAATTAAATAAATAAGTTACATTTATTACTTAAAACATTTTAAAACATTTTTATGTCTGTAATGCCTTACAAACTTAATGTGAATCATTAATAGCCTGCCTTCCTTTCACACTGTCTATGAGATATTTGACTCTCCGTAACAGACTGTTCGTTCATTCTGCACAACAGAAGGTCGGAAAGTCACCACAGTTGATTCTTTCAGTTGAGTTGATTCCAACTTCCCCAGAAAGGGAAACAATGAAGTTTTAAGAAGCTCAGTATTTATTCACTCAGGGCCGTGACATCACTCACTGCTCCCCCAATCAATGTGCAGTAGAGAAATTTCCCAAAGCAGTGTTTGCTCAGGTTCCAAAGATTCATTTGTATTTTTCTAGAGTCTGGTAATTAAACTGCAAAGATCCCTTCTGTCCCAAGGATGCTTCTTGACATTCAGAAAGTGATTATAAAGAAAATTTGGTTAGTAGCTGTGGGGTTGTATCAAAGGTGCAATTGGTTAGAAACTGTATAGATTCTGCTGTTTTCATTCTCACTGAGTTCCTGTTGCTGGAGTGGCTTAATTAGAAAAAACCCAATCTTTAACATAGGAGAATAATACACAGAGAGCCTAGGTCTAGCTTGAGGACACAAATTCTTCAGAACAGACCACTTCTGGACAAGGACCTCTGTGATAGGTATCTATGGAGAAAAGGATACATTTTGGCCCTGTTTCTATACCATTAATTCAAGTGAAAAAAATCACATGAGAGGAAGGTGCTTGGGAATCAGTTCACTAACAATAATGAAAGGAGAGTCATCATACTGGGACTTCATCAACGGTAAGAACTGATATTTAAACATAAACTAAGAGTTAATAGTTAATAGACGTATCTACATTTATGTAACACCTTGCAGTTTATAAAGTGATTTCACATAGCTCAATGGATTGTCATGTGGAGGAAGACAGGCCTGGGAGGACTGATGTAGATTCGAAATCCTCTCCCACTAAATAGCTGCATGGCATGAGCAAGACATTTAACATCTCTGAGCTTCAGTTTCCTCATCTGTGAGAAGGTGATAATATTAGCCTTGGATGCCATTTTGTGGGCTAATGTTTCTAATACCCCCCAGAACAGGTGTAGGTGTTAATTTTCCTCTCCGTATGTGAACGTTGATGCGTTTAGACAGCCTTTTGGAACTGAACTTGAATGAATCAATGGGCAAAACTCTACTGGGAGTTTTGGTGGTTTCATTGACCAAACAGACAGTACAGTCCTAAAGCAAAGCATAGAGTTAGACCCCGGACAAATTATGAATGGCTTTTTCTCTCTTCGAGCAATGCACTAATGGCAGACATTAATTTTAATGAATGCAGTGCAAGCTCATTTGGGAAGGGTCTGTAACCCAAAGCTCGATCAGTGGCTGGAGCCAGTCAGTGCCCAATAAACATTTGTTGAACACATGAATGAATAAATGCCTCCCAAATCCTGATGTCTTTTCTCCTCCCTACTCTTTTTGGCCAGTTTTGGACATTCCTATAATTTACACCCATAGCTTTAAAATATTTTTTTCCCATGGGTTTTTTTTCACTTCCTTGCAAGAAGTCGAGAGATCTCCCTCATGTAGACCCACCATGAACTGGTTGGTTACTTAATTTTTTGTAGCTGTTCTCAGTACAGAACAACTGTTCTCTACAGATGAGCATTCCGCTTGGTCCCCTGCCCTTGGGAGCTTCAAGGGATGTGATTCCCTCTGTAGAGTTTCTGGCATGATCAGATGGACTCTCTCCTTCCTCTGGTTCGTGCCACAGACACAGTCCTTCCTTGGTGGAGACCTGGTCCAGGTGGTTGCTGGCCAGAGCAACTTTTGATTCAGCACTGTTTCACCAGGAGAATCATTTGGGCTTGTTTTCTCAGTTAACTCTAACAGTTACCCGGGGAGTGACAGCTCCTTTAATGCCACTTCTTATTTCCCACAGTTCAATTTTAAAAATCAAGGGAAAGTGATATTTGTATGTCAAATGTACTCATGTCCCTGGTTGTTTTTGACATGTACTTCAGGGATGGAGTTGGGGGCGGGGAGGGTAGGACACTAGTAAAGGAATTAAGTCTTATAGCAACCTCTTTCACTGATTTGCACCCAATATCAAACCAGAAGAAATGACCATTTATTTAAAAAAAAAAATTTTTTTTAACATTTATTTATTTTTGAGAGAGACAGAGCATGAACAGGGGAGGGGCAGAGAGAGAGGGAGACACAGAATCTGAAGCAGGTTCCAGACTCTGAGCCATCAGTCCAGAGTCCGACGCGGGGCTCGAACTCACGGACCGCGAGATCGTGACCTGAGCCGAAGTCGGATGCTTAACCAAACGAGCCACCCAGGCGCCCCAAGAAATGACCATTTAAACAATAGAACATAATTTCAAAAAAATCAAGAAGCTGTAGAGTGATAATAGGAAATCTTCAGTTTTTCAGTGCTAATAGCCTGTCTTCAGTATGAGAAGATTTCAGTACAATTCACTAGATGTCAGAAAGATGGAGGAACGTAAACCTGGGTTTTTGCCACATCATAGGACACAGGTCAGGCCGTTAGTATTTTAAAGGGGTTTTGTATTTATCATTTCATTTACATGTCTTGTCATAGGTCTGAGTTTACAGGTGTTGCTGCTTTGCACACATTTTCAGATTGAGAAAATGCAAAGCGACAGCCTCTTGATATTCTACCTTCCTGGCTGTGCGTGAAAGGGTTCCTTGAAAAATCAACAACTAAAAAAACCAATTGGCCCAGGCATTTTTAGAGCAAAGATCAGAACAAGCGTCGCTTTTTCTTTTCTTTTCCCTTTGAGGTTTGCATAGGATTCAATAATTTAAAATTGACAAAGGTGCTGCCTCATAGACCCAATGATACCACGGCCTTTGGGGTTTTGGAAAAAAGCAAATAGAAGGAAACTTTTTCCTAAAATGTAGGCTTGCAAAAGAGGAATCAATGTGTAGTCAAAAGATGCTCTACATAAAACCCCGCCAGAAGTCTCAGCATTGTGATCAGTTAAGGATAACAATTTTAAATATATTTAAAAGGTCATAGCTCATCTTAAGGCCAGTACCTGGTAATTGATAAGTTGCAGAATTCACTGTCTTTAAACCATCCTTGCCAGTATAGTTCAGATGAGCCCTAAGGAAGTTATTATAGCCAGTTGGAGAAGAAATGCATGTATTTAAAATACATTAAATATTGTTATGCAGCCGGTCACTGCATATTTCAACGAAATAAAATGCTTTCAGAAACTGCCTGAACCGTGCCTGGGGTTCTGCCTAGCACGGTGTCTGATACTCAGTAAATAGGTAATGAATGAAATAAGTCTTTGCTAATCTTGATTTTAAAAAAGAAAAGAGAAAGAAAGAAAGAAAGAAAGAAAGAAAGAAAGAAAGAAAGAAAGAAAGAAAGAAAGAAACTAAAGCCTACAGAGCTGTTACACCTCTGAGCGAGTGGAAATCCACAGGGCAAACGAAAGGGTCTCCATGTGGGGCCCTGACCGTGCTGTAGGCTAAAGAGGCTGGTACTTAAGGTTGAAGAGGCGAAACGCACCGAGCCAGCAGGTTACCCTGTTGTCTGCTCAGAGCTCCGGCTGACCTAAAGTAACACTCCTCAGCTCAAGTTCAGAATCTGTGAGCAAGGGCTGGGTGCGGGATAGAATTTCCACCTCAGTTTTTGGCCGGCACAACTGACTTTTGTACATTCCACTCCGAGACTCCTCCCAGAGCCCCGAGCTTTGTGCAGACTCTTCTTAAGTTACCCGGAGTTGGAGCAAAAGGGTATCTCAGACGGGGCTGAGATGATTTCCCTGCTTAGGCGCTCTCAGTTTCCTTTCTTTTCTCCCCTTCTCCCTTCCTCCCCGGGGAAGTGAAATGCTGAGAAGGAAATTCTAGGGTGACGCTGCGGGTCGGGGACTGCAGAGCCGCAGAGCCGAGGTTTGACGACGCCTGTGTGCGGGCCGCGGCGCGGGCGCTCCCGGGCGCCGGGGCGGCAGGGCGGCCAGGCCGGGGTGCAGAGCCGCCCTCGGGCACACGCGGCGGCCGCGGCGGCCGCCAGCTCGGTGCGGAGGCCACGGGGCTGTGGAACGCGACGCGCGGGCGAAGCGAGCAAAGCCCCCTCCTGGCGCTAGAACCCGAGCGAGCCGCGCGCACCCCGCGCCGCCCCCATCCCTTTCCGCGCGCCCGGGGGTTCCGGGACCTGGCTCGGGCGCTCCGCCGGGGTCCCCCCTTTTCGCCTGGGGAGGGGGCAACCTCTCTCCTCTTAGGACTCGACGATTTAAAGCCGCTCCCAGCTCGCTTCTGCTTTCAGACGGCGGTCCCCCTCGTTGTAGCCCCCCCCCCCCCGCAAAGCGCTCGGGAACCCCCACCCCCACCCCCGCGAGAGGCCCCGCGGTGCTGGGGGAGGACAGAAGGGGGAGCCAGGGACCGTGCCCAAACTCAGCAGAGGACCCAGGGTGGAGGTGAGGGTGGGGGATCGGGGCCTGCAAAGTCCCCCTGCCCCCGTGCAGCGTGGAGGGACCAAAGGGAGAGAAGAAAAGGATATGCCCGTCTGCTTTCGACCCAAACTTCAGGACCGACCCCGCGTGCAGCTACGACTGCTTGCAGGGAGGCCGAGGGCGCGAAGGGCGCCCGGGCCGCGAGCCCGCGGAGACCCTGGCCGGGGCTCGGCCCACGGCGCCACCTTCCGCGGCCGCGCCTGGCCCATTAGGCGCCACGCCGCGTTGTCCCCGCAGCCCTACACTTTGTGGGGCCCGCCCTGGGGGAAGCGCAGTGTCATCCGCCTGCGGGGAGCCGCCGAAGGACAGAGCGCTCGGCCGCCCGGCGCCCCAGCCTCGGCCGCGCAGCCCGGGCCGGGCGCCCGCAGCGCAGGCCGAGCGGCCACCCGGCGCGGGCGTCTGCGGGGCTCCGGTTGCTGGTCCCCTGCTGCTGCTCGCGCGGGGTGCGAGAGCCAGGCCGAGCCATCCGCGCCCCCCGCCGCCCACCCCCCGGGAGCTCTCGGGGCCTGGGACCAGCAGGGGGAGAGACCTGTTGAAAACTCTTGACGCCAACTTGAAAGACAATCAAATCGCTCGAGCGAAAACCCTGTCTCCAATTTGATATTTTTGAAATGTCATAAAAGCTGCACTGCAGCAAGATTGCTGCTCCCTTAAATGGGCCAGTAATTTCCAGCTCTCTCCCACAAATTCCGCCAACCGAGGATTTCAATGTAAGGCAATTCAAATAAGTAAAAACCACTTTATTGCTGTTCGAAAATTCGCATGCATTTATTCTGCTTAAAATTTGATATAGGGCATTTTTTTTTGTATTCTCATTTATCGCTTGCCAAGAAATAATTAAGAATAGGAGCTCGAAGATTAATTTTAAATAAAAAATCTTCTCAAATGAAAATGTCAGGTCATAAAAATTCCTTTTAAATCATAACAGCATATAAATCTTTGAAATTAACCATGTAATTACAATGTCTATCAACTTTTACCTTGAGCTTTGAGCCTCTCTTTTTAATCTTCCATTCTTTTTTAATGAATAGCTATTTTGAAATTAAAAAGTACTGTTCATTACACATGCCCCACTATAATAGGGTTTTTATCATATTTGCTCTATGTAAAAATACTTGCTACTTTGTAATTATTCACACGCCGATCCTTTCCTATATTGAGTAGAAAATAAAAAATGAAATAGAAGTCAAAGGTGCTTTAGAGCTGAATGATTTACACAATTCATTAAGGACGGTGATTTTTCAGTTAGCATCAGATTAAATGGTTACTTACTCTCAAATAGCCCTTGGGGAGTTGAATTGCTGGGTAGCAAACAGATTAAAGTTTGCATTGAAAGAAAAATTGAATTCAGAGGTAATCAATAGCATAATAGGGGCAGTGAGTGGTGCCTGCTGACTGAAATGAAATTACCATATTTTTAATCTTAATTTTCCACTCTGTTTATCTGACAGTGTGGATGTGCAATCCAAACAGATAATGAGAGAGTGGGATATTGACACTGCTGTCCTCTGGAGTGCTTGTTTTCAGTGATTAAATGCTGTGATCTGTGATTACTTTGTGCAAGGATGTCGGGGCTGCTGGCCAGAACCATGGGAGGGGCACTCACTCACAGCAGCTGAAGCTCCCGGCTCTCTCAGGTCCTAATGTCTGAAATCATTTTCCACTGGCAGTATTGAAAAATAAAGATTACCTATTTATGTATCTACTTCGGCTGCACAAATTACAATAATTAATCCCATTATTGTTGTTGTCCTGACTCAAAAATGTTTAATTAGATCAATATGTGGTGAACCTCTTCTGTAAGTTTCGTATTAATGAGCCAACAAACTTGCTTCTTATGAGAAGATGTGAGTTATAAGTGCAAAACGCTGGAAAACTTTGAAGGGAAACTGTATTATCGTTAGAGAGGCAGTACAGAGAAGGAAACCAGGGGCATTGTTGCAGGCATCCAGCCCCAGTGGCTGTAATTATATAACAAGCTGTGATAATTTTTAAAAATGCAAATAGTCTTCTCTGGGTGTTGGGAGAAAGTCCTCTTGTACATTTAATTAAATTAATACCTCTAGCCAAATAACAAAGATACCCAATCACAAAAATTTAAATTCATATAAAACCTACATTCTCTGAATTTGTCGTCTTGTGATGTCGAAATGCATCTTGTCGTCAGTGTAGTTCTGAAAACTACCCTGCATTGAAAGTGTTATTCCATTTTTGCAATGAGGAAATTTACAATGCTTCACATTAGATAACATATTATGGATGCATCATTTGAATTTGAATTCCCTTAATCCTGCTGTGGGAATAGATTTACAATAGATGGTGGCTATCTACCATCTACACCAACGATGTGCAATGTATAGCCTACTTCTGCTTCCACTGGGTAGAGCCTGCGTGTGTTTGGAGAATTTGATAATTATGCACAGCTAATTAATTTATCCTCCCTTTATTCATATGTGGACACAAATAAAAAGACGTGAAGAGAAAGAGTGACGGGCGGCATTGGCTATCTGATAATAGATTATTACACAGCATTTACTTCTCCGAATTAGAGAGCAGTCACAACAAAAAAGTGATAGTGTCATGCCTCATTCAATCATTCCTTAACTTCGGGTGATGTACAGTCTTTAATCCCTAATGCACATAACTTTTTTTTTTTTTGCAGGCATTTCTGATAGGCACAACCCTCTGGTAGCGGAAAGAGATCGCTAGGCTAGGCTCGTACTCAGAAGTGAAGAGTGCAAAATAACTGGAAAGAAGGTGAGTGAGTGCCACGGCTGGCTGTGAATTCCAGTTTGTTGACTCCCTGATCCTCATCCCTCAGGAACATCTCCTTCTCCCAAGGGGCAGGTGGTTAAGATTGGAAAATTTTAATAAATTAACATTTTAACCCTCGCGTGGCCACAGGCATGTCTGTCTGCTCTTGTAAGCGTGTATTTACTGGGTGAAGCATCTGGGGAGGCATCCATGCTGGTGGATACTGACCAAGGACTGTTGCCGAGTTTCAGATTTGAAGCACAGACGAAAGAAATCCCCTCCTTTATATGAATCTGCAATGAGAATTGCACATCTCGGTTTTACCGCCTGCTTTAGATATGCCATATGCTGTGGTATTTTGTAAATCGCTCTAAAGAAAGGGGACATTAGATCCACACAATAAATGACTATCGTCGAATCCCCGTGAATCTATATAGCTGTGCTGGAATGAGCTTAAAATTTTTGCTTAGAGTCTTTTTAAAACATCACAAAAAGATGTATCAAGCAGATTAACAGTTTGGACCAATTCTTTTACACAGAGTTTTAGTACCATTTTGACAATTTATTCAGTACTCAGAAAAATCCATAAACTTGAATATAAACTACATACAGTCCTGTCTTCATTACAACAAACTCATCCAATTTTTTGATAACTTGTATTGTGTCCTTTAAAAATTTTTTTATCAATACTTAACCATGCTGATTCTTATAGCCATGGAATATGGCTGATACATACCCATTGACATGGAAAGTAGTCAAAGTGCTATTTGAACTTTTTTCCCCTATCTCTTGACTACCTCTATAATCCAACTGAAACCTAGGTTTTCTAAGGATACAAAAGCTTCCCTCTACCCCTCTACCTGCAGTCACCATTGGAAGTTTATTGAGCTTTAGAGCACACAAAGAGAGTGAGAAAATCCAAACCAATCTCTTTCCTTTCACTTTCTAAATCCTGACATGGTCCATCACCTTTTCAAAATAGTGAGCTGGCCTTCCCCAAAAAGGAGAAAGGAAACACAATCTAATGGAAAACAATAGTAGAAGGATAATCTAATCTTTAAATAAGGAGACATGTTTCTGAAAGCTTAAGTATAGTGAGTTCCACGCTGATGTCACCTTCTCCTGAAAAATGCCAGCTCTCCAGGGGGTGAAGAGGGAAATATTAATGCCATTAATCCATTGTCCCCAAATTCCCCCTAAATAGATGGGATTTGAGGGAAGGCTCTAGGTCACAAGGAGTGGAAGTATTCACAGAAAACAAATGGTTTGCCCCTGATTGGCGTTTGGTTCGTGCAACCGTTAACGAGCTAGTCCTGGGAAACCTGAATGTTCCAACGAACCACACACATGAACGAGTAGCTATTCCGCTATTCCTTCCCGTAGGTGACCCAAGCCTTCCTTCTGATGTTAGCTTCTTATGACCCGGAGAAGAAAGAAAGCGTGCTTGTCACAAACGCTGGTAAGGAAAGTCCATTCTGGGGGCACTGCTGGGTTGACTGAGGTCTCCTGCGCATTTGGCGTTAAGGCAGCAGACTCCAAAATGGGTGTCTTCAATGGACAGTGTCTTTACGGGACCCGGCATGACAACGCCAAGTATTCCCATGATTTTTTTTTTCACCCGTATAAACCAGAGATCTTTTGATTTATCTTTGAAGCCTGTACGCCCTTGGAGCATTAGGCACAATCTCGTCGGCAGGAACCGAGAAAATAAACCTACCCATAATGCAAAAGGGGGTGGTGACAATTTCTGTCGAGTGAAGGGGAGGAAGAGGCAGTGAGCTTCATAAAACCCGCTTGGGGACCCAGGTGGCCTATTCATTGCTCTGTCTCCAGTCGCTAGCACAGTGCCTGCCACATGGTAGACATGAATTACCTGCCCGATGGATGAATATACGGGAAGAGCAAAAGTTCGACAACTGCCAGATTTGGTTTTAAGTACCGTTAGCGACCCAGACCTGGAATGCGTAAGTTATCATCAAAGGCCAGTATTCGCAGGGCTGGGCGCTCCCTAGCTGTACTCTGTCTGCCTGTTTGTTGCTCCACTAAGTCACTTGGACAATAGAAGTGGTGGCCTAGCAAGTGAAATAGCTTGTGGGAAGGCAGCTTATACAGCACCTACCGCTCAGATACTCAGTGAAGGACAACCCATCACCTTCCAGACGCTCTTGGTTCCAGCTGCTAGCCCACATGTGTTCGGGCTCCACCTCCTCACCACATCGTTCTGCCGTCACACTTCAGATTTGTCCCTCCCTCTCCCCTTTCAGAAGATGAGCTCCTTGAAGACAAGAACCAAATCGTACCTTGGTTTCCTCTCTTCTTGGCACAGTGAGTCCTCCCTATGTGTCTACTGAAGGAATTAAAACAAAGCTGTGGGGCATGCTGGCAAAATCGTATTTTGAGATCTTCCTGGTTAAACAAAATGATATAAAGATCATCCCGTAGAGAGTTTAAGTCCCTTCCGCCTCACGGTCCTCTGGGGAAGGCGCTTAGTAACCAGGGCCCCTTTAGGTCATCTGTGTAGCAGACAACGTGGTTCTAGGTAGCTTGCAGCTTTAGAATTCTACGAGTTCAAGCTACTTCTCGTAAAAAAAATTTAGCCCCTGACTAGATTTGTTCACATACTGAACCTGTTTGGAGGCCTCAGTAACTACAGGTGAAAGTGGAATTTTCTAAATCACCTCTCCTGCCTCATTCCGTGCAGAGAAGACTTGGAATAAAAGAAAAGCTTTCTTTGGAAAGAAATCATGACAAATCCTGATTTGTCATGATCTCTTCCATCCCTGCAGGAAAGCCACAGGAAAAACAGGTTTTCTCTATAGAAACACAACTACAACTACAACATACACCTTCAGGAATGGCCTCACGTTTAAGTGCCTGTGAATAAATCATTTCCTTTGATTTTGCTCTAACCAAGACCCTCCCACAGCCATGAGGCCTGTCTTCTTTCAGCCAGAGAAAACTCACAGCTTAAAGGCAGACAGAAGCCCATTCTACTGTTACCGGCTGTAAGTTTTGTGGTGGCCGGCCTCCAACATGGCCACAGTAATCCCTCCCCGCTGGTCTTCATGTCTTTGTGTCAGCCTCTCCCACTGTCCCACACTGTACAGAATTGTCTGTGTGATCAACAGAATACAGAGAAGCGATGATATGCCACTTCCCAAACTCAGTTATAAAAGACTATGGCTTCAGACCTGGGCTCTTACTCTCTCTCTCTCTCTCTCTCTCTCTCTCTCTCTCTCTCTCTCTCTCGTCCCTTGCCCTAGCGGAAGCCAGTTGCCATGGGATGAAGACATTCAGGCAAACAGTGGAGAGGCCCATGATAAGGCAGAAAACTGAAATCCCTGCTAACAGCTGGTGAGGACCTGGGGGCCACCAATACCTGGGGCCCACCTATTGGTGGCCCCCCCCCATGAGTGGGTTTGGAAGTAGACATTTTCCCAGTCAAGCCTTCAGATAAAACAGCAGCCCTGCTCAACAGCTTGACTACAACACTCCTTCCCAGTGAGCTGCTCCCAGATTTCTGGCCACAGAAGCTGCGAGATCATATATATTTGTTATTTTAAGCTGCTCTGTTTTGGTGTCATTTGTCACGCAGTAAAACCAGTTCTCAAAATACAGATATCAAGAAGCTGACTTCAGCCTCATGCAATATCGGTTGTACATCTTCAGGAATCCTTTTTGTTTTTAATGAACCTTTTCTGCCTGCCTTAGTAGATGTGAGGGCCAACGTTTCTAAGCTGTGAAATCTATATTAATGATATCCTAAGATGTGGCGGTGGCCCTGTCTTGTTTGTAAAGTTTGGGGCAAAATGTCTTCTGGATACTATTATGCCTCTAATATTTCAGTTTGCGGACTGCTTTTCTGGGACCTATATTTGCAAAATATCAGAGGTTTGATCTGGATCAATAACTATTTCTCTGGTCATGATTTTAAAACTTATGCATGTATCAAAAAATTATACATGTATCCAATACACTTACAGTTTGCACGAGAACAGAAGAAACCGTAAGATATTCATGACCACCAGTTCATTTTGTACCACATTTTGAAAATCAGGGTAATGGACGCATATGGGACCAGAGGAGATGCTAAAAGCAAGATGTGATTATAAGTGCCATCCTTGATTTTATCCAGGAGACTACTTTTCCTTTTAAATTCTCCCCCACATTACAACATGGTAAATATTTACAAGCAGAAGCACGCAACTGGTTTGGGGTTCTGATAGAACAACTATAATACATCTGTCCAGAGTAGAGAACTAGAAATAAATTCTAGTTCGAATAGAAGCTATTTCCCGTATCAGCTTAACCTGAATATTCAACAATAGCTGTGAATTTATGACAACACGAATAACGACTGTTTACTGACAACCTGTGTGATGTACACACACATTTGCACATCTAATCCAGACCTTCCTTTAGACCAAATTTGAGTAAGAGGTATTCTTCTCCCATTGTCTTGAGGCTGAGGGGATTTAAATAGTTTGCCCAGGCCATGCAGCGCGTGCTAATGGACAGAGGACGCAAAGCCAGGCGTTTCAGGGTCCAAGGTTCATGTTCTTAGTACGATGCTGTATCGCCTTCCTATATCAGTTTATTTAATTTTAGTAACGACAATGTGGTAGCAACTGTTGAATTCTTTAGCATAGATGTATAGCAAATCCATAACCACCACTAACAACAAAAAACCCTCATGTTCCAGAAGATTTTCTTTTACATTCAAGGTGAGAAAAGGAGCACCTACTTACTGAGAAGATGCTCAGAAGAGACCAGGGAAAGGGTGATGGTTCCTAGCTTCTGAACCCTCCTTCCCGCACGACAGAGGAGAAGGATGCTTTATGGACACACTTTCCTCACGTGCCTGCATTCTGTTGCCACCTCCCGAGTTTCAGAGCTGGCCCTTTGTCTCAGAGTACCACTTCCCTTGCAGTTTTCCTATTGAGGGTAAATATGACTTTCATACATTTCTGAGTCTTCAGTGCCAACCTTTAAAAAAATCTATACACATATAATTAGATTTTTTCTTCCAGGGGAGAAGGCCATATATGTTATTCATCTTCCCCTGGAGTCTGAGCTCTAGTCTTTTGGTTTTCTAGTTAGGATTCAAATCAGGCAGCTTCGTCAGAGAATTTCCGGGCGACAGGGGCCCTGGCGCTGGGCAGTGTTTGTTGGTCGGACTTTGAGGGGAATGGGTGGAAAGGAAGACGGCAAAGCTGACTAATACTCCTGATTACGGAGGATGCATGTTAACGTCTCGGGACTCCGCTGTGTCTGTGGCCGTGCTGCCCTGCTTTGCATCACCACTGAAATGCAGAGAGAAGCGATCCAGCTCATGGCTCCTTCCGAAAACGAAGTTCCTGACCATTTATTAAAGTGCATCCTAAATAGGGGCACCTATGACTCATCAGCTTTAATAACAACAGCTTGTCTTGTAAAAATCGTGGAAAAACGGACACATAGGTAGTCAGTGCTTTGGGTATTTTGTGTCACCGTGTGTGTGTGTGTGTGTGTGTGCACGTGCTCACCTGCTGTTGTTTAGAAAGTGCTGCAAATTCACTGCATAAATAATGTGCTTCTCAAGTGTTTCTTTTTCCTTCATATTACAGTGAACTGCCCCATTTTGAGGATGATTTGCTACGATATTACTGCCACTGCGGTGTGTAAATATCACTGGCAGATTGAGAGCAGAAATATTTTTCAAATAACTGTGCCCAGATCCTGTCTCTGTAAGGTAACTATCTCAGACTTCTTAGGTTCACTTCCTTTATTTCCTAAATTCTTATATATTTTTTTTTGTTGCTTTCTTCTCTTAAGCTAGATGTTTCTTCATAACTTCATGCCACTATCTTCATGTTAAAGATAGAGAAAGGTATAAAACATTAACCTTTTATTCAAGATTATCCCATAGCATAGATTTGTACTGTCCTGATTGATGAGCTGTGTACCTGGACAAAACACAGTCTATATCTGCTTTATCCGCCACTGCTCCAAGATAAAAGTGGTCCCAGGGTAATCATCACAAACAATCGCTAAGAAAAAACGTATATTATCTTGACTCAGGTAACTTTTACAATAGCCACAACATTAAAATAGAAAAGTTAAATCAATGACTTGTAAGTAGATTAAGTGGGTATTAGAATACACCTTTGGTAATTTCTGGTTTTGTAAGGAGATTTTGTTTCCATTTGCCTTGTTTTGGAGAGCTTTAGACAAAGTGTACCTATTTGATTTAGTTATTAGAACAGCTGATGCAATTTAAAACACATTAAAATACAGTTTTGATTTATTTTTTGGTTGCCATGATCATGGATTACGTTGTAAAATCTCTCTCCTATGTTTTAGGATACTAATATTCTACTCTCCTTATAGAAATTTATAGCTTACATTAATGAATTAATAGGTAATGAATATAGTTTCAACCACAGGTCCCCAGATACTGTTGAAAGTGCATCCCAGTAATTAAGGAAATCTGAGTGGGTACCCCCAACTATGCATGTTTATTTATAAAGTATACACATGTACTGCTTCAGGCAATCAATATCGCTAGGGCTTAGTTTCCTTTTTATGTTTTAGGTTAAGAAATATCAGTTATATTTCTCTTCCTATCACCCCAAAGGATTATTTTCAGCATATGCCATTTTGAAGATGACTAACATGAAACATTATAGAGTTGCTACTTTCAAGTGGAGATTTTTCCCCCTTTATTTAACATTTTCTTTACCATTCATGTACTTATGTTACATATATAGTGTTTTAACTGTGATTTCTGGTGTTAATGTAGTTTTATTGCAATGTAAATGCAAACGAGGACCCCAGCGTTAAGACCAAAGTGTAATCCAGTCCTATGATCTGAAGCACAGTGATGCAGCTCGTATCATCAGAATGTTTATTTCTATAAGGTTGGTGTTACGGGAGAAGGATGATAGCATCAGTATGGTCAACTATCTGAAAGTCTATGAGAAAGAGGCTCCTGTGTGTTCTGTCTCTTTCCAGAAAGACTATTTAGAACCTAGTGGAAGTTACTGGGAGGCAAATTTTGCTCACTGGACGTTTTAATGGGTTGATCTATTGGCAATACAGGCTGCCCTATGGCAGACCGCTGACCTCTGATGAAATGAATTCCCCATCTCAGGGGCCATTTAAGTAGGGGTTGGAGCTGTTGGAAAGATGTAGAGGGATTGCTGCACAACAGGGAAGTCACATGATAGTCTATGACGTGCCTTTCAATTCTTAAGTACTGTGATTTTATAATAATCAGAGAACAATTATTCTGAAGGCTTTGGAATCCCTTTGCCACAAAGAGACACATTGACGGTGCTCCAAAGTGTGAAGGTTACACAGGACGCAGAGGATGAAGGGAGGTCCAACTCTAGAACTACAAGAAGAAATCCAACTTCAGTGGGGCACAGGGATAGTTGGGAGCATCAGTCATGAAGCATTATATGATGTGAGTTTGGGAAGTCTCTTTCCTTAGAGATCTTACAGAGGGAATAAAAAATTATCCCTCTGGGAAGATATGAACTTAACTAAGTCAAGGGGAAGCTGATCTTACAAAGTCCCTTTGGTTTCTCTGTTTTTATGGGTTATTATGACCATCTGCTATGGCTAATCAACTAAAACCTCGAAAGGAAAAAGAGAAGAAAATTTCCATTAAAGAACAGAGGAGAAAGTGTCATTTTAATGCTTTTCCTTTGACTTGATTCCTTCGGTTATGAGAAATTTACTACGAGTCAGTGGGCAGAAGCAGACGAATCATGCGTTATCTTTTTAAGAAATAATGAAATATGATGTCGTGTCATTTCTCACAGATCCAGAACTAAAGGCTGTGTGTGGGTTTCTGGTCTCTGAAGTATCTTACGAAAAATAAACCCGCTGGAAAATAAAGATGAAAGTTCCATCACAGAGGCATGAGAACCCGGAGTCTTCTTTCCGGGTGATAAACAGGACAGCATCCCAGTGAAATAGTTACACTTATTGAGAGTTTCTGGGAGCAGAAATCAATGCTGTTGCTTACAGGGCAGGTGCAGTGCAAATAAAGCCCCTCAGTTCTGTCCCGGGCTCAGAAAGGCATGAGATCATGCAGTTCACACAGGCTGCCAGAAAGCTGCAGCTCGACCCATCTGGAGGCCACTGTCACGATAAAGTCCCCAAAGGAGCGGGTGCCTGGCTCTTCTGCCTTGCCTCCTCTGCTCACAACTTCCTTCCTCAGCACAGGCCGGGGAAGAGCAGACATCCTCTTTTTCAGGGCCACTGGCTGTTTCAAGACTCGGATAATGGGGAAAGTGCCAGTTGTACCAACTGGACGGTCAGTGTTAACTGTTGTCATGCTCTAATGATTTGTAGTCAAAGTTGGGGTAACTTGATCCACAAATGAAAACCTGTATGTCTAATGTGCGCCGATGAAGAGGGCAAGCTAAGTCAAGACTTTGCACCCAATTATGACTTAAATACTAAGGACAAGCCAAGTAATGACTTAAATCGTGGGTTCTTTAACATGTTGCCTGGAATATTTTGTTGATCCTTAATTTGCTACAAACCACGAATATTGCCTTAATTTGTGCATGTATTTGGTTTCTGATTGTATTTATTTACTTTTTAATTTTTTTTTAACGTTTATTCATTTTAGAGAGACAGAAAGTGAGCAGGGGAGAAGCAGAGAGAGAGAGAGAGAAAGAGAGACAGAGAGAGAGGGAGAGAGGGAGACACAGAATCCCAAGCTGACTCCAGGCTCTGAGCTATCAGCACAGAGCCTGATGTGGGGCTCGAGCTCACCGGCCGTGAGATCATGACCTGAGCTGAAGTTGGATGTTTAAGTGACTGAGCTACCCAGGCGCCCCTGGTTTCTGATTGTATTTAAAATAAATCCCTTATGTTATGTGAATATAATTATATTAAATTAGTCGATTTCAAAGTTTCTGAGGTAGAGCTGTTTTTGATTTAGTTTTAGTGGGCTCTCACATTGCAATGAGAACAAACATAGAGAAAGTAATAGTTCCATGATTTGTCTTATCCATAACTTTGAACATTTTAAAATTCTGGGCTTACTGGTGTGCTTTTAAAGTCTAATCGAGCTGGACAAGTTTTTGCCAATTATTGAGAGATTGTAATGTCTTAAGCAAGAACTGAGCGGAACTTGACCTTTGTATAGCCTTGAAGAAATACTTGAGGCAAACCAGATGAATCGGGCCAGGGGACCCAGAGTCGGACAAGTATAGTGAAGTGTAGTTGTGCCAACCAAACTCATGACAGACTGATGTATAAACCAGAAGTAATGAGGCTAGAGGTTCAGAGGAAGGGCTGCATTCGTGCCCCTGGGTCACACTCGATCGTCTCTCAGCCTCCTTGGACAAGACCATTGTCTCCTGCCTCTTCTGTGTTCACTCTCAAAGAGTAGGTTTATGTCCAATTTCTGGGGACATCTTATCTCTTTTAGATAATGAGTCATTTTTATTAACAGTGATGCATCTAGTGTGAGCATTATCCAAAGAGAAAATCATCACTAGTCATTTTTCAAAATAGATAAATTTTTCATATTATAAAATCCACCCATCATAAGTATACAGTCAATGATTTTGGGTAAAGCGGGGTTGTGCAAACATCACTACAAACCACTTGTAGAATATTTCCATCACTCCATGAAGATAACCTTGGGTGTTTGCTCCTGCTCCCATGCCTACTCCCCCAAGTCCCAGGCAACCACTGATCTATATTTTCTTGATGGATTTTCCTTTTGGGGAAATTTCATACAATGGTAACCAATACGTATGCAGTCTTTCACGTTTGGTTTCTTTTACTTAGTATAATGTTTTTGACGTTCATCAGTGTAGTAGCATGTATTAGTACTATTTCCTTTTTATTGCTGAATGATACTTCATTGCAAGACTGTGTCACATTCACCACTGATATTTATGTGGTTTCCACTTTTTTATGTTGCTATAAGCATTCCTACACAAGTCTTTGTAGGGACACATGTTTTCACTTCTGTCGGGAAGATACCTGAAGGTGGGATTGTTAGGTCATATGACAAATTTATGTGTAACTTTCAATGAGATTGTCAAACTGCTTTCCAAAGTGGCTGTGTACTATCTTACATTTTCACGAGCAATGTATAAGCATTCCAATTTCTCGCCATCCTCACCAAAACCCAAATGCAAATGCCCTTCGGGGTACAGCCATGCTAGCTCTCGGAGTCATTTAACGTGCATTAGCTCATCTAACGTGAGGGCTGACGGGGCTCAGGGGCCATAAACACCATGCCCAGGGCCACCCCGATGACAGACAGTGCTCAGTGCTCAGCCTACTCCGTTGCATTTTGGCCAGTTTAAGAAAGAATAAGTGGAGTCATAAGGTTTCCAAGGGAAGAGAGTAAGGAAAAAGGCTCATCCTGAGGAACCAGCCTACCTGCCTTGAGAATTTCTCCTCTCTCACTTCAACACCTCATAGTCCCCCTGATTCTAAACCCGGGCCTGGACCCCTCCCTCTTCTTTACCCCACTAACTGGCCGAAGCGGGTTGATTCCTCTTCTGTGAAGCCTTGTGCATCTTTTTCTGTCTGTATCTACAGACAGATCCTGCTGTCTGGATGCCCTCATTAGAATCGTCTCTCTACCGCCGGTCCCCTGCCCACTCTGATCCCAGGCTGTTCCACTCTCTCCATGGGATGAAGGCGTCGTCCGCGACTGGCACGCAGGCTGGCTGCCACCTCTTCAGGCTCGTGGTCCCTCTCCCTGCCCAAGCATCCTCTGCTCCCAACAAAAATGTCTCCAAACATTGACCAATATCCCTGCTGGGTGTGGGTCTCAGAATCTCCCCTGGTTCAGAACCACTGCTTAGCTAGCGGTTAACGTGTCCCACTGCAGAACTCGTGACACCGGATTAGCATAATCTCCTCAAGCCCTGGGCCTGGCTTGTAGCAAATGCTCGGAAAGTTTGGATTCGTGCTTGCAGAGAAGTGAAGACTGAGAACTTTAGACTCAGGCCGGGCTTCTGTCTCTTGTCTTGCACTGCCCTGTGTGGGAGGCTGGGAAGTTATCTGACCTCCCCGAGCCCTGCTTTCTTCATTGTAAATGGGGTGATCGTGCTATTAGGCTTATGGTTCAGATTACATGACGTCGTTATTTGTAAAGACCTTATCCAGTTTGGGGTGGAGAGAAAACATTAACAAACGGTCCTGTAAACTATATTCTCCGCCTGCTTGACAGCAGAGGCCCCATGTCATTCCTTTTCCGTTAACGGGGCCGGGCACACTGCCCCACACAGAACACTTGTTCAGTGTACCTTTTCGGATGGGGCTACAGTGATATGTAAAGATGTCTGTACACAGGGTTTTCAGGATGCAGAGAGGAGTCAGGCGAACAGAAATAGGGAAGGTGAAGAAATGGATGGGGAGAAAACTGCCAGCAGATGGCCTCTTCCTGCTTTATCTTCCTTGCTCTGGCTTTTCTCTCATTATCTGATCCCTGTGTGACTTTAAGCAACTTCTGGAGAGAAAGAAAATAGAAACCAGCAGCTGAACTAGATGCAGAACAAGCTGGGTGATACAAGGTGCCTTTTACTCAAAGTCAAGTGTGTATATGTTTTCCTTTCCCTAGGAGATCACAGCCTGCCTGAGCGGGGGGGAGGGGCTTGTTTAGGTAAATCTCCCTTTTCCAAAACCCTAGTTCCGGGCAAAGATGATCAGGAGATGAATAAACGCATGTCGGATGTTGAGAAACCCACCATTGAGCAGGGCATGTATTTCACGGAGCTTTTTGGTTTGTGTTAAGTTACCGGCAATGATTTGTGGCACACTTTGGTCACATATCTATTGTACTTACGGTTGTCGACAGGACTGGCTAGAGACAGAGTCAGAATTTGGGGCTTTGAGACAGCTAACTGGGTCAGCTCCCACAGAACTAGCTTTTGCTAGTTACTTTTTACTGGCAATAAAAGAATCCTGTTCACTGACATCAGTGCTAACAGACCAACTTAATGGGCAACAGTAAAACCAGAGTACAAATAAGAAAACTAAATGGAGACCCACCGAAAGGTGGAGGTGGGGAAGAAGGAAGCAATTGATGTTTTAAGATAATGTTTCTCAAAGTGTGGTCTTTAGACAACCTGCCTGAGAATCACCTGAGGAGGACAGCGTGCTTTTTTAAAAATACAGGTTCCCGGGCGCACATGAGACCTATGGGATTAGAATTTGTTGGGAAAGACCTCTTCACTCTTTTTTTTGAAAATTACTTTTTAATGTTTATTTATTTTTGAGAGAGAGAGAGAGACAGAGACAGAGCACGAGTTGGGCAGGGTCAGAGGGAGAGGGAGATACAGAATCTGAAGCAGGTTCCAGGCTCTGAGCTGTCAGCACAGAGCCAGACGCGGGGCTCGAACTCACAAACGGTGAGATCATGACCTGAGCCAGAGTCGAACACTTAACTGACTGAGCCACCCAGGTGCCCCTCCACTCTTTTTTTTTTTTTTTTAATTCACACTAAAATTTGAGAAACATTGCTCCAAAGAAAAGACAATTTAATGTACAGAGTCAGTTTCTACCAACAGCCTTATTCTTCTTGCTTGATGACACTGGGTGGATTCACTGCTCTCAGAGTATTTCATAAGGTCTCAGGAGACAGGACAGTGGTGTTAGACAAAGAGCTGTGGTTTGCACTTAGACCTGGCAACTGGTCCTGTCAGTCTGCCTTGGGCCAATCCAGCCTCTTTGGTCTGCAGACTCCTCACCTGCCCATGGAGGCCATCCAGATGTTCCCCGATGGCCCCAGGGTTCCATGAGGCTGTGGTCTTCAAAGCCCTCTCTGTTGTTTTATAAACATTAGAATAGCAGCTGTTTATATCGCATGACTCGAGGTCAGGTACTGTGCTGAACACTTTACATACACTAACTCATTTAATCCCTCTCCACAACCCTATGAGGCAGGCTAACCCCAGTGTACGGATAGTAAAAGTGAGGTGCAGAGAGGGTAGGCAACTGTTCAAGATTAAACAGCTAAATGAAGAACCGAAAAGTTTATTTTACACGGAAAATTATTATTTCTTTTTTTAAATTTTTTGGTTTTATTTTTATTAAAAAAATTTTTTTAAATTTTAATTGAAAATTTTTTTTTACTGTTTATTTATTTTTGAGAGACAAGAGTGCTAGTGGGTGAGGGGCAGAGAGGGAGGGAGACACAGAATCTGAAGCAGGCTCCAGGCTCTGAGCTGTCAGCACAGAGCCCGACACGGGGCTCGAACTCACAAGCGGTGAGATCATGACCTGAGCTGAAGTCAGACGCTTAACCGACTGAGCCACCCAGGCGCTCCCTTTTTTTTTTTCTTAATTTTTTTTTAATGTTTATTTATTTTTGAGAGACATAGTGCAGGAAAAGTATTTCTACACTCAAACATTTTTTTTCTCTATTCAAAATCGTAGAACAGGGAATCAGGAGAACTGAAATCTAACCAGAGCTGCTGTTGCTACTTATATGACTATGCTGGTCACTAAACTCCCTGGCTCTCATTTCTTGTTCAGTGAAATGACATTCCAGAACATTCTAGGGTCGCTTCTAAAATCTTTCTATATTTTCAGCACCAATCTTCCTCACTCTATTTGGTATGCCTATTATGTTAAAACAAACAAACAAACAAACAAACAAACTCAGTATGCACCAAAGGATGATTAGCATTACAGATTTGCTTCAGAATTAAAGTACTTTAAATTCCTACTTTAAAATGTCCATATAAGTTAATTTCCTTTAAACAGAGACATAAATGTTTTAAAGGTAGGTATTCTATTTCCAAGGGTTTATTCATTTAATAAATTATTTAAATTTATTTTTCTTCATGTACCTGGTGAAAAATGAGGGTGCCCTGCCCTGGACACCTCATGTACCAAAAAGAAACTTCCAGAAATGGCGAAGAGCTCCACTAATCCAGCTGCAGTTAGTTCTTCCTGTTTTAAAATGAGGCGAGAGCTTATACAGCTATTCATATCGCTGTGAAAATTTCATCTGTTTTTACAGATGAGTTTTCCCAATGGGTGATATAGAATCCTATAAGTAAGCACACCCCAAATGTTTCCTTTTCATAATTATCTAAAGCACAGACGAGTCTTGAAAAGACAATTGTATAGCTTCTTGTGTTGCTTCATGGGCTTTAAGTGCCCACAAAGAGGATTCCTTATGCTTTAATTTCTCTTTATTTTTCTGACTGCAAAGACCCTTGGGGTAAGTGCCAGCCCCACAATCCCGCCGTTATATGGTGACTGTCAGCCTGCTCCAATGATGCTTCCTGTTCACTAGGCCCCCTTTCATCTGACCACAATGTCCTGGCTTTGTGGCAATTCTTAGTCAACGCCCATCTCTTCACTAGCCTGTGAATGGTATTAAATGGTGTTTATGCTAGCTATTGTGGCCTTTTGTGGGGTTTGTCTAATTCACAGAGAAAAGTCTGCTTTTGTGCTCCAAGACCAGCTACGTCATGGCACGCCATGTGCCTTCTGATGGGACCCAGTCCTGCTGAGTGATAACATTGCAGGCCTGAGCTCCTTTGCAACACAATCCCGCATTCTTAGCGCAGTCAATACGCTCACAGGCAGACTGGTTTACTCTTTTTATTAAGAGGTAGGGGAAGATAAAGCACAAACAAATACCAGATCCTGAAACAAAACAGAAACGAGGGGTAAGTTCAACTGATTTGCAACTTACTCAGCCGGCCAAGAAGTGAGAAAGCAAGTGGAAAGGAAATCACAGATTTATTCTATTAGCAACCAGACGCGACAGGTGTACCCACCGTGGCAGCAAACACTTCGCGTTTCAGGAGTAAGATTGTATTATGGTTTCAAGGTATTGTTTAAAATGACACTTAATACCAGAGTCACTACTCCACCGGGCTTTTTCTAAAGTGCTCACAAAAGAGAAAGGATATAGTACTGATGATTACATTATCCTCTGGTTCAAGAGTCTTTGCAGGGCAGGTATGTTGCTATGTCTTGAAAGGGCTTTTGATGTAAGAAGATCATTACCGGGCTCGGTGGTAATTGATCCTCAGCAGCCCCGGCTTTTGGTGCCGTGGTTTATTTCATCCTGTTGCGCTGCGTAATCCGTTTTCCAGCTATCTACAATCTTTTTTATACTCCTAATGGTGGCTTACATTTTAGTTTATTATTTTTTTTCCTTTGAGAAGAGAAGTGCTTTTCCGACAAAAAGAGTCAGGTGCATAGAAAGGGAAAGACTTTACCGTTAGCTGATGGTACATATCTTTCGGTATAGAGAACGTGTTTCTGAATTGTGGGTCCGGCTTGTTTTCCTCATGTCTTTCCACTCTCTGACATAAAAATCATCCCTATGTAAAACCGAACCCAGGCACAAAGAAGGAAAAAGAAACCAGGAGCCATAGCTTAAAAATGTCACAGAATCCAAGTTTTCTGGCAAAGAGAGTGCAAACCGTATCATTACACTGAAAAATATAACCCAAATGAGATGATTTTAATTCCTGTTTTACATTCTGAAAATGTAGTTATTTTCTCTAATGAGAAAACTAAAGGGGAAAGAGTAAAATTCCCCATCCCGTGTCCAGTCCAAGAAAATCAAGAGATCTGGAGGTTTTTTCCTAAGATGACATGGGTTTCATGTCAACCCATGAAAACCCACACCCTCTGGCTCAGGTGACAAATACTTATTGTGCCTACTACGAATCTAGCATGGGGCTAGATGCTATGGTAGGTTTCCAAGAAGATGGATTCGAAGTCTCCTGGGAGAATGTAACATTCTAAAGAAACCCAGGATAATGCAGTCCTAGGGAGGCAGGGTGATGGCGAGCCCAGGTCTGGGGCCAGGGCAGCCAGCGGGAGGCAGAATACCAGGAACACAACTGTATGCCATTCATCCCTGTGTCTTCAGGCCTTTGCACAGGGGATGACATATGACAGGTGCTAAGTAAGCATTGGCCTCATTTAGATAGGCCTGTGTTGGAAGGATTAAAAAAATACTTAAATAGGGAAGGGAGAGAGGGGTCCTTACAAGCGATGCCTGGAGACAGAAATGGACTTCCAGGGGTAGGACCCGAGGCTCGAGCAGGGCAGATGTGAGGAGTGCCTTTTCCTGAGAGCGGCTTTCTGGTTGGGAAAGGCAACGGCAATGGGAGTAGTGGAGCACTGAGTCACAGAGCAGGGAGCACATGAACAGATGGGTGAGGTCATCCCTCACTGGTGACCAGCCAAAACTGGCGTGAGGTGGTCGTTCATCTGAGTCAGGCACCTCGCTGACCAGAATGAGCAGAGGACAGGGGATGCCTCAGAAGGAAGTGAAGTAAGTCTTGGAAGCAGGGAGGGGTAGGTATTCAGCGTCAGCAAAAACAGTTCGCACTTGAGGAAGTGGGTCTTCATCCATTTATTCATACGTTTGTTTATCATTTGCACAATACCTATACATATCGTGCGGACCGTTATATTTAGGCGAAACACTGTACGAGGGTCTCTAGAAGATTTCAGGAAAATTTGGGAATCATGTATAATGGCATGCTTTGGTCTCTATCCCGGAACTATTTCAATCTCCACAGCTGGGGCTACTCAGCCGTCACATGAGGGCTCACCCCCCTTTGTGGCTGAAGGGACAGGACATCTGCGTCCACAGCATGACCTCAGCGGTGCTGCCGGTCTTTGACTCCTTCACTCCTTCGCTTATTCATTCATCATATACCTATTGAGCCACAAATATGTACCTGGCACGATTTGAAAAATCAGTGGAACATTGTTTCTAGCTCTGAGGGGCTCATGGTCTAGTGCAGCAGTCAGACATTAAGAATAATTCATACTAATAATTACTAATATAATCCTTATGTGGAAGGAGCTTTTAGCACACAGAGAAGGAGGTGCCTATCTCTGCATGGAGAGGCCTGGGAAGACTTCACACAGATGTGTGAGCCAGGTCTGGAGGAAGGACTGATAGAGCACCATGGATAAAGGCGGGGAGAACGTTCCAGGCAGAGGGGACAGCAGGTGTAACGAGAGGGCCATGTGTTCAGGAACTGCAGCTGTCCGGTGTGACCAGGGTAGGATAGGGGATGACGTTGGCAGAAACAGGCTGGCTCAAGAGCATGCGGGTCTTGGTTTCATTGAACTCTACTTTCAAAAGTTAGTTTCTTGCTTCTTGCCATGTGACCAAGCTCCACTTTTGATCTCTTCCTTAGTTCGTTTGTTTACTAACCCAATTCCCACCTCCCGCTCTGGAGAACCTACCTGTGGCCAAACCCCTCCTCACCTCCGATGCAGCTACTGCTTTCCTAAACCTCTGCCAGCCGTCTCCAATCACTTTCTCCTGACCGAAGCTACCCCAGCTTTCCCAGGTGCAAGATCTTAGGTTCTCCAGAATGGAAGGAATTTTGAAAGAGCATTGGACCAGTGGTTTTTCATCTTTTCTCCCCCTGCCTTAGCAGACATGATGGATGTTCTTGTGCAAGACATACTTCCAAGGGTACACTCGTATCCTTGGCTGCAGCTTATATAAGAGAGCTTGCAACCAACCATGTCCCTCTCTTTCCCATTCAGCCAATGCTTAATGGGATACTGGTAATTGAAGGTGACATTATTATAGGACTAACATTGAAGCTGCAAACCTGGTTCTGTTTAACGTGTAACAAATGCCCTGTGACTGATTTTATATCCGATCTCAACCAGTGCTTGACCTCTCTTACGACACCCCTGAACCTCACTTGAATATTCTTGATGACGTAAATCTCACTCATCAGGCAATCATTCAATCTGTGGACAGCTCCAAATAGTAGAGAATTCTTTCTTAAACAGAGTAGATGTTTCCCTTTCTGTGACCGCACTGTCTCAGTCCCACTCTCTGTGATTACAAAAGATAAGGAAAATCATGCTTCCATATCCTAGTCCTTTAAATATCTAAAGGTGATTACTCACTCTCCAGTAACATATTTTTTTTTCTGGCTTAAATATCCCAATGATATGGTTTCCATTCTTGGAGGAACTGCATTTTGTCAACATATCTCTTAAAATATGACACTCAGAACTAAAACAGTTCTCTCAGCTCAGGCATACCAGCAAAACATACATCTGGGACTCTTACTGTTTTTATTCTGGGTGAAATATTTCTATTAATGCAATTCAAGATCTCATTAGCTCTTCTGGCAATTCTGTCTATTGGCCAGTATTGCGAGTTTCATTAAATGAAACCCCCTCAACAATTTTATTTGAATTGCCGATGGCTCAGGTGTCTCTCATCTTATAATTGGTCCAACATTTTTTTAAACCTCATTGCAGAACTTTACATTTGTCCCTATTAAATTTCATCTTATTAGTTTTGCTGATTGTTCCAAGCTGTCAAAGTCAATTTGAATATGTATCTGACATCTAGCGTATTAACATCCATCCAGCTTTGTGCCATTGCTAAATCTAGAAAGGATACCCGTTGTATTCTAATTCAAGTATTTAATCAAAAAATCGAACAGGATGGAACTAAATACGGAGACTAGTTATATGCCACTAGATACCATCTTCTTTTAGGTTGCATGGATCTCGATTAATATTAACAGAATAAAACATTTTAACCAGTTGTGAACCCACCAATCCATAATGTCCTCTGTCCCACTTGGCCATAGATACATCATGAATCATATTTTTGAAATAGTATTATTTTGAAAGTCAAAATATGTAACTCATTTGGAATAAGATTCTTTTGGAAATATAAATTGAAATTTTAGTCCATTTGAGTTCAATGCACCCTGATATAGAGAAAAGGCCTTTGAGATTCTCAGTAAGTGAATCAGTAAAAACAGAAAGTATAAAGTGAAAAAATGAGAGCTATGTTAAATGTTCACATAGAAAAAAATCTTAAAGACAAAAAATAAGTAAAAAACTGGGTCAACTACCTGGAACATAAATGACAAAGGGTTAATTTCATTAATGTACAAAAAGCTCATATGAGTTAATAAAAAAAATGAATAACCCAAAAGAAAATGGGCAAAGGACAAGAACAGGCAGTTCACTCACGCACACGGACGCAAACGGTCAATTAACAAAGAAATGTTCGGTCACACTCACAATTAAAGAGTTGGAAATTAAAATACTAAACGACATGCCATTCCTCATCTATCAGCTTGATAAAAAACTCTGGATGTATGCAGTGCCATTAAGGGCATGTGGAGAAAAGCCCTCTCATATTATAAATTGTAAATTGGTAAGACCTCTGTGGAAAGCGATTTGAAATGATCAATCAAGATTTAAAATACACATACTTTGGGGCATCTGGGTGGCACAGTCAGTAGAGCCTCTGACTCTTGGTTTTGGCTTAGGTCATGATCTTAAGCGTCTGTGGGTTTGATCTCCACATCTGGCTCTGTGCTGACAGTGTGGGGCCTGCTTAGGACTCTCTTTCTCTCCCTCTCTGTCTGCCACTCCCCTGTTCACACTCTCTCTGAAAATAATAAATAAACTTTAAAATACACATATCTTTGGATCCCATAATTTTGCTTCTAGGATTTTATCCTACAAATATATCCAGAAGGTACGAAGGTGTAAAGTATATATGTATCCATAAGGTACAAAGAAGTAGAAAAGTCATAGAGGATGGATGGGATCTACCTCTTGTCAGACGTGTGACCTTTGGCAAGCCAGTGCCCTCCTCTGCGAACCTGGGATGATAATATGATCTGATAAGTGGAATGTTATGAGGAATAAACGAACTCTTTAAAACAGCATCAACCACATTGTAAGCGCTATATATATTTGTTTTTTTTACTGCTATCATTTACTTACTTCATCATGTACTGTTTTTAGTGTCTGTCTCTGCCCATAGAATACGAGCTCTACAAGGAATTTGTTCTTTTGTCATTTTTGTTCACTGAAGAACCCCAAGGGCCTGGAACTTGACAGCTGGTAGACATACAACAAATACTTCCTGACTGATGCTGGCTATCATCCCACGACTGCACTGTTCATGAAGATCAGCCAACTCCTCATGCTCTACTCCTTGACCACTGAGAGTCCTCGGGATTCTTTTTCAAGAAAATACTGAGCAGCCGGTGAAAAATTCTACTTACCGAGTGATTACATTTTCTTGAAAACTTATTCTGGCTATGACTCAGCCTCAGGAGCTTGGTTGGTGTGAATATACCCTGGGTGAGCTAATAAAATCAAAGCCCTGAAAATGCAAAGTTGAGGTCCCAACCCTGAATCCATGCTCCCCTGGGGACTGGGACGAGGAAAAGGGCAGTGCAGATGTGGAGAAGTGGACAGCTGATGATGGGAGGCACTCTAGGGTGTTTGAAGAAGGGCATGTGGGTGGCCGTGCTTTAGGATGATTGACCTGGCTGGGCTGTGTCTAAAAGGAGCAGTCAGACATAACTTAGTGGTCCCCTGTCATGTTCTTCTTGGGTAGCTCCAGGTTCAAAGAAGCTCCACGCAGCTCTGCAGGTGGGTTCAACCCAGACACATGGCTCTCAGTCTGCAAACATCATGTCTTCACTGCACAGCCTGCCCTCATCGAGAAGGGTGTCTCCAGTCTTTCCAAGAACATGACACATGACAAAGTTAGGACAGGACCGTAGACTCTCCAAGCTCCCTATTGTACATGACATGGTTTAAAGAATCAGAGTTTTCCTGAAAGAGGTAAGTTAACCTTGACTTGCAGAGTATTTGGACAGTCACAAAAAGCCATGGTAAGCAATAATTGTCCTGCTGGGACTTTACAATATCAAAATCAGACATTGATGTCTGTCCACCCCATGCATTCCCCTCCCTCTGTGTGCAAGAATTGATTTCCACTAGTTGAAATTCACACAATAAAGGAAACTTTTGTTTTCAATTCTGCTGATGAGAGAGACAATTATATGCGACCTCCTCATTGATTGACTGTGCTGTTTTCTTAGATTTACTTCTTGGGAGAATCATTAAGCATAAGAGAAAATGATTTGTTTCCATCGACTGGATGATGTGTCCATCTGACAGCCCTGGTTTTTATATTAAAGTTATTATGTCATTAATGTAATTTGCAGAATCAAGAAGAAATCACTCAGGTTCTGATTGTATTGCCGGTTATATTTTTTTCAAATAAATAAAAACTTTTTAAAGGAGATAAATCTGGTGACAACAATAATAGATGAAGAGGCCAACTGCTTACTTCATAAATCACCACAAGCTTAAGGAAACTTGGTTACTTAAGTGCTGAGTGCTGCAAAGCTAGGTTTCTCAAAATGTCCATTTTCATATTGTGAAATTCTTAGGATCGCTGCTAATTGCAAGTACTTAGGAAAGATGACTTCCCATTATTAAATTCCTTTCTCATTCTCATGGCTCTCTCACTGTTTAAGGTTAGTAAGTTACACGGAGTGTGGTAAAGCCGGGTTTGATTCGGGTTTCCCCAAGTCTCCTCTGAACTGCGTGTGTTCATGTCAGTTGGGGAGATTGCGTGACTATGTCATTCTCAGTAACTTTTCTCTCCCCCGGCAACAACTAACAAGAAATTAATTATGACAAGCAAGGAAGCACTGATGCCTTGTGGTCTGGCCCTGGCTGACTGCAAAACTCCAACCTCTGGGTGTTGAAATTAAGTGATCCTTGGAATTTTCTAGAAAAAAAAAATTGATATCGACAGGTGCAATTTGTGGGCCCTCTTTCCCCATTGGTTTTGAAGGGTCTTATCTACCACTTCTAGTGCTACTTTTGGAGCACAGGGCTAGTCGTGCATATTTTTCTGACGTATGACAGGTGCCCAAAAAAGATCCTCTTTTCTTTTTACCACGGAGGCCGGCCTGGTTTCATGGGCATGACTACCCTCCAGTTAGAAGGTCCTGGCACTTGGTTTAATGTGCTGCAGTTGCTGTCTTGAAACTCTTAATAAATTTTGAATAACAGGTTATGCATTTTCATCTTGCACTAGGCCTGCAAATTATGTAGCCTGTCCTGAGTGGAGGGCTAATACGTGGCGTTTGTATGTGTTAAAGTGATCCTGTTGATTGAATAAGCACAGCCCATTAGCACAAACCAACGTCTGAGTATGGAATGACCTCCTCTCCCATACTGTGAATTTCTTTTGTTTCCCCTCCTTTCCTTTTTGCAGTAATGGAAAGATGCTTGTGACAACTATTCATACCTTTAAGGAGGGATGAGAGCTTATATTCTGAAGACTGAGTCTTCTGACAGTGGGTACAAAAACCCTTAAGTAAAGGCAGATTATTCTAGGAGGATGAATGGGGAGTTTTTGAGTTTTTCTGCTAAACAGTACATGCAGTTTTGTTGTGTTAAGTATTTTATCATTATTAATATGTGAAACAAGTATTATAGAGTGAAATAGCTTTTTGTGTTTGAATCTCCCAAGAACATATTGGAATATATGGAGAATTTTACATTTTCAATAATGTAAAATAAACATGGCATCTATCTATTATGTGGATAAGTCTACAAAATGATGCTCAGTGTCACTAATATCAGGGAAATGCAAATTAAAACCACAATAAGATACCACCTCATGCCTTTTAGGATGGCCATTATAAAAAACCCAGAAAATAAGTGTTGTAAGAAATATGGAGAGAGTAAAGCCCTTGTGCTCTGTTGGTGGGAATGTAAATTGGTGTAGCCTCTATGAAAACAATATGGAGGTTCCTCAACAAATGAAAAACAGAACCACCCTACTATGAAGCAATCCCACTTCTGGGTATTTATCCCATAGAATTGAATCAGGGTCTCACACAGGGATTTGCAGTCCTATGTTCCTGGTAGCATGATTTATAATTACTAAGGGGTAGAAACGACCCAAATATCCATGATGGATGGATGAAGGGATAAAGAAATGTGCTACATATGCTACACTATGAATGAACTTGGAGGACACTATGCTAAGTGAACTAAGCCCATCACAGAAGGACAGAATTTGTCCCCATAGAAGGACAAATTCTACAAGATTCTACTTTTATGAGGTGTCTGGAACAGTCGGCCTCATCGGAACAGAAAGGAGAGTGGCTGGTAGAGGGGGAGCTGTGGGGCTGCAGTTCAGTGGGTATAAAGTCTCAGTCATGCAAGATGGAACAGTTCTAGAGATCGGCTGTACAGCATCGTGTGTAGAGTTAACACTATACTGCATATTTAAGATTCTGTCAAGAGGGTAGATCTCATGCCATATGCTTTCTTAAATCACAATTAAAAAAAGGAAACAGTTCCTGTCACCAAGGTCCATGTAAGCTGTGCCCATTTTTCCACTCGTCAGTTTTTTTTGTGTGATATATACCCTGATGCCTCTGTCTCCTCAACACTATCAACATTCACACACTTAGTGAGTTAGTCTAGACCACTTCAGTTTCAATTGGCTTAAGTTTACTTTATTCAGAGGACAGGGGTTATATGCAATTATGTCTCAAAACGGATGGGGCTATTAGGTATCCTTACTGGGCATGCTCCTGTTCCTGAGGAAGTTCTGTATTTTTCTGCAGGTGGGAATGTGAACTTTCCTTTAACTTAATTGGCTATTAGAGGTATTTGTATTTGCCTTTGACCTGCTTCCAACAACCAAGAGAGAAGTGATGATTTCTTGCTGTTCTCGATGTCACATATGGTAGTAACTGTCATCCTGGGACCCACGCTGATTTCAGGCTGCCCCTGTGTCCCAGTATCTCCTGAGCTGTGGGAGGTATCAAGAAAGGACTAGCCTGGACCAGGTTCAGCAGATGGAGTCTAACACTTTGCTGAGATCCTTTAAAATATAGAGTGACGTTCGCAATTGCCTCATGACACGATTCCTGTTCGTTGATTTACATAGACTTCCGCTTACATATTTCATAATAAAGATAATCTACATTTGGAGTTCTTAGTTTTGCTCACATGTGTGGTGGACTGCAAAGAATGCCCCCACTGCCCACCATGTCACTTAGTGTGACCCTTCCATTCCAAAGCTGGGCTCGGCCAAGTGACTAATTTGGCCCGTGGGATGGCAGCTGATGTGATACAGGCAGAAACTTGAAAGGCACCTTGAACTATTTGGCCTGGTCACTCTTGCCCTCTCTGTCATCTCCATGACAAGGACCTGCCTGGGCTAGCCTGCAGGTTGATGAACTGGGCCACCTTGGATCGGCCAACAGCGGGCTGACCTCCACACATGCAAACAAGCCCGGCCCAACCCGGCAAATGTACTCACCCCCTGCAGCCAGGCCTCTGCCGAGCGCGGCCAGACCAGCTTCACCTCAGAGTCTCATGAGCTGAATGGATGCGTACTCTTATATCTATTGAAGTGTTATGATTGTTGTGTAGCATTATTGTTATAACAGATTAGTTGCGTAGCGTGATTGTGGCAACGGACAACCGATTGACGTGCTGTTATGCTGGCAGGCTGCACACTTCTATTCCTGGAGACCAGGAAGCATGTGGAAAATGATCGCCTAAAATGTCTCCTGTGAATGTAAGACCATCAGCGGGAGAGACTGACATCACCAGGTGGGACAGAATAATCAGAAAGGTGGAGAAAAACCCCTCCGGAAGTAGAAGTGTAGGAAAGGTGTCAAATGATAGTTGAGAACCCACGTAAGGGTGGCAAATGTGTCCCTGTCCTCTTCGTGGCTCCAGAATCTAGCAGAGAGTGAGGCACTAAGAGGGAAGGAATCAGTAAATGACGATGGAGTGGAGTGGAACATTTACTCTTCTCCTTTATTTGCTATTTACACATCTCAGTTCAGGTCTGCAAAAATCCAGAGCTGCCTGGATCTGCATAGATGTTTCCTGAAGCATGTCATTTCCTTTGGGGGGTGGCTGAACAATCGGTCGTTGAAACATTTAAAAATCACGAATTCAGATTTGGTGTAAGTCAGCTTTTGATTTCTCTCTACTGAACAAATCCATTTGATAGAGATTATGTGAAATAATAGTACAACTGTTATTCCAGAGCAAATATTTAAAATATTTTAGAGAACAAATGGTTTTATTCACTCCTACTTCCAAGACAGGCATATGTATCTATTTTTAGCATTTGGTGACTTTGAGCCAGTGTTTAGTTAATTCTAAATATTAAAATATAGTTTACACCTGAGAAACAATTAACTTCATTCAAAAAGCTGTTTTTTCGTGTTTTTTTTTAAGTTTATTTATTTATTTTGAGAGACACAGGCACAGTGTGAGTCGGGGAGGGGCAGAGAGGGAGGGAGACAGAGAATCCCAAACAGGCTCCGTGCTGCCTGTGCAGAGCCCCCACCGCAGGGCTCGATCCCATGACCCTGGATCATGATCTGAGCTGAAATCAAGAGTCGGATGCCTAACCAGCTAAACCACCCGGGCGCCCCTCAAAAGGCTGTTTAATTAAAAAAATAAACTAGTCTGATTTTATTTTCAGCAAATACAATTTACTGACATTTTATTATTGCTAAAAAAACAAAACAAAACATTTAATCATGGAACTCTCTTGCTCAGTTTGAAAGAGTTTTGCTTTGTTGTTCAAAGAGTTTAATTTGGAAATCTTAAATTTTCCAGAAAATGCTGTCCTGCCTTGAACCATCACCAGGTGGGAATGTTATTGCAATGATCTTGGTGGGTTATTTCCCCCATCTGAAAGTACAAAAATGGATTTTGTAAAATGTTTAAAAACATTACATGAAATCACCTTTTCGCCATTTTGTCCCAACTGCAACTTGTCATTTCTTGTCTTTCTTTTAAGACAGAAGTTGTTGTGGAGGACTCAGAAATTCCAGAATGTCCTGGAACATTCCAATAGACCAGCATTCAACAAAGCTTTAACTGGTAACTTCTATACCTGTACTTGAGACAGATGGATGAACTTGACCCATTCAGCCAGCCTCCATGTTATTTTTGGTGAATCTGGCTTCTTCCCTTCCCTTAGTGGCTCAATTGATGACCTCAGGCAAACTTTGTCTTCAAAGAGTCAAATAGTAAATATTTTTGGTCTTTTGGGCCATACAGTTTCTACTCAGCTCTACCATTTCCGTGCAAAAGCAGCCTTAGATGATGTGTAAACGAATGAACGATGCTTGTGTTCCAATAAAACTTTATGGGCGCTGAAACGTACATGTTATGTAATGTTTACAGGTCACAAAATCTAATACTCCTTTAGATTAAAAAAAAGTCATTTAAAACCACAAAAACTGTTCTTAGCTCATAGGCCATACAAAAACAAGTGGTGGGCTGGATTTGGCCCATGGCCAAGATGTGTCAGCCCCCGACCTTAGGTTAACTAGGCTGATGGACCGGACACAACGGGGTGCCTCAATTAAGAGTGCACATACTGAACCCAAGCTTGAATCTCAGCTCTGCCTTTTCCCATCCGTATGATCTTGGGCTAGTTTCTTTATGTAAACAAAAAAAAGGAAATCTTAATAACAATGTTCTGAGGATTGAACGCATTCATGGAGCTAACACACTTGGTACCTAGCAAAGTACCATATGCCTGCGAGCTGTTTTGCTTCTCATTGTTACTTACCACAGTGGGCAATGGTTTATTTCAGAATATACAGAAGAACTAGGCTGACCCCGTGAAATCAGAAGCGTTGATTCTCATTGGACCCACTTGCCCTAGATTTGAGATTCTTTTTGCTCTGGCAGCTGGCACATGGTTCATGTTCATGCTTCTGCAGGTGCAGCCAGATGTTGAAATTCCCAAATAAAGCCATAGCATTTTCCCTGACCTATTATTTTTAAAGCATTTGTCACAGTTAACCAATGTTAACGTCTGAAAAAAAAATCCTGTCTGTTTATGAGGAAGAAATACTTAAATACATACAGTAACCCAAATTTTGAAATGTTGATCCTTAAAAGGAATCTTGATTTTTTTTTCTCTTAGATCTTCCCTCTCCAGGTAATATTAATAAGGTATGTGGCAAATACTGTTGGAAAATAAGCACTTACAATTTATATTTAATTGCTAAAATGACACCCAGAGTATCTTGTTCTCATGTGTTTTTATTAATACTCAGAATGGTTAAAAACTTAATTTAGATTATTGCGTTGACTTTGGTACCAAGAGGAATGTCCATGGCCTCTTTCTTGATCGTAGCACAGTGAGGATACCCTATTTGTATCTTGTCGTCTGTCTCGGGCTTCTTCCTTATTAAAATTTTATCCATCAGTAAAATGAAAAAGAACATGGAAGTAACTTTGAAATCAGGCCACGCAGCCAACACCACCAAACACAGGGGCCCTGACCACAGACTGCATCCCCCAGGCCTGGCTCAACGGCCTGTGACAAGGTGACCTGGGCTGCAGGTTATATGTGATTCCTGGCACCCTTTGCAAGTCCCTGGGCACTTAGCAGGGATGCCACTCGAGGCAGCTTTTCAGACTCGAGAGAGACAGTGAAGCTCTTAGGGACTGGTCCGGCCTCTGCTTTGATTACCAGCACCCTCCTCCTATTCCCCCACAAAAAAAACCCAGAAAAAAATCATTTCACAGTTATTATTGTCATTACTGTTATTATTTAACAACACTGACCTTGACACCATGGTGCGTCATGACTCTGCCTGACAACCCCTACCCTAAACAAAGTCTAAGATGCTCCTGTCCTGGGTTTGAACAGTGACAAATGAGGTTGTTTCAAAGACAGCGCCTTTAGCCTTGTGGCTTCTCTCTCTCTGGCTGGCTTAGCATCAGAACGGCGGTCGTGTTGCATTCAAAGCTCATGATAGAAGAGAACCTATTGAAAATTTTTATTATTTACAGGAAAGGAAATACGCTCAGTTTATGTAAACTATGCTAAATTAGCGTACCGTAGGCTAATAATTATGTTTTCAATAATAGAACCTTCAATCTTTAATAAGTCTTAAACTAAGCTATTTATGTTACATAACGTCAAGTGGCAGAACTCTTTTGATAATAAATGCACAATAGGTTGAGGAACTAATGTCACAGTTTGCTATATACTCAGCAGTACATTCATCCACGGATACATTTATTCCCAAATATGCTTTCTTGGTTCATAAAAATTCTAGTCAAAAACAACTAACCAACAAAACTCAGCCCCCGTCCCCCGATCCAAAATAATGAGGCTTTAAAAATGTATGCTCAGAATTTAAGCATTAATTTTGTGTACTAATTTGTACTCATTTTGTTTCAGTAGTTTAATAGGGAAAAACACGTCTGGAAAGTCTGTAGCTTCAATATAAATTCAGCACGAGAGAAATGAGGGGCAGGAATGACTCTTTAGAGCCTGGTGTAAAACTGCAGTCTTGAGTTTCCTGGCGTTGGAAAGATCCTTTAACTTCCTGAACAGCTAGGAAAATTGTTGCTTCTGTTAAATATGCTCTTTGATGTCAAAATACCGGATTATGCGATGAGATTTTATTAGCATGGGCACTAATTCGAAATGATATTAAACCTCTACTCTTACCTATAAGGCTTGTTCAACATGGGAAAAAATTAAAAAAGAGAATTATAACAATCACATAGCTACTTGAAAAGGAAAGGCTAACTGTAATATGCACATAATTGAGGAAAAATTATTTTGTCTGTTCTAAATTGTCTGGGTAACTACCTTAATTATCTACCTCAGGGTGCCAGCATGGCGTCTGTCCTGAGGTGGCTATAAATCCCAGATTTTAGGAAAGGTAACTCCAGAATGCATTAGCACTAGGGAGGGTAATTCTGGGGCCAGGATTTATGGGAGCGGTGATAGACTTCATCGCTGACTTCCTGGCCCAAGGGGAAATAACCCTATACCTTTTTGGAGTAGGGAGGTATTGAGATTGCTTTGAGGGCAATTAACCTAATTTCTTTTCAAATATAAAGTGTTGTCTCACCTCTGAATGTGCAATTGTGCCTCCAAGTGCAAGATGCACATTTAACACAGGCCCCATTGTGCTGCCCCAAACCATTTGTCCGATCTACACAACGCAAAATATCCTTGCCAGTGGGATGGGGCACTGAGCACATTTCAGGCGTCTAGATACCGCTAAGGTGCTGGCTTGATGGACCCAAACTGACCTTATTTTGGGTTAGTTTGGTTGGTGACGTGTGGCCACAGCGCTCTTCTGACAGTTACTGGGGGTGGGGGGAGGGGAGGGAAGAGGAGGTTCCGGCAGAGACAAGGATGAGCTGGTCTCCAGTTCTTCAAAGATCTTTGGCTGTTTGCTTTGCAATTTCAGAAATCTCTCCCGGCATAAAAACTGAAGAGTACACACAAAAGAAAAAAAAAAAAGGAACAGAAACAAACCGGCTCCTGTCATCTCTGTTGATTTTTCACTTAGTAGACTTCTTTATGGATTAAAAAACTTTTTTTTTTCCGGCTTCTTGTAAAGCAATGTTCATTGGAGCTTAGCCAATAGATGGTATCATTCCTTCCAGAGTCTATGCTATGGGCGGCCTATGGAAAGCATATCTGCTCAAGGCATTCATGCAAATTATTACTTACTGCCCTATATGCTCATAAATTAATAGCTTCTCTGTGGATGAAAAACAGAAATTAGACAACCATTAAGGTTGAACAATGTTTAAAGAATATTAAATATTAATATATGAAATGAAAAAATACTGTGAGTGATATCAGTAGATATGCCAGAAGCATGACAAGCCAAACCTAAGAATGCAAATAATAAAAACATGTTTTCAGCTAGATATTCTGGATGGTTTAGTATTCAAATGAAAGTTGATTTTTTTTTCCTTTTCAGTTAAAAACAAAACAGAGTATTTACAGCCGGTGTACTATATGAGTATTCATTTTCATCCTCAGAACAAAAATGAATTTAAGGCAAATAAATGAATAAGGAGGTCTGGCCTCTTTCGGTCATTGTGCTTATGAGAATTTTCTTTGCACTATTGAAAATGCATCCCATGAATATTTAGAAAGGCAGTTTTTATCAGTCTACAGTGTATTTTTTTATTCCCAGTATTAATAAATAATTGTCAAGTTGGCATGTCGTATCCTGAGGATTTTGTCTGTCAAACGCTTTAAAATTGGGATGGAAATTGGCAGAAGTATCTTTTGGGTGATAAGGATGGAAAGAAGGGTTACTCTCTAGGGGAACAGGCGTGGCCACTGGTCTTTGTAACAAGAAATTTAGGATAAAAGTTTTCATGACTCGGAGTACCTGGCTGACTCAGTCTGGTAGAGCATGTGACCCTTTTTTTTTTTTTATATTTTTAAAATATTCTTATTTATTTTTGGGAGACAGAGCATGAGCAGGGGAGGGGCAGAGAGAGAGGGAGACACAGAATCCGAAGCAGGCTCCAAGCTCTGAGCTCCGAGCTGTCAGTACAGAGCCCGATGCGGGGCTTGAACTCACGAGCAGTTGAGTTCGTGACCTGAGCCCAAGTCGGACGCTCAACTGACAGCCATCCAGGCACTCCCAGAGTATGTGACTCTTGATCTCAGGATCATTAGTTCAAGCCCCACTTTGGGCATGGAGCCTACTTTAAAAAAAAAAAAAAGTTTTCGTGACTAGAAGCCTACTCTTAAAATTCACTATGCTCCCATTAGACAGATTTAAGGCCAGAAGTATTAATCCTGCACCAGTGATCAGTGTCCTGCCCCTACTTTGAATTAGATGTGAGGTTTTAGGCAAGGGAACCTCTCCAGGTCCCTTCCTCATTGATTACATAGGGCTAATAAGGCAAACTGTATGGATATCACAGAGGTCCTGGGTTTGGTTGGCCAGATAAGATAAAACCCGAATAAGCACTATAAAACTTCAGTCAGTCCATATTTTATTTATGCAGCCAGGCATTCGGGCAGTCACTGGGGGTTCAAACCTGAATGACCAAAAAGTGCTGGCAAACATGTTCATATCATAACATCTCTTGCACAGCAACTAATCTCATCCTCAAAACGACCTCATTAAGTAGATACCTCAAATGACTCCTTTTTACAGATGATGAAACCGGAGCACAGAGAGGTTAAGTAACTCATCCAAGGTTGCACAGCTAGTGAGTGGCAGAGCTGGGACATGATGCCAGATAGCCAACCCCAGAGTCCAAACTCATCACTACCCTACACTGACCCTAAGACAGCCTCACTCCTCCAGGCCCTCAGGGTCTTATGTCAGAGCAGACCATTGTAAGACAGCATGGGATGCACTAAGAGCTCTATGCCCCAGGAACCATGGAAGCGTGGGGAGGGGTGGCTAACCCAGCCTGGAGTGTACCTGGGTGTGTTGTGCACCCTGGCAGTTAGGTTGGCACAGGCTGTGGAGGGCTTCCTAAAGTAAGTGAGACCTCAGCTGAGTCCTTTTTTAAAAATTTATTAAAAATGTTTATTTATTTTTGAGAAAGAGAGAGAGAGGGTGTGTGTGGTGAGCAAGGGAGGTGCAGAAAGAAAGGGAGACAGAGGATCCGACGTGGGGCTCGAACCCATGAACCGTGAGATCATGACCTGAGCCAAAGCCAGATGCTTAACTGACTGAGCCACCCGGTTTCCAGACGTCGCCGAGTCTTTTTTTTTTTTAATTTTTAAAAAATGTTTTATTTATTTTTGACAGAGACAGAGAGACAGAGCACAAGTGGGGAGGGGCAGAGAGAGAAGGAGACAGAATCCAAAGCAGGCTTCAGGCTCTGAGCTGTCAGCACAGAGCCCGACGTGGGGCTGGAACTCACAGACTGCAAGATCATGACCTGAGCTGAAGTCGGACGCTCAGCCGACTGAGCCACCCAGGCACCCCCAGACCTTGCTGAGTCTTAAGGGATGAGCAGGGGGGCAAGAAGGGTTTTTCGGCTGAGATCACAAGAGCAAAGGCCCAAAGGCCGGAATCCACATGGCACGTGTGGGTTCACAAAGCTGCAGCCAGACAGATGAGGCTGGAGGGCGGCTGGGGTCCGGGTCTCAGGGAACCCTGTGTGCCAGGCTCAGGAGGCATCAGGGGACTCCACGAGGATAACGATGGAGACCAGCGGTAACATCTGGCTGCAGAAACAAGGCAGGACAGAAGTGGAGATAGCAGTGCAGGAGCGATTGGTAAGGAGGGATCCTATATTCCAGCGCTTTTCAAACTCTGATGTGCGAAAGATTCAATGAGGGCACTTGTGAAAGATGCAGGCTCTGACGGAGGAGGCCGAGTGGCCCCTGAGATGGCAGCTTTTCCACAAGCTCCCAGCTGACGCCCAGCTGCCCGTTCGGACCTCTCTCCGAGAAGCAAGGCCACTGGGAGTGTATGGAGCTTGGAAAGGTAATTCTCTGTTCTCTAAGAAACCCCTCAGAGATACCCCAGAGCACAGGTGGAAGCTGGTGCATCCCAGGGCAGCGGCAGAAGATGCTACAAAGTGTAATCTCAGCCAGGGATTGGGCTAGTTTGATTAAGGCTGCTGACCTCCTTTTTCCTGAGAAAAACACATGTGGTCCTCTGCTAGGCATTTGGGTTCCCCCAACCCCCAAGACCTGCTTCCAGCCTCTTCCTTTATTTTCTAGAAAAGTGGGATTAAGGGATTAAGGAGGGCGGTGCAGCGGACAGAGAGCCTATGACATGGAGTCCAGGCCCTTTTAAAATTTCTTCTTTGTTTGCTCTATTAGGCCAGACCTTCCCCAAACTGCTTTGTTGAATGTATGTATTTATAAAAAGGCAAGGCAATAAAAATCACCTTGGCGTTGAAACATACAGAGCACCTCTTTAGGTAAGTCAAGGTACACCCAGAGAGGTCACAAAAGGAGAACTGGAAAACCCTAAGTTCGAGCTTCTGTGAGCTTGCATTTGTGGGAGGTGTCCTCTCAAAGATATTCGGGGGGGGAGACACAATTTTGGGGTTCTCATGATGCTTTGAGAACATCACATTGTCATGGGGTTTGGGGGAGTCACAACTCTTTTTTTTTTAGTTTATTTTGAGAGAGAGAGAGAGAGAGAGAGGGAGAAAGATAATGAGTGGGGGAGAGGGGCAGAGAGAGAGGGAAAGAGAGGATCCCAAGCAGGCTCTGCACGATCAGTGCAGAGCCCAATGTGGGGCTCGAACTCACCCACCCGTGAGAGCATGGCCTGAGCGGATGCTTAACTGACTGCGCCACCCAGGAGCCCCTGGGGGCCACAACTCTTGACGCCTGCCACTGAAACTCAACCTCCTTGAACAGCAGGGTGCCCAGAGAGCAGGAACCCAAGGCCTCGCAGATGTCGGGATCACCCTGAATTCTGCCCCTCGTTTTCCCTTCTTCCATCCCCACGAGAAGTGAGGGTGTGGCCGAAATTAGTTCCAGTAATCTCCGAACAAAGAGCTCTCCTCAAAGCAAGGAAGAAAAGAAGGGACACACCAACTTGGGGTTCATACTAAATTAACCTTCATGTGGGGTGAAATGAAGTGCAGTAGCAGAGAAGTGACAGTCAACGTCCGAAGGACACCATGGAAATTGTTACTTTGGATTTAGTTCCTGGGACAAATGAACTTTCACAGGTGCCCTGCGCATTCCTGCACCTCGGGCCTGTTCCGGGTCGCTCCAGGCACCGGCAGACCCCAGAGGGCTGAGCTCCAATCACTCTTGAATGACTTACTTTCTTAGCATCGCTCCCTCAATTTAAGATGAAAAGCTTATATTTTACATACATTTTCCATTGTGCAAGGGCCAAATATGCATTCTGAAAACTCTGGGGAAAATATCCGAGGGGAGAGACAGCATCAATTTTCAATTTTCTTTTCATATCGAGGACTGTTTCTAGTCTCAAGTTGTGGACATTTGGGCATGTGTGAAATCGCAGGAAAAAAATAGCCGAATCTGTTGCCTAAAGGCAGCAGGGCTGATTCAGGGCAATTCACTCTCTGGTCTCTTTGCTCGGAATTTATGTGGCACCCATCACCTCTTAGATGCTTCCTAAACAATTGTGACAGGAGGCTAAAAAGGGAAAAGTTACAGAGGAGATTCAGGACATTCAGGTCATTTCAGGACACAGAGGCTGTGACTATTTATTCAAGGGGGGTGAGTGGTGGGATTCAACTCGACCTCCCAATGGGGGGAGTAACAAAGAATTTGCCACCATGTTTAATTCTACCACTGGGCGCGGTCTTGGGTGAGGTGATTCCCGGTGACATTGGGGAATACCCAATGAGGGATGCAGCTGTCGGTCCTCAGCAGCTGACCTTCCCAGGACCGGGGGTTGTGTGTGCCAGTTCTAGAGAGGGTATCTGCTGATGAACCACAGGGTCCACTGCAGGAGCAATGATGCACATTCCCCAGAATTAGCCCCAAAGGGTAATCAACATTAGATTGTATTTTGGGGAGCAAAAAAGTTTGACAAGAGTTTCATCTAAGCGACTTCCCTACTATCGTTCCACAAGGGGGCTTGAAAGCCTAGGATGCAAAGCAGGTGTGGCCAGAAGTCAGCAGAGTCAACAATAACACAGGATCACCCTTCAAGTCTATGGCTTCAGGGATGTCTGTTGAATGGACTCTAACAGAACTTGTGCTAAAGCCCTTGATATGGAAGATCCACAGGCAAAAAAAAAAAAAAAAGCAAAAAATGAATTCTGGGTCTCTATGTCCTTGGAAAAGCTTGTGGTGCCCTTTAAAATCATGGACTATTAGAGTCAGAGCTGAGAGATATTGGTGACCATTGAGCCCCGTTTCCATTTTGCAGAAGAGAAAATACGATCCAGGGTGGGAAACAACGTATCTAAGCTCCAACAGCCCGGTGATGCTGAGCAGGTCCAGAACCTGATTGCCTGACTTCCAGCCTGGTTCTCTTTCTTACTCCAAGTCACTTTCACGGAGGAATTCCTCTGGCAGGCATGTGGCAGTCTCCGATGTGCTTCAAGGAACCTGGGCTAGGGCTGGTCCAGGATCTAGAATTTCTGACATACGACTTTTTTTTTAAATGTTTATTCATTTAAAAAATGAATAAATTTAAAAAATGAGTGTGAGTGGAGGAGGGGCAGAGAGAGAGGGAGACACAGAATCTGAAGCAGGCTCCAGGTCTGCCTGAGCTGTCAGCACATAACCCGACACGGGGCTCGAACTCACCATGACCTGGGCCGCAGTCGAATGTTTAACCGACTGAGCCACCCAGGTGCCCCATGACATACAACTTTGACAGCAGGCATCAAAAATGTAAAAGGATTCTGTTATTAAAAAAAAATTGAAAATGGGGTGCCTGGGTGGTTCAGTTGGTTGACTCTTGATTTCAGCTGAGGTCATGATCCCAGGGTCATAGGATTGAGCCCCCAGTGGGGCTCTGTGCTGAGTGTGGAGCCTGCTTAAGATTCTCTCTCTCTCTCTCTCTCTCTCTCTCTCTGTCCCTCTCCCTTGATTGCTCACGTGTTCAAAAAGGTAGAAAAAAATTAAAAATGATTCCTCTAGGAAAAAGTACAAACTTTTGTGTGTTTATCTTTTTTTTTTTTTAAGTCTGCACACCCATGTAACAGCACCTAATGAAAAGATTGGAATTTCTGGTTTTTGTTGTTTGCTTTAGAGTCAGGCCAGCCCAACAGAGAATCCAACTTCTGAATCTCTTAAGTGCAAGGCTCTTTGCCACGGGCTCTTAGGACTAAAAAACTGAGCAATATAGAGTCCCTGCTCTCAGAGAACTTACCATCTAATCACAGTTATGTGAAGTGAGCCCCACAAGGGTCCTTGAAAGTCATTTTTAGCTGCTCGCAGATAGTGGGGGACCACTAAAGATTTCAGACCATGGGAGTATTATGATTAGATCACTACCTCTTTAGGAAGATGTTAGGGGCTGTTTCAATGGTCCGGATGATCACAAAGAGCCTGAAGCTCTGGGGTTAGGCAGAAGGGGGCACCTTTATTAGGATGTCAGAGGATTAATGGGAAGAGTCCCAGATGTAGTTTTTCTTTAATCACATAGCAGGGCTCACAGAACCGACTCGTTTATAAACAAGATTGGCGAGGCAATGCTGCAGAAGGCAGAGTCGTCATGTGACTCGCAGATCACCTTAGGTTAACTAAATGGGTCTCTCTTGTCTAGCAGATGCCTAATAAGCAGGCTCACCTTTCAGGGACAAATGAAAACACAGATACAAATTAACGCGCAAAAAAGGGCCTCAACCGTCTGTCTGTGTTGCTTTACAAACAGCTCAGCAAAAGCATCCCGGTGAGCTCCAATCACTCCATTTTCCCTTTTTCTTTTCTCTCATTACAGTCATTATTGGTCACAAAAGGCTGCTCTCACAAAACAAGGAGTGATTATAATTTAATGCATCCTTTCTGAAACCTGCCGAGGAAATGAAAGCAGGGAGCTACCCGGGGAGGATGGGACCGGGAAATGGGTTGAGCGCAAGGGAGGCAATAGCTTTAGGTGCTAATTGTCCAGCACGTCCCAGCCGTCTGACCAGGGCTGGCCTTGGGGTGGGACAGCCGAACTCACTTCCTTTGCAAACTGAGTCCCAGTGTGGTGGTTTTGGAGGTAGGGGATCTCAGATGGAGTCCCCTCGGCATCTCAGGAGTCTGGTGTTGTTCCTAGACCCTAAGGACAGCCCAGAAATGCCCGTCCGTGTCACCCGGCATCCAAAGTCAGCTCCGGGCCAGGCAGGTGTGCTGTCTGTTGGCGTCCACTCATGGGGGGCACGACAGCAGTCTAAAACATTTTCTGCTGGCATTAGCATGTGGCCTCGCAAAGCACCAAGCATTCCATTTGGAGTGAATTCTGTTTCTGTCACTACCACTCCCTCTATCACCGCCCTCCCAAGCAACTTGAGGTCAGAGCCGAAGGATAATAAAAACCCAAATCATTGAAATGAAAGAAAAAGATACCCCTTCGACAACTGAAATAAATGCTCTTCTAACGGTCATCAATGAGATATACAGCTTTTTGCAAAGACCCCAGATCTGCAGGGCCATTATGGTAGCCACCAGCCACTTGTGGCTATTTAAATGTAAATTAATTTAAATTAAATGAAATGTTCAATTCTCTTCTTTGCTCACACTTCTCAGTTTCAAGTACTCACTGGGCCTGCGTGGCTAGCAGCTACCCTATCCGACAGCCCCAAACCTCAGTGCATACAGAATAGTAAAAGAATTTAGACGTAATGAGTTTGGGGTATTTACTACCTTTATTTCTACTATAACACTTGACATGTTTATGGAATTTAATTTTTAAATGATGATGATGCTTGACAACCAGCTCATAAGATTCCTGAAAATAAAACAATCAACCCCACCAAGCCAGTAAAAACCGGCTCCCGCACACCACTGCCACTTTTCCACCAGAGCCGAAGGTTCTGTTGGACAATAATGCCTCAGACAAGGCCCCCGACTTGCTAATGTGAAGATAGCAAGAGCCGGGATGAGAAGGAGACACCCACCCCCACACCGGTAGCAAAGATAAAAGACTTTGCGGGTCGAAACCGCCCCTTGGGTCCTTCCCTCTCTCAGACCTAAACCGAATTCCTTGCCACTTCTTTGCAGAAGGGAACATATACTTAATTGCTTTAGAGTGTATCATCCTCTCCGATGCTTTGCGACACTCTCTCGTCCGTCCTCGGGCACGCTCCATAAACCTCTTCCTTCCTTTCCTCTCTTCCTCCGACCGTAAACCTATTTTTTTTCTAACGTCATCATCACAGTCAGGCCCGAGGCCCGTGATTACCCAAGTCGCCGTCCAATTCACCAGCATCCCTGGTGTTTTGCATAGAATTCAGGACAATGTTGCAGGCTGAAACCTCACCAGAAATTTATACAACGCCATAATGTTCTTCTGATTCCCCAGGCATTCTTCCCTCGATTGGAGCCTGGGATCCGTTTGCTTTCTCCAGATACCAGCGCTTGTTTCTCTGGGTCAGAGAATTCAGAGTGAGGTTTGTTTCAGAATAGAATGAGCACACAGAAGAGTCTTTCTTGTCGGCAAACCCAAGACAGAAGCTTCTTTTCTTTTCTCCAAGAAGAATATGCTCGAGAGAATATTCACAGGAGGTGATGCCAGTGAGTTTCGTTTTTATTTTGGCTGAAACCAGCAAGCGACATTTGGGTCTCGAAGTTGAGTGTTTCCAAGGAGTACGGCCGGGGTGGGGGCCCGTGGTTCTAGAGCGAAACTTCTCGATGCTTACTGTGCAGCAGAAAACTCCGAAGAGCTTTTACAAAAGGCCAGAGCCCTGATCCCACGCTCAGAGAGCCTCATTCCCATGGTCTGGGCCTGGCACCAGTATTTTTAAAAAATTATTTTTGAATTGTGAGAAAACACACATAAAATAAAATTGATCATATTAGCCAATTTTTTTTTTTATTTTTAAAATTTTTTTTCAACGTTTATTTATTTTTGGGACAGAGAGAGACAGAGCATGAACGGGGGAGGGGCAAAGAGAGAGGGAGACACAGAATCGGAAACAGGCTCCAGGCTCTGAGCCATCAGCCCAGAGCCTGACGCGGGCTCGAGCTCCCGGACCGCGAGATCGTGACCTGGCTGAAGTCGGACGCTCAACCGACTGCGCCACCCAGGCGCCCCCATATTAGCCAATTTTAAATGTTTATTTATTTTGAGAGAGAGAGAGAGAGAGAGAGAGACTGTGTGTGTGTGTGTGTGTGTGTGTGTGTGCATGTGCGGGATGGGTAGAGAGAGAGAGAGAGGGAGAGAGAGAATTCCAATGTGGGGCTTGAATCATGACCTGAGCTGAAACCAAGTGTCAGACGCTTAACTGACTGAGCCGCCCAGGCACCCCTGTGTTAGCCATTTTTAAAATTTTTTCAATGTTTTTATTTATTTTTGAGACAGAGAGAGACAGAGCATGAGCAGGGGAGGGGCAGAGAGAGAGGGAGACACAGAACCCAAAGCAGGCTCCAGGCTCCGAGCTGTCAGCACAGAGCCCGACGCGGGGCTCGAACTCACGGACCTCGAGATCATGACCTGAGCCAATGTTGGACGCGTAACCGGTTGGGCCACCCAGGTGCCATTTTTAAGTGTTCAGTTCAGTGACATTAAGTACAGTGGCCTGGTCCTGCAGCCACGACCACCATCCTTTTCCAGAACTCATCTTGCAGAACTGAGGCTCGATTCCCATTAAACAGTAACTTCTCTTTCACCTCTCCTCCCAGTCCCGTGGCTGTCTCTATGCATTTGACTGCTTTGATACCTCCCGTAAGTGGAATCATACGGTATTTGTCCTTTTGTGTCTAGCTTGTTTCATTTAGCCTAATGTTCTCAAAGTTCACCCGTGTTGCAGCGTGCGTCAGAATTTCCTTTGCTTTTCAAGCTGAGTAATATTCAGTTGTATGGATACGCCACGTTTTGTGTATCTGCTCATCTATTGATGGACACTTAGGTTACTTCCCCCTTTTGGCTGTTGCGGATGATGCTGCAGTGGACAGGGGTGTACAATTACCTCTCTGAGTTCCTGTTTCCAATTCTTCTGTATACGTACCTGAGTGGACTGGCTGGAACACGTGGTTTGATTTTTTGAGGAAGAGCCTCCATGTGTTGTCAATAGAGGCTGTACCATTTTACATTCCCGCCAAAAGGGTGCAAGGGACTCAATTTCTCCACGTCCTCACCAACGCTTGTTCTTTTCTGTTAGCTCGTTTATTTGTTTGTTGGTACCCATCTTAATGGGTATCTCGCTGTGGTTTTGCATTTTTTAAAAAGTGTGGTGATTCTAATGTGTGTGAATAAGAATCATGGCTCGAGAGAGGCTTTGGACACGCGGTAGGTGGGGACATCTGGGCTGACATGGTGGGCTCATTGCACCCTCTAGAGAGACCGGAAGAAGGAGACTTGGCTTTGGCACCTGATGGTTCCATGTGAACTTAGGGCCAATCACTTGGCTCCCTCTATCTGCTTCCCTGTTCGTAAACAGGCGAGAACCCCCTCTTTGACCACTGTTGTAATTATTACCTGGCAAATAACTGCGATGAAATGTTGGAATTTTTACAAATTTGGAACATCACGCCTGCTCTCTCGCTGAAACTGAGAGAGAAAACTGAGCCCTAACAAGAATAAGGAGTTTTTCTGAAGGTTTTATTTAATGTGTCAAGCCATCTAAATTAAAATCTGGCTTCTGATGGCACTTGGCTTCATGCCATCCTCTCCTCTTATCCGTGATTCCCCAGAGGGAAAAGAAGGAGGAATGGGTGAGTCCCTTCACTTTTCATCCTTGCAGGGATATAAACAACTCCGAATAGTCTGAGCACCTGCTCAAGGTCATGTTTTTTTGTTTTGTTTTGTTTTGTTTTTCAAGATCATGTTTAAATTAAAGCTAGGGTGGCTCAGTCGGCTGAGCGTAGGACTTGGGATCTCATGGTTTGTGGGTTTGAGCCCTGCATCCAGCTCAATGCTATCAGCACAGAGCCCACTTCCGGTCCACTGTGCCCCTCTCTCTGCTCCTCCTCTGCCCCCCCCCTCTCAAAAATAAAATAAAACTTAAAAATAAATAAATTAATTAATTAAAGCTAACATCCCTAAAGAAATCACACTCTAGAAACAGATGGCCAGGCTTCCGCCAACCGGTAGAAGGTGGGCTAAGTGTTCACCTTAATACAAAGGGAAACATCATCTTTACCATCGTTCTTTATATCAGCAATAATGCCATGTTAGTTTTCTCTCCTATTTTCTTTTTTTTCAAAGCATTCCCATGGGCATGATCACACTGGATCCTCATGACATCCCTGCGGAGTAGGTGTGTTAGAGGAAATCCACCCATTTCGCAGATGCGACCTTAGAGGTGAGGAAAGACGCCGTCACGCATGCAGGTGAAAATATGTTATTGCAACTCTCCGAGGTGAGCAATTTCTTATTAAGAAAGGCCTTAAGCCGGAGCAGAGTCCTTTCGTTTGAAACGATTTTTTGAACCTGCCAAGTTGCATGTTTCAAAATCGAACTTTCTGTAGCACTGCCCAGGCAGAGCCTCGCTGTTTCCTTACTGGTCAAGGGTTGGAGCACCGAGGCTTGCCGTAATCCTCTGAGAGATTAACCACATGAATTTCCCCCTGGGTTATATTAGATGCTAAACATTTAACATGTGGTCATAAATAGGAAGTTATACACCGAAACGAACATTTAATAATGATCAGAACCACCAAAGATGTGAGGACACTGAGGGGTTCGAAATTAAATCTAAGTGGCACCAAAAGGCAAAGCCAGGGACTCCCAAGCACCTCTTGCATAGACAAAAGTACTTGGAATGAATTCACTGAGATTCTCTCTCCTTGCCCTCGCAAGACCTATGGCTAACTCGTCCCGGGCGCTCACAAGAAGGGCCTGTGATAGTTCTCAGCTCTGGGAAGAAACTGGTAAGAGCCAATGGACCAGCTTTCTAGTCGAAGGACTTTGAGATTATGGTTTGGAGATTGTTTTAATTTCTCATCATGCAAAATCATAATCTTAACGATAATGCTGATTATAATACCCACATGCAGGGTTGTTCTGAGGCTTAAGTGAGAAACGCTTAGGAAGTGTGTGTAGTGCTGTGCCCAGCGTGGGATAAGGACTGGTAAATGCTATTGACATTGAACTGCATGCCACATCTCCTCGATGAGGCTACATTTTCTCTTCTTTTTTTAAAAAAATTTTTAATGTTTATTTGTGAGAGACAGAGCGTGAGAGGGGGAGGGGCAGAGAGAGAGAGGGAGACACAGAATCCAAAGCAGGCTCCAGGCTCTGAGCTGTCAGCACAGAGCTCAATGCGGGGCTCGAACCCACGGACCACGAGATCGTGACCTGAGCTGAAGTCAGATGCTTAACTCACCGAGCCACCCGGGCGCCCCTTTTCTTTTCTTTTTTAATGTTTATGTATTTATTTTGAGAGAGAGTGAGCAGGGGAGGGGCAGAGAGCAAGGGAGAGAGAGAATCTCTATCAGGCTCCGTGCTGCCAGCGCAGACCCCGATGTGGGGCTTGATCCCATGAACTGTGAGATCGTGACCTATGAGAAATCAAGATGCTTAACTGGCTGAGCCACCCAGATGCCCCGAGGCTGCATTTTCTTAAGACCAGAACAAGAGCTTACACCTCTGCATCCCATGGAACCCAGAAACAGTGGCTCCTCAAAACGTACTCTCAAGGAACAGACATTGCCTCCGTCATTAGAAGGAGAAGCCAGGGATTCGGACAAAAATGGTCGGTGGCACACCTACGGTGACCTAGCTGTAATGTTTGGCCCTGTCTGGACCTACCTGGCGGAGCTAGTGGGAAACTAGACGAAGCGAAGACCCCTCAAAGTGCTTGGACGGTAAAAGGGCTATTTAAGTATTGTGAAGAAGAAAATAACAATAAGAACAACAACACTCTCTACCCACTGCCCTCACCTGCTGAAGATACCCGCCGAGCCCCTGTGGGGCACTGACTCAGTTCTGCGCCCAATCCAGTGAGGTGGGATCCATCAACGTCCCCATTTGGCTGCTGATAATAATAATAGTAATAGCTAACATTTACTGAGGGCTTTACTACATGTCAGTATTAATTCATTTAATCTTATCAACAGCACTTGGCGGTAATGACTCTTCCTTTTTTTAAATGGATCTTTGGCGGTATAATTAGCACACATTAAACTGCATAAAATAAAGTGATTGTATAACTCGATAAGTTTTGACATTTGTACCTGTGAAACCATGGTCACCATCAAGATAGTGACCGTATTCATCACTCCACCAAAAGTTTTCTTGTGCCTTTTAAAAACTCCCCCTTTGTAGGGTGCCTGGGTGGCTCAGTCTGTTGAGGATCCGACTTTGGCTCAGGTCATGATCTCATGGTTCGTGAGTCAAGCCCCGCATCGGTTCTGTGCTGACAGTTCAGAGCCTGGAGCCTGCTTTTGGATTCTGTGCTTTCTTCTGTCTCTGCCTCTCCTCTGCTCATGCTCTGTCTCTGTCTCTCTCTCTCTCTGTCTCTCTCAAGAATAAATCAAAAACATTAAAAAGTGTAAAAAAAAAAAAAAAAGAAACTCTCCCTGTGCATCAAAGGATCATAAAGGAATGTCACGAACAACTCTACGCCTTCCTATTTGATAACATAAATAAATAAAGATCCCCCCCTCTGGTCCCTCTGACCCCCAACTGATGAGGTGCTTTGTGTCGTGCATATATTAGTTTGCATGTTCTAGAATTTTATATAAATCAAGTTATACCCTGTGCACTCTTACTCGGCATAATTAAGTTATAACTATCCATTTTGTAGTATGTGTCAAAAGTCATTGTTTTGGTTGCTGAGGATTATCCCATCGCTTAGGTATTCCACAGTTTGTTTGTCATCTGCCTGCTGATGGACATTTGGATTATTTCCAGTTCTCAATGACTACAGATAAACTTGCTCAGAATATGTGGGTACGAGTTTTTCTAAGGACATATGTCTCTATTTCTCTTGGACAAATTCCTAGGAGAAGCATGGCTGGGTCAGGGGATACCCTGTATGTTTAACCTTTTATGAAACTTTATAAACGTTTTCCTAAGTGGTTGCACTATTTTACGTTCTCACCAGCTGTGTGTGAGAGTTCTACCTCTTGCGCATTATTGTGAACGTTGATATGATCAATTGAAATTTTTAGTCCTTGTATTAGGGAGCAGTGGTAACTTGAGGTAGTTTTGGTTTGCTTACGTCTTCTTTGGTGAGGTGTTTCTTTAAATAACAGGCCATTTTTTCAAAAAGGGTGGTAATATCAGTGGTCTAACATAGGTATTTACATGTGTTGGCATGTCTCCAAAAAACAAAAACACAAGGCGAGAGTAAAAGAGTGTGGAAAGAACTTAATCTTCTTTTGATCAAGTGAAAATGTAATAGATCCTGAGCCAAAAATTATTCTTAGGATAGACTTGTTTGATGCTCTAAATTCATCAAAGTAAAAAACAGATTTTTTTTTAAAACATCTACCTCAGTCTTTTGAAATAGAGGGATTGATTTCTAATGGACATCAAAACTGGAACATGTTGTCTTAAACTGACAGAATATTCTGGCTGGAATGGGTCTCAGTGGTGATTAAATCCAGTAGTTATGAATCATTTTGTGCTCACCACACAGTTTCTGGTTATTCTACTTAAGGGAACTGAATGAGTTAAAGACACGAAGAAGACAGTAGTAATTGTAACTATAATCCCAGCTACAGAATATCAGTGTCTTACCAGGTGCGTAAAGAGATCCACACGTGTGGTCAGCCTTCATTCCTGGATTAGTGACTGAAAAGAGCCCCAGATAGTCCACATACTCATGAGACAGAGTTCTCACAGACTGAAGAAACATGTGATTTTCTTTGATGGTGGCTTGTTGTTACCTAACGTGTTTACCAGTTACTTGCAGAGAGCAGCCCTCCAGTATCTGTTTTATCACGTGACCCATTTGGCACAACATAGCCCAAGAGAGACGCTGTGAAGTGTGAATTGTTACCAAAGTTCAGTTGTCACAGTAATTGAAATTTGGTGGCTTACCAAGGTGCCTCTGCCAATTCCTGGGAGCCAGTCAGTCTAAACTTCCCTTCTCTGGATATGGCCTTGACTGGGGTCTCACTCTCAGATAAACCAGAATGGGATTGCCTATCTCTGCATGTCCAGGGCGGTGTCCTTTCTGTCGCATCTGCCTTCTTCTGCCTCAGTTAAATGCAGTAGTTATTTACAGAAAAGGACGAGTTATAGTTATTATTATTATATATATATATAAAACTAAATTCATAGATGAAACAACTTTATTTCACATTAACAGCGACTGATATACTTAGGCTCCCAGAATCTCAAGAAAATACGATTAGAATTCTTAGATTTCTTCCTACTCATTTCCTTCATATTCTACCTCATGTCCACGGCCATCATCCTTGTACGGAAATGACTGACTTTAAAATCACAAATGACCTACTTCTTGGCAAGTTTCGTGGCCTTTTCTCAGTTCTAAGGTTCTTCTCATGTTCTGTAGCCCTTCGTGCTTTGTTTCCTTCATACTAAATCTGCGTGCACATTAGGCTTCTTTGATCTGAACTTTCTGGGTACTCTTGACTCTAACTTTCCTCCACTCCATTGTCTTCTTACCCTCCCCATCAATCATTGACGTTTCCTATTTCTCTGGTTTATATTCTCTCTCTATTCTTTTGTGTCTGTATATCTTTAATGAATCGTTTGTATAAAACCAGTGTTTGTTTATCTTTGAGACAGAGTGTGTGAATGGGTTAGGGACAGAGAGAGAAGGACAGAGGATTTGATGCAGCCTCTTCACTGACAGCACAGAGCCCAATGCCGGGCTCGATTGAACCCACGAACCACGAGATCATGACCTGAGCTGAAGTCAGGTGCTTAACTGACTGAGTCACCTGGGTGCCCCAGAATCGTTTGTCTTTTAACTCTTTCAACCCTCACGTTATTGAGATTACTTCGGAATCCATGGGAAGCTCTTTCAATGAAAAGACTCTTATCTTTCTTCAATTCTAGAAGTTCTTTCCTCCTGGAACTTTTGTTAGACCTGAAATTGGAAGCTCTTCAGTCTACCTTCCTCATCCTTTGGCTTCTCTTATATTTTTCATCTCCTTGTCCCTGCGTATTTTATTTTTGGTGGTTTCTTCAGTTGAAATGACAATGTTGACAAACTTCTGGAGGCTGCATGTGGATTGGTATGAGAGCCAGCCACCCCTGGAGGCTGTATCTTGGGATGGGGGGTGGCAAACACTTTTCATTCCTTCTGGGAACTCCATCGGGGTCTCACAGTGGAGATCTAGAAAGGTCTCATGGCTCTGGCAGGGGAGGGGAAGAGTACTCCTGGTGAAATACAATAGTTCTCCCATATTCGTGGTTTTGCTTTCCATGGTCGCATTACCCACAGTCAACCTCAGTTGGGAAGACAAACAGTCAGAAGGTAAATAGCAGCCCCGTGCTATGTTGCGACGCCTGTGTTCTTCACCTCACTTCGTCTCGTCCAGTAGGCATTTTATCATCTCCCATCATCACCAGAAGAAGGGTGAGTGTAGCACAATAAGATGTTTTGAGAGAGAGGCCACATTTTTTACACCTCTTATTACAGTACATTGTTGTCCTTGTTCTAGTTTATTATTAGTTCTTATTGTTACTCTCTTACTGTGCCTAATTTATAAATTAAACTTTGTCATAGGTATGTTTGTATGGGAAAAACACAGTACATCTGGGGTTCAGTGTCATCTATGGTTTCAGGCATGCCCTGGGGGGTCTTGGAACATACCGCCCATGGATGAGGGGGCCTACTATACACGTAGGACATTCTCTGTGGAGTAAAAGACTTTCCCAGAGCCTCATCCCAGCTGTGCTGACAGCTCAGAGCCTGGAGCCTGCTTCGGATTCTGTCTCTCTGTGTGTCTCTCTCTCTCTCTGCGCCCCCCCTGCTTGTGCTCTGTCTCTCTCTCTCCCTCTCAAAGATAAACATTAAAAAAGAATTTAAAAAGGGGGGGGGAAGCTGAGAAACACTTGTAAAAGTCATAATCCAGAGGCACAGTCTCCCTAAAAGACCGAGATTAATCATTAAATGTATAGAACACTTGGGCACCTGGGTGGCTCAGTTGGTTAAGACACTGACTCTTGGTTCCAGCTCAGGTCATGATCTCATGGTTTGTGAGTTCGAGCCCTGCATTGGGCTTGGCAGCTGGTGGGGTGGGGGTGTGGAGGCCTGCTTGGGATTCTGTCTCTCCTCTTTTTCTGCCCCTCCCCCTCTGTCTATCTCCCAAAAAAAGTTTATAGTATGCTTTTCTTCCCCCACATCTGACTGCTATACCAAGACAATTCTGATGCAGGGCAAGACTTATGTCACCAGTTGTTAAGCCTTATTATGAAGTTATGGAAATTAAGAAGGGGAAATATTAGTGTAAGGATGGATAGATGAATCAGTGGCAAGGATGGAGAATCTGGAAACAGAGAGGTAAATGTAGGACTTTACACCTGGGTGTTGAGACAGTTGGTTTTCCACATGAAAAAACGGGTACTCTGGTTCCTATTTCACCCCGTACGTTACAAACCTCAGATATATTAACAACCTGAATCTGGAAAAATGTTACATATTAAATGGTAGAAAAATAATTTTATGACCTCAAGACAGAACAGGATTTATCCACTAAGATATAAAAACAAAAATCGTGAGAAAAACATGACAAAGCTGACTACGTAAAAGTTAAAACCTCTACATGACAAAAAAAAGTCACAAGAAAAGTCAGAAACTGAAACAAACGATTTTCAACATACATACAAGGCAAAAAATTAGTATGCTGAATACATAAAGAACTTCCATGAATTGATGTTAAAAAGAGAAACTACTGAAATATTAGAAATTGGGCTAAGGATATGATCAGGGCATTCACCTGAATGTCCAACTGAAGTGTACTTATTTTTATGTTTTTAAAAACGTGTATTATTTGAGTTGACACATGATGCCTTAGTCTCAGCTATAAAACCTGGTGACTCAGCATCGCTACGCATTTTGCTGTGCTCCCCACCAGCAGCTACCATCCAACACTATTACAACGTCACTGACTGTATTCCCTCTGCTGTGCCTTTTATGAGGTGTCTTTCTTTCTTTCTTTTTTTGTTTGTTAACATTTATTCATTTTTCAAGAGACAGAGAGAAACAGAGTGTGAGCGGAGGAGGGGCACAGAGAGAGGGAGACACAGACTGAATCAGAAGCAGGCTCCAGGCGCTGAGATGTCAGCACAGAGATCGACCTGGGGCTTGAACCCACGAACTGTGAGATCATGACCTGAACTGAAGGAGGACGCTTAGCCGACTAAGCCACCCAGGCTCCCTTGAGGTGTAGTTCTTAATTTCCAGATGTTTCAGGATTTTGTAGTTAACTTCTTGTGAGTTTTAGCTCTTCACGACTGTTGTCAGAGAACATAGTCTCTGTATGTTCTACATATATCAATACACCAATTATCTGACATTTTCCAAGACTTGATTTGTGGCTCAGCATAAATGACTTATTTAAATGCAGCACTCAGATTAGGATATTCTATATTAGTGCAAGCTCACAAAATAGTTTATGCTCTTCTCTTTGTACTTTTCTTTCTATTTGCCGTTTTGCTCAGAGCGCCAGGATCCCCTGAGATGACTGTGAGCATTCTATCACGTGTGGTAGGAACACTAGGAACCTGGCTGGAGTTGGAATTTTGGCTCAGCGACTTATGAAAAGTTCTCAGTCAAACACATTCATCTCTCTGTGCTTGCTTCTTCTTAAAAATGTTTACAAAAATCTTTCATGAGGGATTTACGGTGGAATTGGAATTAAAATATGCAAAAATGCTGAACCATTTTAAGGACAATTGTGGGACTATAATTTCCCCCAGATATCTTAAATGTATATAAACAGGTTGTTCACTCCCATGCTCATAATGCCTTCTAGATTATTAATACGATGACTCAATTTGTTAGAATAAAATACCAATTTGAGCATGTACTTAAATAACACTGTCCAACGAAAACAAACAAACAAACAAACAAACAAACACGTATCTTCTATGGCTGCAATTGTGGGTCCTCAAAAGGTATTTCTTCTTTGTGGAATTAATTCCAGAAAAATACCAGGAAAGCTCCAAGAGGGGGAAAACTCTCCAAAGAAAATGAAAGAAAAAAAGGAGGCCATTCTTTGATATTGACATCTTAAGTTAGAAATTGTTACTGAAGGGGCGCCTGGGTGGCTCAGTCCGACTGGTTGAGCATCTGACTTCTGCTCAGGTCAGGATCTCACAGTTGGTGGGTTCGAGCCCCGATCAGGCTCTGTGCTGAAAGCTCAGAGCCTGGAGCCTGCTTCGGATTCTGTGTCTCCCTCTCTCTCTGCCTCTCTCATGCTCATGCTCTGTCTCCATCTCTCAATAATAAATTTAAAAAAAAACGTTAAAAAAAAAAAAGAAATTGTTACTGGAAGCATCGATAAAAATTTCCCAAGTGAAAGACAAATGAAATGAATAGCTGTCAAAAGTCAAAACCCACTTACGTGAATATCGGGAATACAGGTAGCAGCGTTTGGCTGGCAAATCTCTGGGATGTAAAACAGTGAATGTAGAAATCCTTGGGATAACGTAGATCTCATTCAAGCTGAATCACCCTGGAATTTGTATGTAAGCTGGGAGCGGATCCTGCCAGTTGTGGAACACGGTGTGAGGCCCTTTGAATAAAGGACAGATGCTTTGCAACAAGCTTTTCACAACTTAGAAAGGAAGTAGTTCGTGGGTATAAAAGGAGGCCACTAAGATATTCTCTTATGATATCTTAGTTTCAAATTAAAAAAAAAAGCAAAATATCTGAGCAAGTGACTGGTAAATATGAGAAGTTATTATTTAGAAAAGTGTTTCATCAAATTATTACAAATTCCTAAGTCCTACCCAGAAAAAGATGTCTTCAGTCATCTTTATTTTAAAGGTTGATTTACTCTGACTGACTTTTAGGTATTGTTGGCTGAATTCTGTCACTGTATCTCTAACCGTGCATTTTTTTAAAAAAGGATGTTGCTATGTTGGACGCCATCCTGCCTAAACTATTTGTTCAGGATGCTGCCTATGTTTCTTTCCTTATTGCTGGGCATTCTGCGTAACAGTTTTATAGTTTGATCTTTCCTTTCCTTTCCTTTTCTTTTCTTTTCTTTTCTTTTTTTCTTTTCTTTTCTTTTCTTTTCCAGAAAGAGACAGAGCATGACCAGGGGTAGAGGGGCAGAGGGAGAGAGAGAGAGAGAGAGAGAGAGAGAGAGAGAGAGAGAATCCTAAGCAGGCTTCATGCTCAGCAAGGAGCCCAACATAAAGGGCTCAATCCCATGATGCTGGGATCATGACCTGAGCCCAAATTAAGAGTCAGACGTTCAACTAACTGAGCCACCCAGGTGCCCCAGATGTTTCTTTTCAATGATAATCAAATATACTGTAAAATTAAAATAGCTCAGAAAGAGAAAAATGGTAGAAGAATTATATTGTCACATAGCACACGGCAGGCATTATATGCCAAATTTTAAAAAAGAATCTGTGTTGTGGCAATCAGCATGTCTTACACATTACAAGGTTGCAATAATCTTTTCAGCAAAATAGCATCTTGCTTTGATGTTGCTAATTGGAATTAAAAATTTTTTATTATATTTGACTTATAATGAGACCATTAGCATTAGGAAGTTATGTTTTTTTTTTTTCAATTTTCTGTTTATTTAGTGAGAGAGAGAGAGAGAGAGAGAGAGAACTCAAGTGCATGCACGACCAGGGGAGGGGCAGAGAGAGAGAGAGAGAGAATCCCAAGCAGGGCCTGTGCTGAAAGACTGGGGCTCTATCCCATGAACCCCGAGATCATGACCTGAGCCCAAATTAAGAGTCAGATGCTTAACTGACTAAGCCATCCAGGGGCCCCTAGTTATATGCTTGCATATTTTTAAGTAATATTATTAGTCAAACTTTAAGTCAACCATTGATGATATAGTTTTCCCCTTAAAAGAAGTGTCTTCATATTTAAGCTTGAAAAGTACTAATCTAAATTCCTGTTCAACAAGCTGATGTATTTTTGTTGACCTGTACAATGGCAGTCAGTCAAGAAAATATGGCTGCCTAGGTTCTAGCTAGAAGAAGGCGTTATTTATTGGATGATTTGGTCACCTGACTCTTTGGCTCTACTGGGGGTGCCTGTGATGTGACCTTCACTCCATGGAGGCCCCAGGAGTCAAACGTCAAAGTAAGTTTTTGTCAGCTGGTTATAGTTGTCTTCTGACTCTAGTCCCTGCTTCCTGCAGGTGGTTCCTCTGTCTATATGGGTCCAGGTAACCCACTGTCTTCGTTGGTTGCTGGTTTCGGAGATTTTTTTTGGTATGAGGTTGTTTTTTCCTTGTTTTTTTTTTTTAAGATTTTAAAAAATATTTATTTATTTCTAAGAGAGAGGGAGACAGAGCATGAGCAGGGAAGGAGCAGAGAGAGAAGGAGACACAGAATCTGAAGCAGGCTCCAGGCTCTGAGCTGTCAGGACAGAGGCCGATTCGGGGCTCAAACCCACAAAGTGTGAGATCACGCCCTGAGCCGAAGTCAGACTCCCAATCGACTGAGCCACCCAGGCACCCCGAGGTTGTTTTTTTCAAGGGAAAAAATATCAGATCTCTTTTTTGAAAGATAATTGTACTTTTAATGGTGAAAATATATAATCACATAGATACCATAAATTCAGTAATACTGTCAAATGGATCTTAGAATTTTAATCATTACAATAGCATTTACATGGTTTTTACAGACAGACCTTATGTGCATGAATGCTGCTGATTCAGTCTCCTGAGAAGGGTTGATGTGCGTAGGGATGCAAAGACCACCTGAAGTAATTCGTGGTCCACCAAGGGCACAAGGCCATGCGTTGGAACCACTGGTGTGGTTGTTACCACTTATAGTTTCAGCGAAGAAAATAAGCTCTCACCAGAGCGGACAATCACGGGACAATCACGGGCATTAACAGCTACCAGAAGGGCAGCTCCAACAGGTAGATAGGGGAATAACTGACAGTTGAAATGACTTCTTTGTAGGTCACCTGAGTTGTGTTTATATATGTGTGTGTGTGTGTGTGTGTGTGTACGTACATATATATATATATAGCAGATATATACATATGTTAAATTAATATATGTAAGTATATAAATATAATAAATAAATATATACGTTTTACATTCTACCATCATTCAGCTGCAGACCTGGGACAGAAAGATTTTTTTTTTCGGCAAGGCTTCGACAGATTTCCTTATTTCTGAAGCAGACACTAAGAGAGAGGACTTCAGGAAGCAGAAAACAAATTATTCATTAAAAAGAAACCCTCTTCCCCTCCCCAGTGTTACCGCCCTACAACGTACAACAAACAAAACTCAGGGTGGTGACATGATCTTTAAAAACTTTCTTGGGCTAGAAGAGGCAGCCAACTTTAGTAAAGTGGCTGAATTCCAGAGCGTTGACTGTTGTCAACCGAAAGAGTGAAAATGTTATCACCTGGGTAAGCCCCGATGACTGAGGCACTGATGAAACGTTCAGAAGCAAATCCAGTCACACCCACGTTTCAAGCAGCAGGGAAACCAGGTGAGACCAGTGTCTGAGAGAGGGCCCATTTTCTCCCCTTCTTTGGCAGCCCAGTAGAAAGAAGGAAGAATTGCATTAAAATGTAATGTTTGTCAATGGCTGTGATTAAAAAAAAAAAAGGGAGAAGCAGCAGGAAGGAAGGGGGACCTTCCCAGCCTGTGGCTGGCAAAGGTATGCAGCTATCTGAATGCATTGGCGCTGCGAGGGGCTGATTAGTTTGGAAGGCTGCCTACAGGTTAGCAGGCCTCATTTCAAATCTCTGACAGCAATATGTGTCGTTTCACGTTCCATCCTCACTCCTCATGTTCAACACAAACCGGGGTCACTCTATATATGGAAATCACTGTCTTCAGGGCAAAAAAATTAAAAAAGGTGAGATTGCCGCTTTAACCTCACTGGCCTCAGAAAATATGTTTTAGTCTGATACATTATACTAGTAGGAATTATTTATCAAGAAGATACAAGCTTGATATTTCAGAAATAATGAGATGTTCTGGTTTTGCAGCTGAAATTTTATGGTCCACAGAGCATCAGCTATGAATCCAGGGGAATGAAGTAAACTTGCAATGAATGATATACACCACGCAGTCAAAGAAAAATGGCCGTGGACAGGGTAATATGAAAGTTATAACACAGCACAAAGCTTTCTGTAGCCAAAGTTCCTTTGTTGCTAAGAGGGGAAATATATTTTTAGGAAAGATACAAAAAGGTCCACACATAAAAATCTTTCAGACTTTCCTCCCTGATATTTTATGTGGCAGATGTCCTACAGGACGAAGAAACGGTCATAAACATTACAGTCTATGGTTTACCTGAAATATTAAAAAGCTCACACAGCAAAATAATCTGAAAAGCCTCACGACCTGTAATCGTGTAACGCGAAAACTGTAGCAAGACTAACTTGTAGACACGGCAATTAGAAAATGAATAAAATATATGACAGTGCTTTTTAGAAATGTGGATTCTGCGTATATGTTTCTTGGTCCGATGGCCGTAGTGACGATAGGCCGTTTGTCATATTATATTTCCAGGACTTAAAAGGACCCCACCCCTCCTAGGAAATAACAGGAAAACACTAATGCAAAAAGGATGGTAACAAGCAGACGTCCACCAGACGATCTGGCACGGACAGTTCTTAGGTATCCTTCCCTACTCTGCTTCCAAATTCAGGTCTTTCCTGGTTCTAGAGCCATGGCCCAAGGTCGCTGAGACCACTCACAGTTCAACAGCACACAAAGTCAGGACTTGCTGCCCCTTCTCACTCCCGCCCCTCCCACTGCCTCCAAAGCCCGGCAATTTAAAGCATCAACTGGAGACTCCAGCCCCTTTGGGATCTTTAGCCAACAAGTCTAATCATGAGGGCTCTTGGTCCCAGCACACAGCTTCACAATGCATGCTTCTCGGCACAGAATCTTAGAAAATAAACATCAATAATTTAGAACCCTTTGCAAACATAATTACCCAAAGTACCAGGTTTTAAATCAGCTTCTTAGAGACCTGTGCATTTTCCCTGTCAGTCAAGGTCACCAAAAAGCATTAATTAAATGCTTCAGGGTACGAGTTGCTGCGTTAGGCTGTGTGGAGGGTATCAAACAAAAGAATCTCTGTGCATCTCATATTCTCAGCTGTAAAAACTTGTACTTCTCAGAGATGTTATGAGAAACGAGTGAATATAGGCTGAGCACTCCAGACAGGGCCTGGCACATTATGTGCAATAAAGTAGAGAGCCTTGTTAGGTATGGTCACTTCCTTATTCTGACAAAAATGGTTAGTTGTCCCCAATATCTGTTCTTTCTTGGTAACAAAGTACCTGGTTTTTAACTGGCCACATGGAATCAGGACAATTTTTCCCAACCTCCTTGGTGTCTAAGTGTGGCCACGTGTTGAGCCAATGGCTTATAGAAGTATCACTTACAATAGGTGCTTTTAAAGGGTTCCTTACTTCTTTCTGCTGTCTAGAATGTGGCTGTGATGGCTGGAGCTCAAGCAGCCATTTTGGACCATCAGGGGAAAGCAACAGGTTTGAGTAAAGGAGTACACACAAGGAGTCTGGGACCATGCCAACTTTACAAAATTGCTTTACTAGCCCTGGACTTCCTACCTCTGGGGTTCTTCATATTGGAGAAATAAAGTTCTATTTTGTTTAAGCCACTGTTACTTTGGGTTTAGATCACATGCAGAAAAACCCTTTTGAGATTAAATGTTCTCTAAACTTTTTTAAGTGGAAAAGCAGCTTGCTGGAGAGGGCATCAGAGTGCTATGCATACCTGTTGTGGCAGATACTGCAAAACGATAAGGCCTTGGCTGAGACAGACATTTGTATGTTCGTACATAAAATAATATTTAACACGCCAGGCATTTGTAAGTTGAGAATTCCCGGATTTCATTTTAACCTTTCCTTCCTTAAAAAAAAAATTGATGGTCATGAACCCTGTATTCACCTGGTGGGAGTCCTAACCCTGTACAATGAGTGCCAGGCTATATGGGGATAGCAAGCTTTAAGAAACATTGAAACCATTTCTCTTGCAGAAAACATTCTTTTTGACTGCATAAAGAGGTAGAAGTGTGTGGTTCATCAATGACCATTGCACAGTTCAAGGATCACCCGGATATATTTTAATCACAAATTTTCACACTGTACTTTGGATTGCCAGATGTTTTCCACACTGCAAGAAACTTGACTTAAAGATGCTTAAAGTTGTGTCATATATTATTTGCATGTATACTCTTGGAATTTTAATGGTGATCCCTTACATCTTAGATTTTGCATTTGATCGTGCAGGTTTTTTTTCAACATGTTATTTAAAAGATAAGTCATATTTTGCTTCCTGCTACAGGTATGAGGGGCAGCTTATCTAATACCTACTGGACGTCCATTAACTGCAATTTTATTTGGGAAACAAATTATTTTTTGTCCCCCAATTATTGATGTGTCCCCCAATTAAGGGACATGTTTCCATTTCCCAGATCCTGAGAAGATACGAGTGGCCACATGACACAGTCTTGTCCAACTAGGAGTGAGTGCATATCTGATGGGGAAAAGGTGAGAAGTCTAGCTTTTTCTTGCCTCAATTGTTAATGCGGTGTCCGGAGCTGTAGGAGCCATTGCCTCAGGTGACAAGCATGAAGAGAAAAGCCTGCATCCTACAGAGGGTAAAACAGAAAGGCACAGAGTCTGGTTTCCTCAGAACATCAGTTAGAAGATGAACAAGCATCTTCAATTGTCTACCTCCAAACTTCTGTTCATGGACAAAAAATAGCCCTCCACCGTTAACTGGATTTTTGTTACTTATGGCCAAAGACATTTCTAACTGATATACTCTGAAGCAAATGAAACAAATATGAAAAGAACCCCGAATTCCATTTTTAAATCACTCCACACTCAAGATGTGTACCAGTGAACATTTTTAATGATTTTAGTAGAAGATTTTGAACTTAACACATGTATTTCTCCTCCCACTCCCAGATCCCAATAAATTAAAGAAATGTTTAAGAATTTAAATGTTTATTTATTTTTGAGGGAGAGAGAGAGAGAAAGTGGGGGAGGGGCAGAGAGCGAGAGGGACACAGAGAATCCCAGGTAGGCTCTGAGCTGTCAGCACAGAGCCCGATGCAGGACTTGAACTCATGAGTTGTGAGTTCCGAACCAAAACCAAGAGTCAGACACTTAACTGACTGAGCTACCCAGGTGCCTCAAGAAATTTTTTAAGAGTGTAATCCCAAGCAATGAAGAGAAACTGAAGGGGCTCCTAAGTGGATGAAAGACTGAAAATATTTCTGGACGAAAGAGTGAGTGGAAAATACCGACCAAGACTTAACGCAGAGGAGGCTGCTGTCCGCAACATACATGGAAGACATAACAGCAAGGAGAGAGGAACCAACCTGGTAGAATCTTGGGGCGACGTCATACCTGAGTGAGGCATTTACAAAAGAGGGCCGTTGTGAGAGGGGTGATTTGCAGGGAATTAATTATTGGTATGTATTCACTTTCCTCGAGAAGTCCCCCAGCTGACGAACACTGCCCATGCACATCGAATCCCCACAAACCTTCCCACGGCCTCATTTTTAAAAATGAAGTCAATCAAGAATCGCTAGACATTTGAAAGAGGTTTAACAAGCCAAAGATAAACAGAAAAACTGATCAGAAGAAGACAGAAGAGAAATGCACTCAGAAAACAAGCAACGTGTCATAAAAAGAAACAGAGAGGTCTTGAGGATTAAACTCTTGAGTGTTGAAATGAAAATACTGACTGGACATTTGAAGGACACTTGGAGAACAAAAAATCGAAGAAGAAAAAAGGTAAAACCAAATTCTGAAACAAGAAATGTAAGAGAAAGAATAAGGATATGGGGCACTAATTCTGAGGAGCCGACATACAGCTAATAAGAGTTCCAAAAAAAGGAAGTACAGATAAATTGGAGGTGAGGAAATTAGCAAAATAATAATAACGACAAATCAGAGAAATTTCCTGGAGCTAAGAGAGACACAAATCTTCAAATTGAAAGGGACTACTGAGTACTAAATAGGCTGTTTAAAAAATTCCCACACTTAAACAATCATTATAAAATTGCAGGATGGGAAGAATAATAGCATATATTTAAAAGTTCTAGTGAGAACGAAATAGACTCCTTACAAAAAACCAACAATTAAACTATCATCAGACTTATCAGCAGTCTGGAGGCTCAGAGACCATGGGCAGTGCCTTCAAAGAAAAAATGCATTTTAATGGATTTATGTATCCAGCCAGAGGAGAGCAGACCCATAAAAACTTGTGATTTATTTTTCATACACTCCTCTTTGGGAAATTATTTGAGGATATAGTCCAGTAAAATGAGAGAGTAAACCCAAAAAAAGAAGACATGGGGTGCAGGCAACTGTAGACTAATCCAGAAAAGCAAAGAAAGGAAGTTCCAGGAAGACAGTCATGCAAGAGGCTTAGAAAGTAATCAATCCAGACTCATGCAGGTGGATGAAGGCTTCCCTGAAGAAGGTCTAGGGGATGAAGGGATTCCATTGGATGGCAGATAAATTGAGACTTTGGAAGAGCTTGAGGATTTACTGAAGGTACAGAATGCAAGAGATAAAATGACACTGAAAATTTCAGGGGAGAAAAAAAAAAACATATAAGCAAGCCATGGTCCCAATTTGAAGGAATCGGTCCTGACTAGCAAAGAAAATCAGTTGATTTGTAAAAAGAAAAAAAAAACAAAAAACAACCCAACCAACCAACCAAACAAACAAAAACAAAAACAAAACAAAGAGAATAAAATTGAATTCAAGTAATGGATAGAATGAGTAAAAAGCTTGAAAAATATTAAGAATATTTTATGAACGGATGTGATTCTTCTCTCAACTAGAAACAAGAGTCAGTCAGAATCTCATGGAAAATCAAAAAGCTGTGCAAAGCCTGATGGGACTCCAAAGCAAATAGGACTATAGCAAACTTTTCAATAAATAATGGAGTTTAATAAAGATGATTCTATTCTGGGGGCACTTGGGTGGCTCAGTCATTTAAGCGTCTGACTTTGGCTTAGGTCATTATGTCACAGTTTGTGGGTTCGAGCCCTGCGTCGGGCTCTGTGCTGACAGCTCAGAGCCTGAAACCTGCTTCAGATTCTGTGTCCACCTCTATTTCTGTTCCTCCCCCCCTCATGCTCTGTCTCTGTCTCTGTGTCTCTCAAAAATAAATAAACATTGAAAAAAAATTAAAAACAGAAAATGATGATTCCATTTTGACAGTGGAATGGGGGTCATCACTTCAGAACTATAGAGAAGGAAATACAGTTATATCGCAACACTTGAATCTGCAGTGAATACTATTCACGTACTGACCTTGTTTTTTGGGGGCCATTTTGATTTTGAAAAACATAGTGTGACTAACGGAAATTGGGAAGTAAACGTTGGGGAGGAGAGCTGGGGAGAAGCATAGGGGGTCTGATATTCTCACCTTACACGCCTGGGAGTTCAGACGTACTGTCTCTGGTTGACAGAATGAGAATGTGAGTTGAAGCATATTTGGTAATTTACAAAGGCAAACAGAAAAAATAAAACATGGTGCTAGTAAAACAAGGAGAGTAGGGGTTTAAGTGAAGCCAAATCTGTTTGAATGGTAAAGAATTGAAAGTAGGGACTGTTTGACCCCCCCTCCCCCTCACCATGGTGGGAGGTAGCCGGGGTGGGGAGAGTTGGTCAAGGAACTATTTTTCCACTATAAGCTATTTCTACTATTCACTTTTTTTTTTAGTCATATGCATGTATTACTTTTATTTTAATTAAAATTCTTTCCACATAGAAATTTGCCACAGGAATTGAAACAGATTATCATATCAATTTAAATGAACTTAAAGCAATAGATTATTTGCTATAAAAATATTTTCATTGGTTGAGGGTGTTTCCCCAAGGGGAATGAATATTATTTCAAAGAAATCAACTTCTTCATAAAGAATATTTTTCAATAGTAACGCTATCCAACTTTTAATGACTTAATTTTAAAAAGGAGATTTCTCATTGTTGGCTGGATTCAAAGCACTGGGAGTACAACCTGGAGATTTCCCAAAAGGAAACCATCTCTTTAGATGTTTGGGTCTTTCTTACATGGTTTCAGAAGGAATCTGTTGGCCAAAAGATTTGGTCTCCCCCAAATCTAAGTATACCATTAAGTAACACAAAACTAGATTAAATGTAAATAATTCTTGCTTTAAGGCAATCAGCCTTGCATGTGAGTTTAAAACTTGCAAATGTTCTTTGCTTTAGAAGAGTGTGGAAAGAAGCCTAACTTTCTCTAGAATTCTCTCTCGCGCCGTCCTCTAGCCTTCATTACCTGGCAAGCACCTAGTCACATTTCAGGATTCGGCTCACCTAATCTTGATGTCACAATCCCTTTGTAGTCTCACTCTACCCTATACATACGTCTGTCACCATGTTGTTTGCACATTTGTCCTACCAAGAAGTAGACAGAAAGCACTTATGAGGTTCTTCATTTCCAGATCTCCTAGCCATGTTTCTATATCCCCGTTATATGTCTCTCTTGTACCACTTAGTGACAGTAGCCCAGTTAATAATCTGTGGATGGATAGAGAAATCCCCTGTTCTGTCTGGAACTATTTTTGACTTGTTTTGCACATCCTAAATACTCAATGCATTTGTTACTTTTTTAAAAAAATGCATTAGTAGAGGGGCGCCTGGGTGGCTTGGTCGGTTAAGCGTCCGACTTCGGCTCAGGTCATGATCTCACGGTCCGTGAGTTCGAGCCCCGCGTCGGGCTCTGTGCTGACAGCTCAGATCCTGGAGCCTGTTTCGGATTCTGTGTCTCCCTCTCTCTCTGCTCCTCCCCTGTTCATGCTCTGTCTCTCTCTGTCTCAAAAATAAGTAAACGTTAAAAAAAATTTAAAAAAAATGCATTAGTAGGAAAAGGTGTAGCTACCAAAGGGGCAGAGGGAGAAAAGAGAAGTGTTAAGTTGTCAACTAGGGGCACTGCCTAGACAGCATTTTCACATTACCTTCTATTCCCTACTTTCCCCTCTTCCATTATTTTCTCATTTCCCTTCTTCCTTATTTCCCACCTAATTCCGCAAATGGATTGGAAGCGATGCACAATAAGACGCATATAATGTAAAACAGAAATGGCAAGAGTACGACAGTTTTACCACAACCAGGAAATGTATATCTCTTTATTCTACAAATATTTATTGATCACCTCACGTTCCAGACAATGGGTTTGGCATCGGGGACAAAAAGATGTATGACCCGGATCACATGGAGATTACATTCTAGTGGAACAAAATTCTTTCAGTAATTAAATGGCAAATTTGGTTCTAAAATTTCAAAGCACAAAGAAAAAGGACAACACTTTAGAATAAGCTCTTTCCATTTTGTATGATAAAATGTTTGGGAAAGACTAGTTCCCTCAGCCATGTACATCAAGAAGATTAAGTAAGAAAGTGCATATGACATGAAAGCATAGACAAATGTTAGTTATTACATAAAATATGTTAAATAGGGGCGCCTGGGTGGCTCAGTCGGTTGAGCGTCTGACTTCAGCTCAGGTCATCATCTCACAGCTCGTGAGTTCGAGCCCCGCATCGGGCTCTGTGCTGACAGCTCAGAGCCTGGAGCCTGCTTCGGATTCTGTGTCTCCCTCTCTCTCCGCCCCTAACCCACTCGCATTCTGTCTCTGTCTCTCTCAAAAGTAAATAAACATTAAAAAAATTTTTTAAAAACATGTTAAATAATGTTTTAGCAATAGCTTTGCTGAGTATATTGAAGTATACTTCATAAAGACCCAATGGCTGGGTATAATGTAAACCTCTGAGAGCTTAGCTGTAGCTCTTGGGAAAGGGGAGGGAGACCCCAATTGACTGACATTAGGTCTCTACCACTCTCACGAAACGAGGACTTAAAATAAAAATTAAGCTTATAGAGAAAATAAAATTCAATGCATTCCTAAGTTTGTGGACTGAATCGTCCTGATACATGTCGGGGCTGGTTTGGGATTGCTGAGGATCCTTGTACAGTACATCACTATCCGCACCGAGGACTGATTACAAACCCTAGAATTAGAGCCAGGTCACTTGAACAATGGCCCTGCAGTGAAGAAGAATTGGAAAACAGAGACAATTTGGACTCTTGGAACTCACTTCCGGGGAACCGTTCTGAGACAGAGTTTGCAGGAATACTAAGGGGGTTATAAACTTTTGGGTAAAGACACAGTTTGGTCAGTAGATGAAAAGAAGAGAATGTATGTGTTAAGCCCTTCTAGAATTCGGTGACAGCATTGAGATCGTGGATTCCAAGGACTATGCCTAGAAAACGAGCATCACCACTGTAATAGAATTTGACTCCATGTCTTGACTGCTGGCAGCTTTTAAATCTCACTCCTTCTATCTCTCTCTCCCACATCTGGAAAAGCTGATGAGACAGTATGGGTGCACTCTCCTTTGGTGCTGGCAAGAAGTCACATTACAAGTGGAACGCTTGCCCCATCCCCAAACTACCATAACCCCCCAAGTCAGTCTCCTTCCCCTTCTCTCTTAAGAACTCCCAAACCACTGTAGGGGCCAGAAAAAAGAAACAACAACAAGAAAATAAAATTCAATCCAATGAGCAAATGGGCAGCAGAATAAAAGAGAAAAAATAACAATCAAACATATTTAGAAAACATAAAATAAGATGGCATGAGTAAGCCCAAATATATCAGAAATCACAATAAATATGGAGGAATCAACTTTCTCTGTTACTTGAAAGGAATTTTCAGAGTAAAAAAAAACATAATCTTGTTCTATGTTATTTATTAAAAGTACATCTTTTAAACAATAAATGGGAGTGCCTGGGTGGCTCAGTGTGTTAAGCATCCAACTTGGGTTCAGGTCATGATCTCACAGGTCATGAGTTTGAGTCCCTCATGAGTCGGGTGAGCTCAAACCCTGCTTTGGGCTCTGCACTGGCAGCACGGAGCCTGTGTGTGATTCTCTCTCTCTCTGCCCCTGACCTACTCGGGCCCCCCCTCAAAAAATAAAGAAAAATAAACAATAAATGAAGGAGTTGAAAGTAAATTTTGTGGCAAAATATATAATAGACAAATAGAAGAAAAATAAAATGATGTAGCAATATGTCAGATCAAATCAAATTCAATGTGAAGCATTAAATGGAAGAAAGAAAGAAAGATGCTTCATATTGTATAAGTACAATCAACCAAAAGACGGAATGACCTTAAATCTTTTTGGTATCAAATGATACATCTTCCAAACGTATAAGTCAAAAACTGGTAGAAATATAGGGAGAAGTATGACAAATTCACATTCACTATGTGATTTTTCTGGGAAAATCCATTCGTGACTTGAGCATAAGACTGATACCCGGTTTTATACAGGATTTGGGGAAGAAGGGTGATGTTCAGTGATTGGTGGGTTTTTCCCAAAATGGAGGTGTTTAGAAATTGTTTGACCTTTAGCTATGACAGTATGGGTGGATACTCTGGTGGGACTGTTGCTGATTGACTGATAAGAAATGTGTCCATTAAAAAATGTTTTTATCTTTATTTATTTGCATTAAGGTTTATTCATTTAGAGAGAAAGAAAGAGAGGAAGAGAGCACGAGTAGGGGAGTGGCAGAGAGACACAGAGAGTGAGAATCCCAAGCAGGCTTCGCACTGTCAGTGTGGAGCCCGACACGGGGCTCAAACTCACAAATGGTGAGATTAAGACCTGAGCTGAAATCAAGAGGTGGAAGCCCAGCCGACTGGGCCACCCAGTTGCCCCCCCCCTTTAAATGTTTATTTATATTTGAGAGAGAGAGAGAGAGAGAGAGAGAGAGAGAGAGGATGAGTGGGAGAGGAGACAGAATTTGAAGCAGGCTTCAGGCTCTGAGCTGTCAGCACAGAGCCTGACATGGGGTTTGAACTCATGAGCTGTGAGACCATGACCTGAGCTGAAGTCAGACGCTTAACTGACTCAGCCACCTAGACACCCTGTTTTAATTTTAATTTTAATTTTAATTTTAATTTTAATTTTAATTTTAATTTTTGAGAGAGAGTGAGCATGTAAGCAGGGGAGAGGGTTAGAGGGAGAGGCAGTGAGAATCTCAAGTAGGCTCTACGCTCAGCATGGAGCCTGACTGCGGACTTGATCCTACAAGGTGAGATCACGACTTGAGCAGGAATCAAGAGTCACAGACACGTAACTGACTGAGCGCCCCAGAAATGTGTCCATTAGAGTGAAGCTGTTGTTGAGACACTGATTTTCAGAAGCCCCTTTACTGATGCAAAAGTGTGATCAATCAATTAGGATATGTATAAACCCAGTTCTGGTGCTTTTTGCTATCAATCCAAGGAAGACATTATTAAGGTTAATGGAAGTGACATTGTGAAAATGGAAAGACATAGCAATAGAGAGAACCCGGCTGAGACAGAATCAATGGGGTGTGATTAGATAGGAAAGCAGGAGTCAAAGAGGACTCTGTGATTCCAAGTACCAGTGGCTGCACAAGAGACATGGGCAGTCAGAAGGATGAGATGATATGGAGAAGAAGACAGATTCTCCTTCATGAAAAGTGTGGGAGACGAGCCACGGGCCACGCCGCTATCAGGCCTAGTGATTGGGAGTGAGATCTCGCCAGTGCATGTGTGTGTGTGCGCGGGTGTGAGCGTGTGTGAGCACACGCATGCATGTGTGTGTAGGAGATTTCCGTACTAAACTGACAGTTGAATAACAAGAGTCAGTGTGTGAGTAGAGAGCTTCAGATAGAATTTTGGGGACCTATGTTGAGGGGGTAAGGAAAGAAAGCAGAGTCATACAAAGACATGGGAGGAACTTTAGAAACTTAAGAGGAGACCCAGGGAAGTGTATCAGAGGCAAAACCTAAAAAGAAGGTAGGAAGTGTCGGTGATGTCAAAGGCTGTAGCAAGATGGACTAACGTGAAGATAGGTATGTGGGGACTGGGTCATTTGAATAGGAGGTAATCTACATGAGATCGTCTAGGGGGATAAAGCCCAAATGCAAGGTTGAAGAGACATAAGGAGAAATGAAATGCAAGTGTAGGATACCTTTTAAAGACAGCAGTGGAAGTAGGATCGCAGTAGGACGGAAGTGTCCAGGAAAAGATTTTTGGAACGGAGTAGGCAGAGCCAGGGAAAAGGGAGAGATTGAAGATGCTAGAAAAAGAGAACGCAAAGTTGGTAGAGAAAATTTCTGGAGATGGTAGGAGGCGTGTTGTATGCTAAAGGGGGAAGGGCGCCTCTTCTCCAGAAAAGAGTGAATGAAGCATTTCTAATGATGTAGACATAAAGGCAGAGGTACAGATGAGGGAAATTAAGGAACTTGGAATTGAGTGGTGTTGATTTCCTCTGTGATAGGTGAATTTATGCAGAAAGAGTCATGAGGTGAAGGCCAAATTCTAAGTTCAGAGAGAAATGGCTTAAGGATAGAAATGCAATTAGAAGCGAATTACAAGAAGAGCTCAAAGCGTTATCAGCTACGAAGCCAGAGCGAATGGGTACAGAAAACGTGGTATCTACACACAAGAGAATAGTACTTGGCTTTGAAAAAGAAGGCCAGCCTGCCATTCGTCACAACACGGCTGGACCTGGAGGACATTATGGTGAGTGAGTCAGACACAGAAAGACAAATACCGTATGACCCCATTTTTATGTCGGATCTAAGATGGTCAAATACGTACAAGTGGAGAGCAGAACAGGGGTTGTCAGGGGAGGAGGAGAGGGGGAGTGTCGGTCAAGGGGCACAGAGTTTCCGTTACGCAGAGGAACAAATTCTGGAGATCTGATGGGTAGCATGGCGATTATCAGTAATAATATCATACCGTGTACTTGAAATTTGCCCAGAGCGTAAATCCTAAGTGTTCTCATCTCATAAAAAGCAAAATGGCAACTGTGTGAGGTGATGGCCATGTTAATTAGCTTACTGGTAGTGATTGTTTCACAATGTGTACATATATCACATCAGGAAGTTGTACATCTTAATATATACAATCAAAAATAAGAGTATTAAGAGCAGTATTAGTGGCAGATGACATTGTATAGATTGTACTGTCTCATCTGAAAACCTCAGCAGTCTGGATGAGATCAGGCTGGAAACAGGGAAGGTGGACCTGCCCAGCAGAAGGTCAAGGTGAAGGAGGTTGTGGGGGGGTGAAAGGGAGTCTATTGCAGAGACCGATCAAGAAGTCAAACAGGGTAGGCATCAGGGGTGAGGCCAAGGAAGGCAAATATTCTGGCAGAATGGAGAGGGACTGAGGGACTAGGTGAATGGGTACAGACAACATGGAAGGACCCGGCTGTGGTGATGAAGGGGAAGCACTGAGTTCAAGATCTCGGGGATGGGACAAACTGACCTGAATCGAGGTCCTCTGTGTGGTAACATCGTGAGCATTGGAAACCCTTTGGAGAGGAAGGTTGCAGCGTTGAGTTGATGAGCCAACACGACGCCCACGTGTTGCAGAGAAGGCTTGTCAGTGAGGGGGAGGATGTCACCAACAATGAGGAGAGCATAGGAGGGGAGAGGAAGATGAGCCAGGGCCGACAGACAGATGGTCTAAAAGATCAATAATGACTGTGATGTGGACAGAGAGGAGACATCGATGAGCAGTGGTGATAGAAACCCACAGGAGACCAGCCTCTGGTCAGAGAGTAGAGCCTCGCACTGGTTCCCGCAGGAATCTTTGTGGATGCCACTCTTCTACTGAGTTCACAGGCCAATGAGAATGAAGAGTGCTGGGGCTTCGGGGGGTTGCCCCCGAGTTAGTGTCTAAAACCCGTCTCCCTCATTGGCGTCCTATTGCATATGGCTATTCAGTCAGAGCTTCATTTGCCCGAAGCCCAACACAGAGGTTTCTGCCTTTGCTAAAAAGCCTCGCAGGGAGGCTGCACATAATCAGTCACTAAACATAATCATTCACACTGACTGCCCATGGATCTTTGATAGGATGCAATGGAAACAACACGCGGGGCACGATGGCATGAAAGGATAGAGGGTGGAATGCCTCCCGAGGAGGAAAGGGATGTGAAGGGGAAGGCAGTATGAAGTCAGGCCCAGTTGCCTGGCCTGGAAAAGCAGGTTTTGCAGGGCTTAGGAAGAGCAGGTGCCACGCAGAGGCTGAGTGCAAGGATGCTTGGGATTGGACTTTGGAGAGCTTGGTATCTTATGGTGATACCAGAATCAGTCCCTTGTATTTATAATACTGGCTTAGGATGCCACTACTTGAGATGGCAGTAGATGGCCTGCATCTTCAATTGCATATGGCAGCACTCTCCAATAGAGGTAGAATTCAAGTCACACAGGTGAACCACCTATGCCGTTTAAAATTTTCTAGTAGAGGGATGCGTGGGCGGCTCAGTCGGTTAGGCTTCTGACTTCGGCTCAGGTCATGATCTCACGGTTTGTGAGTTCGAGCCCCGCACCAGGCTCACTGCTATCAGCACAGAGCCAGCTTCAGACCCTCTGTCCCTCCCCTGCTCTCTCTCTCTCTCTCTGGTGTGTGTTCTCTCTCAAAAATAAACATTAAAAAAAAAAAAAGAGTAAAATGAAACAGGGGCAATTAATTTTGACAATATATTCTATTTAATCCAGTATAACCAAAATATCATTTCAACACGTAATCAAACTTTAAAAAGTGCTGAGGTATTTCATACTTTTTTATTGTACTATCTCTTTGAAATCTAGTATGCACTTTATACTCATAGCACATCGCAATTCGGACTGGCCACTGTTCAAGTGCTCAGTAGCCCCATGTGGCTGGTGGCTACCGTGTTGGGTGGCCCAGGTATGTGTTTTAAGACTCACCTGTGTCAAAGGGGCAGTACGGATAACATGTGTCTTAGGATATTAGGAAGGGGCAGAGATTAATGAAGGCTGATCGTGTCAGGCTGGGTGGTTCTTTATGGAATTTAGGATGGGGTTTAAAATCTGGATGGGGGGCAGGGAGACGAGAATGGGCCATTTCAAGGCAAAATGCCTTTGGGAATATTGAGATATGGGAGAGAAGGGAAGAGTAGAAAGCTCCACCATCTAAGGAGAATGGGAGGAGAGAGAACAAGAATCGACCCAGTGTGTGATTGCAGAAAGCAGCACATCACTGCCAGACATCCTTACAGTTGTCACCTCTCTGGGTGTGGTTCCCCTGCCCAAATATCACACCAAAGTCCCCTCCCTCTGTCTCCCCATTGTGACTATACACAGCAAGGCCGGCCTGAATTGCATTTATAAAATGTTGATTATCTAGAACTGGCTTTTAAATGTTCAGATTTGTCCTTCACTCCACAGCTTTTGATCCTGCACCCAGCAGCATTTTACGAGGGTCTGGGGGTGGGGGTGCTGGTGGGGGGACGGAAAGAAAATGTCCTCACAAAACAAAAACAGTATTTTCAGAATTGCACTCTGCTGCTTTCAGACTGTTTCCATCAACCCTCTTATTCATTTTGATTTATTTCTATCCATAAGCAGACTAACGCTTCTCTATGCTTTTATTGTTCTTCAAGAATAGGCCTTCTATTGGAGGAAAATAATGTCTCTACGACCACCACTTTGCTCAATGCAGATCTTCATTAATCTGCAGCCACAGAACAGGCTTTTAGCAGCGAGCACTTGGATGGGAATTGAATTTGATATTGCATTATGGTTCTGGGGCATTTCACAATAGACTGTGTTCTTTTCTGTGTCTGAGCACAATCAGAGAGACCCAATTAAATAATTTGGTGCAATAATGGAGAACAAAGGAGTATGAGGGCTTAAAGTGAGGGCTTCAGCATTTGTATTCTCTCTTTTCTGTATCATGTTAATTAATTTGCCTCAAAACCAAATGAAAGGACACAATATGGAAGACCATCGCTCATCGACAACGTGTAGACACTTTAAATGCAGATACCAAGCCAAATGGACTCTTAAGGAAAGGCCAGCGCACTACTGGGCTAGGGCTGCTGTAGTAGAGCACACCCAACTCGGGGGCTTAAAACAGCACAAATGATTCCTTCAGAGTTCTGGAGGCCAGAAGTCCCAAATCAAGGTGCTAAGCAGGGCCATGCTCCCTCTGAGACTCTGGGGAGTCTTCCTCGCCTCCCCCAGCTTCTGGTGGAGCAGTCGATCCTTGGCATTCCTTGCTTCTAGCTACAGCACTCAGTCCCTGCCTCCATGGTCACCTGGCCTTCTCCCTGGGTGTCCCTGCCTTCACCTGGCATTTTCCTCTCTTTGCAAGGACACTGGTCATATTGGATTAGGGCCCATACTAATGACCTCATCTTTATTTGATTACTTCTGCAAAGACCCTATTTCCAAATGAGGTCACATTCACAGGCGAACGTGGGGTTAAGACTTCAACACATCTTTTGGTGAGGACACAGTTGACCCCATAACAGGCAGTCTCTGAATTTTCAGGTAAAAAGTGAAGTGTTTTTTTTTTTTTAAAGGAAGGAAAGGAGGGGAGAGAGTGAAGAGAGAGGGAGGCAGAGGATCCAAAGTGGGCTCTGCATGGTAGCAGTGAGCCCGATGTGGGGCTCAAACTCACAAACCGTGAGATCACGCCCTGAGCTGAAGTTGGGCCCTTAACTGACTGGACCACCCAGGTGCCCCGAATTTTTACTCATGCTCATGCTGAATGATTCCCTGCTTGGTCCAAGTGACAGTCTTTCTGCCTGTGCTGTTGAGAAGACCAAGCCCTGGAGCGGCACAATAGTATTTTCTAGTAAATAATGTGACTTTAAAATATAGCCAGGGATGTGAAAATGAACACTGTCCCAGAGGACAGTGACCTGGTCAGACCCAGACTTTGTAGAGCTGCTATCAAATACCTCCAACAAAAGTACCCTGGGAACTTTAACTCTAAAAGTTGACTTTTTCTAAGGCTGTTTTGGGCACCTAAAAATGAGTATTGTCATTGCAATGGGTCTCCAGTGCCAGGAGAACTAGGTAGGAGAGTTTCATCTTTTTTAAAAAATTTATTTATTTATATTTTTAATTTTTTTTTTCAACGTTTATTTATTTTTGGGACAGAGAGAGACAGAGCATGAACGGGGGAGGTGCAGAGAAGAGAGGGAGACACAGAATCGGAAACAGGCTCCAGGCTCCGAGCCATCAGCCCAGAGCCCGACGCGGGGCTCGAACTCCCGGACCGCGAGATCGTGACCTGGCTGAAGTCAGACACTTAACCGACTGCGCCACCCAGGCGCCCCAAAAATTTATTTATTTTTGAGAGAGACAGAAAGAGAGAGAGAGGGCGTACAAGCGGGGGAGGGGCAGAGAGCGAGGGAGAGAGAATTCCAAGCAGGCTCTGTGCTGTCAGAGCAGAGCCTAACCCGGGGCTCACTCTCATGACTGTGAGATCATGACCTGAGCCAAAATCAAGAGTTGCACGCTTAACCGACTGAGCCACCCAGGTGCCCCGCAAATTTCATCTTGCTGCATTCATTAGCTCTGTTATTGATCAGAGGTACAACATACCCTTCTGCAAACTCTGTCCTGGGTTTCTGCTGAATAGCATAAAATATACACCTAACAAAGGATGGCACTAAATGAGCATGGATTTAGTTACGTGATGTAAGTATGTCTGTCGTCATGTACTAAGCAGTACATTGGTCTAACTTCCTGTCTCAGACCTGAATAGATGACACCTCTTTGTTCAGGCCACTCCACAAGTGCATATATCTAAAACTTAGTTAACTTAATGGTCATCATTTCTGTTGTCAGCAAAGGAGAAATGATCATTAAATTGGAGGTAAGTGAACATATTCATTAGATAGCCCGGCAGTAAAGGGATCCAGATGGGATTTATCAGGTAAAGCTGTAGCTTAGAGCTCGCAGGGTCTTGGGTTCATGCAGGTTCACTTCTCAGGGGGATCCAGTTCTAGTTATTTTATAAAAGAAAAGGGCAGCAGGGGAGGGGTTACGTGGTTCCAGATGGAGTCTCACGCCTGTGACCCAGACACAAGAAATAGCACATTAGATCTTGGAAGGACGAAGTGGGGAAGGTGGGTGCTGGCTCTTGCCTGGAGCCCCAGGTCATTTCCAGTGGCTGGCCCGGCCCTGATTTGGGATTTGGTTCTAGCCCGCTTTGAAGTTCAGCTCGGGTGCTGGGGCCAAGAGAGTAGAAAGCTGAGGAAGACTGGAGAGGCAAAGCCGAAGGCTTCGGGGTCAGACCCAGACCTGCATTCAGGCAGCTCCTCACACATGTTCCGTAACGGGTAACCTGGACAGGCTACTTAGTACCCCTGAGTCTAAGTTTCTTCATCTGTAAAATGGGATTCATAGACCATTTGGTGGGATGATATGTGTACCCAAGCAGATTAAAACTGCCCCATAAATATTAAGTTTTCCAAGATTACCCCTCCGAGGGTCACCAGCGGCTGTCAAGCTGCCGGCCCTTCCTTGCTCATTTTAGAGGACTTCCCTCGAGCGACGCTTCCAAACATTCGTACATCATGGCACACACGAAGATGAAAATATTGGCGCAGCACCCTGGAGTAAACACGTGATACTGCTCGCAGGCCACCCTGTGGGCTGAGGTCCAGGCAGCAGTACATTTCAGGAGGGCCCCAGGAGAGTCTAATGTGTTGCCCACAGCGACATCGACTGAAGGTGCATGGAATGAGGACAGGTCCTGAAACTCTGGGCAAGACATGATTTTGTAGAAGTCAAAGGATTCAGGTTCAAATAGTGTATAGGGAACATCAGCCCCAGAAGTTATTTTGAAAACTGATTTAGTATTTTTTTGGCATTTATTAAATTGTGGTAAAATAGATGTAAGGTTCACCTCTTTAGCCATTTTCAGCATACAATTTAATGGCATCAAGAACCTTCACAGTGGTTTGCAACCACCACCACTCTCCATTTCCGGAACTTTATCATCACCCAACACAGAAACTCTATACCTATTAAATAGTAACTCCCCACGCCTCCCCACTCCAGCTCCCCACTTCTCCCCACTCCAGCCCTTGGCAACTACCATTCTACTGTCTGTACGAACTAATCATTCTAGGTACCTCGTGTAGCAGAATCATAGAGCATTTGTCCTTTTGTGTCTGCCTTAGTTCCCTTAGCACAATGTCCTCATGGTTCACTCATGTTGTGGCACTGCAGTCCTTTTAAGGGCAGAGTAATACTCCATGGCATATGTATACAGCACCTCGCTCACTCATTCACTCATTGGTAGACCTTTGAGTTGCTACCACCGTTGATTATTGTGGATAATGCTCCTATGAACACTGGTGTGTAAATATTGTCTGGGTTTCTGCTTTCAATTCTTCTGGATATATGCCCGGGAGTGGAATTACTGGGTCATATGGCAATTCTCTGTCTTGATTTCGGAGGACCCGCCGGGTGGTTGTCCGCAGCACCTGCACTTAACGCTCCCAGCCCTGCGTGGAGGTCTTGATTTCTCCGTGTCTTTGTTAATAGCCACCTTGATGGATGCGAAGTGGTATCTCATTGGGGTTTGGATTTGTATCTATTTAGTTTTAGTGCTCACAATAATCCTCCGAGGTGAGCATTATCCGCCCCTGACTTTAGTGATATGGGAACTGAGTCAACAAACCTGTCGAGGGTGACTTAAGACAGTGGAATGACAGGACCAGGCTATGTAACCGCGTCATCTACAATGGAAGTGTAAAGAAATTCTGTGGGTGACTTTTCCATAGAGAAAAACCTTTTGTTAAGTAGACATGACGCGTTCATCTTTTTCTAGGTCCAGATGGTCCTAATTTGCTTAAATTGAGGTCACCCTGCCTTGTACCACCCGTGGGCTTTAAATTTCTGCAGCCTTTCTTTTTTGGTTTTTCTAAATGTTTATTTATTTTTGACAGAGAGAGAGAGAGACAGACAGAGAGAGAGAGAGAGAGAGCATGAGTAGCAGAGGGGCAGAGAGAGAGGAAGACAGAGAATTTGAAGCAGGCTCCAGGCTCGGAGCTCTCAGCACAGAGCCTGATGTGGAGCTCGAACCCATGAACCATGGGATCATGACCCGAGCCAAAGTTGGACGCTTAAACGACCGAGCCACCCAGACGCCCCTGCAGCCTTTCTTACAATATGGTAGTACTGGCTGCCTGGGTGGCTCAGTTGGGTAAGCATCTGACTTCAGTTCAGGTCATGATCTCACGGTTTGTGGGTTCGAGCCCCACATTGGGCTCTGTGCTGGCAGTGTGGAGCCTGCTTGGGATGCTCTCTCTTTCTCCCTCTCTCTCTGCCCTGTCCGTGCTGTCTCCCTCTTTCTCTCAAAATAAATAAATAAACTTAAAAAAAAAAAAAATATGGCAGAGCTGTGCTTCCATCAGAGAATCCTTCTATTTTTTTATTCCCCACATGTCACCAAGAATTTTGTTAGTATTACTGAGGGCCGCCATGACGGCCTTCAAGAACAGGGACTTCTATCACTGTCACAGCTGGACTCCGGGAGACACGCCTGTGAGGCCCCCGATAACAGGTGCCGCATCCTGACCACACCCCAGTAGTTAACTCACCCTCGGCTGCAGGGGCAGGAGGGGAGTCTGGAGGCAGGGAGGCCAGGACTCACGACTGCTCCTCAGGGTCCCCCAAGAGAGAAGGTGTAGGGCACATTCTTTCCTCCCACCTGCAATGAATGCATCCTGGAGAAATTCTTTGTAGTTAAAAGCGTCATATAATAAAATACCTGTATACTTCGTATATTCACATTTTGGAAAATATACCAACAGGACGAAAGCCACTTTGGAATCCATCAGCGGAAGACCGTTTTAGACTGCAAGGTGATTGCTGTGGAAAACCCTGCCTTGGTGTGTGTGGGTGGTGGAGAAGTTCCTCCTGTTCCCGTGCTACGCTGGTTTGAGCGGAGAGAGAGAACCCCATCCCCCACAACCGGCTGTACTCAGGTCCGCTGGGAGGGGTGGGTTGTGCTGCCCATTCGAAGCCAGAGAGCTTCCCGAATAGAGGCTGTTATTCATCCTTGATCCCGAGAGTCCCAGGGGAGCCAGAAAATCATTAAAAAAACTTTACCCTAACGGTAGGAAGATAGGCAGAAGTTGTGGGACGGTGGAAGCTGGGAGCAGAACTGGAGGAGCTTAGAACCTTCTGTTTTCCCGGAGAGGTCATACTCTCTGTTCTCATCTTGTTTTACAAGCTGTTAGAGCAGAGCCTGGGTGGCTCAGTCAGTTGGGCGTCTGACTTCGGCTCAGGTCAACTCTCACGGTTCATGAGTTCAAGCCCCGTATCGGGCTCTCTGCTGTCGGGCGCAGAGCCTGCTTCAGATGCTCTGTCCCCTGTCTCTGTCTCCCCTCTCTCAAATACCTCACATTTCAAACGAATCGTAGGATACAACCCCTCCCTCCCAACACACTCATCCAAACGGGTATTTCTTAAGCTGCTCAAAGCCCGACCGTGAGTGTGCTCAACTTGCTAAGATCACTGGGACCACAGCCTTCTGGATTCTGCCCCCAGGACGGTTGGGTGAGTCTGTGGTGCAGGTAGATGGGCGGCCACCCCAGGGCCCCACCGGCTGAGTGACTTTTTCTGAGGTGAGTTACTTACTCTGTCACGTGATGCCACAGATCGGTAACTCTGCTTGCGACCCGTCAGCCATTGTTGGAACCAGCCATTGTTACTTTGCCAGCCCATTGGGAGGGCTGGCGAGTTTTCTTTATTAGTGCCGTCCATTCTGGTGGCTCCTCAGGGCCGGAATTGAAATAAACGAGGCGTGCTGTTGTTACATTACGTTTTTGATTCCTTCAAAGAGGAGGGAGACAGATGAAGGCAGAATAAACAGTTTGCTCGGGTCTCCTTAAATGCCCACAATAAGTTGGCAGAGACCGGAGGTGGGGTGAGGGGGGAGGAAAGGGGGGAACGGAGGCACAATCTGCATTTCCTCATATTCTCAATTAATTCAGCCTAAAAGTATCACTCTTATTCAGCAGCAGTTAAAATAGGCTGTGATGAGAGCATGACAATTTCCAGCTAAACTAGAGGATAATTAGAAATGCCCTGTAGCAGGCAAGTCAGTGCTTCAATTTATTTGCTGTTTATTACCGAGTCCCTGCCCCTCGGGTGTAATGACTGTAAAACCTCGCCGGCAGCTTCCCTGGGTTTGATTTAGTGCCGTAAATGGTGCTCAGAGAGTAGATTAAGCTGGAATGTGATCAAACCTTATTTGCAATCCGATTATACAAACTGCTCCTTGCACTGACCAGATTGAAGTAATTTCCCTATAGAAACGTTACACTCACTTTGGTGTAAAAATGATTAACATTCCCTGACTGTAGGTCAGCCTTTCACTTCTACTGTAATTCTTTATCAGGCAACATGCCCATCTTTCTCTTAGGTTTGTCGCGTTCGTGTACTGTGTGGTATTTAACCAAGGCATAGCATCTCGGCCAATTAAAAAAAAAAAAATTATAAGTAACCTCTCAGGCTTATGGTGATGAATGATTACAATAAACAAACACTCAGAAAGAAGCAGATTAATAGCATATTTCCTTCCGGCTTGATTGTTGAACATTATTGACACACTTAATGATCTAGTGGAGAACGCTCATGGACCTCCACGGAGATCTCCATATCCTTTTGGAAAGGGCTATCGAGGTCCTTGGAAGCAAGCGGTCCACGGGCAGGGCTTTAACTGCAGAAGGGTGTGATTTGGGGACCAGTGTTAATCTCTGAGCCACCCTTCAAAAAGTATTTAAACACCAATGGGTACTACTAATCCTTCCTCTTTTAAATAATCATCCACGTAGGGTGTCTGGGTCCCCAGGAGTCTCTCCTCCACCTCCCTTTACCGTATCAGGATTTCTGGATGTGAATACAGTTTTCATACAATTAGCCTCTGGTAATGAAATGCAACCAACTCCGTGCTGAACACTGAATGCAGACCCTAGGCTCCTCACATATTTTTGTGACAATCAAAGGAAATACTTGAGTCTGAAATTCATTATCATAGCCTAACTCCCATACCCGCAATAACATGTTTTGTTGTACAACATATTTAAGCTGATTTTCTTCAGACATTTTCGGCCTTAACCCTTTAATAACCATGCACTCTATAAATACGTTCTTGGGCTTCAGCTAGATCATTGAAAAATGCCAGGACAGCAGAGGTTAATTATCTTGGGGAGTATTTCTGAGCGATTTAAAAACATGCAGATGGCATTAAATGAAAGGGCTACATTTAGATAAATTCTTTGTAGAGCATTTTGGGGGGAAATGTAAATGGTGCATCAATTACACCCAAAGTCGGTGCAGATTGGAGGAGAGAACTGTTTTTCTGTATTTTCTCCCTGCTCCAAAAGACTTTATTTCTCGAAGTCAGGAACCTTCAGGGTAACAAAACCATCGCAATTTTTAACGGGATTGCTAATTTTCTTTGGAATTTACAATCTGCAGGCTGTGTGGGCAATAACGTCAGACAGCTGGACCCAAAGCTTCAGAAGCAGGTTCGTACATTGTTTTCTTTCTAGGAATCAGGGAACATTTGGAAGGCAGGAAGTACAATACCGTGCAACTGAATCTGACCTTTCCCAAACGGCGTGTATGTGCATGGGTGTACGTAACAGGCAGAGTTTATATTAGCCATCGAGAGTCAGCAAATCAATAACAAGGAACGCCTTCTCGATTTCCCATCTCCTTCTCATAGCAACGATTTGTTAATGAATTAGAAATGAATTAATAATTCAGAAGTTAGGTCTGCTAAAAGGCATTCTAAAATCTGTTCTTCGCTTTATTTGCTATAAAAATAATACTATTGTAAAGTCTGAGAAACCACTCGAAATTAAAACCCACTGGAAGAACCTATTAACACTCCACGAACAAAATGAACCCTGCCTGGTGGCTTTTAGAAATGGCAACAACAGCAAGTAAGCAAACAGCCCTGACCTCAAACAAACCTCTGAGCGACCACCTCTGTCCACTTACATTTGGGGTCTGACCCGCAGAACATGTGGGAGAGACATCAAGTCACACTTGAGCAGCTATTGCCATGGCCCCCTGCTGCAGAGCACCTGCACCCCCAAACTGCAGCGGCCCCGGGTGCGCAGGGCGGCCAGCTGTCTTCTCCAGCAGTCATTGGTGTGAACAAGGATTGGGAGCCCAGGGTGCCTTGTAAACCTAGTCTTGCGGCAGAAACAGTCTGGTGGCAGACCGGGGAGGTTAGGGCGGTTCTCTGTGCACCTGCGGCTTTTGGGGAGAGACAGGGAAGGCGACACTGCCTGGTGAGCCAGTGTCCACGCACAGTGGACCTGACCTGAGCTTGGAGGGGTGGGGCTTGGGGCAGCCAGCCTGCCCGGAAACACAGAGATGTTGTGCCCAGGTAGCCTGGGATGGAGGTTTGCAGCTGTCCAGAGAACCAACTGATGCACTTGGACAGCTAGACTCCCCTCTCTTGCCCTGTTCTTGTCTCACCAGGAGCCTTCTCGATAGTCTTCTTTGAATGACCAGGTTCTTTTTGTGTGTGACACTCTTAGAGCCCGTAACCTTTCCTAATGTGAAATCTGCAGAATAAGAATTTGTAAAAGCTGGTGAAGAAAATCACGCATTATCAAGGAGAATCCGGGGGACGTGGTTCTTAATGCCTCATTTCAGGGCTACTCCGAATACTTGAAATGTTTCCTGGATGTTTATTCTTAAATTACCCCACCTTGAGGGAAAATGCAAGGTTGGGACAAGACGTGAAATTTATCTCAAATGTGACAGCTCCAAAACTATCTTATGAGTAATGCTTTGTTGGCATAAATAAAATATTTTCACATTGAATATAAAGGACAGGGTCTGTTTCTACTTCTGCCCCATGTCCCAGAGGCCTTCCTGTTTCATGTTATGCATTTTTTACAAAGCGTGCTGACTGGCTAATTTTGCAGTGCCATGTATAAAATAAGTAGCATATGTATTGTTTCCAACCTATAAAGTCCAGTATTCAAATGTCATAAAAATCACGGATTTGGGAAACATCCACATAATAGTATTTAGTTTCTGATTTTTCATACTATCCAACTAAGAAAACAGATCAGAGGTTGTGATCCGTTGAAGTGACTTAGATGTTGCTATTGGAAGATGGCTTCTCATAACTAAACCTTTAAAAATAATTACCGGGTTAAAAAGAGGAATTATTATGAAAATACACGAAGTTGGGCACCATCTTACATGTATGATAAAATTAGAATTAGACCCTACTGTCTTTGCCCTCCAGGGGTACTCTGATATAATCATCCAAACAATATTCTAGGGACTGCTTTCACTTTTCAAAACACAACTCCTGCCTGCCTGTCCCTGAACTTGACGGGACAACGGCATACCCTGAACATAACCATTCACAAGGTTTCTCGCAAGCCCCGAGAGGTACACAGAACGTACACCTGCTCAACCCCTTTAGATGTTTCAGACCTGTGACTTTTGCAGATGACCCTCATTCCTCTCTGATGGCCGGTGACACTAGAACAAGTATAAATTAGTTTTTGAAACAGTTTCCAATTATGCGAGACATTTAATTTTTTAGTTCTAGTGCCCATTCATCCCTGAATAAAAGTAGGCCGACTTATTATACAAAAGAAAACTGATTTTCCAGAAACAAAACAAAACAAAAATAGAGGAACAGAACTTTTTCTCTCTGTCTCTCTCCCTGGCTCTCTCTCTTTGCCTCCTCCTTTCCTTCTTTCTCTGTTCTTCCCTCCATCCCTATCTGAACCTATCTGGATATGTGTTAAGTCTGCTACACACAAAACAAAACTTTATAAAACAGCAGATGACAGGAATAAAAAGAATAGGAAGATCCAGGCAAGTGTTTTAGTGTCAAAGGCTTAGGAAGTGTAAAGAAAAATAAAGGTAGGGTCCAAGGTGCTATTTCTGCAAAGGCCTTTACACACACACTCTGGAGCCCTCTGGCAGAAGTCAGCAGTGTGGATGAACCGCAGAACACAACTACTTAACTGGTACAGAAATTCTAGGGGCGCCTGGGTGGCTTGGTCGGTTAAGCGTCCGACTTCGGCTCAGGTCATGATATCACGGTCCGTGAGTTCGAGCCCCGCGTCAGGCTCTGTGCTGACAGCTCAGAGCCTGGAGCCTGTTTCAGATTCTGTGTCTCCCTCTCTCTCTGCCCCTCCCCTGTTCATGCTCTGTCTCTCTCTGTCTCAAAAATAAATAAACGTTAAAAAAAATTAAAAAAAATAAAAAGAAAAAAGAAAAAAAAAATTCGAGCCCACGTTTTCTGGCTTTCCTGCACATTATTTGTGATGATGGCTGTTCAAACTAGCATCGTGGGTGTCTTTTCTTAAAAACAACAGAGGCTGTGTAATGTGGACATCTGTACAACGTCATGAAATGTAGGTGACACAGAGCAACTAAAATGACACTCATTTCTTCCAGACGTTTTGTCCACATCGAATCTGGGCCTGTGAGGCTTAGTTTGAACTTGCAATTTTCCATATAGCTTTTCCTCGGCCACCCCTCCAGTTCCTCGCCTGCTCTGCCACAGGTTTAATCCTCCCTGGTACCGGTGTGTACATGAGGGATATGCATGTATCTTTAGCTCTAATTCTGTGGCTCTTTTGAATATCTCTGCCACCGTCACATTTTCATCCTGCAGTGGAGTCAAAGTGATGGCTTTGAATGATGACATTGCTAGACCTAACGGTTGTTCGAATGAAAGTCCGGTGTCTCTTCGTGGTTTTGACCACTGTTGGGAGGACACCACGACGATATTAGCTACATCTGTGGCAGATTTCTGCTTGGGTTTTGGAGATACTTTGGTCATAATGTTACCAACGGGGAAATGGAGATGTCAGAAGCCGTGCCAGGAATCACACCCAGACATCGTTCTGATTTGTTCTGTTTGTTTAATGTACCCTCTTTAGTAACCAGGCCATTTCAGGACTTCCTGATGCTGTTGCTAATGGGCTCCTTTGGCAAGCTGGGATAAAATTCAATTTTGGAATTTGGGTGATAGGCATCAGATGATACGGCACATACAGCATTCCACTTAAAAACTGAGGGCCGACTTCCTAATAAGCACTGTGCCGTCTATTTTGGAACCTGCCTTGCATACAGCTTCATGGAGGTATTTGCCAGGCAGAGGTACAAGAATGGCAAGCTCTAGTTGATTTTCAATTAGGTTGGAGTGATTTGATACTAACGGGAGAGAAGGCTTGGGCCCCATCCTGTCGTAGCCTGCCCTCCGGGACAGCCTGGCCTGCCATCCTTCTCGACACTGGCATTTTGTGCCTTTCCGGGGTCTCCTCTCTAGGGGCAGCGGCAAAGGGAAGTCGCCGGGGAGGCTGCACAGATGGGGAAACGCATCTCCCAATTGGAACAGCGCTGGGCTGGCTCCAAAGGCCGAAAGATGCTGCGAACGGTCCTCCCAGATGCAGCTGCAGCTGGGGGTGGACAGCCTGGTACTTGCCGTGCTGTGTTAACTGCCAGGACGGGCCGGCCAGCTGCTGCCCAGCAACGCAGAGCCACGGAAGGACTGAAAACACCTCCCCTCACCCACATTTCTGCAGAGCACTTACCTAGGTCCTTCCTGCCGGCGGCTTCCTCAAGACACAGCAGCAGCCTCCCCCGCTTCCCCTGGTCCCTGAACTGCCTGGCCAAGGGACACACGTGCCCTTGCTCCCAGGCCAGCATTTGATCCCCAGGCCCAAATCCTGCAAGTCTGTCCAAATGCTACCGAAAGCAGAAAAGTCACGAAATGTATTCGGGTCCAACTTATTTCATGCAGGCAAAGTCCAGAAGGGTTCTTTGGGTTTATCTAAGCTACCACTCTTATTTTCCAGAAGGGAAAATTGGACCCATTGAACTAACTGGGTCAGAAGGCACAATACTGGTTTGTGTCAGAAGCAGGTCTGGCATCCGTGTCTCCCGATCCTTGTGATTTGCTTTTTTCCCCGAGGAAAGCTTGGCAATTTGGTTCACAGGGTATTTCTCTGCCTCTAGACACTGAACCTCAGGAGAACACCTACCCCTTCATCACCTAACATGGGGTCAGTTATTCAGAAGGGATTTGTAACATCCCCCTAAATGCTGGACACTTTATGGCATGTTGACCCCACAGCTGTGGCCAAGGCCGGCACTGTCCCTGCCTGCACCAAGCCCACACCCTCTAATAGCTTTTCAATAAAGAATTTTTCAACAAAAGAATATAGATTACTTTTTTTTTTTTTTAGCCTGCCTACGGTATGGGCAAACTACCATATTTTGGTATTGGCTGACCCATTGGCAAAATAAAAACAAAACTAAACTTGAAGTGGAAAATATTTAAATCCATTGGTTTACTCTAGTCTGTCCTTAGTTCTTTTTAGAAATTGTTGGTGGGACGCCTGGGGTGGGTCAGTCGGTTAAGCGTCTGACTTCAGCTCAGGTCATGATCTCGTGGCCCGTGAGTTCAAGCCCTATGTTGGACTCCGCACTGACAGCTCAGAGTTTGGAGCCTGCTTTGGATTCTGTGTCTCCCTCTCTCTCTCTGCCCCTTCCCAGCTTGCACTCTGTCTCTGGCTGTCTCTCTCTCTCTCAGAAACGAAATAAACGTTAAAAAAAAAAAAAGAAATTGATGGTGATGTGCTGTCAAGCAACACTATATAACAAAAGACCGTTGTAACTGGTTTTTATTTTTATTTATATTCTTTTTTATTTTTATTTTTTGAGAGAGAGACAGGTTGCAAGTGAGCGAAGGGAAGAGTGAGAGGAAGAGAGCGAGAGGAGGAGAGAAGCAGGGCTCAAGCTCACTCAGTGTGGAACTTGAACTCACGAACCATGAGACCATGACATGATCCAAAGTCAGATGCTTAACGACTGAGCCACCCAGGCACCCTATAACTGGTTTTTAAATGTTTATTATTGAACTCGATTGTTTTTAGAATTATATTGTTTTTCAGCTACTATAGCATTCCTCTGTAATGAAGGTTGCTGACTGCTGGATAAAGGCAGCCTGAGATTAAGAATAAAAATAATTAAATGTGGGTGGACAGGAGAGCTGGATGTCCTTTCCTGCATTCAGTAAGAGTGCTGAGTTTCATTCAGTAGGTCCTGTCTGCTAATGGCTATGTCCAGGGCAAATGAGGTACCTACGTGTATCTATAGGGTCAGGCTCAAAGTCCCATGGTCTTCTTCGTGCAGTCTATTTCCTCCACCAAGAGCAGGAACTGGATTGGCGGGAGCCCAGCATGATTGGCTGTGGTTGGAAATGGGGCACAGGGAGCGGGCCATATCTGCATGTTCGTGTGATAAGTGCATACAGGCTTTGTACACAGTGTCCTTTAAAACAAGATGTGTATCTCTATTTGGATGGGGTTGGGAACATAAAACAGAAGAGCAGAGGCACCCTACAATCCTTCAATCTAGCCAGGGACATAGCCCTACTGTGCTTGAGCAGATTCCAAAGACTTCTAGATAATTTACTGCATTAAACACAGAGATGATGGCTTCTCCCTTTTCATATGAAAATTTAAGGGTATATTTCATGATTATTCCTTATTTACGTAATGGACTTACAATGGATATCTGGAATTGACTCAAAGGAAATCATTAAGGAGACATCTGTCCTACAAAGCTTTTCTACTGGTGTTCCAGGTGCCCAGTGCCCCTAAGGGGTCTGCCCCAACTTCAGTTGGAGTGGCCTGTTCTTCCTCAGGCCCAGTGGCAGCTAGCTAAGCTGAGACAATCCGTTGTGTTAATGGGGGAGGTGGTGATAGCAGAATGCTGATGAGGAAGTGCATCAGAAGGAATCCTCCCTCTGGCTAGCACACTTACCCCTGGAGAAGGCTGTCCAGAGCCAAAACTCTCATTAGAAGACGTTACTCTAATGGGGGTTATTTCTGGGACCGGGACTAGATATCCTCAGTCTTCAAATCACACCCCAAAGATAGCTGCAAACTCTTTACTGCATGTATGGAGCAGACGAATCACTCCGATGAAGGTAGATAACACGCATGCGTGTGCGTGTGTTTCTTTAGAAGATACGGCTGACAAGTTTTTATGTTTAAAATCAGCTTGTAAGGTAATCCTATTCTCGCAGGCTTTGATGGGATTTGCCTCTGTTTGCGGAACTGGGGAGAGAACCTTCTGGGTCTCCCTCCATATACCTATGCCAAGTTCAAGCCTTTGTCATCATGGTCCTTCTATAAGGCAAGGTGGTTGGAAGAGAGGAGCTCCTGGCATCAGTAGCCATTTCCTCCAGGAAAGTGGGGCAGAGGAATCACCCCCTGTTTTCTGGAACTTGTCCCTGCTCCAGCTTGTTCTACTTAACACCCAGGGTCAAGGTGTTTTGGGGGCTTCACATGGAATGAGGCCAGATGACACATTCATCGGCAGAGCCATGGAGTATGTGTTTAGGGAAGAAGCCACCCTTCCTCTGCGACGACAAGCACAGCAGAGCCCACTTCTCACTGTCAAGTAGGCTGTTATGGCCTTGAATGCCCTGTACCCTTTTCCATAGAGCTTAATGTATTGGCTAGGTAGGCCCAGGGGAAATGACTCTAAAAAGTGGGTTTGCGAGCTTTTCCATTAGGAGTGCATTCTACAGGTAAGTTACTTAGGAAACTGCCAACTTGTCTTTAGGCTTGTTTTATAAATTTCTGAGAAGAAACAGCTGTCTGTATTCTCTCTGTCCAAAATGCAAAAGCAAATGGTCTTACAAAGAGAGACTTCTATGGGCAAGTAAATTGCACACTGCAATTTGGGGCAGCGTTTTCTTGTATTTCTGCGAATTCTCTGCATTCTCAGATAAATTGCAGAACCTTGAAATTATGGGGAAATAGAAAATTGCATGAATCAACTTTTCCCTGTAAGGTGAATTTTAAAATACCCATCACAGTCTAAGCAAGCCAGGTGAAAACCTCCAGTGAAGTATTTAAAAGACTTATTATAGTCCATCTAAGAGATGCTGGAGGTCATTATCCAGGGATAAAGAACACATTTAATAAATAATTACAATTGTCTTCTCCCTGGAATTACAGATGTCGTGCCCATATGAGCCCCTTCTCCCATTTTATCCTTGCTGAGTTATCAATGCTGACTGAAATATTCCTTATGTGAGAACATCATATAAAAGTGCTCAATCATTTCTTTAAACAACATCAGAAAAGTTTAAAATTACCATCATAGTCTGACCCTGCATTCAGCTCCTACAAATACATGCAGGAAAGCATACAGATTGTGAGTGTCCAGTCTGATGGATTTCTACAAAGTGAAAACACCCATGTAACTATTAGATAAAAAAAGAGAATGTTACTGGAACCTTATGCCCTCTCAGTCGTTACTTGCCAAAAGTACCCGCTGTTCTGACCCCTACCACCATAATGCATTGGTTTTGTACATTTTTGAACTTCACGTAAGTGGAGTCATACAATATGGCTTATTTCACTTAGCCCTAAGTTTGTGAGATTCATTCATATTGTATCGTGTGGCCGTGGTTAATTTTCACCAGTTTATTATGCTAATAAATCACAATTCATTTATGCATTTTACTGTTGATGAATGCTGATGTATTTCCAACTGTATTTTCAACTTTTGGAATAGTGTTGCACGAACCTTACAAAGCATTCTTTCTGCACATGCATGTACACATTTCCACTGGGTACATTCCTAGGAGTGGAATTGCTGGATCATGAATTATGCATACAACCAGCTTTAGTAGATACCGTCTAACAATTTCCCCAAGTGCTAAACCAGTTGACATTTTCTCCAGAAGTGCATGGGAGTTCTGGCTGTTCCACATCCAAGCTCCACATTCCAAATTCTCCATTTTGAAACCAGTTGTCATTCCGGTGGGATATGTATATAGTATCACAGTGTGGTTTTAATTTTTATTTCCCTGATGGATAATGAGGTTGATCAGCTTAGATGTTTATTTTAGCCCTGGGGCTCTTTTTATTTTGTGAAGAGCTTATTGAAGTCTTTTATCCATTTTGTAGAAATTTGAGTTGGCCATATATATATATATATATATATATATATATATATACACACATATATATATATATATTTGAAAGAGCTCTTTAAATATTCTGACTATAAGTCTTTTGTCAAATATATTAATTGGAAACATTTTCTCTTCACTCTTAGAATGGGTGTCTTCAGATGAACCATAGTTCTTAATTTGAACGAGGTCCAAACTATTAATATTTTTTTATGTTTCATTTAAGAAACCGATACCTGGGGCGCCTGGGTGGCGCAGTCGGTTAAGCGTCCGACTTCAGCTCGGGTCACGATCTCGTGATCCGTGAGTTCGAGCCCCCCGTCGGGCTCTGGGCTGATGGCTCAGAGCCTGGAGCCTGTTTCCGATTCTGTGTCTCCCTCTCTCTCTGCCCCTCCCCCGTTCATGCTCTGTCTCTCTCTGTCTCAAAAATAAATAAACGTTAAAAAAAAAAATTAAAAAAAAAAAAAAAAAAGAAACCGATACCTTTCCAAAACCAAGATACTCTTCGAAGCTCTCTTCTAGTACTTTTATTGTTTTAATTCTTTTCATTTATATCTAAAATCAACTTGAATGGACATGATGTGTATGACGTGAGGTAGTTAGCTCTCAAGATTCCATTTTTCTATGTAGCTATTCAGTCAATTTGAATTCTACTTACTCTTGGCTTATTGGCTTTGTGGCTTCACTTCTAGCTTTGTCCATTTCCCAGGCAGTCACTCTTCTATTTTGAACTCTTTTCTTTCTGCTTTACATTTAAACTCCCTGCAAGAGGCTCTACCAACCACCGCCCCTGTGTTAAACCCATCATTTGGGCAGATTTTTTTCTCAGGTGGAAAGTGTTTCCATAGTTGTGACAAATGAACCATAGGAATGTAAGATGTTAACAACAGAGGAAACTGGATGAGGAGTGAGTGGGAATTCTTTGTACTCTCTCGGCAATTTTTTTGGTAAATCTGGAACTATCCTAAAATCAGAAACTTGTTCAAAAATTCTGCCTCTCTAAAAGAGGTCACAAGAATCGAGCCAGCATCTGAGTACAAGTTTGTCCTTGTTTAATTGTTCCGCAGTTAAAAGACTTGAAGCTCAAGTTGGATGTTCATCTATTTTTAAAACTTGTTTTCTTCCCCAATGAAGGATGCCCATTTACAGAAGCAACAAGCAAAGAGCAGGTGTTTGGCTCCCCTATACAGGAAATGCTGGCCAAATCTTAATATTTGGTATGGAATTAAACCTCTGGACACATAGGATCATTGATTTGGGACCATGTTCCCACTGTATTGCTTAATCACCATCATGACTCCATTCAGCAGCCATGATTAAGAAACCCTGTGGCATTGACAATAGTAGTGAAGAAGTGGTTTCTTCCCACAGCCATCCTGAGTTAGAGATTTATCTGAACCATGGCCTGCAGCTTTCTTATCAAAGTATAATTCTAGACAGCTAGTTCTGATAATGCTCAGGATCCTGACACAACTGCTTTCTCCAGTAGTTAATAAGGATTTCATGCAGGAACTTAATGTTTATTAAGTCCTTATATTGTGGTAAGCATTGGCCTATATCTTAAGTGTCCAATCACAGAGCATGTCAAGGATGGCCAAGACACAAGCTCTCTGAGGATGACTACATTGTAATGTTGTTTTGCTCCCTAAGTATCTCGAACGTACCATGTCATAAAAACACTCAGTGGGGAGACATCAATGCTATGGGAATGACTGTGCCATGCAGTGGGAAGAGGAGGGGCTTTGGTGTTGGATGGATCTGGATTTTAGTCCTAGCTCTTAGTAACTAGTTCTAGTCCCAGTAACTTGGGCAAGTTACTTAAACCCTCTGAGTCTCGGTTGTCCTAGCTGGAAATGTGTGTCCTAATATCTCCCTGGGAATACTGTTGTCTGGATTGGAGAGGGGATTTGATATGTCAGATACATCATAACCTTTTAGGAAGCTGTTCTTTAAGAGTACTTACCGATAGACCATGAACTGTGTTAGGAGTTTATGTAGATGACTAAAGCATAACTGTTAAAAAAACAGTGAGTGTCTTCTTTAAGAGTTTCCAATTTAGTAGTGCACAAGAATAATGACCAATCAGTGAACTCAGTAGAGAATGCAACTAGCTCTGAGTGGCTACTCAGTGCCACCTTGAAGTAAGTCACTGCCATTACAGTGGGCATAACTAATGGGTGGGGAACTATAGTAGAACATTATCACCTGCTAATAACTGAACACGGTTTCAGTTATTTGAGCAAAGAGCTGCCATCATAGACTCATGGCCCTGGGACAATGGGCCCAAGATGGGTGGCTGGTATAAAGAGATGCCTGAACTTCACCCCAAAAGATGTGTCCTAAAATAGACACTGTCTCTTGCTGCTGCCTCTCATGCACTGAAAGGAAGGAGATGAGGAAAAGGGCATGGTTTGAGTGTGTGTGTGTGTGTGTGTGTGTGTATGATAATTTATTCATTCATTCCTTCAACAAATATGTATCAGGCTCCTTTCATGCATCTTGCACTGAGCTAGATAATGGGTATTCATTTGCAATCAATACACTGATCAGGCCAGACAATGTCTGTTGTGCTGTTAATAAATAGACAGACAGTAAGAAGTGCTATGAAAATTGCCTAAGATGAACTGTACCTGGCTTAAAGATTTTCTGATAACTAGCTCTCACTGTGTAACTGAAAGGATACTGAGCAAATATTGACTGAGTATCTCCCAGTCATGAATCGAGAATGAATGGGTGTGGATAATGGTGCCCACTGAATAGATTGGTTGAACCCCCTGAATGAATGGGCCTTCCCTGAAGGCTATGGAATTTGATGGAAACCGAAATGGACTGAGAGTCCAAAAGGATATTTAACATGCTGCCCATTTGCCATATTAGAGCCAGGCTTCCGAAGCTAAAGCACCAGGAACAGTTGAATAAATCATTCAGACTACTTTACTTTCTCTCAGCACTCGGCTCGTCTCTCTCGTGCCCTCTTTCCTCCTGAGCCACAATCACTTTTGCTTAAATTGCTTAGAAAAACTGCCCAACTTTTCCATTTCCTTTGACTACAGAAGTGTGGTCCGTCAGACTTAACCAGTTTCTAGAACAATTTCTTTTGTCTGTTCCCTCAATAAATGCTAATCCAGCTCAACTATTCTATATCATACATTAGTGTTTGGGTCAACTAAACTCTAGGTAGAAATCTGAGGTCACAATCAAACTTTAAGTTAATAATGTTTTTTTATACGGAAAATAAATATTAGTCTATGAAAGTTAGTTCTGATAAAACATTAGCCACTAGTTACAGGAAATCATCCCAGATTTTGTTACAGTAGTACTTTCACACACACACACACACACACACACACGCACAAATGTAGAAGCAATATGTCTTTTCTCAAATAGTTACTGATATATTACTTTGCTTCTTTAGAATATCAACTAGCCTTGTGTAGCAATTTTATGATACAGATTTTTCATAAGCACTTAATAAACCATGGTTAAGAGTTTTGGATATGCACAGTTTGGTTATTAGAGGAAAAAAACCTGGCTTTAAGCAAACTCAACTTCAGTCCCCACATTATGATGACCAAGTCCTTTTATAACCACAAAATTCTATTATTTCTAACACATGGAAACCTGCTAAAAATTAAGTTGAGTTACCTAGAATAAAATCTGACAGAGCTCTTCAAAAAAAGCCATAGGAAAAAGAAAAAATCATGTTTGCTATAAATCAATTTAGGAAGCCTAACATAGCCCAAAAATTTCAAAAAATTTACTCATAACTCTTACATATTTGTAATATATCATTACATTTTGTGTTAATTATTATAGCTAAAATTGCATAGAACCGTTCCGTAGAGCAATGTTACATTTGTGAAGGGAATAATTATTTTAAACGGTTACTTCGTCAAGATGCAACACAAACTTTTTAAAAAAGGTATGAAGAACTTTATTTAATAAGAAGAAACTCCAGGCAATGAGAATGTGCACATAAAAACTAAGATCAATTGTATTCTCATCACATAACATTTCACTGGTTTCGGTTCAAATGCCTAATGCTATTATGAGTCACCAAAGCAAATATTGTTTTATTGCAATGTCTGCATAATAACACTCTTAATTATCTTCATTCCAATGACTTTTAAATTGTTGGTTTCCTTCTAGTATTTTCCAGGCCACTTTGGTCTCAACTTCTTAAATTCTCATAGAGTATAAAACTTCTCCAAGAAATATAGAAAGCAAAAATTAACATTTTTTTAAATCATGTAAGTGAGATGGAGACATATATATATGAATTTTTTGATTCTTACAGCCATTGTTTTCTAAATTCTTACTCAAGCACCATAATCCGATGATATTGCTAGAAGTGCCTGTTCAGGCACAAATGTGGCTGCTTTACATGTTTGTAAGTGTGTGTAAAACACAGAGACTCATCGGCTGTCTCAAAACTGCCCCACTTGTAGGTAAACTTATAATGTCTCGTGTCAAGTAGTCATTTTTTCTTCAAAGAAATCCAGGTCCCAACGGACTTGTTAAAATTAGTGTGGCACATTCAAAGAGCTCTCCAGCAGAAGAAAGCGGATGGAACTGTTCTCTATTTCTGAGTGCCGTAAAATAGGAAGAACACGGGATTTCGATTTTAAGCAATAGCAAAAGAATTCTTCCAGCATGCCAAGAATGAATGAACTAATGTCTAATTATTTTAATGCAATATAGAAAGCAACAGGGAGGAGGCACTGGACAGTAATTTTGTTGTGAATTATGTACATGTTTGAGGGAGAGGATTGGAGCACATGGTGGGGAGTAGAAGGTATGCATGACTAGATACGATGCATGAGAAGGAGGTTCTGGAGGGTGTGCACCTGAAGCCAAGACATACATCTCCATTGCTTTCCCTCTTCAGTGAACTTCCAGGGTGCTTGTAGAGCCCTCGGGAGGCCATACCGGTGCAGAGGGCTCCTCCCTGGTGGCCTGGGGAGTGGACAGCCAGGCCGGCTGGGCTGTCTGGCTGCCACAGCCTGTCCTATCTTTGGGATTTGGTGGGAAGGAGGTGTCAGGCTGCTGGAAGAAGTGGAGTCCTGCTTCACCTGGGCCAAACCTTGAAGAGAATGAGGGTACGGGAGGGTCCACTTAACCAGTTCTCTCCTGGTGGGCCCCAAAGATATGTAAATGGCCATACCTTTAAAAATCATATCTGAAAAAGGAAGCTGTCCTCTGTTTCTACCTCAGCTAATTGCACCCAGCCCAGCTCCCCCAGACTTGTGTCCTTAACGATTTTTCCAGGGTATTCATTCATAGCTGTTTTATAGGAGCACAGCTGTTTATATATTTGTTTCCCTGCATCACTGTGAGGCCCTTAAGGCTGGAGATGGCCTTTCTATTGTAATAGACAGTTTAGGGGATGTGTGTGTATGCACATATATAAACAATTTTTCTTATCTGGGATGATGATGATGATGGTATAAATAATGATGTTAACATATACTTATTACTTTCTATGATTCAGGCACTGGGTGAGTATTTTCTAAATATCTCATCTACTTCAACTATTATTGTTCTTATTTTAGAGATGAGGAGATGAGTAGAGGTTAGGGAATTTCCCCCAGGTCACACTCATGCAGTGGCAGAGCCGAGATTCACACAGGATCAGTTTCAGCAAGGTGGGGGCTTTCTTCTACAGCCCTCCTGTAATCTCTCATGTACCCCCAGTAGCCTCCAAATCCAATGCCCTGATGCTATGGGACAGGACGATCTCACTCGATCGTCAGATTGATGACTTCCTATCTTACAGGAAGACAAGATGATGACTTCCTGTCTTACAGGAAGACAAGATGATGACTTCCTGTCTTACGGGAAGACGAGACTTGTCTTCCAAAGCTAAGTGCAGATGCCTACTCCTCTTGTAGAGGGCACTTTAAGAGAGACACCAGTGACGGGCAGCCAGACTCTGGGGTCAGCCCCACTCCCTCCACGGACATTCTCTGACCAGTGGTGTGACTGCATGTGTGCGTATGTATGCATTTATATCTTCCTTGGTTTCCAGAGGGATCCTAGGCAATTTAAGGGGAATAATTCCAACAATATAGCAAAATGAAAAGTGTATTTAGGTAAGAAATAAAAAATTTGGAGTTAGGGATAAGGCTAATATAATAACCCGTGTTTTAAAATTCTGTGTACCATCTAACGTGGGCCGTAGATTTGGCTCTAATCCCGACCTGTGACATGATTCAGTGTCCATAGTAAAACCCAGCCATTTCTGACACTGAGAGCAGGGGGAAGAAATTCCACCTAGGAAAACTGTTGTCTGTGTAGTATAATGGACAATATCCTCACCACTGTCCTCACAATAGACACAGCACGAGTCTCATCACGATCTTCCTTTTATTCAGTGATTGAATAAAAGGCCATTTTCTATGCTTCACAGTTCTGCCAAGAAAATGCCTACTGGCAGCACCGAGATTCCTGTTAGGAAGGAGGAAATGCAATCTGTTCTGACACCCCCCCAAATGAACAACGGGCCTCACATTTCTGCTCCCTCCGGTCTGATCCTGCACATGAACTTACCTGGGTGTCTGGGGCCACTGAGGCTGTGGGCTTACCCATCTCTCCCACCTAAGGGGGCTGCACAAGCCTCTTGGGCTTGAAATGGGCCCCTTCCCTTCTCAGCAGCTGGTCTTGGGATGGGGGTGAGTCGCTGTCCACAGAGAAGCACCCCACTCCCTGATTCTGTCATCTTGCTGCCCTACTGATAACCAGGAGAGCTGGGACCAAAGCAGCTTAATGGCTTAAGGCACCAGAGTCCCTACAGACGAGTCTGCAAGACCTCAATTTATTTTGCTTTGCTATCTTCAGAATGATGGGCTGTCCTGCTCTGTTGGAATGCGGCTAATATTTGGGCCACATCGTCCTCCCTCCCTAAATTCATTTTCACTTCAAGCTTTTTAGTGGTGTGTAGCAGGCTTAGAATTAGATGACTGGGGGTCCCATCCTGGTATTGCCACTCCCCTTGTCCCTCTGTGGAAAATGGTGGCCTTAACTCCTCCCTCCTGGATTTAACACGCTTGGGTATTAAATGATGCTACATGGGTAGAAACAACCAGCACAACTCCTGGCGCAGAGTGGGGGCTCAAGGCACATTTTTTGAAAGGGAAACTTTGAGAACGCGTGTTTCTCCTCTCATCCCAGCACAGCTGCAAGCTCTCAACACAATGTACACACAAAATTGATGCCGTTCCACTGGGATATTCGCCAGCAAGTTCCGGCTATGGATATACCTGATGAGAGCTCGAAGGACAACAGGCAAAGGGCATGAAAATCATTTGCCATAAAATAGTCTCTGAGAATAGAATCTGGGTGCACTTGCCCTTTTTGTGGCCTGATTTTCAAACCCTCACTATATTGAATTGTGAGGTCAACAGGAAGAACAGTGTCACAATTAAAATTATAGTTCAAGTTGCTACTATTAAGTTATTAACTTTTATATTTTAAAATTATAGAATAAATATAGCCTTGAAACTACCTAACCCACAGCACTGTACTTCAAAGGCAAATCTATGGGAAAGGCCACACTAAGGATCATTTTTATTGGTGTTATATACCCCAAACTTTTATAAACACATTTAATATTATAACTTAACGAGCCGAAACCAAACAACTGAACACACTATAAAAACAGCCCTCTCTCCCCGGAAACCGATATTAACATCGTGTATGTGTATGGATAAGTTTAAAATTTTAAAATAAAAAATTACTAAACCCTAAAAGCTGGTATTTCTCACTTTTAAATTAGCAGTAGATTGTGATTTAGTTTTCTTGAGTGGAAACTGGCTCAGCTTTTAACCTTTGAAAACTTCATATTTCAATATAATAAATGCAAACTAGGTTAAACCTGAGGTGTTTTTATTCTCTTATTAGAATCTTTGTTAACTGCAAAATATAGGGCTGCCATTATGTTTTCATTAAAGCAAGTATTAAAAAAATTTTTTTTGATGTTTATTTTTGAGAGAGAGAGAGACAGGGTACGAGTGGGGCAGGGGCACGGAGAGAGGGAGACACAGAATCTGAAGCAGGCTCCAGGCTCTGAGCTGTTAGCACAGAGCCCGACGTAGGGCTTGAACTCATGAACCGTGAGATCATGACCTGAGCCGAAGTTGGATGCAGCATCCCAATACTGCAGATGGGAAAACTGAGGTTCCCAAAAAATTAAGTGACTTACCCATACATTTTTGGATATATCTTGAAGGTAGACCGACTGGGACTTCTAAAAGGATTTGATGTGGATGTGCAAAAAGGGGGAATCAGGGTGGCTTCTGATTTTGGGGTTGAGCAACGGGAAGAATGGAGTTGCTGTCCTTGGAATAAATGACTGAATGGGATCAAAATAGGAAGAAAGATGTTGAATTGGAGAAACACTTGAAAAGCCTTAAAAGCTGATGGAGACAATGGTCCCTCTGTGAGTGGAACTGAATTAATAAAGTCTAAACATCTTGTCCTGAGTAGTTTGGAGACATGAATAAGACGGAATGGTGCAACAAAAGTCATCATCATTCTAAACAACCCCTGCAAATGGTTGGAAGTTGTATTCAGGAAACATTGCAATGTCGCCGGTAGCGTTGTCTTTAAATGGAAGGATAACAGGATTGGTATCTGTTCTATGCGCTAAGATACTATCGCAGTTGCTAACACTTGGTGATTTCCTTCATCCTGATTTGGAAAGATACCCATGACTGACAACTGCCATGCTTCCATGTGAAGTCTCTATTTCTTTAAGGAAAAAAAATACGTGTGTATTTTCTTTTATCATTACAATGAAGAGAAAGCAAAGAACTAGCAAGACCCTAGACCCCAAGATACATGACTTTTCCCAGAGAGGTAGTCTCCATCTCTGTGCTCATCTGGGTTAAGACTAACTAACCCATTCTCAGAGCCAGCTGGTTAATCAAGTGCCTCATATTTGATAACCTACCGTCTCCCTTCCATTTCTGTGTAATTATGTTTCTTTAATGTTTTACGTTGCATGACTTTACCTTGTAAATAGTTCTATAATGAATGCTATAATTAGTTTAATAGCACTTTGACTACATTATATTTAAGGATGTGCCCTCCTGCATCTTTTGGAGCCATGCCAAGGAGCCTTTGTGTAAAGGTACACTTGTCAGATGCCCCCACAACAGATTAATTGAGGGGCCGGAGCATGAGGAAGGGGCGTAACCTTGTAATACAATTTAAAATACTTATCAAAGATGTAGTACTTCTCTCTGAGATACATCACCAACGGACTCCCAGGTTACATAAGGCAAACCAAGGGGTCCTTGGCAAGGCCCATGTTGCCCTGTTCTCATTGGAGACCTAAAGAAGGAGCTCAGTGGGAAGTTTGAGCCTCCCACAAATTAAGCTACAGGATATCCTCTCCCCCTTGAACCGGAAAGGGGTCTCCGGTTCATTCTGTCATGGCTTTCCGGGTCCCTGGGATAAACAATTCCCATTTCCATCCCTGGCAGGAGAGGTCTGTGATGGTGCTGGAGAAATGCAGGCTAGGGAGAAGTTGAGTTTATTTTAGCACAGCTCTCTTAAAAACTTCAGTGCAAAGCTGCACAGGTTCACAGATATCATGCTGGTAGAGCAGTTTTCCCTTTGGGGCATGTTCTAGAAGGAATTGCTGGAAGGAAATCCTCATGAATGTCCAAATTCAATAGATCGGCCAGCCATTACTCAGGTTTATCTCTCACATGTCAGCCCATCATTACCTCTGAATTTGTCCCTTGATAAAATCTGTTTGGGTGGTGATATGTTTTCACCTAAGGAGATATTCTGATTTAAACACACATCTTCCTGTAAATCACCGTATCTTCACTTTTATGGTTTCCATGGTGCCCTATTTACAGTCTAAACTTTGAAATAAATTCACCCACTTAAGAATGGACTGTCTAGCATATGAAATCTATTTGGCATAAATGCCACTCACGGAGGAAGTGAGCCTCTCCCTACGGTTTCGTCTGATCAAAACTGGCAAATAAGTCTTCTGGGTCAGTCTTTGCCTTTGGAGGCCTTAAACTTTTCAGATTTCACTTTAGTAATCTTGTGGCTATCATAGGAGAGGTGGTGTGGGCTTCCGTACAAGAACCAGACAGAGACTTTGAAAACTGAAGTCTATCTAATGACTCATTCATTCATCCACTCATTCATATATATGTGTATTCATTCAACACATATTTATTGAATGTCCCCAGTGCCAGCAAGGGGGGTTAGTAGACCCCAGTCCCGCCCCCCGATTGCCCTCAGAGGACTTCCAGTGCGGTGAAGTAAAGAGTCACATAATCTCATCAACTTTTGACATCTATAGAATAGAAATAATATTTATTTGCTATCAAGCAAGAAACACTTTTAAGTGAACAAAATGTGTTTTTGCTTCCTGCAGCTTCTTCTTTCTGAACCCTCCAATCTTTTCTGGCCTAAGGTAGGTCCTGATATCTGTGCAAGTTATATGGTCATTAAACTAAATCAGTCAAAGTCATGGCTTGAGTTACAAAGATGTATTAATAAAAAACATTACCATACGATTATTAAAACAAGAACCATAAAAGCTAGCCCTCTGGCACTCAATTTTGCTCATACACATCTCAGCTTGAAGTAAATTGTTAAAAGTTAACAATATTGAAAAATTAGTAATGTTGCGATTTAAATATAATTAAAAAAAAATCTTGTACTAAATGTCCTTGGGTGATAGCACCCAAAAGGAACAGTGCACACCTACTCAGAGCTTTTAAAGGACATAATAGCTCAATAAGCTCTATTGGCAAAACAAATCAATTAAAGTTGTAAAGCGTGTCTTTGGGAAGTTAGATCCAGCATTCTTTGAGAATCTGTTTTTTACAAAAATGGATACAATGAGCGGTGAAGTTCCGAGTCCCCACTGCCGAATTTTGCTTAGACTGCCCACAGCCCTGTGATTTGTGTGCCAATGTCCTTTAACAGTAGAGAAGGGCCTCTTCCTCTCATAACCACCTGAAGTGTGGGGGTTGGGGGATGGTGATATTTATTTAACCAAGTACTTTAAAACAAAGTAACAGTTGTTATTGTCAAAATATAATATAGGCAAATACAGAATGAAAACAAAAAGTGAAAATTTCCTACCTTGTCCTCACTGGTCTCACTCCAACTCACCAAGACCACTCTTAGCTGTTTGTGTCCTTCCAGGACTTAGTGAATACAAGAAAAATAGGATAATGAAATTTAAAATACCTAAGGATATATATGAAAGAAAGCAAAACCTTCCACACCCTTCATATTTTAGGTTCATTTGCTAAAGGGAACCATTCTTTTTTTTTTTTTTTAAGTGTATGTATTTATTTTGAGAAACAGAGAGACACAGCTGGGGAGGGACAGAGAGAAGGAGAGACAGAACCCCAACCAGCCTCCACACCATCCGTGCAGAGCCCGATGTGGGGCTAGAATTCACAAACCTTGAGATCATGACCTGAGCTGAGATCAAGAGTCAGAGGCTTAGCCGACTGCACCACCCAGGCACCTCTAAGGGGAACCACTCTTAACTACTTCTCTTTAATATTTCTCCTAGAGGTTACCTCCATATATCTAGATATTTTGTTCATACCCGTCTTTCTTGTCAACTGTAAGTTGTACCAAGTGACTGAGAACAGAGAGCTCACCCTAACTACTTTCTCTTCTCTTGCTCTGTCTTCCCTCCCAATGTCATGTTCATTTTTAGTCCTATTGGTTAATTTTGTCTATGAAAATAATATACTTAATCATCTGTTTGACCCACTGGCTTTAGTCTTAATGTCTTCACTTCCTACCATGTGATTCGAAGAAATTCGAGCCCTTACCTGTCCCTCCACCTTTCTGCCTCTGCATCAACAACTTTCATGACTTTCGCATTATGTTATTTCACAATAATGAAGCCTGGCTTTTCCTTTAGTTTATTTGAAAAATTCAAAACCAACAACCACTATTACCATCTACCCATCTACTGAATTTAAAAATTTCGGTCGTCATAGTTTTAATGACTCTTCTCTGTTCCTTGTGTTCTTTTTTTTTCCTGAGCATCTTAATGTTTTTAGTTAAATGGATGTAATATCTTTTCAAAACTCTAAATAGAATTTCTGAAGTGTCTCTTACCTTTGCCAAATAAGTTCTGAGATTGATTGTTGCCTTTTCCTGCCTTGTTCCTTCTTTCTGGTGCCATAATATTGAATGTTTATTGTTCATTGTCTGGTGGTCCTTCATTGTTAAGTGTCTGTCCGCCAAAATCTGCTCTGCTTCTTCCTGGTTCATGGCTAGACTTTATTTCCCAGGTGTGCTTGCAGTTAGCACTGTTAGTTGAGTGTTTTGTCCAAGGTAATGAGCCCCTATCTGGTGGATGCTTTCAGAGCATGACCGTGACCATGACTCCTCCTTTCCCTCTTTCTCTCTTTCTGCAGGCTGGAGAGACCCTAGACACTGTGGGTTGATGATGGCTGAGCTGCCCTCCTGAAATGATTCAAGAGGCGGCTGCTGGATAGTGAGATGAACTTTGATGGTTCTCAAGCCACTGAATGTTCCGCATCTCATTACAGCTTGTGTGTCTTGGGTAGCTTCTAGTTGTCAGCACTCCTGTTTTCCCTCAAGCCCTCTCTCCCTAGAAGAAAGGACTGACTGTAAGAAATGTGTGTGCCTTTGGGGCATGCTGCCTGGCAGGCTCCCTTTAGGGTGTCTTGGCAGGAAGGGAGCTAAGTCTCTCTCTTTCTTATGCCAACACAAAGAGGTCTTAACTTTGGGTACCCACAGCCACCCTTGGTTTCCTAGATCTCCCCAAGCAATATTTTCTTACCCTTGATGGGTTGCAAGGGCCTCATCCTGATTGGTTGGAAGGCAACTCAGGCAACTCACTGGTGGTTTTTGGATCCTGCTCGTAAATGGGGCCATATCCTGGCTGCATCCTGGTTCTGCTCTGAAAGGGAAGGGGTTTAACAATAGCAGCCAACAGAAAGTGCCCCCAATGAACCATGTTTTTGCTTGTGGGTCCTTCCCGTGGACCCTAACTGTCTCACTTCTGTTCCCAATTTTCCAGAAACTCATCACTCTTTCTGGTCTGATGTTTCTTCTTCCTTTTCTTTTCTCTCAAGTTCAGTTGTTCCTTTTTGTTCTTCTTTGTTGTCATCACAATGGTGTTCGGGGAGAAAGGAGAGAAAACTTTTATATTTAGTCTGCCAACTTGTGTGTAGAAGCCAGAACTCATTTTTAGAAATACAGAGAACTTTATGTGGAGAAGGAATTAGAATTCCACTCTTCTCACTGAGATCTTGAAAATTAGTATTTATGGAGCAAATTGTTCTGTAATCTTACCCATTGGACGGTAGTAGTAATAAGTACCCCAAGTGCCCCACGCTTTACTGGCCTCTACATACAAATATGGCCATCTCAACATAAATATCTAAGTTCAGGAACCTCTAAATCCTGACTTGCACATGTAGGGAAACCCAGTTCCATGGTGTTTACTCTCTTCAAAACATTTCTACTAATTTGCAAGAGGTGTTTTACATGTTTTCTTGAATCAGTATAGTTGTTTTCTGCCAAGCCAGGGCTTTGCTCCTGCTGGCCCTGACCAAACAACACCACTGCTACCTCGGGGCTCTTACGGGGGGAATTCAGACCCTCCTGGCTGGGCCACTTTGCTGCTAGTGCCAGTTGAGCTGGCATTTCACCACCTCCTTAGAGGGGACACCTGCCAATTCATGTTGGCCAGCAATGATCTTGTGAAGTTGGAAAGCAAACATTCCTTCCTTCTCTGTTGTTCTCAATTAGAAGGGGTATCTCTCACAGCAGCGTTGCTTTAGCCTTAGAGTTTTAAGAGAATTTTCAGGAATGGCTATTTTCTCTAATATAAGCCAACAGTGGAACTTCTCCATTAGCACAGGTTGCCATCTTGGTGCCGATTTGCTTTAAGATTCAACATTTGGCTAATGGTGTTCTTGACCCTCGTGGTGCTGGGACTGCTGGGCGGTCTCCTATGAAGGGAGAGGGCAGACACTCCTTGTTCAGTTAATTTCTGATTGAAAAGGGGGAGGTCAGATGGGCGGTTGGGACCTCATAGTGGAGACTTGGGCCCAAGGCACCCACGGCTTTGGTGAAGAAACTCTTCCAATTCACAGGAACGACAGTTAATTCATGACAGCAACATGTACAGAATCCCAGCCCCTCTTTAGTTCTTAGGGTCTGTTTGTTGCTCAACTTGGCTCGTTCTGAGCCTCTCCTTTCTCTTGCACAGAAACTAGCTCTGTCACCCACCCTTCTCCCAAACCGTCAGTGCTGATTCGTCTTACACCAACTGCATGTGGAGTTCAAGGGTCCCTCCATCTCCCAAAAGAACCTCCCCTGACTCCCAGGCAAGCCAGCAAATGGAAACAGGTTCTGAGGGAGGTGGCGTCACACGTAGGTTCCTTAGGCTTGAAAGGAAGTTCTCTTTTTACAGACATCATTTATCCGTTCTCTTGTTATCATTTATGTATTACCAACTTTCCCTGACTCTGTGGGATAACTGAGCCATAAAGCAGCTCTCAAATATCAGGAAAGCCCACTAGTAGCCAGACAGAAAGAGCTTTATTATATAAAGTGCTCCCACCTGGGCTATGAACAGGGAAATGTCTAGAATCTAAGCCTGTGCACGAATTTCCATATTGGAGCCACTATTTTCTCCATGTGGTATGGGGTTCGGTGTCAGGTGCTCTCTCCTGGGAATCAGAGTACCTAGGCTCTTTAGTAGCCAAAGACCATCCCAATAAACAGCCAGGATCCAAGGTCTGCCACACCCCCTGGGATCTTCCATTTTCAGGGAACACCCACCTCTTTCCTATTACAGTGAGCGGTAAGATATCAGAATAGAAGCAACTTCCATTGCTAGCTCTGCCAAGCTCACTCACAACGTCGAGAGTTTCATGCAGTCTTTTCAGATCTCCATGTCTTCATCAATAAACTGATGGACTTGAACTAGATCACTGGTTTTCATCTCTTAAGCTACAAACCCTTTCTTCAGACAAAATCATTTGTGGAAGCCCCAAGTACAAAGCATATAAAAGCACAAGACTCCAGGTGAAATCAGAGTGGGAACCCTGGAGGTTGCTAGCTTCCCTTCCTTCCTTGACACTGTGGGGGTCCCTAAGCACCCCCAGGCATGCTCTAGAATGTGTTTGAGGTCCCTTATAGCTTTAACATTCTATGATCTCAGATAATAGTAGGGAAACTTTCTTAGCTCTGGAGAACGAGTGGCAAGCAGAAATGCCCTGGGATTTTGTTTGAACTTACTTAGCCCGGTGCTCGGAATTGCATGCAGAGCCCCAGAGGAGGGCCTGCTGTACTCCACTTATAACCCCGTCTTAACTAACTACATCTACAAAGACGCACTTTCCAAAGAAGGTTACATTCTACGGTGCTGGCGGTTACATGTCAACATATGGATGCAGAAGGGAGGGGGTGATGGGCTGGGGGTGGGGAAGAGACGATCCAACTCATAACATTCTGTTACCTGGAACAAATCATTTCACCCCTCAATGGCTTAATACCTGTGACTTTGGGTTGTGGTGAGATGAGGCAGGTAAAGTGCTTACTTAGCATAGCAAGCTTTCAGTAAGTGTTAGCTGGTTTTGGTTTCATTCCCAGTACTTCTTTTAGAGAGTCCCTCTTGGATTTGTTTTGTTGCACCTGTATATGGGGTCCACGTCCCTAGGGGACCATCTGGAGTGACTTCCCAGACCCTCAGATAATTTCTTTGATAATTGTTACCTTACGGTTGCATGAAAACACACCTATTTTTTTTTTTTTTGTCTCCTTATCCAGATTCAAAAAATGATATTTGTGTTCTACTCCCAGCTGAGCTTTGAATGGGTAACTGCATGAAAATGGTAAATATAATATGGCTCAGTATTTGGCTAAAACCCACACACAGAGCAAGTGGGCAGGAAAGCCGGGTCCCTCTCACTCAGCCTTTTGAGTTTTCTAGAATTTCTGGGCTTGATTGCTTTGTTACGTCTTGTTTTGTTATGATTCGCTTTTTTCTTTTTATATATCCTTCCCATGTGGGAACACACAGAAGTATGTCACCCAGGTCTGTGCTCCCAGCATATGTGATTCTTTTTGCTGCCTGGATGGGCCATAATCCTACACGTACGTGCTGTCATTCTGTGCCATGTGTGTGACATCCTCACTTTTTGCGATTTCGTACCCACCTCTTTTTCAGAGTATAAGTGTATTTGAGCATACATCCAGAGTTCTGATATCCAACATAAAGAAAAGCATTCCAGTGTTTGTTATAAACCTAATCCGAGATGTCTTCCGTGCGGACTGGGAGGAAGACAGGGTAAGTAGGCATGGCTGTTTGACAAATAGGTTTCCGATTGCACGACGCTCATCTCTGGGCTTTTATAAATCAGCCTGACGTGGGGTTCTCTCTGCCTGTGTGTGTGTATTTGTTATTTCTGCCAGAGGAACAAAAATGAGTCAAGCAGACATGACTTCTTCTGTATTTGGAAAGCAGTGAATGGATCCTTTTAAAATAACCTCATGTCAAATTTCCTTGCTTTGGGTTATGGCTATAAATGTGCCATATGGACTAGTAGATTCTTTTTAAGAACAAGGGAATAAGTTGAAACTTTAAAATAAGATGAGAGGCGCCTGGGTGGCTCAGACTGTTAAGTGTCCGACTTCGGCTAAGGTCATGATCTCACAGTCCCTGAGTTTGAGCCCCACATCAGGCTCTGTACTGACAACGCAGAGCCTGGAGCCTGCTTCGGACTCTGTGTCTCCCTCTCTCTCTGTGCCTCTGTCACTCATGCTCTGTCTCTCTCTCAAAAATAAGTAAACATTAAAAAACTTTTTTAAAGATGATAATAATATGTGGTGTGTCTTTTCTCTTAGCACACAGAAAAGCCCCATCAAATTCTCATTTTATTTGAAGTTTTCTACATATGGTGAGATTCAAGAGATTTCAGTAGAGTTGGTTTGTGCGTGTGCTTTTTGGCAAAAATTAAATGTGACTTCTTCCTTTTCCCAGTTTTAATGAGATATAATAGACATATAGCTTTTTTCCTTCTGGATAAATCACACATTATTCAAAATAAGCATGAAAAAGATAATAATTCAAATGGAAAGTGAAGTCAGTGAGAGGAAAGAGAGGCCCTGGGAACATATCTAGAATATACAGCACAGATGCAGGAGAAGGGGGAAAAAATCACACACACAAAAAAAGATTTGTATTTAAACTTCTTTAAGGGGGTGGGCTAGAATGAGAATAAGAAACTGTAATAAAAATTTTATAAATCATTCCTCTCGTTCAAAAGTGTCACAAAGTGTTGTTTTAAGACGATATCTTTATCCAATAATTTTTAAAAAGATAGCGGAAAAAGATAGCCTTAGGGGAATTACAGCTGTCCTCCAAATACCTGCTTCTCTAAACATTTACTCTGATCAGTACAGAAAACACAAAGACCATTTAAATCCTATAGAAAGTGATTGCTTTGGGAACATTACTGACACTTGAACATCTGTTCTGAGAGGAGCGGAAGTCCAGAGTTGTGGGGGTTACTGAGTTCTAGGATCTCAATACGTATATGAACAGAAGTGATAATCCATTCATAATACGTATAATATCTAATTTTCATAATATGCATATTATGTATAATGTCTAATTTTGATCTTTCGTATTCACTTGCAACCTTTCCTCTGGAACATCAGACGTTACGGAGAATACCGAGTCTGTGTGCGTGACACCACAACGTACATCTGCCCAATAACTCAGATGTGTGACAGAGTGTTTATTTTTGAACAGAAAAAAGTCTCCACCTTGCACGTTCAGGGCATCCTGACGTCCACCCGCCATTGATGAATAGGTCCAAACACAAGGGCTTCAGCTGCATATCGCACTGTTTCGCCAGATGCTGACTTCATATTCACTGTTGCCATTACAGATAATGAGTTTCCCCCCATTCGAATACTTTCATTTAAAACATGTACAATATCCTCCGTAACCTTCAGCCACACTGTGCTTACTGAACTAAAGCCTTCTATTTCCTTCTGAATAGAAACGCCTCCTGCCCAGACCTTGTGCGGCTAGGGATTTGAGTGCAATAGACAATTTCAAAGACTGCTCTTTCTCCTTAACAATTGGTGCATTAGGCTAAAATGTTCACACGAATGCAATAGCAACAGAAGGGGTTTGCGGCGTTGTGACAAGGCCCTTCTTTTACCTGGGTCTGGAGCATGATGAATGAGCATTAGCAGAATATTCTTCTGGCCCTTAGGTTTACCTTGGTCTTCTCACAGAATTCAAATTGACATTATACTCACATTTCTATGGTATTTATTACCGTGGTCATGATGTGAGGGCTTTTTCAACATGAATAGTATAAAAGAGGAAGCATATGACTGCAAAGAGACATTATTGCATGGGGGGGGGGGTGTATAAACAAATGAGAAGAATGGACGGCATGCTCATAATAGAAATTGAAACCTCCTTATTTTGTCCCGATTGTCTACCCTTCCTTTTTAAACAACCTTCCTTTTTTCTAGCTATCAATACAAAGTTCTTTTTGGTAAAATGAAGTGCATTCATACTGCTTGAAAGAAGCTTTTAAAGTTGATCTGTGCCCACACAAAAGAGAGGCAGTGCTGGGTCCGACCAGTTGAGGAAGCAAACTTGGTCAATGTTCATTACTCATGGCTCGACACGCCAGCCTCCATATCGTTTTGTAAAGGATCAGATAAACTTTCCTCGTGATAAACAACTGAAATAATTTTTCTTAGCTGTCAGCTCCTTTTCTCCCTTTCCCAGCCTGTTCCCACACTCTTCCCTGCTCGTAAAAGCAGCCGAGCGCAGCTCTTTGGTCTGATAAATGGGCTCCTTTCAACTGGTGGCAGGCTTCAGGAAAAAGAGATAATCCTGGATAATGTGGACACAGTTTTCATTTCATGTCACCCAATTAAACTGCAATTATCCGGAGTGCAACAGCAGAAAAACTGGAAAGAATGGCCGGAGAATGAGGCGCGGAGGCTCCCTGGGATTCTTTATACCACGCGCATCAGCCTAGATTTGTTCTGTTCTGATAATAAAGTGCCGGCCTAAGCACTCAGCCACACAAAACCGTGGCCAGACCAGCTGTATCCTGTAGTTGCACATGAAATGCTCCCACAAATTCGGTGAGAAATAGCAGTTCAAGTCCCAGTTGCTTTTGTATTCAAGTATTTGCATCCAAAGCCAAGCTCTGCACGCAACCACGCATCATCCCCTTCTCGGCACCCCGGTGTAGATGTGCCTTTCCACAGACAGAGCCGGGAGCATCTCAGACAAGGACAGAATACCTTCCCCCTCTAGAACAGTTTCAGCACCATATGAAATATCATCCTGAGAACCAATCATGAAACAGTAAGAGAGTATGAATAACTCTGTTATTACAAACTCGTTTCATAAATCATGTAGAACTGTATTAGTCTCAGGTCTGAAAGATGTAAAAATTTCGATGAACAGCTGGCTCATCATTTAAGAGGTTTTCCTTTCATTTAAAAGTGATGATATTTAGCCCGGCAAAGAACTACAACTATGGGATGGGAAGTGGATACAGGGAGCCAACCTCTTACATTTACAAATTACGCCTTTTTTCAGATTTTTCCAGTAGTCGAAAACATTGGACCTTCAGTGGAGGAGGCTAAAAACAAACAAACAAACAAACCTTAAGGGTGAGGCTTTCATGTAAATAATTGTGGCCCTACCTGTAACCACAGTTGAGAGATTAGTAACGGTAGAAGTCACTGGGGAAAAAACAATGCAACAGAATGAAAATGACCTTTGAGCGTGACATTGTCAGAATACAGCACGATAAACTAAGACAGGTTCTAACTCACAAACTTCCAACTAAAATTTTCATTACCGATAACATAAATCTTTGGATTTATTAATACCTTCCTCAAATAAACTGTACAAGTTTACCAGCTGGTCTATTTAGTGATGGATCAACTACTTTAATCTTAGAAAGTGATTCTCTCGTGTGCCGTTTGGCTTTCCATCTCTTCTTCCTTCCTCTGTTTGAAATGGATCCCGCCTTAATCTTTTCCAGAATAGCCATCTGTGGCTCCTAAAGGTGGTAAATGTGACAGAAGAGTCACTCAAAGTCGGTTTTAGCCAGAATGGCTTATGTGAGTGTGGCTGTCACAGAGCCTGGGGCCCCGCCCATATCCCCAGGGCTCTGGCCCCACCGGGATTCAAACCCTTCTCTCTTGGCCCCAGGCGACGTCAGAAGCTCAGGGCGCTCTCTTACCCCAGACCCTCAAACAGATGTGGAAGAGCACGCTCTTGCCATCACACAGGAAACAGGTAAAACATTGGAGAATTGTTGAGATAAATTTGAATATTGATTCATTGTTCAATAATCGTAAATGCAAAGTAATCCCAATGATGATACTAACACGAAGCAGCATGTATGTGCCTTTCATCCAGGCTCAAAGCCCTAGAGGAATCCAGGCCAGGATCCCATCCTGTGTAGCTTTATGGGAGAACCCACACAATTACAATAACATAATGACACTGTGATAATAATAATAATAATAATACCTTATGTTTATCTACTTACTATCTCTGGGAAACCTAAAGCAATTTAGAGATGTTAATCTAATTAAACTCCAGGTCCCTGTCAGACAAGGAGGGGGCTGGTATTTTTTAATTCAAATGCTGTTTAGGAAATGATGGGAATGCTAGCATCTACCCCCTCCCTCCCTCCTGGGTATTTGTGAACATAAAGAAAAAAGATAGGTTAGATTTAAATCTTCCAGCTACACGGAAGAACAATGATAATAGTAGAATATAATAATACTGTTTAGATCACTTTTCATCTGATATACTTGTCTTTCAAATTATGGGTTGAATTCATATCCTGTCTTTGTTCATGAGAGATTTTCACACTGCTCCAACGCATGGGAGATAAGGTGGTTATGTTCTAGGGGAGACAGCCATCCCCTCCTGCTGAAAAACCTCCCACGATTCCTTCCGCCGTTCCTCCCAGGGCAGAATTTCAACTTCCTGAGGACATCCTTCTAGACATTTCACAGAAGTAGATTATACAAACCCAGATCCTTTGAAACATTGAATTCAGAATATTAGAAAATACTAATAAAGGGGCCCCTGGGTCACTCAGTCGGTCGAGCTTCTGACTCTTGGTTTCAGCTCAGATCACAATCTCAGCATTGAGCCCCCCCCCCCCCCCCCCCCCACCTTTCAGGCTCCACACTGACAGGGCGGAACCTGCTTGGGATTCTCTCTCTCCCTCTCGCTGTCTCTTCTCCACTTGCGTGTGTGCATGTGCACGCTTTCTCTCTCTCTCAAAATAAACAAATAAACTTTAAAAAAATTTTTTGAAATTCTAATCACAGTGAAACTGCTTTTGGTTTAACCTGGTTCTACTCGGATTAAATAAATTGGCTAAGTATAAAGTAACTCCCTTAAAATACTATACATTAAATAGGCAAATTCAGTGTGAAGAGAATTTATGTGGGACCCTTTCCCTTCCACTGAGTCAGTGGGCCCCTGACTTTAAAAGGGAGAGTGAGCTCAGCCCTCTGGCTCCTGCTGTCCCTGAAGGAGTGCCCTGGAGGAATGCAGATGAAGTAGGACACCTGTTCTGTGTGTGTGTGTGTGTGTGTGTGTGTGTGTGTGTGTTGCAGGAGACAGGGGGTGAGGGCATCCTGGGCAACTTTCCAAACCTTGTGCAGCTGCTTAACAAATCCACTCCCACCTGAGGCCTGGAAGCTGGAAGAGGTAGAAAGCTGGGTTTTGATCCATTTGCCAAAAAATGTGAGCTGGTGCCATGAAGCTTGCGGGGATCAGAGAAAGAGGATCCTGGTCTCCTCTGCTCCCCACCATGGGCCTGAATCAGGAGGAGGAAGCAGGCCCAAGAGCACAGTCATGACGTTACACGTTTCTACTCTGCTTCCTACAGCTACTTGACCGTTGGCATGGTATTTAACCTCTCCAGACCTCAGTTTCTTTACCTGTAAAGGGGAGGTCATAAGCCCTTCTTATGAGATAGCTCTAAGAATTAAATGGAATGAGGGGCACCTCACTGGCTGAGTTGGTTACGCACCTGACTCTTGGTTTCCACTCGGGTCATGATCTTACGGTTTGCGGGATCGAGCCCCGCATCAGGCTCTGCACTGACAGCACGGAGCCTGCTTGGGATTCTCTCCCCCCTCCCCCACTCACACACACACTTTCTCTCACTCAAAATAAACATTTGGGGGGAGGCAAGAATTAAATGGGATGAAATATGTAAAATGCATAGTCCTGACACATTCAAGTACGGACCAATAATAGCTATGGCTATTATTAGTGGACTATATTTGTGGTAGCAAATGTCCACTGATGCTGGACTGGTCAAATGAACTATGTGAAGCCATACCACAAGAGTTAGATATTAAACTGGAATAAAGAACGTTTCTATATACTGCTGTGGGGTGGTTGGTAGCTATACTGTTGAGGTTACAGTGGCGATAAGTGTAGGAAGTATGCCATTTACCAGAGAAGTGGAGACTTGCATTTTGTGTGTATATTTATATGTTTTTTAAAGCCATGGCAGACAGGGGCGCCTGGGTGGCTCTGTCAGTTAAGCGTCCAGCTTCGGTTCAGGTCATGATCTCTTGTTCCATGGGTTCAAACCCCACAACGGGCTCTGTACTGACAGCTCAGAGCCCGGATCCTGCTTCAGATTCTGTGTTTTTCTCTCTCTCTTTCCCTCCTCCACTCACGCTCTGTCTCTCTCTCTCTCTCTCTCTCTCTCAAAAATAAACATTAAAAAAACTTATAAAAACATAAAAATTTGATTAAAGCAATGGCACAAAACAGAAATGGACAAAGCTGGGGGAATAAGGACTGGGGAATGAGCTCCTGTTCATGCTTTGGATTGTTACCAAGAGGTCTTTCAGTTCCGTGCCTCTAATCTGTTGCTGATGTTGTCATCTTTGTCATCCTTTTCAGAAGAAGGAACTTGAGTTTACAACCTTAGCGACTGTGATGCTTTGCAAGTTGGGGGACACCCCAAGTCTTCTGCTACCCACTACGACAATAGCCTTAAGAGGGAGTGTTGTCTTCAGTAGTTGTCAACTCCCGGATTTTCCTGTTGGAGGGTAATTGGTGGACCATCTCTCTCCCGGACTTTGCATTGATGATTTCCATCTGGCTCCTAATTTCTTCTTTTCGATGTCCTTGGGCACATGTGAAATATTCCCTGCAGCTTTTGGCAGCCCTGAGTCTAGAGCAGGGGTCAGCAAATTACTGACCAAGTAATTCATTGCCTACTTTTGTTACTACGTTCAGTATCTCCTCTTTTATATGGTTAAAATCTACCATAAACAAGGTTTTTCTTAAAGAATAAAATGGGAGCCGTCGAAGGCACACATACACAAAATCTAGGCTGCAGAAAAGTAGCGCTGGTGAAAAGGCATATTTTCTATCAGTTATAGTTTTAAATGCTTGTATTAGAAAGAACCAAAGGCTGAGAATTGAAGGCATAAGAATCCAACTTAAGTTAGAAAAATAATAGTAAAATTATCCCACCCTCCCAAAGTGGAAGGAAGTATATGGTAAAGGTAAGAGCAAAAATTAATGAAAACAAGGATCAACAAAGCCAAAAGTTGGTTCTTTGGAAAGACTAATAAAATTGACAGACCTCTGGTAGAATTATTCAAGGAAAAGAGAAAGAAGGTACAGGTTAAAAATATTAGGACTGAAAGGGGAACATAACTACAGATGTAAGAAGAAATTCCGAAGAACATAAGAGAATACTAAGAACAATTTTATCAACATATTTGAAAACTTGGATGTGATTGTATACATCTTTCAAAAATATAACTTAGAATATCTGACTCAAAGAGACTAGAAAGGGCAAAATGTCCTACAATTATTAAAGAATATGAATAGTAACTTAAGGCTTTTTTCCCACACAGAAACATCGAGTCCAGATAATTTTTTTTTTTTTTTTTTTTTTTTTTTAGAGATAGAAAGAGAGCAGGGAAGAGGGACAGAGGAGGTATAGAGAGAATCTTAAGCAGGCTCCATGCTCAGTGGGGAGCCCAACACAGGGCTGATCCCCTGACCCTGGGATCATGACCTGAGCTGAAATCGAGTGGGACGCTCAACTGACTGATCCACCCAGGTGCCCCAGATAATTTTTGTGAATTGAATTACACCAGACTTTCCAGTAACAGGTTTCATTTCAATTTTAAACCAATTTTTCCAGGGAAAAGGCAAGAGAACTATTGTCCAATTTGTCTGATTAGGCTAGTAGACTTTATTTTTATTATTATTTTTTTAAAGTTTATTTATTTTTGAGAGAGAGACAGAGACAGAGTGTGAGCAGGGGAAGGGAAGAGAGAGACAGAGAGACAGAGAGACAGAATCTGAAGCAGGCTCCAGGCTCTGAGCCGTCTGCACAAAGCCTGTCACGGGGCTCGAACCCACAAACTGTGAGATCATGACCTGAGCTGAAGTCAGACGCTTCACTGCCTGAGCCACCCAGGCACCCCTAGGCTAGAAGACTTTAAATTAAAAACTTGAGTAAGATTAGTATAAAAAATGAAAGTCACTAACCTGTCTCACTTATAAACACAGATGAAAATCCTACACAATGCAAATACATTATGAATAAATTGAATTTATCCCCCAAATGTGCAATTGATTTAACATAGAAATTTCATTATTGAAATTATTCTCATTATAGCTTTGAAAGTAACAAAATACCTATTCATGCTAAAGGGTGGGGAAAAAATCTTAGTCAAATAAGAATATAAGAAAACTTCCTATATCTTACAAAGAGATCCTCATAAAAGGTCTCTGTCAAAAACCTATCGTGAACATTTTTTATAAGAGCAAAATATTTAAAACATCTTTAAGAGTAGAAACAAGAAAAGGAAGGTAATTATCACTATTTAAACTCAACATTCGACATTTACTAGAGGCCCTAACCAGAGCTATAAGACAAGGTAAAGAAAAAAAATTTTAAAAAGATGGAAAGAGAAAAAATAAAGCTCTCGCTAATGATATGATTCCATACATCGAAAACTCAAAAGAATCCACAGATTGCTAGAACTAATAAGGGCGTTTATGGAGGGGCTGTATATAAGATCAAACATTTTAAATGCCTTTTAATAACTTGGTAACTCTAATTAGAAACCCTAATTTTAAAAAAATGCCATATCACTTACAATAATAAGAAATAGAGAAAATCTATTAAAAATGTATAAAAGTTAAATAGATAAATAGTAAGATGTATTATATTCATAGGTAGGAAGAGTTCAAGATCATGAATATATCAATTCTCTAAGTTAATCTATAAATTCAAAGCAATCTCCATCAATACTCCAATAAAATTACTTGATCTACATAGCAAACTGCTCCTAAAATCTATATAGAATAACAAAGAGCCAGGAGCAGCTAAAATCCTTCTGAAGAACAGTATTCTCAGGATGGGGTGGGGGGGGGGAGAATTTTCCTACCTGACTTATTAAGACTTAAAGTTATAGTAATTAAGATAGTAATGGAATAGAACAGAGATAGGAAAAAAAAACCCACCAATGCAACTGAATAAAGGATCCTTTAGAAACAGCCTCACATCTATATGAAAACTAGATGTGGTACCACAGATCAATAGAAAAATGAAGGAAATAGTCACTAAATAGTCAATTAATAAACTACTAAGAAATCAGATCTCTATTTTATGCCATGCACAAAAATAAATGTTATATAGATTAGATGTTAAATACAAAACTTTAATGTTATCAGAATAAAATATAAAACACCTTTATGATCTTAAGGAGCAGAAGAATTTGTTTTGAAAGAAATGAAAAGCACTCATCAAGAATAGAAAAAGACTTATAAATTGGGCTACATTAAAATTAATTTCTAGTCATTTAATTGTAAAGAAAGTGAAAACAGAAGCCCCTAACCAGGGAGTGGGGAGAGGTAAGCTATTTGTAGCATATTTATCAAAAAAAAGGAATTAATAAGGGCACCTGGCTGGCTCAGTTGGTTAAGCGTCCAACTCTTGATGTCAGCTCAAGTCATGATCTTGTGGTTGGTGAGTTCCAGCCCTGCGTGGGGCTCTGTGCTGACAGCTCAGATCCTGGACCCTGCTTCAGATTCTATGTCTCCCTCTCTCTCTGCTCCTCCCCTGCTTGCATGTGTTGTCTCTCTTTCTCTCAAAATAAATAATAACAAATAAATTTTAAAAAAGGAATTAATAACTTGAATTTATAAAGAACTTTTGAAATGGTGAATAAATACAAAGACGACTCTTCCTTACTTGTAATAAGGGAAACACAAATTAAGAACACAATGAGATACTATTTTGTAACTGTTGGGTTGGCAAAAATAAAAAAGTTGACAATGCCTAGCATTTGTGAGGAAGTAGAACAATGTGAAAGAGGTAAAGATTCAAAAAACATTTTGGAAAACAAGGTAGTATTATTTTTGTAAAGTTGACTAGGCATGAGCTTTATGACCCAGTTCTAATCTTAGGTATATGCCCTAAAGAGAATGTGTATATACCCTGGAAAAAAGATGCTTCAGGAGAAATGTACAAGAATGTTCACAGCAGCCCTGTTTGTAAAGATGGATGAATAAATGGATAGAAAAATAGATAGATAGATAGATGATAGAGAGACAGATAAACAGATAGATAGACACACAGCACGCAAATGTTCTTCAAAGAGAAAAGAAATAAATTATGATATATTCCCATGGTGGAGACTATACTGCAGGGAGGTTGAATAAGCTACAACTACGAATTCCAACATGAATGAAATCTTAGAAATATAATGGCGAGGATAAAACCAAGTAGCAGAAGATAGCACAGAGTTTGATATTATTTTCTAAATCTCAAAAACAACGAAACTTTTAAAATGTATTCTTTATGCACTCATATCAATCAACACAAGCAAGGGAATGATGGCTACAAAACTAAGAATTATGATTGCCTCTGGATGGGGAAGAGGAACGTGGTCAGAATTCCATTTCTTGGGTTGGGTGGATTTCACAGGTGTTTATTTTATTTGTGGATTTGCATTACACATATTCTTTCATACATATTGAATATTACATATTAAAATTTTTTTAAATGTCTATTTATTTTTGAGAGACAGAGCACGAGCGGGGAAGGGGCAGAGAGAGAGGGAGACAAAGAATCTGAAGCAGGCTCTGGGCTCTGACCTGTCAGCACAGAGCCCAACGTGCGGCTGGAACTTAGGAGCCCTGAGATCATGACCTGAGCTGAAGTCAGACGCTCAACTGACTGAGCCACCCAGGCTTCCTGAACATTACATATTTTAAGCATTGTTTAAAAGCTGAAAGGAAGGGATTACTTTTATATATCATTTATACTTTTTAATATAATTTTACGTAATTTTATTTTCAAAAATCACTTTAACATTTTAACCTGTTGTTTGTATTGTCATTTGTATTTGTAGTAGGAAGAAGAGAAAGGAGAAGGAGCGAGGAAGAGGAGGGGAGAAAGAACAAAGAGACTCCCAGGGGACCTGGAAAATGAAATGGACGGAGCCAGGAGCATGCACAGGGTGAGGGAGTGAGTGTCACACTCCCCGAGGCAGCGGAAAGGAGGAGGCACGGAAGGATAGTTCCGTGTTTGTCTGTCTTAGAGACAATTTGGCCCTAGTCCAGAGTGGGAGGAAATGGAAGGTCCTTCAAACAGAGAGAGGAAAACATGGTTTTTACTCTTCCCACTATTTGCACTTCCCCCTCTTCCTAAATCTCTAGGTCTTAAAGGCGTCTGTCTTCTCAGTCCTTGTCATACTTTCCCAACGTGCATAATAATCCGTGTCTTGTAACTGTGCTCAAGTTTATGTACTCTACATTCCTGAAGGTAGAGATAATGTGTTTCATTCATCCTTATCCTTAGTCCCGAATCTGACACACTGAGGGAAATAGTAAAGTAATTGAATCATAAATAAACAGCTCTGGAATGGGCAAATGGAAAGCGATACGTAACTGACCCTTTATATTTGTATCCATTATTAAGTTCAGTGTTTCCAACTTGGGAAAGGCAAACTAAGCTGAATTTTTGCAAACAAGATCATTATGTAACATTTTACAATATGATTTTAGGTCCCATAATCACATCCTCCACGGTCCAGACACCAACAGCTTTGAAATGAACTGCCAAACTATCCTAAATTTGTCAGAAATTTCATGCATGTGGTTGAAAGGAAAGCTGTGTTATCACCATCCAAAGTGCCAAAAAAGAGATTTTTTCACACGTTTTTGTGATTTTTTGAAAAAGTTTTAAGTTGTGATTTTTTTTTTTTATAACTAGATGCCTTGCTAGGCGCAAAGTGAGAGTTGATAACCTGGATTTCTCTAAGATAATAATAATATTGACCAAGAGTTCCTGCCTCTCTTAACCCTGACATAAAATACTTTAAGCTGAAGAAGCATGTTAAAACACATTTTGGAAAACAGTCTAGGGAGGTGCTAATTTTTCTAATAGCAGATTTATAGTAAAAGCCTGGAAGCCCAGATTTATTTCCACCCAGTCCAACAGGGAATAATTTTGAATTAAAAACGTATTCAAATAAAAAGGTAGATTGGCATTGCAATGCAACAGAATGGAAAGGACATTGGGATATTGGCTCTTATTCTAGCCCTGTCTCTAACTGGCTGTGTAACTACTAATAAGTCGTTCAAATTCTCTGGGTCTCAGCTTCTTGATATAGAATATAAAGAGATTGAACAAGCACATCCGTACTCATCAACACCTGGCTTCAAATAATCAAAATAAAGTGTGCTGCAAAATTTTGTTTTGCGTACGTGGTCAGCCCAACGCCTGTGGAAGAATCTGTTCCAGGTTTGCTCGTGTCTGAAAACGTGGTCATCCATTCTGCTTCGTTTTCTTTTGTTGTTTTTTCTCAGTAGGACCAAGGGTCAATTTTCATTCTTCTACCGTAGCGAGCACTTCCAAAGGCAGAGACTCAAGAGGTTTGTGTTGGTGGAGAACCCTTGCAGGCACTTATGGCCCCCCTCACTGCTGCCCTGCTGGCCCCCCAGGATATGGACTCCATGGCTGTGAAGGCAGAGACGCTCTCTGGACTGTTCTGGGCAGGAAACTGGCTGCCAGAAGTGCTTAAGAAGGCATTTTCCACAATAGCCACCCCATCCTGAGAACAGGGACACTTCCAGCTTTCATTAATTTGAATGCAGCAACTATGTGAAGTTTACATTTTGGAGTGTTTATGTTTTCCCTGAAAGAGCTGTTTGAGCACAGAATCCCCCATTCTATCGCCACAGACAAAAGAGGAGAGGGCTGAGGACATTGTTTAAAATCTTGTGCCTGTGCTATAAAGAATTTGTATACTGAAGAGCCCTTCCCTGGCCGTCAATTTGCTTCTGTCCCTTAAGGGAAAGGAATATTAAAGTCCTTTCTAGCGCTTTTGAATTTTTTATTTGCGTAGAGAAATGAGTGTCACTTGTCTTTCTAATGGTTTGATCTTTCAGTCCTGGTGGGACTGTGGGTGAGGGGCAGGAGGGAGGACGCAATCCGACTTTGAGACTCCAAATCTCTAACCTCTGCCTGCTGATGTTCACTGTCAGTCACTTTAATGGTCAAAGGAGTGTCACAATTAATTGTAGTTACTCCATCCATGTATTTATCGACCATTCACAATATGTTAGCACCGCCCAGCGTTCTGGGTTACAATAATAAGCGAAGAGCTGCCCCTTAAAGAACCGACAATCTACTGGAGGAAAATGACAAGTAGAGAGAAAATTACAATAAAATGTGGTAAATTCAAAGATGTGTGTGTGTATGTGTGTGTAAAACATGTATATTCTGAATTTCTCCTGTGAGTCATGAAGAAGTTTTGAATAAATGGGAAGACACACTCTCCTCTGGTAAGATTCCTCGTTCTAAATACATCCATCCTCCCTTAATTCATCTCTAAACTGATCATAATCCAACTTAAAAGACCAGCAAGATTTTTAAAAATTTTTTTCTCAGTGTTTATTTTTTTAAGAGACAGAGTGTGAGTGGGGGAGGGCAGAGAGAGGAGACAGAATCCGAAGCAGGCTCCGGGCTCTGAGCTGTCGGCACAGAGCCCAACACCGGGCTCAAACCCACAAGCCAGGAGATCATGACATAAGTCAAAGCTGGCCGCTTAACTGACTGAGCCACCCAGGTGCCCCTTAGCGGGATTTTCTAAAAAACTAATTAAGCTATTTCCAAGTATCATATAGAAAGTAAATGTTTAAAATTAAAAAAAAAAAATTTAATTAAAAAAATTTAATGTTTATTTTTGAGAGAGAGACAGAGCATGAGCGGGGGAGGGGCAGAGAGAGAGGGGGACACAGAATCCAAAGCAGGCTCCAGCTCTGAGCTGTCAGCACAGAGACTGATGCAGGGCTCAAACTCATGAATCATGATCATGACCCAAGCCGAAGTCGGACGCTCAACTGACTGAGCCACCCAGGTGCCCCTAGAAAGTAAATGTTTAAAAATGCTCAAGAAAACCTTAAAAATGTTTAATAAGGAAGAGGGACAAGTCCTACAAGATATTGAAATATATTATCAAGCTACTATAATTAGTATGAATACACAAAGCAATGGACCAGAACAAAGTCTGGAAAGAGACTCAAAGACACGTGGAGCGTTGGTATAGGATAAGGTGACATTCGAAGCAGTAGGGAAAAGATGATCACTTTGGTATCATTCACAGATTTGGCAGATACGCAATTCCAGTACAAAGCTCATGTCAGCTCTTTCACTGGCTGAGACTTGACGTGGTTTTACTAAACTGGTAGCTGCTTTTGGATTAGTAAGCTCTTGTACGCTCTAACAGTTTGGATGGAAAACGGTCCCCAGCTGGCAAAGACTTTAGTTTATGTCATATTGAGTTAGTCTTCCTCTACAGATTGGATTTTTCCAAATTAAAAGTGATTATTGCATTTCTTCTTAATCGGTTTATAGTTTGTAAATGATCATAAATGTCTCTAGTGTGAAAGGATTACTTTCAGTTATTTTTCATATAATACATGAACTAGAAAGCTAAATTTAAGCCTTTCCCATTTGATCTCAAAGAGTGGTTGGAATCTGTAAAAATATTTGACCCATTGAGATATCTATACATATACTTAGTGTCAAATGCGCCAGAAATTATGCAAAATGTTGTAGATCCAGCACTGGAAGTACTAGTTGCTCTGACTCTAGTAAAAATTAAAGTCAGTGGCACCAAAGATTATATAATAAAATTTGACAGTTCTGTGTGAGAGAAGAGAGCCTTCCATCTGGCTTGTGGTGAGGCAAGTTGGTGGTAAATGGACAAAAATGTCAAGAGCCATTTCCCCAGTCGATGATATCTAACAGTCATGGCTGTAGGTCCACCGTATATATAGATTGTCATGGGATAGTTACAATTTCTGAATCATACACACACAGGTAATTTTTTACTAAGGCTGAGTCTATCCGAGCAACAACAAATAACAGCGTATTGATAATTGTCAGTGGGATTTGCAGAGATCCTAGTGATGGCCCCGTCTACCCGACTGTCACGATAGCACCAGTCCTTCCTGGATCTCAGGAAGATGATACAGCACGACAAAAAAAAAAAAAAAGAAGAACAGTTTTAAAGTCAGCAGGAATTGGGATCATTTTCTGGTGCTGACGCCTGACTATTTGACTACCTTTATTACACAGGTAATTCACATTTTCCTAACCGCAAACATGGGAATACCTTCCCGGCTCGGTTGCTGTAAGAACTAAATGAGATACTGTATTTATGATGGAACAATAATTTTGAAATGGTAACTACTGGTAAGTCACTCACAGGAACCTTACTTCTGCTCATCATTCCCATAACCTCCAAAACTATAGCCCTGAGGGTGAGGCTCACTGCCTCCTGGAGGCCAAATGAAAAGCAGATGATTGCCTTCTGACTCCCAGAACAGATGCTGCAAACCCAGAGCATAGTTTCCCTGTTCCTCACCCTCACCCACTGTGTAGTTTTTTAAAATTTTCCCTTTTGGGGCGCCTGGGTGGCTCAGTCGGTTAAGCGGCCGACTTCAGCTCAGGTCACGATCTTGCGGTCCGTGAGTTCGAGCCTCGCGTCGGGCTCTGGGCTGATGGCTCAGAGCCTGGAGCCTGCTTCCGATTCTGTGTCTCCCTCTCTCTCTGCCCCTCCCCCGTTCATGCTCTGTCTCTCTCTGTCTCAAAAATAAATAAAACGTTAAAAATAAAATTTAAAATAAATAAATAAATAAAATTTTCCCTTTCATCCCCAGATGAAAATTATACAGAATCTTCAGGTTGAATGTGTTTTAGCAGTATACCTAGGATTATATAAAATAGCTGATTACAAACTTTTCTTGTAGCCCCGTTTGATACGTGGGAAAGATGAGTGGCATGGCCAAAGAAGATGGAAAGGCAAGACACGGAAGAGAATTAGGAAAAAAAAAGGGTAAAAAAAATTGATTTGAAAGTGAATCTTGTGTGTCTATTCCATGAGCAGCTACAAGTCCGTACTCAATTCCAAACCAGACATTCTTATTTGGTTACATATTTGTCTTTTGGAGAAAGCAGCTAAGCTCTGGATGGCTATATTCCCATTGGAGCCACTTGAGCCCAACTTGTATCTTCTTGGAGTGTTTAGTCTCCTAATCTCACCTGTTGCTAAGACTTTTTCCAATTATCAGTGTAAATTTGACTAGAATTCATTGTGCTGTACCTTTTATACAAGAAGTCAAATAATTACTTATATGAGAAAAAAGAGAAAGTTAATAAGTTACTATATGTTATCTAACATTCTTGCAATCTTTTTGCAATATATATATGTATCTAATCATCACATTGTACACCTTAAACTTTCATGTACTATACATCAATAATATGCGCAGAAAGCTGGGAATAAATAAATAATTCACTAGCTAGCCTGATAAATAATAGAGAAAATGCACAAGTAACCAAATTAGGAATAAGAATGGGTGAATCGCCTCCAGATGCTGAGAAAATTAGAGAATTATGACAAAATGCTTTGAAAAGTATTTAAATTTGGTTTTTAAATTGTTTTTCTTTTTTTAGAAAGAGAGAGTGTGCGAGTGGAGGACAGAGGCAATGGGAGAAAGAGAGAAATTTTTTTTTTAATTTTTAGTGTTTATTTTTGAGAGAGAGAGGGGGGAGGAGGGGCAGAGGGAGAGAGGGAGACACAGAATCAGAAGCAGGCTCCAGGCTCGGAGCTGTCAGCACAGAGCCCGACGCAGGGCTCAAACTCACGAACTGCGAGATCATGACCTGAGCCCAAGTCAGACACTTAACCAACTGAGCCATCCAGGTGCTCTGAGAGAGAGAATCTTAAGCAGGCTCCATGCTCAGTGCATGGGCTCAATCCCACGGTCCTGGGATCATAATCTGAGCTGAAATCAAGAGTCAGATGCTTAACTGACTGAGCCACTGAGGTGCCCCAAATTTACTAAATTTGTATTTAATGCACTGACTTCTATAAAAATAAAACGAACAAAAATGAAACCAAAACCCTAAAAAAACAGACCAATAAATATGGAAGAAATAGACGATGTCAAAGAGTTACCTCCTCCTCCCTACACACCAAAATGTGGTAGTTCTAGTTTGTTTCAGGGTTGAATAATTTCAAATCTTCATGGAGCCCTTGTTACTTAAACTTTTCAGACCATGAAGAAAGACAGTTTCTAAGCTCTCTTTGTGAAGTCAGTAATGATAAAATCAGTTTTAAAAGTGGAGAGTATATATCAATCCCACTTTTTCAAAAATGCAACATTAAGTACCAACAGACAGCATCATGGGGGAACATCATACCATATATCACTAGTTCAGGAAAAGATCAAAATCAAAATTTGAAGTGTGGTTTCTGCTGAATGTACATCACTCTTGTACCATCAAAGGTCAGAAACTTGTAAGATGAACCATCATAAGTTAAGCACCATCTGTATATTTATATTCACTGACATAGAAAAAACTCCAAAACACATTGTTGGATGTCGACAATAGAAGCAAAATCTGCATTGTGTTATGTACGTAGGATTGAGTCTGCATGCATAGAGAAATATAAAAAGATGTTCATTAGAATATTAATAGGGGATAATTTGTGGTTGTACATTTTCTTTGTAGATACGAAAAATACTTTTTTTCCATTTTGAAAATAGAAGGATTGTTTATATCATGCTAAACTTTTTTTATTAACACATTTTTAAAAAGAAAAATATGGATTAAACAATGAAACTCTTTGGGATTGACACACAAGTCCTTTCCCCAGGTGTTATATATGAGACAACCAATTGTTCTGCCTTCCAGGTCTTCCAGATTTTGAGGTATCTTTACATCTACCAAATTTCTCTAATCATTGAACTACTGTTCAAGTAGATTGTTAAAGTACATACTATGTGCAAGATCATGGAGCACAGAACATTAAAAAGTAAATCAGAGTGTCATTAACTTCCAGTTGCTTACATTTTCATTGGGTATTTTTAAAAAGTTTTTATTTAAATTCCAGTTAGTTAACAAACAGTGTAATGTTAGTTTCAGGTGTACTATTTAGGGATCCAACACTTACATACAATATCTGGAACTCAGCACAACAAGTGCACAAACTATGGAAAGAGCCCGAATGTCCATTGACCGATGAATGGATAAAGATGTGATATGTACATACAATGGAATATTACTCAGTTATCAAAAAGAATGAAATCTTGCCATTTGCAGTGATGTGGATGGAGCTCGACCGTAGTGTGCCAAGTGAAGTACGTCAGTTAGGGAAAGGGATATACATATGATGTGAAATTTAAGAAACGAAGCAATCATAGAAGTTCCTTATGTTTCTTACAGAAAGACTTTGGACACTGTGTTGGATTATAAGAAATGTGCTCTTCAACTGAGGACGCCTATTCTGTGATCCTTTGTGTGTGTGTGTGTGTGTGTGTGTGTGTGTGTGTGTGTACGTGCATGAGGGAAATGAGGTCGTCCAACTGTATAACCCAAGGGTAAATAATAATTTAGGGAGGAATAATGACAGGTGTACTACCTATTGAGCACGACTGTAAGAAGCAAGAATTTGGATTCTAGATAGAAACTTAGTATAGCCCATCTAGCATCCCGTGGGCCTCCTTGAACAGAAAACCTACTAGGCATTATTTTAAAATAGAGCGATTAGAATACTCTAATTGCAGATAGGCAGAATGATGCCCCCTGCCCCAAAAAATATCCACTGCAGATGTCTCTCGGTTAAAGGCCTTGCATGAGGGAGATTACCCTGGGTTATCTGTGAGACACCCTCTTATCACATGAGAACTTAAAACCAGGAACTTTTCCTGGCTGTGGGCAGAGGGAGATGTGGTGAAAGAAAAGTCTAAGAGATGCAGTGCTTCTGACTTTAAGGGTGGAGGGATGGAAGAACAAGCCAAGGAACCTAGGTGGCCTGCAGAAAGCGGGAAAGGCATGGAAACAGACTCTCCCCTGAAGTCTCCAAAGAAGGCAGCCTGCTGACACAGACATCTGCCCAGTGAGACCCAAGTCTGACTTTTGACCTCCAGAGTTGGGTTGTTTTAGCCACTCATCCGTGGCAATTTGTTACAGCCACAGTAGGAAACTGATATGCTCACTTTTTAGTTTTTGAGTGATTTACTGTGTACAAATACTTCATCTCATATCCATCTAGGCTTTTTTTAAGAAATGGAAACTTTAAGTGAAAAATTAGTTCAAAATAACAGAACACTAGAAATGACCATTTTGGCATCCAATGGTTAAGTAGTCAACCCATGCCCAAAAAGAGCAAAACTTTCTGAATGTGTCTGACATGAAGCAAAACAAAACAAATCCAGAGGACGCCAGTCTCAGGTAAGTGGCTGCCTCTCAAAACTGTCAAAGGCAATTTTTCTTGAGATAGTTTTAGAGCTTGCAAGGGACTCTTTGATAATATGGCATTGTACACGGCCTTGGCTCCAGAGCCCTGCTGTAGATCAGACCAGCAGTTCATGACCTAGATTCCATTCCTTTCCTTTCCTTTCCTTTCCTTTCCTTTCCTTTCCTTTCCTTTCCTTTCCTTTCCTTTCCTTTCCTTTCCTTTCCTTTCCTCTCCTCTCCTCTCCTCTCCTCTCCTCTCCCTCCCTCCCCTCCTCCCTCCCTCCTCCTCTCCTCTCCTCTCCTCTCCTCTCCTCTCTTCTCTTCTCTTCTCTTCTCTTCTCTTCTCTTCTCTTCTCTTCTTTTCACCATTAGATCCTTGGACACAGCTTGCTTTTTTTTCTCGGTACCAACACCATCCAGCCTTCCTGTAAGGTGCTATTCCCCCAACCTAGCTGTGGGGGAGCCAGTCTTTCCAGGCTTCCTGCTCTTTAGCCCAGAAAAAGACAAGCACCAGGCCTCATTTCATCTGCAGGATTTTCCCTTTAACTGCCATGGTGAAACAAAGGGAATGACAAAAAGAGCAAATGTGGGAAAGGTCTTACAGTTTGTGGCTCCGAGCTGATTAAAATCATAACTGCTGGGAAGGAACAAAGCTAAACCCTCACTAATACACAAGGGGTATGAAATTAAAATTTGATAATTGAGAAAATAATAAGCAGCTGTGATGTTTGTGCATGATTAGGTACCTGTGTGTGTGTGTGTGTGTGTGTGTGTGTGTGCATGTACATATGTAATAACTCCAGCCCTGGACTTCTCTTTCTCCACAGTGGAATTGTACAATTATACAATGACAACGCTGGAAGAAGCCATAGAGGTCATTTAGTTCAACCCCACATTTTGCCAGGGAAAGGTTGAAAGCCAGACAGATGGGGACTTGCCTGCCCTTTGACTTCTTTTTCTTTGCTCTTCAATGTTTTTTCCATCAGCAGCACATCAACCAAATGATCGGATGAGATTATTCAGGCTGGGGTCATTCTATTCCTTATTCTTATTGACCATGACAATCTCTCCCTTTAATGCCTTTCCTTCCTATCTAATCTTTAACACTATTAATCCATTTCTTTCATGATTAGTCTCTGCTTGATTTGTCTTTTACAGATAAACTGAGTCATCAGCAGGCATTTTCCTAGAAGTCAGCCTCGTTATATGTCTGGCCCATAGAAGCCTGTGACTTTCTATCTTATCCTATCTCCTGGATCAAAGGTTTTTGTTGATCTGACTTTCTTATCATGTCAAGTGTTAATCTTTTTTTAATGATAGAGAAATTGCCAAACTAAAGTACTTTGGAAAAATGAGAACAATGACCTGTCATTCCAAAGTCCTCACACAACCAAAGTCCTACTTGCCCTATAGGCACATCTCTACTGAAAATGTGAAGGCAGTGGACAAAGTCCCCAGAGTCACAGAAGTCTTAACAATCCTGAGAAAGAATACTCTGAAGAAACGGCAGCCCTGGCTATTTTACTCAATGAATCAATCCAAACTTGGTACAGAAAATAATGAAAGCTAATATTTATCCAGTGCTTACAATGTGCTAGGTATTATTCTAAGCACTTCACATAGACTGTCTGATCTACTCCTGAGTTGAGTGCAGTTGTTGACCCATTTCATACATGGGAAATGTGGGCATACAGCAGGTAAGCTATTGGCCCGAAACCCAGAGGCAGTAATTAATGGTGCCAGGATTCAGAGAGTCTAGTCTCCTAACGCCTCTGCAAAGCCACCTCTGATATGGGGTCTAATGTGAGTCAACCTTCACCCACACTTTATATTTGGAAAGAGCATCTTTAAAGGCATGACCTACAGACTGGGGAGATGCCATAGTTTCAGGCTCTAATAAGCATATACAACGGGTTTCCAGGTACCTGAAGTGGTCACAGGCTTTTCTGTCTGTGGGTCCTAAGACCCAAAGGAAAGTGTCCTAATGCCCCAGAGTCTGCTGGTGGGTCCATGATTCAGCAACACTGTCAGGAAGGATGGCTCTTAAACTGCCTTCACAACTTATTGTATAGTAAGTTGGCTAATTCTTAGACGCTGAGCTCAGAGCTTTAGGTCTAAGTTGGATGCAGTGCAAACTTCTGGATCAGCTCTTGCCTCTTCCTGTCTCTGTTGAAGTCTAGAGTCTCATTTTGCAGTAGCAAGAATTGGAACTAGACCACCTGTCTGAGTCTGTTTGGGCTGCATGTACAGCTTATAAGAAACGTCAACCACGAAGTGCAGTGGCAAAATAAACCTAACTTTCTCCACTGGAAGTTAAATCCTAAGGTATCAGGAATAATACAACCAGCTCATGCAATCTGCCCAAACCAGGGCTACCTTTGGCCAATTAGCCTGCCATATTGGAATGTTCACCAATCAAAGCCAGGGTAGATGCTTTTGTCCACTTCTACACTTTTGAATACCACCTCTTTGGAAATGACTTCCAACCCATTTCTCCAGCAATTGCCTCTTTTACAGGCACCTAATTCATATTTCCAATTTGGACTAAAGCAAAACACATTTTCTTTGTTATCTTACTAAAGGCCACCACCATCCACCAAGTCACAGAGGCCAGAAACTTCTGAGGTAACTAAGGTTCTTTGTACCTAACATCAAGCCCAACCTTATGCACAAATCTTGTAAATTTACTGAAATGGCCGTGGAATCCATCTGCCCTCCATTGTCAGTACTCTTAAACCCTTGGTGATACACTCAGATGTACTCAGATGTACTCAGATACCACTGGCGATCTCTCTGCTCAACCACTCCAATAACCTCTTAATTAGCATTTACCTCCATGGTTTCTGCTTTCAGTTCATCTTCTTCACTACCTCCAGCCATTTTTCTCAATTACAGATGTAACTATGTCATTCCTCTGCTTAATTACCTGTGTGTCTTCCTATGAGCCTAACCCTAAAATTTTATGTAGCATATAAATTCTGTCACAATCCAGTTTTGATCTATATTTTGGCTCATCTCCCACCTTCACTCTATACCACCTTTTCTCTATATATACCACCTTCTCTTCTATCCCACCTTCACTCTATACCACATACTCTCCCAGAGAACAGTAATCATTTTCATCAATAGGCTCTCATTTCATCATTCACTCATGGCATTTATCACATTTTAGTTTATCATTTTGTGTGTCTGTCTCTCCCATTTCTAAAGCACACACACTTCATGAAGGAAGTTCTTGTTCAACACCACATCCTGAAAGCCAAGCATGGGACCTGGCATTTAGAAAGTACTCAGAATAAATGAATAAAGGCCTAATTTTGTGTTGACCATTAAGAAAAATGTTTATGTTCATGTAGGATTCACATATCAATTGAGTATTTTGTAGACTATAGCAGGTCAAAAAATGATTTCTACAGGTGAATACATGAAGAAAGATGATACACACACACACACACACACACACACACACTCACACACACACATACACACACGTGCATGCACGAATACTATTCAGCCATAGAAAAGAAGGAAATCCGGCCATGTGTAATGACAGGGGAAACTGGAAGGCATTATGCTAAGTGAAATAAGCCAGACAGAGAAAGACAAATACTATACAGATTAACATATATGTGGAATAATAATAATTTCTTTTTTTTAATGTTTATTTATTCTTGAGAGACAGAGAGACACAGAGCCTGAGCAAGGGAGGGGTAGAGAGAGGGGGAGACATAGAATCTGAAGTAGGCTCCAGGCTCTGAGCTGTCAGCACAGAAACCTATGAGGGGCTCAAACTCACAAACTGGGAGATCATGACCTGAACCGAAGTTGGTCACTTAACCGACTGAGCCACCCAGGTGCCCCATAATAATTTCTTTAGAAGCTGATTGTATAGAAACAGAAAGAGTGGTGGTTGCCAGGGGGTGGGGGGAGGGGCAATGGGGAGATACAGGTCAAAGGGTACAGATTTTCGGTTATAAGGAGATAAGTGCTGAGAATCTAATATATAGCATGGTGACTATAGTTACTAGTTCAGTATTATATACTTGAACGTTTCTGAGAATAGGTCTTAAGCTTTTTACTACACACACACACACACACACACATACACACACACAAAGAAAACAAAAGAGTTAATCACATGAAGTGATTACATGAGTTAGTTATCTCCATCTTGGTAATCATTCCACCATATATATTAAATCATCACAGTGTATACTTTAAACATAAATTATATTAGTTATGTTTATCAATGACTCCTCAATACAGTTAAGGAGGGAACCAAATAAACATAAAAACAATCATGGACTGGGGCGCATGAGTGGCTCAGTCAGTTAATCGTCCCACTCTTTATCTCAGCTCACATCTAGATCTCAGGGCTGTGAGTTCAAGCTCCATATTGGGCTCCATGCTGGGTGTGAGGCCTACTAAAAATAAATCATGGACCTTAAAGTCTGATACCTGGTTGAACTCCCAGCATTGAGACAGCAAGGTGATCATGAGCACATCAGGTACATTCTCCAGTCTAATTTTTCATCTGTCATATGTGGATAAGAATACGCGTCATGGGTGGAGTGATGATGAAAGGCAAAAGGCATGTATGAAGCTGGTTACCTCTGTGCCCAGCATAAGTTTGGTTTGTAACAGATGAGTGTGCCAGAATGACTCCTATGAGCTTACCTGAATTGTGACCTTTTCAGTTCTTTTTAATCCTACTCATGAGATTCCACTAAATTTTCTAAATTTCTAAACCTTAGCATAGCCGTAGTTTCTTTCTTTTTTCTTCTTCTTCTCGTTTTTTTTTTTTTTTTAAAAACCATGACAGGAAACCAAATACAGAGAGAAATTCCCAGCCATAGGCTGAAACCTGCCTTACCAATTTTATCCAATTCACCATCGACAGATAATCACATCAAGAAAATAAAGTAACCATTCACCTTATCATTATTATTTTGTAACCATCCACTATATGGGAAATATTCAAGACACGGTCCCACAGGGAGTTTTCAATCTGCTTCAAAACATAAAAGGAACCCTTGTGAGATGGTGATGACATAACATTGTACATGACAGACACAGATCTGAGTTGTAAATAAGTTTGGCAAGAGAAGAAAATCAATGTGGGCTATAGGTCTCTCTGGTGAAGGAGGTAGGTTTGAGCTGGTCCTTCAGGGTGGCTGAAATCTGGATGGGTTCGGAAAAGAGTTGAAGAACCTACCAGCTGAGGAGGTGACGACAAGATGATGCAGGGAACTAAGACTGAGAAAGACCTTGTCATTAAGAAATTAAATAAGTTGATTTTTATAGACGGGGACACTCAGGCAACGAAAGGGTCAACAACAAGGAAAGAACCGAAGATTCTGAGACCTCACTGAACATTTATTCGATACCCACCTCCACCTCTGACCGTCTAACTGTACAGGAGTTTGAAATTTTTAAATAGGCAAGGACATCAGATTATTATAATTGTTCCTTTATTAGCCTTTTCTCTGTTCAGGATGGGAACAGGGACAAATTCTCCCCTAGGGAGAAATGCCTCTCAAAATGAAGCATGAACTCCTATCTGTAAGGTGAGCTCCCAAGAGAAGTTAAATAAGATCATCCATTTTGAAATGTGGCTGATTTCAGGCTAGATGTCCTTAAGACACAGCAATAGAAAAATTATAGCTATCTTGGCTTTCCAACGAGGGAGAGAGGTTTTCTTGGAAGAAGAGCTTTCGAATCTGGCAAGTAACTCATATAAGTTTCTGCAATGCCCTTCCCTGGCAGTCATTCATAGAAATGTACTACTTGGCATCTTGAACCCATCTCATATGATTGCTTAATTAAAAGTGCTTCTTTTAATAGATCAATAGACTCGCTTTTAGGAGCTGCCATAATAACACCTATACTTTTATTCAAAGTGGCAAGAGGCAGTCGTGAGGGATGACACATACGGGCTCAATGAAGTTTGAGTTAAGATGTGCATGATACGACATGCCATTTTGTGGCAGCGTGCACGTAACACAAATCCTAGCTCTTTGAAAGAGAAAGAAAAATCCGGGCCAATTCAAACTAATCACCTGGCTCTTGTTTCTCAAGGGGGCGGGGGCTTACATGAAACCCTTCATGCCGCTCCAGAACAGGGTGAATGCCCGCGTGTTGGGCCTTCCTGAACCGCAGCCAAAGGACTTGGCAAAGGCCAGTGAAGGTCTGACAGGTTAGCACAAAAGGGGGGACGAGATTGCACGGGCTTTTCTGCTCCCTGAAAACCTGTTTCCCATTCATTCTTTCCTTTTATGTGCACTTTTCTCAGATTTCTTTCTCCTATTGGATTTTCTGTTCTTCCCTTTCTGGAAAATGTGTTGCAAAAGAGTGATTCTTCACCTGGTCTCGGGACACAAACGCCTGTGAAACTCTGATCCAAGTTAGGCACTGTCCTGCGGAAACTTAAGCATGGACTCCAAACTGGGCAGAAACTGTCAGATCCACAAATCCTCTGAAACCCACGTGGACCTCCAGTTAAGATCCCCTCCAAATGTTCTCCAATGACATTGAACGAGGAGAAAGGACAGGCCTTTAAATTACTCTAGAAATATATTATATCTGAAAGGCATGTCCTTTGCAAGCTATCGCTTAAGCTGAGCAGTGAGGTCATAACAATCTGGCTGGTCAGTTCGCCAAGTGCCACTCTACCTAAATTTTATGCTACCCCGGGAAGAAATCTCGTGTATTTGGGAAATTTCTCTGCCTCGTCTTTGGGCGGCGGCCATAACCAACTTGATTCTGAGGGCTGTGTGCTACTGCCCTGCCTCTGAGAGCCATAGTAGGTTGGAAAAAAAGAAAGAGCACATGTTTCTAAATAGGATTCTGTTTTCCGGAGGAAGTTTTAGATTAAAAAAAAATCTTTTAATTTCAGTGTAACCTTTTCTGGTTGAATCATAAACCCCAAGTGAAATCCAGGTTCCTGATCCTAACGTCTGGTGTAGGTCTGGCTTCTCAGTATTATAAAAGCCCATGATCCCTTCTCTGTGTAAATATACAATATGCAACAAAACTCTGCTTAACAGGACGAATGGGCCTTCAGGATGCTCTTCCTAGCTGTCAGAAGCACAACCACATGCGACTTAATCACCTCATAAAATAACTTTGCTTCTGTGACTCAACGGGAGTAAAACAACCGTGGCCACTCAATAAATAACGTGTGCCACGGGAAGACTCGCCTCACCCACGGAGACCACACAATGATTAAATGCAGAGCAATGTCTCGCCCACTGGCTCCACGGGCCCATGTGTCATTCCTCCTGCATCAGGGCACCCAGATGAGAGTAGATGAGTGACCCATGGCCGAGTGCTTACTTCACTGCATATATACTCAGTCTACCACTTTCCCTGTAAGGTAGGTGTTATTATTCTGCCCATTGTAAGGATAAGAAAACCGAGACTTCTCATAGGTTAAGTAACTTCCTCAAGGCCCCACATCAGTAAAGGAGGTTATCTGATTTGAACTATACTTTGCCACCACAGTACTGCTTTCCCTGCCCTAGGCTTCCAGTCACAGGAGATGAAAACCATTCAGGGGTTCGCACAGGAGATTGGTGAAGGTACTGAGTACTTCTTTCCCTCGAGCCACTGGAGAACCATAGACAGAGGGCGGGGGCAGTCCTTGGGGATCTTGTAGCAATTTCTAATTCCATTTGGTAGAAAACAAAAGTAGAATTCTCCATTTGTGGTTATGTGTTGGATGCCCTATAGAAGGCTGCAATGTGCTATTTCTGCTCTTTCCAGGGAATACATTTTAAGTCATAGTAAATACACAGTCTTTTCACTGATTAAATTATATTTGAACTGTGAACATATAATCTCAAGACTTTTTTTTCCCTAGAATAAGTTTAAGGCAGTCCAAAAATGCACAGGATAAGATACTCAAATAAAAAATAAAAGTTAAAATACCAGGAAGGTGTCTCAGTTGGTTGAGCCTCTGACTCTAGATTTTGGCTCAGGTCACGATCCCAGGGTCTTGGGATCGAGCCCTGCATGGGACTCCTTGCTGAGCATGGAGCTTGCTTAAGATTCTCTCTCTCTCTCTCTCTCTCTCTCTCTGTCTCTCTCTCTCTCTCTCCACCCCTCTCCTCCACTCACGATCTCTCTCTCTCTCTAAAAAAAAAAAGAAAGGAAAACTGGATTCAATGAAATTCATCCTTATTCTATATGAGTCTCAGACTCCAAGTATTTTTAAAAATATGCAGACTCTCCCTTTCACAGAGTGCCAACCCTGATTGTCGCCATAACTTTATTTGTAGCTACTGTGTCCACAAAAAAAAAAACAGTAAAAAATTTTCAAATAAATAATAAAACTGTACACATCTGTAGTAGGTTTTATTTCTCATGCCCGTTTCCTTCAGAGCCACTCTGTGAAAGAATGGTTTTACAGAAGTGCAAGGCACAATTCTAATTTATCTTGATATCAAAAAGAAATCAAATACTGGCACAGAAGAGCCTTTCAACAAGCTGGGAAATTGTGTACAGGTACATTGCCCTCAGTGTGTATGTGAATGCATTCACAGTGAGCTGACAGGGAGTGGTTATTATGAGGAATTACTGTTTGTTGTTTTAAATAGATCATCCCATAAAGTAAATTAATCAAGCCAGATTAAATATGCATGAAGGATGTAATTTTGAAAACCACATCTGTAAAACCACATTTTAAATCCGACACTGGGGAAATGTGCACCTTTTGTTGGTATCGTGAGCAACACATTTTCTCCCTCACTGATGTCCAACCACACGCACAAATCTGCCTTTTCCATAATGGGCTGGGTTGCCTGCAAAATTGTCTGACAAGCTAAAGGAGGATTTTTCAAGTCGTTATTTATGAAAATGAACTTTCATTGAGGTTTTTTTAAAGTGCACTTAAATGAAACTGCCATTGTTAAAAAGAATGTAAATAATTTTTGCTCATTTCATTTCTCACTTGTTAATTTAAGGTCATTTAATACTAAATGTGTATATATATATACATATATATATATACATATATATATATGTATGTATATATATATATAAAGGTGTTATGAAAATTAACCCTAGAATTTCTTTTCTTCCTAATAGGCCTTTCTCCCAGAGTAAAGAATAACCCTTTGTTTTCCAACGGGTAAAAAGTCCCAGGTATGCAAGATGAATAAGTTCTCGAGAGTTCTTGCACAACACAGTGCCTGTTAACAAGCATTGCGCACTTACCAATTTGCTAAGAGTGTTGATCTCACATTCAACGTGTTTAGCACAACCAGCACAAAAGGGGACATACGGAAACTTTTGGAGGTGATGGATAGGTTTATTGCCTTGATTGTGTTGACAGAATCAGGTGTGTGCATGTCCAAACTCATCAAACGGTGTACATTAAATATGTACAAGTTTTTTTGGTACATCAACTATACTTCGATAAAGCTTTTAAAAAATACCCTTTCGAATTTCCAACAGGTTTTAACGAGGGCAGTGGCCACAGTGTAGGTAAATTATCCCAGGTCAAATAGAAATGTGCATATAAGTCCATCCCTCTAGTTGCACTAAGCAAAACGAGAGTGCACGTGTGGCGTGCGCGCGGGGGCGCGCGCGCGCGCTCACACACACACACACACACACACACACATCCATACACATCACTTATTCTTGAAACTTGTCCTCGGGCTATATTCCCCAATGGTGAGTAAAGGAAAACCTCAAGGGATTTGTCAAAGAGGTGCCCATTATATGTTTTCATCCTTTTTTCTTTCTTTTTTTTTTTTTTTTTTTTTTTAAGAAATCAACTTTGGCCCCGCTGTTTACAATCACTAGCAGGCCAACCTTTTCCAAAAGGCGACGCTTCCGCAGGTCTAGGTAGGCAGCACCTTCTCCCGGCCAGAGCGCCCCTGCACGGTGGCGGGCGGCCCTCCCTCTGCCGGCGCGCGTTCGAGGCGGGTGAGGAGCTGGTTTGCCGGAGCGTGGGTGTCCGCGCGCGCTCGCGTGGGCGCGCAGCCGGCCACACCCGCGGGTGGTCCCCGCGCTCCGGGTGCCGGACCGGTCCATTAAAATTTCCTTTCCGTAGTCGGTTGTGGCCTGGGTGTTTGCAGGAAGAAAAGGGGGAAAAAATGGCTGCTGCGGAAGGGAGGACCAGTAACCTTACCGAACAAATACACGGGCAAGTGCGTCTCATAATGGCCCGGGTTCAGCATTTTTCTGCGATAAATGAGTAAACGTTAAATGTATCTGTGAGATGCACTATCGCAGGCATTGCCATGGGCAAGTCTTATCCAATGATGAAACAGCAAGGCCTCGTGAGATAAAGATGATAGAAGGGGCGCTATCAGGTGGCAGCTGGGTAATTACAACTCTCTATTTGGGCTCTGCAGTGATGCTGCATGTGATAAGTGGGGAATAATGAAGAAAAAGGAGCAGTGATAATGCAGGAGCTAAATGGTAGAAAATAGCCTATCATAGCCCACAGCCCTCCGCGCGCCTATGGGGACTTTGAACTATCTTCTTCAGTTTTCATCCACAGAAAAAATACTCTCTCTTTCTTCTTCCTTCGCTAAATTTATGTCTGGTGGGACAAAAGGAAAAACTGAAAGGAAATCAAGGGTATGTGAAGAGAATATGACCTTTGCAAATAACTCTGAAGGTCACAGTGTAATTATTCTAAAATAAAAGTATCCTGTAATCTTGCCCGCACTCACAAAAGATGCAAGAGGGTTTTTTAAATGTGATTCGACACCATTTTGTGGGGGGATCATGGCTTATAAAAGGTCAAGTAAAGTGTTTCTAATTATAGCCTGTCAAGCAGAGCCTCAGAACACTCCAGCCATTTGCTACTATTGAGTCGAACTTTGATTACAGCAAAAGACAGGCCGAAGACAGTCCATTACGGGCGAGGGAGGAAAAAAAAAAAAAAACAAACCTGCTTCTGGCGGATATTTTAGGTCCAGGGTTCTAAGACAAAATAGCCTGTGCGGAAGTTGAAGACTTCTGACGTTGGGCCTTCTGCCATCTGAAGCATGGTAATTCTGGCCTTTCTGGTGGGCCCGAACTTGGGTTGGTTTTGCCTGTACATTTTTGTTTTACTTGAAACCTCTCTGAGCTTTGAGGATGAATGAAATCCAGGGGGGCAAAGTGTGGGTGGGTGCGTGGGTCTGTCCACGTGTATGCGATGTGTGAACACATGCATGTGGTGGCTAAGGACATTTTAAGCTTTTTAAAATTGTGATAAAAGACACATAAAATAAAAGGTACCTTCTTCAGTGGACGGTTCAGTGACATTAAGTATACTCACGTTGTTGTGCAACCAACACCCAGAACTCTTCCCTCTTGCAAAACTGAGCTCCGTGCCATCAAACACCGCCTCACCCCCTTCTCATCCTCCCCCTAGGAACCCTCATTCTGCTTGCAACTTCTGTGAATTTGATCGTTCCAGGTACCTCACGTAAGTGGAGTCGTACAGCGTTTGTCCTCTGTGATTGGCTCATTCACTTAACGTAATGACCTCAAGGTTTGGCCACGTTTATAACGTTTGTCAGAATGTCCTTCGTTTTTAAGACGGAATACTATTCCCTTGTATGGATTTACCATGTTTTGTTTATCCATGTGTCTGTCAGTGGACACTGGGGTTACTTCCACTTTTTGATTATTGCGGGTAACGCTGCCATGAACGTGAATGTGTGAATATCTCTTTGAGACCCAGCTTTCAATTCTTTTGGGTATATCTCCAAAACTAGTATTGCTGGATCGTATGGTAATTCTATTTTCAATTTTTTTTTTTTTTTTTGAGGAAACAGCAAACTATTTTCCGCCGCAGCTGCACCATTTGTGTTCCCACTAGGAACGTACAAGAGCTTTAATTTCTCCGTATGCTCGCCAACACTGATTATTGTCCTTTTTTTTTTTTTAATAGCCATTCTAGTCGGTATGAAGTGGTATCTAATTGTGGTTTGATTTGTATTTCCTTAATGACTAATGATGTTGACTATTTTTTCGTGTGTTTATCAGCCGTTCTTATTTGGAGACTTGTCTATTCAAATCCTTTGCCCATTTTTAAATTGGGTTATTTGTCTTTTTATTGTTGAATTGAAAGAGTTCCTTGTGTATTCCAGATACCAGACCCTTACCAGATATAAGATTTACAAATATTTTCTTCCATTCTGTGGATTGTTGTTTCCCTTTCTTGATATATATACACTATATATGTATACATACACATTAGCTGTTTGTGCTTTAGATGCTATATCTAATCCAGGGTCACAAAGACTTAGAAGTTTTCTTCTAAGAGTTTTATAGTTTTTAAAATTTATTTTTGAAAGAATGCCCTTAAAAAAATTTTTTTTAACTGGGCCCTAAATGACAATATCTAATGCTTGGATTCCGCATTGGAATACACATAGATGGCAATTTCCATAGCTAAACAGATACAAGGAATCAGCCACTCTGTATGAGCTGGGCTCCTGGGGTGCACAGGAGACTACGACACTATTGTAGCCTTGAAGAAGGTCATAAGGTTGTGTGAGAGAAGGCTTCTGAACAAATCATTATAATTGTATTAGTCTTTCGGGGTACATTAACAAAATACCACAAACTGAGTGGCTTAAACAATGGAAATTTATTTTCCCAGAGTTCTGCAGGCTGAAAGTCCAAGATCAAGATGCCTGCCAGCCTGGTTTCTGGTGACACCTCTCTTCTCAGCTTGATGGTATCTTCGTCTTGTTTTGTGTTTTCTCTGTGTTCTCACACAGAGAGAACGAGAGCAGGCACACTCTGGTGTCTCTTCTTCCAATAAGGACACTATTCTTATTGCATTAGGGCCCCACCCTAATGACTTCATTTAACTTTAATTTCCTCCTTTAAGGCCCTATCTCCAAATGCAGTCACACTGGGGATTAGGGTTTCAGTATATGAACTTGGCAGTGGGAACAGGGGGGAGCCCAACTCAGTCTGTAACCACAACATGAAGGTCACATATATATTATCTTCTCGAATCCTTACCATCTTGTTGACGTAGCTATTACAGATGTGGACAGACCCCGACATTGAGTCCTTTCTCCAGTCACACAGCTTGATGGAATTGAATCAAGATCTGCTTTTTAAATTGATGACATTGTCGATCACTGTGCTCCATCCCCTCTGCATCACCCTGATCCAAGGCACCATCATCTTTTTCTCAGACCTTTCTTCCCCTACTAGATTATAAAACTACAAAAGCAAGGACTTCGATTCTCTTATCTATTGTTGCCCCACCCATTCTTGGAATACTGTCTGGCACGTAATAGGTGATCAGCAAATATTGGTCGAGTTAGTTAATCATGTGTACAGTGCTTAGGAGAAGGGAACAATTAACCACTGGTGGGGCAGAGAGAGAGAAAGGGAAGACATGAGGTGTTGAAAAAGTCTTCAGTGAGAAGACAGTTTGAGTATTTGAATTTGAAGGGTGAAGTTGTGTGAGCCCTAAAAAAGAGAAGGAGTTAAGGGAATTCCAAAATGAACAGCATGTGTGATGTCACAGGGGTATGAAACACTATTGTAATCTTAATAATATTTCACTTTTTTTGCCCTTCACAGCTTGAAAACACTTCGAGAAATACAATTTTATTTTATTTTCATTCACCTTTTGAAGATGAGAAAATTAGGCTTGCAAGGCTAAGTGACTTCCCAAGTATACACAGAAAGCAGCTGAGAATATAAATTCTGTGACTGGCTCTTAAAAAAAAAGTTTTCACAAAATAAATGTTTGCTAAAAAGAAACTAATATTTACTATTACAGTCTGAACTGCTGAAACAAATAAACCCCAACATTTCAGTGTCTTAACACGATGCAAATTTATTTCTTGTTCACACACAGACCCAGGTGAGGGTTTCTGGTGACTTTTCTCCATAAAGTAATTCAGGGACCCAGTCTTATTCCAGGCCGTGACTCTACCATAGCTTAGGGCCTTGTCGTTGGCATCCAACCAGTGAAAGGAGCAAGAGTGTGGATGAAGAATAACATCTTAAAATCCTTGACCGAAAAGAGACAAGCCATCACTCTACTCACATACCATTAGTAAGAAATAGTCACATGGCTCCATCTACCTGCAAGGGAAGCTGGGAAATGTAGTCCCCCAAAGGGCAGCCATTTTCTAGTGGCAACTCTATCCCATCGGAGGGAGAACATGAATTTTGCTACACCAGTAACCATCTCTGCCTTGTTTAGTTCTTTTAGATATCTGATTTTAAGGTTTAAGGTTTAACTGTCCCAGAGCATGACTATATGGACCTAAACATGGGGGGTGGAGCAGGCAAGGTAAAGGAGGAGGATAGAAACAATGACTTACAACTCTTAAACATTCTAACTGGTGCCTGGATATTTTAGGAGTTTTCTGGGCCTGCGTTTTAATGGTATGTTATCCTTCTTAGCCATCCCGTGAAAATACTACACACAACTGTTCATTAATACTCTACTTCTCTGTATCCCATAGTTACTTCTGACATTTTTATTAAGTCCAGCCTAAGTTATTACCTTCTAAACATTTGAACCAACTCTGAGTATCTATACAATTTCAGTCTTCTTGTTTATTAAATAGGCACTACTCTACCCCACATGATTGCTAGCAACTAATAAAAAGAATTATAAAGCAATGTTAAAGGGCTAGGACAGGTATTAGTGATCCCTCCACTTATTCCTCATTTTTGCCTCCCTAAAGCTTGTGTCATCTCCTAAATTCTTTAGATATTTAAGAAAATGAATCCTTACCTCCAAAACTCCAATTAAAATCTCTCCCTTAGCTTTATTTTCTCTTTCAAAACTTATGTTTCTCTTCCTAAGCCATGTTCTGTGATATTCTCCTGAGGAAGTAGACCTTCACACATGTCATATTCTCTCATCACTTTTCCACTGGTACTTTGCCAAAGTTTTCTCTTTTAGATACACTTTAGACAGTAACAGATTTTTCCCTCAAGTCTACATTCTTCCCTCAAGATACTCATATGCAACCCTATTTGATTTTAGGGGAAGGTACAGATTTCAGAGCACAAATAATTCAGTCTTGGCCTTTTCTGGAAGTTTATTATGTTTTTCTAATTAATGAAAAGCTAAAACCATATTTGGAGGGAAAAAGCTGTTTTACCTGCTTAAGTTAAAAGAATTTTTTTAAACGTTTATTTATTTTGGAGAGACAGAGAGAGACAGAGCATGAGTGGAGGAGGGGTAGAGAGAGAGGGAGACACAGAATCCAAAGCAGGCTCCAGGCTCCGAGCTGTCAGCACAGAGCCCGACACGGGGCCCGAACCCACGAACTGTGAGATCATGACCTGAGCTGAAGTCAGACACTCAACCAACTGAGCCATCCAGGTGCCCAACCTTCTTCAGTTTTTAAATACTCAGCCAATTAATGTGTACTCCTCAGGAGAAATAACAGTTTATGATGGTAATAATCATAGTTAACATTTAAATCAACTTATTTTGTGCCGGGTACTGTGTGAAGTACTTTATATGCATTTAAGTCATTCAAATCTCACCACAATCCGTTGAGGTAATGACTTTTGATGTCCATTTCCCAGATGAAGAAACCATGATACAAGAAGTTCAATGACTTCTTGTCCAAGTCATGTAGCTAAAAATGGGGAAAGCCAGGATTTGACCTTGGGCTATAGGTGCTTGTTAACTTCTGTGAAAACCTGTATTTTGGAAAAACTATAAAATTATTAAGTATAGATATGGAAGAAGGTTAGTAAGATCACTTTGCACCTAAGACAGCTTTCCTTATTTTAAATCACGCAAATACTCGATGCCAGAGCTGAAACTTGCAGCCTGTGTTCCCACTGTTCTTTTGACAGCTTGCCATGATGTTGCTACACAGGACAAGCATCTCAAGTTCAGAAACTGCCACTCACTGTGGGCTTCTAAGTGTTTACAGGGCTTGCCTTTGTGTATTGAAATTCAATATGATTTGATTTTTGTTTTGATTCTTTTTCTGTCTTTTTCTTAATTCAAGGTTGTTGGCATATCTCTCAGTTGTCGAGATAAATCTCAGAGACACTGGAACAGTATCTACTCAACATTAAATAATAATCTTTTTGGTGAAAAGAAGAGTCAAATGGTCTTTGTTGCTTAGTAAAGTTGCCTACAGCTCTCCTTCCTTCCTCTCTCCACCATCCCCACTGCAGTGAGAGGAGGAAATGAACCAAGAAGACAGTTGCCACACTATCACCTCAATGTTTAAAAATCAGGATTTATCATCTTCTCTAAAACCCCCTGCACCTCCTCATGTATTCTCCACTTGGGTGGGTGGCACCATCATGCCCAGGGGCACACAGGCCAGAAATCTGCTAATCATTTTTAAATGTTCCCTTTCACTTGCCTTCTATCTCCAATTAATCACTGAGCTCTATTGACTTTACTCCCCCAAAGATTTCTATATGTATCTCTCAATCTCTCTCCATTCCCACCCTCTTTGATCCATCCTTTATAGTTGGGGTGGTCTTGCTCAAATGCTGTTCTCTAAGTCTCCACTTAATATAATGTAAGGATTGTTATTACCTTTAAGACAAAGTCCAAGCTCCTTGGCACAGCGGACAAAGCTCTTGTGTTCTGGTTCTCATCACCTGACCAGTCTCACTTACTTCCATTTGCTCCAAGTCTCATTATTCTCCAGACACACCAGATCTCTGAAAATACATCATAAAATGTATCGTTCTTCTTTCCCTAGCTAGCTCTTGCATATCTTTCATTGCTTGGTCCACCTACTCTGTGAACTTCTTCCTCTCCCTTTTCCTTCCCACCATCTCCTTGCACCAGGCACCCTTACCCCATAGTCTACATGATTCTCCTCTGAATTCCTTTAGGGCACTGTGTGTCTTTCTATCATGGTAGATATCATAAGGCATTTGAATTGTTGACTTATTTGTCTTCTCTCCAGCTGGGCCGGGAATTACTGAGGATAGAAACTACATGTACATAAACTATTCCTCCTTCAGTAGACTGACTGATAAATAATCTAGGAATACAGAAGCATGGAAAAAGTGGATAGTTTCCATTAAAAATATCTACTTGAATTGGATATGTATAATATATATAGCCTAGAAGCAAAATCTATAGACCACCAACAGAGTGTATTTTTGTCAAATTATCCTCTTTAGAATATGGTTGATTTCCACAGAGTGGAAATGTTCTGTCTCAGAATAGGGATAGGAGAGGGATAAATAGAGGTTTTCACTTCTTTTTTGAGAGTTATATTGCTTCTTGTTCACAAAAACTGATATGATTCACCCTCCAATTCTGCGGAAGCTATTTTTGCTAAGCTCAAATAATTCAATTGGCTTAAATCCTTAATAGTTTAAACGAAGCCATGGATCAACCAAAACTGGTAAATGAGCTAAATATCCTGTTCTTAAGGAACTTCGAGATTGTCAGCATGGCCATTACTCCTGAGAAGGTGCAATAAAACTATAATAATAGGCAGCAATCATAATAATAACAATCAGGATTAATAATCATAACACTATGTACTTATCTCATGCCTTTCATCCATGGATCTGAAAGCTCTTTTTATAATCATTATGATAAACATTCTCATGAACTGAATAGTCACAGTGTCCAGAAAATGGACTGAAACACTGTCAGTGATGACAATAATCCAAGCAGGTTTAAGATAGAATCACACAAAAGGGATACGTGACAAGCTCTAGTTCTACCGAATTCTAACTCTAAACTTTGTTTTCCATTACACCGAATGGCCTGGGGTTGCCAGGGTACTGTAAGTCCATGCGACAAAGGATAGCAGTTCTGTGGAATTCAGCAATTATGTTAGGTGTGATTGCTGAAGAAATCTTGGCTACAACAGTTTCCCATAAAAACAGTCCTGCCAAGAAAGTGAAACTTTGTCAACCTGGAGATAACCTCAACTTTCAATACACCAAATTTGGCCCTCACAAATGATTTTCAGTGTTGGTTTGACTTAAAGGAAAAATTGAATTTTTTTTTTTAAGTTTGCATTTGGGATGAACAGACATGCTTTGATTTTTAAAATAAAGTCTTGTGAATTGTTAAGGGAAGGGTTTCATGTGGTTCGTCAAAGCTTAGCTGAATGGGTGGGTTTGGAATTGTCAAGGAAGGACCAGGAAGGTGTTGAGGCAAATCCATCTCTTGGGATGCTGCTCCTGAATCTAAAACACAACACAAGCAAATCCCAACAAAATCAAAATGAAAATAAACCAAAAATTGAAGAGGAAGGCAAAATGGTGTCATGCAAAAGGCAAGTATTTACTCATCTACACAATCTTTCTTGAGCATCTACCAAAAGCAAGGCATTTTGGAAGTTCTCTATGCATGTGTTTGTGCATGGAAAGTTACAAAAATAACCCCTTTTCCTTTTACTAAATGAATGGGCATCGCCCTCTTTCCCTGTTTTTGGACAGCAGTTTTTGTTGAGGTGAGATGTTTTGGTACAAAATATCAGTGCCTTAATCTGTTTCCTTGAGAGTGTCATTTTGAACTCCTATGACAGTTTGCTCTAATGCAGGGTGTCAAGGGATATGATACATCCTTTGGACCTGCAGGCACAGCAGTGAACAGAATATCATCAAACTAATGGGTAGAATTCATTTGCTGTGTGTGCTTAGGCTTTCATGAAACTTCATCTTAAATCCTCAGTTCCACTTAGAACGAAGAACACATTCACCCATACCCTTCGGTCTGGCCCTTACCCCAATCCCCGTGCATTCTGTAGCGACTGTATCACTCTTGGCTTCTTCATTTACCTGGAAGGGTTATTTTAGCATACGCAGGTATTTTATACTTCCTGCTGCCCTGAACTTTCATAGAACAGAAGACAAAATTGGGACTTGTGGAGACAGGGGTCTTACCCACGGCCACAGGCTAGTTGATGAGAATTTGGACCAGAAATCTGACCTTCAGGTCACCATCTTCTGCTTTTTCTGCTCTACTGAATGAAAATCGCAGACAACTACCCAACCCTCCGTCTGGAAACTAGACTCTTTTCAGCCATAGACTTCAGCAGTAAAGAATAAGATGAACCCATTGAAAAAAAGCAACGCAAGCACAGATCAGTCAAAAAGTCCCCAGAGCCAATCTGTGTTACTATGAGGAATTCTATTTGCCTTGAATTAATCCCTATAGTTGTCCCCAGAGGGGAAAAAATCCAGTTTACCTTCTATTTCCAGACTCATTAGCCAGGAAACTAGTCTTGATAAATATGTAGCAATCAAGATTTTTATTTATTTATTTATTTATTTATTTATTTATTTATAACAGGTCACTTTCTTTTTTTACATTTATTTATTTTTGAAAGACAGAGACAGAGCACAAGTGGGGGAGGGGCAGAGAGAGAAGGAGACACTGAATCTGAAGCAGGCTGCAGGCTCTGAGCTGTCAGCACAGAGCCCGATACGGGGCTTGAACCCACAAACTGTGAGATCATGACCCGAGCTGAAGTCGGACGCTTAACCGACAGAGCCACCCAGGTGCCCAGTAATGAAGATTTTAAGGTCAGACAAGTTTTTACATTTTCTTGTTCTTCAGTATATTAAGTATTTTGTTTTCAGCTCATTCTTCTCCTTTATTGAATAAACTGTTTCAAACACTAGCAATCCTCACTACCCTCCAAATCTAATCTACATTTCTAGCCTATCTCTTTAATCCCACTGGTTACAGATATGTTATTTTATTCCTTTATTTTCCCCCCACTTATATCAACATTTCTTGGCAAGCATCATAGCCATGTAGTTAAAGGATATGCATATGCAGTGAATTTTTTCCAAAAAGTTTCAATTTTCTATTGACTCGGCCATCTGGGCAGTTTGGTTTAGAAAACTTTTTCATTCAGTTGTAACTTTATGAGATTAACAGTCCACTGAAAGAATCCACACACAAACTTATGGAGGAAGGTTTGTGCGTTGGTTTCCAAGAGCTGCTGTAACATTACCACAAACTGGGTGACTTAAAACAACAGAAATTTATTGTCTCACATTTATGGAAGCTGGGAGTCTGCACTCTAGTTTTCAGCCAAAGACTCTAGAAAAGAATCATTGCTTGCCTCTTCCTAACATCTAGTGATCACCGTGGCTTGTAACTATACCACTCCGATCTCTGCCTCTGTCATGACAGACCATCTTCCTTCTGTGTGCCTCTGTGTGTCCAAATCTCTCCCTCCTTTCTCCCATAGAGACACCAGCTATTTGGTTTAGGGCCCAACCTGAGCCAGTTTGCCGCCATCCTAACCAATTACATCCACAAAGACCCTATTTCCAAATAAGGTCACACTCTGAGGTCCAGGGTGGCCATGAAGTGGGTTGGGGTGGAATGGGACACTATTCAACCCAGCCCAGTTTGCTTTTTCCATTCCATTTTACAATTTTCTCTCAAGGCTTTACTGATGCACAGGGTCCAACATGGCCATTCAGACCTTCCCAGCATAGGAACCAGTCAACTTAGGAGATGGAGCAGCCAGAGGTAAGGAGTCACACAACAAGGATTGAGTCCTACCTCCACCTGTTCCTGAGTCACATAACTTCACCGGCCCTCCCATGCCTCGTATTCAAATTGTAGTAACATCTATATCATAACAGCCACAGTGAGGACCAAGTGAGATTATAGAACAGAATGTCTTACATTTAGCAAGTGTTGCTCAGTACCTTTTAACACCCTATGTTCTTTTAAGAATTGATGAGCAGCTGACTGCTGGACGAAGCGGAGATGAGAGCCCTTTTTGGTACCCCGTTCTGCCTGGGAAAGAGGAAGGGCGCACACAGCAGGCCTGGGAAAGTTCACTGATGCTTGTCATTTTTAAAAAAGGTAGCGAGAAAAAGCAACCTGACCTCCTGGTGGATGCTTATTACATCGCTACATCGTATTTACATATGACATATGGTGCCTAACATCAGAGAGCCTCAAAGCTTTTAATGAGTGTTAACTCATTATTACCTGTGGAGAGTGTAGTGAGTAGTCATCTAGTTTACAGCTGAAGGAATTGAGGCACAGGGAGATCAAGTGCCTGATTCAAGGTCAGCTACTTCAAGATGCTACAGGGACCGGCCTTGAGTGCGGTAATGTAGCTGTTACCTTTGTTCCCATCCCATGGGTGCAGTGGTATAGGCAACACGCATCCAGGAACGAGAATAGCGTGCCGTAGAAGAGAAAATAAAAATCAAGAAACTACAATAAACAAGAATGTGATGTATCCATACAGAGGAATATTATTCGACCATAAAAAAGCAATGAAGTGCTGATACGTGCCATGATGTGATGAGCCCTGAAAACGTGCTTTTTAGTGAAAAAAGCTCTGGGTTGTATGATTTCCCTCAAACAAAATGTCCAGAGCAGGTAAGACGATAGAGACAGAAAGCACATTTGTGGTTGCCAGGGCCTGGGGGGTGGCAGGGGAATGGGAACAAATTGATGAATGGGTTTGGAGTTTCCTTTTGGAGCGACTAAAATATTTTGGAACTAGATAGAAATGACGGTTGCACAACACTGTGAATGTAGTAAATGCCACTGAAATATACACTTTGAAATGGTTAAATGTGATGTGAATTTTATCCCAATAAAATAATAAGGAAAAATAATCTGAGCATCTGCAAATAAATGCTAGTTACACCACCTGGGTCCGGAGGACAGACTTCTGAAAAGCAGATTACCTGAACCTGTAGGGGCCACATCTTCCACTTAGCTCACTGTAATTGTGTCTCCTTGGGCTAATTTCTGAGTCTGTATTCTCAATCGTGCGATGAGATCTTATACCAAATTAGTGGTTTCAAACTGCTATTTTAAATGCTACCTAACTTTTTAAAAGCAAAATCTTATGTGAAAAAACAAACAAAAAAACCCAAAATCCTATGTAGAACTTTAATGTATAAAATAGACAAAGACAGGAGCGCCTGGGTGGCTCAGTCGGTTAAGCATTCGACTTCAGCTCAGGTCATGATCTCACAGTTCGTGGGTTCAAGCCCTGCGTTGGGTTCTGTGCTGACAGCTCAGAGCCTGGAGCCTGTTTCAGATTCTGGGTCTCCCTTTCTCTCCGTCCCTCCCCCACTCACACTCTCTCTCTCTTTCTCAAAGTAAATAAGCATTAAAAAATTAAAAATAAAATAAAATAAAGTAAAATAGATGAAGACAAGCTAGTGAAGGGTCTGTCCAATACACTTCCTTTTACCATCCGTGGTGGCCTGAAAGGAACCCTTTTCACTGTGGTGTTCTTGGATAAAGTTGAAAATTCCCAGAGTAGGTGATTTCTACACTCATGATCTTGTGGCCCCAATGGAATACCCTCCCTCTGCTTCGAAGCAGAATAGTAAGATGAGATATGAGTATCAGTATCATGAATGTTGTTATCAGTATCATGTATGATAAATATGCAGCCTGATGAAGATTTAGGAAGGAAAAGTATAAAATTGAGAGTGACAGATGCAGCCAGACATGGGCTGACCGGGGACTCATGGCGACTTTGGGGTTCCAGGGGGCCACGAAGAGGCCCCACTGCCACCACCTCACCCAAAGTCTAAGACAGCCCGTGGGACCTGATCCAGGGGACCAAGAACAAGCCACTGCCACTTGCTCAGGGTTCAAGATTCCCCTGGGCCACCAGTGGGGAGAGCCAAGGCTTTTAGTGTCAAGCGCTGATCGAGGAGGTTATGACTGGTACGGAGAAATTTTACATGAGGATGAAAATCACAGAACAAGACAAGAAGTCAGAGGACATTGACTTGGTCACAATGATTTCTCCAATTTCTTATCACAGGTGGCATGTGTAAGGGTTCATTCCGGAGTCGGCATCCTCCACAAAGACATCAAAACATCTACATATGAAGCCCACAGATAGACTTTTACAACCTGTGAGATTATATAAAAACTCATCATCCTCATTAGAATTTCACTAGCCCATCCACTTGCCAACATCCCTGCCTGAGTTGTACCAGAGACATATTCTTTCTCACCACTGCTCAAAGACTTAAGATCTGCCAGGAAGACAGGAGGAGATTGGGAGGGAAGAGAAAAGGCTGGAAGTTTTAGTGGTTCCCAAAGTGTGGTCCTGGGATGGGCGTCACCTGGGAACTTGTTAAAAAATACAAATTCTTAGCCCCATTGCAGACCTACTGAATCAGAAACTCTGAGGGTGGGCTCAGTATTATGTGTTTTATCAAGCCTTCCAGTGACTTTACTATACAAGATAGTTTGAGAACCCCTTTGAGTATACTATTCCAATGAATTCGCGAATTTTAGATGAGAAAACCGAGGCCCAAAGTAAATGAATGGCAGTCCCATGATCACCTATGTGTGAGCTAGAAAAGAAGATGAAAATTTGCAAGTGTTACCAATTATGTTTAAAAAAGAAGGCTTGGGGCCCCTGGGTGATTCAGTCGGTTAAGAGACTGACTTCGCAGGTCATGATCTCACGGTTTGTGAGTTCAAGCCCTGCGTCAGACTCTGTGCTGACAGCTGGGAGCCTGGAGCCTGCTTCAGATTCTGTGTCTTCCTCCCTCTCTGCCCCTCCCACACTCGCACTCCACCTCTCTCTCAAAAAGTAACTTAAAAATAAATACATAAATAAATAAATAAATAAATAAATAAATAAAATAAAAAAGAAGCCACATTTTCTTTCTTCCCAGATTAGGAGAGAATTGATGTTTACAGTTCGAAATCTCCTTTTTGATTCATCAAATGTGAACTTAATATGCAAGATTCTGTGCTCACTGTTGTGTCCTCAGTGCCTGTGACAGGTCTGGCAAATAATAGACACTCAATAAATATATATTTTTAATGTTCATTTTTGAGAGAGAGAGAGAGAGACAGAGTACGAATATGGGAGAGGCAGAGAGCAGGGGGGGGGCGGGGAGACAGAGAATCCGAAGCAAGCTCTGGGCTCCAAGCTGTCAGCACAAAGCCTGACTTGGGGCTCAAACCCATGAACCTTGAGATCATGACCTGAGCTGAGGTAGGACGTTCAACTGACTGAACCACCCAGGCGCCCCACAATAAATATTAGTTATAATGTGAATCAGCTTACACAAAGGTGGTGGGTAAGTACTTTTTCCATTTCCTTGTATGATGGCTGGGCTTCTGCCCAACTTGTAGAAACCTGCCCCAGGTACAGAGAGCCCCCAAACACCATATTCTTTCCCAGGGGATCGTTTTGACAAATAGCTCAGTTTCTTCCTATCTCCACCCAAATGCTTCCAAAAGTGGACTGAAAAGGAAAAAACCGACAGGCTAAGAGAAGTCTCTGAAATGCTACCCATGTAAAATTCCCCCACACTCATCCAGACAACTTTCTGAACATCTGGCCAACTTTCATTAAACAGCTAAAATTTTGTTTGTTTTTCCTTTACCAGGAAACAAATTGAAAATGCAGACTTAGGGGCGCCTGGGTGGCTCAGTTGGTTAAGCATCTGACTCTGGATTTTGGCTCAGGTCATGATCTCACAGTTTGTGGGTTTGAGCCCCATATTGGGCTCTGTGCTGACAGTGCAGAGCCTGCTTGGGACTCTCTCTCTCTCTCTCTCTCTCTCTCTCTCTCTCTCTGCCCCAACCCCACTCACACTTTCTCTCTCTCTCTCTCTCTCAAAATAAATGAATAAACTTAAAAAAAAACAGTAAAAGAAAATTGAGACTTAGCTTCTGTGGAAGCTTTTCTTTTTAGAAATGAGAGGAAAGGTTGAAGCTTAGGTAAAGAGATCCCAGGCTGAGAGCAAATAAAAAACAAAACGAAATTTTCCAAAGAGAACCGAAAACTTGAAAGCACCTGTATGGAAAGAATGACATCAAAATTCAACAATTATAAACAATTGTATCCAGTGAATCCCTTTTCTCTATAGCCAATTCTTGACTTCTGGTGATGTTTTAATTCAGAATTATTTCTTATTTTTCCCTGAATTATTTGTCCTATAATAAGAATATTATTTTAAATAGTTTTTAGTGTTCAGCTTTTTCTTAAAATTATTTTTTTCTATAAAAAGCGATGCCTGTACTACGAGAAATTAGGGGCATGTTTTATGGGTTCAATGATATTTACATCTGATGGTTAAAGGCCTTGGCATCACCACGTACCCAAGGCTCATATTACTATTAAAAGCCTTTATTGATGAGCAACAACCACCAAACTATATAATACAAAATCTTACAAGTATACCCAATAAAAAATACTGTACAATTAAGCCATTTGCCTAAGAGCCACATGAACTTTGTGATCAAATAATTTGTTTCAAACTCTTTGTATGGTACACCTCATTTACTGACTAACTCTGGACCACATAAAACATTTTATACCATTTTAGGGGGGGTCTTTTCTTCATACTGTATCTTGCACCCAAATTGGGAATAAGGTATCTGGGAATAAGCTATCTGGGAATAGCAACCATGCAGATCTGATCTGATGTGTTTTTTTTTTTTTTTTTTTAATGGGAAGTGAATGGTTTCTGGACCCTGAGCTGGAAATTGCCACTGTAGTTCTCACGCTCAGAAGGAGGGAGTGGGTCTAGGAAACCAGCTTTGCTGAATGGTACGTTTTCTCAGGGGGTCAATTTTTTCTACAAAGGAATCCTATCCTTATTGACAGCAGGAATTCTCCCAGTATTAAAGGGACAAAGATGTTTCTAATATGCCAATGGAAGCAAGCAGTCCATGTTTTGCTTTAAAAATTATCAGCCATCAGCCATCAGCAGTGCAGCAAAGTCTCCAGCCAGGCTGCCTAGATGCCAGCTGACCGATTCTCATTACCCCTGGCATTTAGGGATCAAGGGCTACCACTATTTGCAAAGCTGCATTAATGAAATTACTTCCTCTGTGCTTTCACAGTAAAATACTAAAGTAGGCTAAAGACAACACCAAAAAAAATGGGGCTAATAAACATCCCTGTAATCAACTCAATTCTTCTCTGATCTAGATATTTTCCTAGCACTTTTCTGAGCCTTGGGCAAAACTCTCTTAGCCATTTTTGAATGCTCTGGTCTTGGGGAAACATGAAATCCTGTAGACTATAAAAAATGTGAATGGAGTTGCAGTGGAGTTGCAAATGTACTTATATTAGCTAGATGTGCAAAGAAGAACAATCACTTCTTTTTTCCACCTGCGAGACTGGTCTGCTCTTCATTGTTGGCAATACAAGTAAACTGAGCCTGACCCACTAACTTGAGCATATGTTTAAGGGAACTTGGTCTCTTTGGATAAATGCTCACTTTTTCAGATTTCCTATGCTTCCCTCTGCTCCCATCCAAGATGGCAGCTCAGTGTGTACATCAAGGTGACAGGAAAAGTGGGGACTTGGGTCTGTCAGTGCTAGTCCTTTCCTGACCTTGTGTCCATTGTTGGCATTGAGGGCTCAAATGGCTCCAGCTGAGCCCAGCCCTCCTTTCTTGTTAAGGAGCCCATCTCAGCCCTCTGCGTGCTGTGGCAGCCCTAAGATATGGCTGTGGCTACCATTGGTCTCTGTTGTGGGTGGTCCACCTGGGAGACCTCAAGGTCAGGGACCTATCACCCCAGTGCAGTAGGTGTCTAGCAGGCTTACAGGTAGTTAACAGCCATGTGCATCCCTCCACAGGGAGGGATGCCTGAAGAATTTGGGGTGCCTTCTCTGCCCCCACACAAAGTTAACTGAGAGATACCCTGGGGAGCAAACCCAGGCCCTCCTCTGCCCCCCCCCCCGGGGGAAATTGGGGCAAGGCCCCTTCCTACCTGCACTTTCTCTACCTAATCAACATTCCCCTGCCCCTTGGGAAGAAGAATGTCATCCTCCTTCCCTTTGCAATACCTGCCCCTTGACCTATTTTGAGGTAGTGACGGTGAAACCTGACTTACCAGGACAGAATAGGCCTGGGATGAATATTTTTGAAATGGGAGCCTGATGAAATATGAATTTCCCACACTAAGGATCCTAAATACCTCTGAAAGTATACCATACTTCCTTTCCATTCCCACTGCTTCCAAACTTACATTCTTCCTAACCATCCTGTAGGTCAGTGGTTTCTAACTGATTATCAGCATCAATAAGGAGCTTATAAAAATATACGTTTCCAAGCTTACCCCTTCTAAATGAAATATCAAACACACACACACACACACACACACACACACACACCTCTAAAAACAAAACCCCCCAACACAACAAAAAGCAAGGTTCAGAATAGTGACTATAATTTGAAAAAAAAGTTTATTTATTTATTTTGAGAGAGAGAGAAAGAGAGCATGTGCAGAGGAGGGCAGAGAGAGAGGGAGAGAGAATCCCAAGCAGGCTCCATTCTCAGTGCAGAGCCCAATACGGGGCTTGATCTCACTACTGCAAGATCACAACCTGAGCCGGTATTAAGAGTCAGACGCTTAACTGACTGAGCTACCCAGGTGCCCCAGTGACTATAGTCTTCTGCCCTTGGGCTAAGAAAGGGAAGAAAAGAATTTATATTCATATTTGCTTGCATTTGATAAAAGACTGGAAAGGAAACAGAAATAAGTGGAAGCACCCTTTTTATGTTAGTGAGGGTGTGAAGGAAAACGGGGAGAGTTGATCTTTTCAAATGCTTTTGAGTTTAATGTTTAATGTTTAACTTTTCAAAAATAAGTAAAATAAATGGTGTTTGCTTTTTTGTTTTGTGTTTTTTCAGTCCTTCTGATGATGAGCCAGGTCTGGAAGGCCTGAGGGCAATCTGAGAGACTTTTCTAAATTTACATCTGAACATACCAGCCTGCTAAAGCCCTCCCACCACGTCCAGTCATCTTGGGGATACGACCTCGTGAGCGTGAAAGGAGGCCATGTTTGATCCAAGCCCACTTGGCATTTCAGCCACTCCGGTATTTGTTTGCACTCTCCTCCTTCCTGGATGCTTCCTGCCCCTGCCTACAACTTCACACTCTTTTTTCCAGAAAAATGCAGTTTGGTACCACCTTTCTACTGTCTGCCTTCCCCAGAATTCACCAGAATAAATAAGATTCTCCTCCTATGTCACACTACACACCAATTTTTCGTAGTCTTCTTTCTCCCCTCCCTCTTCCAGTTCAGGGACAAGGGCATTCTCTGTGCTGTGGTGTTTGTTGAATGAGTGAATACATGATTTTCAGTGTTAGTGGAACGATTTTTTTTTAACTAGTAAAGCATACATAGAAGAAAACTCATTATGTCCCTTAAATTTGTGATTTTTAAAAAGATACCGTGTGTGTGTGTGTGTTTTAGTAAGCAAACAGCAAAATTATGGTCAGGATAATGGGCTGTAAGTGTTAAGGAGTGACTGCTAAGTCTGTTAATAGGTAGATAAGAATCATTCATAATTGGCATGTTCTTTGTAGCCAACAATGCCACTAACTGGTTTCTCAGGCCCTAGACAACGTTAGGCCTCACTCTTAAGTAAAGAAAGTGTTTCCTTTGTTTACACAATGAAATTGTTTAAGGAACTCTGTTTTCATGGGCAGAACAATGGTGTTTTTACATCTCTTCACACTCAAATTATCACAAATTAGGAATGAATCTAAACAAGGTCATATAGTGTTTATAAACATGATATGAATTCATGATGAGATGTTACCTTGTGATCTACAAGATAGGAAAATACGTTATTACTTCCTATGTGGAAGAAAACTTGGTAACATTTTGTCACTTCATCTTTTCCTGTCTTGCCTTTCCGACAAATTAAAAACACACGGTTCTGCAATGATTGAGGAACATTGACTCTTAGAGAATTTTTTTGTTTTGTGTTTTTAAAAAGAAACTTGTACTCATGTAAATATGAATGTGTCATCTAACTTTTAGATAAGATCATCGTGTTAACAACTCAGGTAGATTTTGAAACAGATTTATCTAGCTAATACCCTGCTTCATGAAGAAGAAATTAACAGTTACTTTTGAACCAGGAAAAATGCTAAGTCTTATGGGAGATCAAAAAACAAATAAATCTGGAACAAGATAAATTAATGGTGCCTTAATTGTTCAAAGAATATCCATTATTTCAATCCAGTAATTACCTATAAGAATTGTGCCCCTTTCTGAAGTTGAACACCAGTCTGCTAATTCTCAAATATTGGGTCATCAGTATAGATCGACAAAGTAGTTAAAAAAAAAAAAGATATCAAGAATTGATTTAACTTGCTGCCATGTATTAAATATGGTTCTAATGAAAGAACTAATTTTTTTCACAAGTTATGAACCCTTTGAAATTGCAATCCCGAAAATTATATGTGGGAGACATTTCTTCCTTTCCTAATTAAGTAGGTAACATTGTCTTCACTCTTCAGCTGGTTTCTTAGAAACTGAAGTCAGCCTTCCATATAAATATAACTTCATTTTATGAGAAGTGAGCTCTACCACACCACATGCCTGAGCTTCAGATGTACATGGCATGGTCATGAAGGTCTGTCAACCCAATTGAAATGTGCAACCAGCCTTTCCAAATGGCTTAATACTTAACTATTAACTATTAAGACCAACAACTGCTCGGAATAAAAGTCCTTGGCATGGTAACCATTTTCACAAAACTAATTCATTCAAATAGGCATGTCCTAATGGACCAATAAAACTTGCCTTGTCGTGTCTGAATGCAGCGTCACTGCCATTTAGAGTTGGCTATAATTGGTAATCACTGCTCAGTGAAAGTGGGAGATGGGGAGGCTTTGTATAATAATACTCTAGACTGGGCTCCTACGGGGCCTTTCATCTGAAAATCTCAAAGCACTTGACAAACACTAATTAATACTCATGACACCCCAGTGAGAGAGGTAAGGATTATTATCTCCATTTTACAGATGAGGAAACGGTGGGGTTAAGTTGGGTAACCTGGTGAGTCAGGGGCAGAATGAAGAGCTCCTAATTCCTAGTCTTGTGCTCATACAAGCATTACAAGGGCCCACCATTGGAAAGATAAAAGGAATTGCACCTCATTTTCAAATACCCCAAGGTGAAGGCATCAATTATAAATGGGATCACAATTAAGTCATTTGATTTTAACAACACTAATACCATCTTGTAATCTTCAAACTTTATTTTAAAATATGAAAATGTTATTAAAAGTGCTTTCTTAGACTCTGAAGTATAAGACTATTTTATCGCGGAAGAAGCAATTGTAGGAATTTAGGTTGAGTAATTTGAAAAAGGGCCCGAAAGTGTTTTATTTTTCAGGATGGTGGCTCGGATTCTTTCAGCAACTCTAAACTCCCTGAGGCTGGAGATCCATCACTTAAGGTTTTGTATCCAAATGTGGAGCACTGTTGGGCACATCGCTCAAGAAATGTTCGTTACACCGATGAAATTCACTAAGTGCCAAGGGGCTAGGAGACTTGTGAAATGAACAGGACAGAATCTCATCCTCAGAGGGGCTAGGGATTTAATGAGGGACACAGAATACAAGACAGTAATTAAGAAATGAGGGGCAAGAAGATGGAATGCGCCAAGTGTTCAGTGTAAAAACACCAAGGTTCTAAGGTTCAAATTGGAACACAGATTTTGATGAATTCCCAGATAATAAGACTGCTGTTTCTTATACACCATTATAGCATTAATTCAAACAGTGATGGCAGCTTTCTTCACCTAAAGCCAACTGGCTTCCAAACAGCCCACTGGGTTTTCAAACTCATTATTTAGAATGCTGAGTATTGTAATAAATACTGTTTGGTCCAAGAGAAGACTTGCAAGTAGCTTTAAGGTGGACCTTCTTGTGGTTTCTCCAAAATCTCTCTACCTCAGGGCCTTTGCAGATGATATTAAGTCTACCCAGAGGACCCTTCCTACCATCCATCCCCAACTAGTTCCTCACCCAACTAATTCCCACTTATGCTTTAGATTTCTGCTCGAACATAAATTTCTGACTCTATAGGCTTGGTTAGCTCTGTGGTTATACCTTCTGAAAACTCTGCACTTTTCCTTCACAATAGCTATCACAGCTTGCAATTAAATATGGTTTTTCCTTTAATTAATGTGTTCCCATCTCTCTTCTAGCCTCTCTTTGGCTCTAATTTCCAAAAAGAGTCCGTGTCTGCTTTGACCACCATTATATTCCTAGCACATAGGAGGTCCTCACAAATGTTAGTTGAATAAATAAACAAACACATATCGTGAATTACTGAGTAACAGTGAACTAGGAGCATCTGGGGAGAGCTCATATTAAGAGAGGAAAAGCAGCCCCTGCCAATGAGAGCAAGCCTGGAACTATCAGTTAGGCCCCAGCGTTGCTACGAGCTGCTCTGGCACTCACAACGAGGCTGGGGTGTTCTCCCATTGAACGTAAACAATTTCACAGGAGACATGTCATTCAAAGCCACCTAGTGATCATGATAGATCAAGACAAAGACAAGACTGTCACTCCACAATCATGTCTGGACTCAAACAAAAACAAGAATAGAATAATGCTTTTGGCCAAACTTGGTGTCATACCTAAATTATTTGCCTATTGTTTTAATCCCCTTAAATGATCTGTATTTCCTGTTGTCCTATAGATCCCCCCAAAAAACCCTTTGCCAGACCATCTTGGAAGCATCCTTGCTCCTCTGTCCAGTTCTGGTCTAACATCTCAGTTCTTCCACTCACAAATTCAAGTTCTGTTTCCTGACCCACCACCCTTCTTTCTCTCTTCATCTGAATATTGCATCTGAAGCCCAGCTTGTTTGAAATCAAACTCATCATCGTCTGTCCTTTCCCACTGCCAAACTAATTCTTCACATCTTACCTCCTTAAATTCAGGTCTCTATTGCTGGTTTACTCCCCATTTACCCCTAGCTTTAAAGCAGTGCTCAAACCCCTTTGATTTTTCTTTCCATTCCCTCCTTTCTATTCCCTTGGACCATTCCCAACATTCACGTTCACATTCATGGGGGCACTTGTATAAACCATCGCAGTGGCCTGGGTCCTCTCTCTGCTTGTCTCTTCTCTCCATTCTGTCAGCTGGATCAAATTAATCGCCATCAAATCTTATTTGATGATTGTGTCATACCCCTGCTAATTTTTTTAAAATTTTTTTTAACGTTTATTTATTTTTGAGACAGAGAGAGACAGAGCATGAACGGGGGAGGAGCAGAGAGAGAGGGAGACACAGAATCGGAAACAGGCTCCAGGCTCTGAGCCATCAGCCCAGAGCCTGATGCGGGGCTCGAACTCACGGACCGCGAGATCGTGACCTGGCTGAAGTCGGAGGCTCAACCGACTGAGCCACCCAGGCGCCCCTAATTTTTTTTTAATACAAAGAGACACGTACCAAATATAGTTCAGACTTTTTGTTTGGAGTTGGGGGTTGGGGAGGAATAAGGGTCCTGACTAGAAGGAGGAAGCTGCCTCCCCACCCCCACTCCCTCTAGGAAATGAAGGAAAAGATGCTCTTTAGAGAAAGAACCAGGATTCAAATGCAAATTTTTCTGATTCTAAATCTTCTCTGCCTAACCACAAGGCTATGGTACCTCCTTGCTAAGTTTCTTCAACTATGTTCATCTATTTCATTTATAAAATTGGACACCACCCCCCCTCCTGCCACCATGCTGGAAGGTCTGCATAATGATTATGCTTACAAAGAGCCCATGTTACACAAGGACCACTTCTTGATGTCCTCGTCTTTCTTCCCCACCCCCTCCTTTGCTGACAATGCAAAAATCTGACAAGAAAAGGAAAGATATGAGCTCACAAACAGTGAAATACAGCCACACTGGGTCAAGGCTGCAAGTCAACAATGGCAATAGTCATGGGCACCAATGAAGTTCAGGAGTTGTGTGTCAAATGAATGTGCTTCTAAGCTCATCTCCTCTTAACAAACCTTCTAGAATGGTTGCCATGGTGCCCCTGCTATTGTGGCAAAACAGCATCTTAGCCTGGCTAAGGGAACCATCTGTCAAATATGTTCTGAAGCCAACATCCTGTACATGCCCCATAGGTAGGGAGTGAAGGAAGAGTGGAAGCTACAGTTCTTAAGTTAATGTAGGAATGGCTTCTAAAAATCTTTGGGAAGAGTTAGAGAGAATGGAGTTTTCTGTTAACATTTAATTTTTTAAAACCGTGATTTTTATCAGACCTATTTGAGTTTCTGTTTTTTTCATATAATTTTCTAAAGCAATATAATGTTTAAGAAAGAAAAAATGTTCCATGGAAGCTCAAGAAAAGAGGTCCCGTAGGCACACCTGGGTGGCTCAGTCAATTAAGCATCCGACTCTTGATTTCGGCTCATGTTGTGATCTCGTGGTTGTGAGACTGAGCCCCGCATCAGGCTCACCGCTGAGCACGGAGCCTGCTTGGGGTCCTCTCTCCCTCTCTCTTGCAAAATAAATAAATAAATAAACTTCAAAAAATAAAAAGTAAAATAAAGCTCAGCCGGAAAGCCCTTATTTGATCCCTGAGAATGTTTCCAGGAGGTGTTAATTCCCTCCACACCTAAGCAAATGGAGTGCACCAAGCCTAATGGAGGGCTTCTTTGCTGAGGGCGGATCTTGTATCTGGGTCATCCATCTGTGGGCCCTTTTTGAGAGACTTCCACCAAATTATTGGGTGGACATGAGGCCCAAGTGTGGGCTTGAGGAGCAGCCAAGGAAGCTCCCTTCAAATCCTACACTCCTGATGTCCATCTTAACATCCTCAGGAAATGGAGGCGCTCAGGTAGCACTCACGTTCCACAGCAGTGTAGAAGACAGATAGTCAACCCATAAACCACAAACACATGATTGTTCTGATCATTGTACGTTGAATGTCGGCTAGGGTCATCTTGGAAAGCATATCTGAGCAGGTGACACTCATCAGAGAGACCTACAGCGGCTCTGGTCTGCTCTTGGAAAGACTCCACTCCAGTTGGGCAGAGCCGCACCTGCAGAGGGGCAAGATGCGTTGGGGGAGACAGAGGGGAGGCTACGGCAAGAATACGGGTCTGAACCAGAGCGGAAGCAGTGGAGGCAAATTAATAGGGGAGAAGGTGATCTGAGATGAATTTGATATATGCCAGAGAAAGGCTGAAATGAGGGGGAGAACATTCATTCAAGGTGGAGGGGCAGATCTTGAGGAAGAGACAGAAGGCAAGAGCCCTGAGCAGGGTTCTACAGGTTTGGAGGGTTCTTGCTAGTGGAAATGGCAGCTCCTGGTGGAGGCAGGACTGGATGCTTTAGTACAGACACCCTGAAGGTAGGGTCATTTGGCAAGCAGTGGGGAGCACTAAAGGTTTTTAGCAGAAGATTGATCTGATAAGAATGGTATTAAGAATCTTATCTGTGTTCCTATACCTGCCACAGATACTATTCTTTAGATCATCTATGTCAGTGGGGTTCTTTCTCTCCGCCTTGTTGCATTTGGCTGTAATGTTTCATTATAACTAGCTCTTAACGTTTATTTATTTTTATTTTTTATATTTATTTTTGAGGGAGAGAGAGAGATAGTGCGAGTGGGGGAGGGACAGAGAGAGAGAAACACACACAGAACCAAAGCAGGCTCTAGGCTCTGAGCTGTCAGCACAGAGCCCGATGCTGGGCTTGAACTCAAGAACCACAAGATCATGACCTGAGTTGGACGCTTAACTGACTGAGCCACCCAGGCACCCCTCATTATAATTTATTCTTATTTAATGCCAGCGTGACTCCAAGGGGAGATTTATTGTTTTCCATTAATAATAATGGAAATAATGGAAATAATAATGGAAATTATTAATTTTCAATTAATAATTGTTTTTGATTTAGCATTTATTCTACTTTCTCAACATTTTCATGCCATTTCTTCACATTTGTCGCAGCTGCCTTAAATACCAGCTCCCCTCCACTTTTTTTTTTTTTTTTTTTTTTTTTTTGCAATTAGTAAGTGCTCTTTTCCCCAATTCCCTTTCTCCAATGCTGACTTGGTCATTTTGCTTTTGTCAGTTCCTTCAGTTATAAAACATGTGGCTTTGCCATGGTTGATTAAAACTGACTAGCAATATTTTTATAACATTTCATCTCCAGGACTTTTTCACATTTCTTTAAAGTCTCTTTTGTGGGCTTCTATTTTTAATTCTTGCATGCATCATATTCAAGTATCAATTTCCTTTTCACTTCAGCCGTTTTTCCTATTGTCTTTTCTTTCCTCTTAAATACTTCTTACTAGTGGTTCACGAATTCCAACGCTTCCTCTCGCTGTTGTGTTTCAGTTACTGTGATTTATAGGGCTTCTTACAAGAACATCCCCCCAGTGACCCATGTTCTCCTGCTCTACTTGGTCAGGAATCAGCCTTCAGAAACTTCATCACGTGAGCAGTGAGCTTGACTCTTGTCTTCCGCTGACACTTCACATTTATGCCTACAGCACAGCTCAGCATTCACCTTTTAGTTCAGCTTTCGCCCTTCATGGTTTTCTCCAAAGCTCTCATTTTCAGGGGAGAACTAAGATGAGAAGGATATTAGGGCCAAATCCTTAAGTCAAAATATTTGAAAATGCCTGAGAATGAGTAAGTCTAGTGATCTGAGTATACCTCAGAATAGTGGGCAGTTTCATCTGTTATCTGCCTAAGAATCAACAAATATTCAATGTTTATTTATTTTTGAGCAAGATCAAGAGAGAGAGAGAGAGCACGAGTAAGCAGGGGAGGGGCAGAGAGAGAGAGGGAGACACAGAATCCAAAGCAGGCTCCAGGCTCTGAGCTGTCAGCACAGAGCCCGACGCGAGGCTTGAACTCACGAACTACGAGATCATGACCTGAGCTGAAGTTGGATGCCCAACCGACTGAGCCAACCAGGCGTCCTGAATCAACAAATATTCAAGTAAGTGTTTTCACAGCTTTTCAGGGCCAACAAATTTCAAAACAGAGACAGAACTACATGAGTAATGAAAATGCTCCTTCAAAGGTCAGCCAGTTCTTCTGAAACACATGAACAGACCCAACATTTTACATTTCATTTTGAAAGTATGTATGGGGGCACCTGGGTGGCTCAGTCAGTTAAGTGTCTGACTCTTGGTTTCAACTCAGGTCATGACCTCACGGTTCGTGGGTTCGAGCCCCACCTCAGACTCTGTGTTGATTGTATGGAGCCTGCTTGGGATTCTCTCTCTCCCTCTCTCTCTCTGCCCCTCCCTTCTCATGCTGTCTCTCTCAAAATAAATAAATAAACTTAAAACAAATGAAAATATATATGAATTTTAGAAACTGGTCCATCTTTGTTTAAGAATCTCAAGAAAGAAAAAAGAGATAACATGATAGTTTCTACATTACCATCCTGTTTAACTTTCAGTTTTAATGATTATGTGTGAAGGCATTCAAAAGCACAACCACTTTGAAAGCCCAGGTTTCTGCCTTGCTATACCTGAAAAGCTGAAAATATGCATTTCTCTCAGGAAACCAAGCCTCCAAATGCTATGGTCAAAGCAATTGAGTGAGCAGTTGAGGAACCAGCCTGATAATCTTGCAATGCAGGTATATAAATAATGGTAGAATTCCAAAATATAAGAATATATAGGAAAACTGTGGCTCTAGAAAGAACAATGCTTTCTAGAATGTAAGATTGAGTACAAGTTATAACTGTGCCACTAAGAAGGTGTAACCAGCCATTTGACAGACATTTCTCCACTTCCTTTTTGTGGGAGACAAGGCAGCAGTGGCTCCATTTTCCTCCTTGAACCTGGAAGGCACCAGCCAAATGCTCTCTCGGGGCGGTGGGAAATCTTGATGGCCAAGGCCACTGCTGGCATTGTTAGGAAGAGGGAAGTATTGTGTAGGTGACCCTGCCATGCATCCCAGGGAATAGCATGGTAGTCCTGGGTCACCAGAAGTACCAGATGCCCTCTGCTTCCCTGGGTGGAGAAATCCTACAGCACGTGTCCTTTCATAAAGATAAAGAACGGTGCACTTGAGCAGGAGTGAGGCAGACACTCCGGCCGACAAGGAAGATCATAGGATGAATAAATCCTGCGATGGATTCACTCCTTGTGACCATTTGCGGAGAGTATAAGAAAAGTGGTGAGTTACTGGATGGCACCTTCAGAACCTGAAAGGGTTAATACATCCCTTCATACTTCAAAGCAAGACAACTTTGTGATGCTAAAGAAATTCCTTCTCACTTAGCACATACTCCTAATAAGCAATTAGATCTTAGTAACAAGGTCTAAGTTAGAAGATCTTAGTAATAGTCTTAAGAATACAATCTTAGTGGAATAGCTCTAACTCTGATGCATTTCCAGCATATCAGGCCTACATAAAGTACTTTTACTCATGTTGGCTCAGTCATCACGATCACCCTATAAAATGGAGATCCATTTTACGGAGGAGGAAAAGCTAATAATCAGGAAGGTTGAAGGCCTTCTTTGTCAGAGTTTTGCTCTGGTCTACCATGGTGCAATGCCTCCAGCTTGAGTTGCTGTACGAATCTACTTATGGCCTCTGGGATACTTGTATGAAATACTGCTGGAAGGGAACAATTGGCTGGGACTCGCTTTTTCGACGCAGATTTTTCTGGCGTGGCCTTTGTTGCGATTGTATCGATGCTACACTTCTACTCATCGCCGTGGACCCGGCTTTCTATACAGACAACATAGGCACATTGTCAGGGAAGATATAAATTGTGCCCGATATCGGTTACATATTTTCTCTTCCACAAAGAAGGTCATGAAATAATTTTAAAATTTAAATGACTGTAAAGTACTTTGCAAATATAAAAATTAAAATAATTTATAACATATGCTAAAAGCACAAAGTGTTATATGAATGCTAAATAATAATATTGTAAAGCACCTATATTCTGCAGTAATGAGCACTATATAAATGCTAAATAGAATTAAATAGAAAATGTAGTGTTTGGAATTGGCTTATAACGTATCAGGCTTCTTGTGTTCCATACACACAAAAATTATATCTAGGACTTGCAGCAAAATGCAAAAGCAAATACTTATCTCTTTTCCCAATTTTATAGCTGTGCTAGTCATTATAATATTGCAAGTCTTTAAATCATGGCATATCTAGGAAGAAGGGAATCTTCCTGATATCAATTACTGTGTAACAAACTATCCCAAACCTTAGTGCTTAAATTTACAAGCATTTTACTATCTCCCATGATTCTGTGGGTTGCTTGGGCTCAGTTAGGCAATTCTTCTGCTCTACATGGTTCAACTGGAGCCCCATGTTGGCAGGCACTCTGCTTCCTGATGTGCCATTGGCTGATGCAAGTCAGGAGACCAAGCCTAGAGTCCATGTAAAAAGGTCTACGCAACGTAAGAATGCCTACAGGGGTGGCTAAGTGGGGGCCAACATTACAATAGTCCACCACAGAGCTATAGCCAGTTTTGCCAACATCTTCAGACCCCAGAGTGGTACCAAAAGAGAGGATACCCTTGCCACCACCACCAATATCATCATGGTAAAGAACTAGAACGGAAAGTGGCAGGGTTTAAAATAACCATTAGCCAGGTACAAGGGATCTCAGTGATGACCTGTGTGCAATGACGATGGAGGTCTAGAGGCGATGCTAGAGACCAAAATTGACAGAACCCTCTCATCCACAGCACTATAACTTTCCTGTAATACTTACAGACACATTCAGCTGCAAGTAGTGTAAAAAACAACCTCGGGGACTTTGAAAAGAAGCATGTATTTTTCTCACAGAATAGGAAGTCCAAAAACAGATGAATACTCAAATTGGTTCTACAGTTTGATAATGTATTTGCAACTTGGGGCCTTTTTTGCATGGTCACAAGATTGTGGTCCTAGCTCTGGGCATCCCATCTGAGATCAAAGCAGGAAGGAGGAGAGAGGAGGAGGCAGCATCAGCCCGTGTGGAAGCAAAACTTTCTTAGAAAGTTCCAGCTGGCCCCATCTTATGTTCACTGGCCAGAATTAGTTACCCCATTTTCAAAGGAGACAGAGAAAGGGATACCAAGATGAACAGTCTGCTGCCCAGTATATCCGTATTTTATTAACAAGAAGGTTGGGGGGAGTTATATTGCTTAAGAACAGTGTCCATTACAACCTTGATTTTTAGAAATGACCTCAGGAAAAAGGGGAACCCTGAAGTATCTGAGAGGAAAACATCTACAATCCTGGTAGAAGCGGGTCCTGAAATCTAAATTGAGTTATTCTAAAGAAAAACAAAGTTACACACAGCTACGATGGTTTGATAATGCCTCTAAAGTGATTTGTGTCCTTGGCACAAAGCAGGTAAATGTTAGCTGTTGTGGTAAAGATGATGTAATACAGGTAGAGAGGAAGATATTAATTATTATCACAACTGGAATGACATAAATTAAGGTTTACCCATTCATCGAACAAAAACTTCTTGAGCTTTTTCTTTATGCAAGAACCTTTTCAATTCAAATTCTGGGAAACGACGAGTTTGATGGGTGATTCATATTACCAGGAAAAAATACAAGCATTTACTTTGGATACAGCATTAAGAAAAAAGGGTAAGTACTTTGGGAAGACAGTCCTGATAATTCAGAATGCAATTCATTCTCCTCAAGAATAGAACTATGGGTATGAGGAACACTGTGACCACAATAGAGAGATATTTTTGTTACATTAACCATTTCAGTAAAAACAACAATTAACCTTTGACTCCAGCAAGGAAATACAGAATCAAAATAGAACTGAGGGGAGCGAGAATATTGCCATTAAAAAAGATTGTCAGTTTTCTGTTGTTGTTTTGTGGGTTTGCTCGATTTGGTTTGAAGAGTCAGCAAAAGATTAAAGTTGATACAGAAAACCACACACAAAAAATTCCTCTACCAACATGTTTTTGCTGTGGGGATGTGTCTGCTCTTTGTAATAAAAAAAGCAGCAGGTTTGCTGCTAAGCCCAGGCAGGTCTGCTGGGCCAGCTCTAAGGGCCCAGAACAAAAATGCTGAGGAAAAACCAAAACGAGTAACATAAGCCCAAGTTCCCTGGGTGTAAGAGAAGAAAACAGGAAGAAGAGAATGGAGATGGCATAACATAGTGAGGAAAGGTTAATAAAACAGATTTCATGAAAGAACATGGGAGAAAGTGGAACAATGATCATTTGGATACCAGTAAACAACAACAACAACAACAACAACAACAACAACCCAGCAGCTAGAAGTTACCTACACATTACTGAGAACAAGATACAAAACACTTCCTTAGAAGGGAGAGCTTTATCTAAAGTGTCCCAAAAAAGGAAGGGAAGAGAAAGAAAAGAAAGAGGAGGGGAGAGGAAGGAAGGAAGATACCAATACATGAAATGACCAAAGAAAACGAGAAGCAAGTCTAATAGCATCTGAGCCCCAGAAGGAAGAATACAGGAAGCAGCACACTGCTCAGCAGGTTATTTTAAGAAGCCAAAAACATCTTGAGAGCTCTTTGGAATCACAAGATAGGGTTAAATAATCATTTAAAGGCATGCTCTATCTTAATGGTAATATTATGTAAAAATTCTCTAAAAAAAAAAACTGGAGAGAAGTCTGCAGTACTAGAAGAGAAACAAGGTAAGCTTTATTATAAGAAATGAAGGTAGGGGCGCTAGGGTGCCTCAGTCCTTTCAGCCTCTGACTCTGGTCATGATGTCACGGTATGTGAGTTTGAGCCCTGCGCCTGGCTCTGCGCTGACAGTGCAGAGCCTGCTTGGGACTCTCTCTCCCTCTTCTCTGACCCTCCTCTGCTCATGCTCTTTCTCTTTCTCTGTCTCTCAAAATAAATAAATAAACAATACAAAAAAAAAAACAAAGAAATGAAGGTAATGTAGCTATTCAAATGTAATTGTTCCAAATACATAGCATCAGGTGCAGAAGACATGATCATTAGTAAGATTGGGGAAGACAAAAGAATCATTTCAAATTCAGCAGCTCTTACTTAAGCACCTACCATGGCTCCAGTCTATGCTAGCACACACACACACACACACACACACACACACTTATGGAAAGGAATTGCATATGCATCTTGGAAAATGGTGATGGAATTGGAAGTAATGGAAAAGTAACTTCTGAAGCATCAAATATTTAGAATCAATCTGGAAGAGAATGGAATTAAAGTATATGTAGTTATATATATTAATAGTCTGGAATGTAACTATAGAAAAGTGGGCCAGCAGAATCAGTAGACTTTGTTGACAAATAGTAATTAAGGTTGAAAAAATGGGACTCATACTACCTTTTCTAATTATATTATTCGTGTTATTTCTTCATGCTTACAGTTATTCAATCATCAAATACTTATTTAAGTTTGAGTCTGTTACCAAGCCCTGGGCTAGATACTGGAGTTTAAAAGTCAGGTAATAAATAGGGGTGCCTGGGTGGCTCAGTCAGTTAAGTGTCTGACTTCGACTCAGGTCATGATCTCACGGTTTGTGGGTTCGAGCCCCACATCAGGCTCTGTGCCGACAGTCTGGACCCTGGAACCTGCTTGGGATTCTGGGTCTTCCTCTCTCTCCACCCCTCCCCCACTCATGCTCTGTCTCTGTCTCTCTCAAAACTAAATAAACATTGAAAAAATAAAAAATACATAAATAAAAATAAGAGTCAGGTAATAGCCTTTGCCGATGAGAAAGTGGTCTCATGGGGAGAAACAGATACACTTTAGTATAGGAAAGGTTGGAAGGAAAGTACCTTTTCTGGGTACCTTTCTGACAAGGGCCATGCAGTGTACTAAGTACTGCATATATTAATTATTTCACACACGGCAGCAGCTGAAGCCAATTTCTCAAAAGTTGAAAAATCTGTCTGGGGCCCAGAAAATTATTCATTTCCAACATAATAACAAGACAAAAGTTTAAAACTTAGCATATTAAGAATGCGTCAAAGGACTTAATTTTTAATGACAAAGAATGTTTCCAGGGGATCTGGTCTCCTGGCATATAGAAGAAAAAGAACAGCAGGGAGGAAAGAGGGTGGAGCGGACTTGATAGAGAAAAATGAGTCACATAAGATGACGTCTGGAGTGAAGCCACGCAATGGAGGCATTCTTGCTAGAAATTTTTTCAAAAGTCAAAGTTCTGGAATTTTGTGAAGGTGGGAATCAGAGAATGAAGGAAATTGTTTAACTGAAGACGACATGACTTAAGACTGAGCTAAATGATTGGTAGAAAACAGAGCGTGTTCTCAGGTCTGACGACCTCACTGCTGGGCTCTGCGATGTCCAAAGACTGCCCAGTGCACACCCCTATTTTAACGTCACATGTAGAGGCGTTTCACGGAGCCCGTTCGTTCAAGTATTCAACAGACACAGATTAAGCATTGCTCTGTATCAGACACTACACAAAAAAAGCTAAAAAAAGTCTTCACATTTTTTTTTAAGTATAGGAACGGAGAACATTAGAATTTGGAGATACGGATTTTACTATATTTTTCATAGTAAGATTTGTGCGGGGCTCTTCCTGGAAGAATTGGCGAGAATAGCAAAATGCAAGCGATTTCAGTGTACCCAGGAAAGAAAGTAACTAATGTGTTCTAGTTCATGTAGGAACTTAGCGGTTTTTTTTTTTAATGTTCTAAATCACTTACAAAAAGATTTATTCAATAAATGTGCTGCTGTTGGAGAGCTACTGGAGAAAAAGTAAAGTTGAATGCCTACATTTCCATATGACAAAATAAATTTCAGATAGATTGAAGTTTTCAATATAAAAAATAAACATAGCAACTAGAAGAAAAAATAAGGATTTTTTTAACTTTCCATTGGAAAAAGACATTCAGGTATGAAATCAAAGGCAGAAAACGATAAAGGAAAATATTAATAAATGTCAGTTATGAAAACATTTAAAACTTCCATATATATTTTTTTTATTCAAAATTTTGTTTTTAGTACGCTCTACACCCAACATGGGGCTCTACACCCAATTCGTGACCCTCAGATCAAGAGTCACACAGTCTACTGACTGAGCCAGCCAGGGGCTCCTGTATATATTTTCTTGAAGAGCCGTAATTCACTTAAAAGCAAAAAGCAAAAGATAAATTACAGAATATCTGACAGATTATTTGCTATATAAAAAACACTTATTAACCAGTAAGAACAGATACTTCAACACACAAAAAACGGCAAAGTAAAGAATAGTCAAATCATACGTAATACACACACAAAAACAGCTAATAAGTATATAAAGTCACTCAACTTGACCAATAATTAAAGATAACATTTTGTCCAAGAAATTAGCTAAGGATGTTTGCAATTAGAATGTCAGTTTTGTTCGGGAAATTGGAAAAGGAGCACTCTTAGGCAAAGCCAGTATGAGTGCAAATCGGCATCACAGGTGAGAGGTAATTTAGCAATATTGTATAATATGCTGAAAGATCAAAATATCCTCGGACTTGGCAATCCTGTCAACAATCTGGTCTAAGAATTTAATTACGAATGCTCCCAAAATTTTATGTAAGATATTATCCGACATAATTTTAACATAGCATTATTTTTAATGGTAAAAAAAAAATAGAAAACAACAGAAATGAGTCTCCATCTGGAACTTTTGGCCCATTCACATGCAGGTCTGAAAAGTCGTGGTTTTGAAGAATATTTCAAGATATGGGGAAACAGACTTGCCCTAATATTTATTATTGGGCAGAAGGAAGGGTGATCCTAATTTTTATACAAATCTCCTAGAGATTTGCTCTTTCTTCCACCAATTTCCCCCTTATACATAAAAGGCATTCAGTAATTTTTATTGAGTGTGAAAGAATATACGTGCACAAAACAGAGTAGAAGCAAATGTAAGATATCAACATTAGCTTATTCCACCTGCCAGGGTTATAGGCGAGTCTTATTTTCTTCTGTATAATTTGTCTTTCAAGTTTTCTATAGAGATTTTCTAGAACTCATATGAGTAAAGAAAGTAATTGTATTTACTTGAGTTAAGATGTCCACAGAACATTTTAAAGGAAGTAAGAGGACTTTTGGTGGCGGCTTGGATTTTTAAGAGACAGCTTTGGGTTAGACAAATCCGAGTATCGTCTTTCAGATCCTGCAAGAGTCCGGCACTCTGGGGAGAGGTAGTATTATGTGTGTTACTGGTGGCACCTAATGAGGCAGCATCTTTAAGCTTAACGAAGGGGGGACTGAACTGTGAACACGGAAGCCAAAGCAAGGCAAGTCAGCCCATTGTATTAGAGGCAAGTGATCCACAAATCCACCCTGAGTCTTTATGTTGTCTTGACCCTTGATTAAGAAATAAAGAGAAGATGAGTGTGAGCACTGAGCATAAAGTTGAAGGTAGAGTTGAAGATGACGTTGATCCCAGTTCTGCAGGCATTGTTACCCTGGCAATAACACAATAAGGGTCATTATTTTGTATTTATACATAGCACGCCCAGGAAATTGGAACACCATCAAGAGGAAGAGTCATTGCCCGCTCTGTGTGTAATATGTATTTATCTAGCCTGATTGTCCTACAAGACTATGACCTCCACAAGGGCAGAAAAATCAACTTTAGCACAGGGAGTATGACGCAGCGTAGAAGCCAGATGCAAGAAGCCACATAAGGTGTAACTTTGTGTATGTGAGATGTCCCGAATTGGGAGATCCTAGAGACGGGACAAAGATGAGTGGCCTCCAGGGCTGGGAGGTGGGGGACATGGGGAGTGACTGCTAACAGCTGAGGGCTTCTTTTGGGGATTAAGAGCGTGTTCTGGAATGAGATGGTGGGCATGGCTGCACAGCTCCGTGAATGTGCAAACGCCACTGAATGGCCCACTTTACACTGGTCGGTTTTATGATATGTGAATTGTATCTAGTTGTTGTTGTTGTTTTTAAGTGTCATTTCAGTATAGAGCGCAGACAAGAAAGACCTGTGTGGAAGGGGCCTCGAGGGACCAAGGGGAGAAGGGCTCTCGCAGGATCTACCCCGTCTAACTGGTCTTCGGTGAAAAAACCCGGAAGACTTTTTTAGCCTTGAAATGATAGAAACGACAAAAGGATTCATCCACACAATGTAGGTCATGAGGCCAAGTATGTTTTGTTGGCTACGGAATATTGTCATATCTGCATTGATACTTAGTACCGAAAAATATATTGTAGTATCGAAAAATCATAGCGGGGATTCTAACGTTCACGTCTGCTATCTCGTTACTACAAGGCCGAGGGGGGTGATGATTAGGGAACAGTTTCTGTTATAGAACACTCTGGATTTGTCTTCTCTCTGCTCCTGCCAGTCTTCTCCTATGTGACACCATTAGTGTCTCCATGACATCTGCTGTGGGATCGTTATGTCTATATCCTAACCATTATTTTCTACACTTTAATGAGGGTGTTAAACAAATCGATGACATCTTTGCACCATTATTGATCGTTAACATTTGATCACAAACATTTATGTCTTCCCAAAGAACTAAATACCAGAATGAAATTATAATTGATATGCTCATCAGAGCAAATAATTAAAAACCTTGTGTGTCATCATAAATAGTTTTCGGCACAATTTAATGGACTACAAAAACAAAACAATAAATTTTATCCAGGTATTTTGGATGCAAATAAATATTAAGGCAACTGTAATTCATACTTCACTGAAGAATAATGAATAGTAAAATGTTCACCAAACTGTGACATAGTTATTGAACCTTGTCAAAAACCCCTATCTTTTTTTCTCCTCTCATGACTTTTATTTCTTCTGCATGTTTGTAGCAAGGGGTGGGCGTTAGGGGAAAAGAATAAATTACCTTAAGGAAATGAAAATTATAGGACAATTTTGTCACTCTTGTGCTTATTAAAGCTTTAAGCCTTGTTACTATTCCGTATGTGAGAACTGCAGGTTCAGTACTTCTGTTGACTCTGAGTGGAGTGTAAAATCCAAACCAGTAGCCAAGAAAGAAGAATCAAGACAGCACAGATACGATTTTTTTTTTAAGTATCCACGGAAGAAGTTATATAGAAAGAAGCAATTTAAATAAAATTATAAGTAGGTAAAACAGATCACTCACAAGATCGTAGCATCTGGCCATTGGACCTATTAAATCCCAGGTTATTCCCGAACGTACGTGTGCATATGTGTTTGCCCTGCATCGAGGACAATACGTTGTAAAATGCCCTGGAATAGATCTTTTTATGGTGACGAAGGTTTAAGCATGAACCTAATTCTACAGGTATTTGCCACGTATTTGCAGAGGAAATCTGGAAAGTAGTGCTTGGTACTCGCTAGGACCCCGCTTCACGGGTGCTGACTACTTGGTGATCTACGTGGTTTGGTGTGACCTCATTCCAGACCCGGTTCTCTCTGCTTCTGTAACCAACCAGTGGGCTGAAATCTGCCAGTCCAGACTTCGTTCAGTTTGGTAAACATGGGCTTGCCTGTCACCCTTCACCGTGTTCCTTCAAAGAACAGTTGCCACCTTGTCTGGTAACAGCTTCCTTTACGAGTGCCGCTCATGTGAAATAATCTTTCGCCACTGAGGCCACTATTTCCTTAGCACAAGAAGAGACATTTATCTTGCCACCAAGTGGATAATTAATTTTAAAAATGTATATTATGACACAATTAGAAAAAAAAGAGAGAGAGAAAGGCAAGCTGGACAATGGGACTAAATGTCCCTTCTTCCAATTGACTCCTATTTAGTTCTTCCAATGTCATCCCAAACACAGATAACTTTTCTTTCATGAATTGTTCTCCTGAATGATTTATATGTGTCGTGTTATCTGAGGCTCTCTCCAGGTCCCCTGGTGGGTTTAGCCAACCATCAGCTGCATAATTGTTAATTTTAACACTATAAAAGGTTCTGATGCAGAAGAGATAAGGCATCGGTGGAAGAATTAATTGAAATGTATCTCCCAATCACACTGGCCTCCTAGTACTGGTTTTCCATACACAAAAATTATACTGTAGATTTAAGGTTAAAATAAATTTACATCTCTGCCACTCATAACGCTTTGGGTCTAGTTGTAAATGGAAATGGTAATTGTTTCTAATACTCACGAAGGTTTTTCACCCTGAGAACAATTCCAGGGACTGTACAGGTCACGGTCCAATGCACATTTCCATACGTAGATAGGCTCCTTCAGTCAAAGACAGACAGGAGATAGGGTACGGAGAAGGAAATGAGGGACAAAGAAGAAAGGAGGAAGATGAGAAGAAATGAAATATAATATGGGTGATTTATTACTAAATCTGCAACCCTCCTTTTAGACCTCTCAACGCTAATTATAATTTTCCAGACTTTCTCTGCAGCTAACGAAACAGTAGAAGCTGATACAGGCCGTATTTTGCTCCCTACACTTCCTTTCTAAGAAAGTAAGTGTACGTGAGGTATGCTCTAAAATGTCATTGGGACAATTATTATTTAAACAGCTGAAGTCATAGGAAGCAAAAGCGTGTTAAATGTAAGCTATCAGTCACTTTTAGTTTCCGGTCTATAAATGCTCGTCTCAGTCAATCAGGCAACGAACTTATGAGTATTTAGGATGTGCTACGCATAGTGAACCCCTTGGTCCATGGAGTTCTCAGACAGGAGTGGAAGAATGTTTCAAAAGAAGCTTGTTGTATTCATTCATTCACTTCAGCAAACATTTCATGAGCACCTACTAAGAGCCTGGTACCAGGCCAGCCACTGGGGCTGGGCTGTATAAACTACGTCCTTGCCTCAAAAGAGTTCACAGAGTAACAGGGCAGAGAGGTAAGTAAGGAAACCATCACAGAAGAATCAGAAGCCCTGGCCACTCTGGGAAGCCCCAGGGAGAGACACCAGAAACATCTTTAACTCATGCCTCTCATTGTTTTCAAATGAAAATGCCACCAGATTTTACAAATCAGGCCAACTTCCAGGCATAGGTTCCTACATAGATTCCTACATACCCAAAACATCACCGGTGCCCATCTCTGCCCGACCTGCAGTCCGAAATTGGCATACCACTTCTAGCAGACGGCAGCCAGATCTTAAAGAATATCTTAAGGAAGAACTTTCAAAGCCCTTACCTTTGGCTGGATTTAACCAGTCCATCCAGTCTGTTTTCCTTAAACATGAAAGCCAGAAAGTGCTAAGTTGTGCATGCTATTATCACTTGAGTGACATTTTATTGCTTAGTGCAATACTAAACATCTTGCTTTCATATTGCATATTGAGTGTTCAGCGAACAAAACGAGCATGCTCCACTGTTTTTTTTTCTGGCCACACAGCAGATTCAAGGATTATGTGCCTATAATTTTAGGACACAAAGGGCTCAGCTTCTTAAAGCCAAAAGAAATGCCAACTGATCTGTGAACATTCTTATATATTACGTATTGTATTAAGACATAAGAGTATCATCCCAGTCTTTCTATAGTAAAGCTCACAGATGTGCTAGCCAGGGTCAGAAATGGGCAGAGTTTACTCATTACTCCTGGTAGAATATAATTCCTCGTTCACAGCAATCTGTGTCTTTAATTGCATTTTCTTTTTAAAGCTCAATGTAGGTAGGTAGATCTATAGACAGAATTACAATGCAGCAATTGAGAACCAATGATTTTCTCCGCCAGAGATATTGGGTATTTAATTTTGCTTTTTAAATCCATGCTATGGTGGGCTCTTATGAATACAATAGAAAAGGAGTTATGTCCTAATCAGTTTATAAGATAGTATGGAGAAAATGCATAATAGACCAACCAGATGTATAAATACAATAATACAAAGAAACCTAATCTACTGCAAAGCTATAATTTAATCCTTTATAACACAAGGGTATTGAAAACTGGCTTACGAATAGCTCAAGAATGCATAAACTGAACTTCACAGCCTCAGTTCAGTTAAAAATGTTTAATTCTAACTTATAGTTTATATAAATTATTATTTAATTTTTACATAAAGAAGAAACCATGGATTATACCTCAAGAAGAGATTGTGTATAAATGATAAGCTAAGTATTTAAAAATAGTGCAGGACCAAGTTCTTAATGTCGGTGAGGGTGAAAATAATTTGCACATGCTTTAGGGTCTGCATGCATTTGTTTGTTTGTCTAACAAAGGATAAAAATGAATGAATATAACGTGAAAGAGCAAAAAATCATCGTTTAAGTTTTCATTATTTGATACGAATAATAATAATAAAAGACAGCCAAGGTTACATTTATAAAATAATATCTACAAAACAAAATAACCTTGTAACCAATGAAAATACTATTTGACTTTTTTCTTTTTAAGAATAAAGAAGAGCTGAGCTAATGAATACAATGGGACTTTAAAATAGGAGAAGATAAAGAGAAAAGTCTGTTATGACTTTAGCAAGAATTATCTCTTAACTGAACCCCGCATTTGCAATTTACAAACTTTTGTCAGTAAGCTTTTGAGTTACTCTTCTTGAAATTCAGTTCCAGGCTAACAGGACTTGATTCACCTCATGTTCTTTGTCCGCACTGGTTCTCTCATTACCCATAGTCTCTCTTGACCCTCTTCTTCTTTTCTTTATAAACTTCAATTTTCTCTTTCTTCCTTGAACCCTCCTCCTACCCAATAACTGAATGCAGTTCTCTCAGCCAAAGGCTAAACTTCAGTCTCCAAACATGCAGAGAGTGGACAGAGGTGAGCCCCGGAGAGAACTAAATATGCTTCAGAAGACATTTCCTTGCTTTGCTACCAACCCTTTCTCACCTCCTTGTAAATGAGGAAGCTCTGGTATGTTCTCTATGTGTGTCTCTGTGTCTCTTTATGTGTGGCAACGTATATACATAGTATAGACGTTGTAGTTATGTGATCCACAATGTTGTACCTAATGGAAGCCGATTGGGTGAAAATCAAACATCCCAATTGCCACGTTGCTTTCATTTCTTGGCTGGATAATGTTACCGCCTATCACGGAAGGAAAAGAGCATGGTCTGAAAGTTTCTCACATAAAATAAAACCATGCATGCTAACTGTATCCGAAATAGACCCTGGCTTTCAAAATGTAAGTAGACACATGCAGTACACTTTGGAATGAAGAGGTCGTGTGTTGGGAGCAATGGATAAGGATTTGAGTCTCTGCAGGATATGGTCATGTTCTATGTTGGGGACACAAGTGACTCCTGACAATGTTTTAATCTCTTTATACTAAACATACCATCAGTTTAGCAGAAGTTCTGTTTGATGTCTTTATATGTGTATGTATTTCTGAAACCGTCTGCCTTAAATCCTTAGTCACTCATAATATTTGAGCAATCTAAAGAGAAAATTCAATGACATCAAATTAAAATATATATATACCTATATACATATATATATATATATATATATATATATATATATATATATATGTGGTGCCTGGGCAGCTCAGTCTGTTGAACGATCAACTCTTGATTTTAGCTCAGGTCATGATCTCAGGGTCGTGGGATCGAGCCCCTTGATGGGTTCTGTGCTGAGCGTGGAGCCTGCTTAAGATCCTCTCTCTCTCTCTCTCTCTCTCTCTCTCTCTCCCCCTCTGTCCCTCTGCCTCGCTCACGTGCTCTATCTCTCTCAAAAAATAAAGAGGGGTGCCTGGGGGGCTCAGTCGGTTAAGCGTCCGACTTCGGCTCAGGTCATGATCACACGGTTTGTGAGTTCGAGCCCCGCGTCAGGCGCTGTGCTGACAGCTCAGGGCCTGGAACCTGCTTCAGATTTTGTGTCTCCCTCTCTCTCTGCCCCTCCCCTGCTCATGCTCTGTCTCCCTCTGTCTCAAAAATAAATAAAACATTTAAAAATTTTAATAAAAGAAAGAAAGGAAAGAAGGAAAGAAACAAAGAAAGAAGAAAAAGAACATGAAAAGAAAAATATAAAAGTGACAATCACATACCAAAATGATTTGGTGGAATTTGGATCTGTAAAGAATAACGTGATTAAACCCTATAATTTATGTTTTTAAAAAGTATCTGAATATCTGTGTGAAGATTGAAAAAAAGATTGTAAACTCAAGACGTGGTAGTGTACCAAAATCACCTTACTAACACTTAATTGTAGGATGTTAAAAAATACCTTTCAAGTAGCTGTTTCTGGGTCTCAAAAATAATGCAGCAATATGACTGGAAGCCTAGTCAAAGTGGCTACCTCATGGCAAAGTAATTTTATTTGCTAGATATTTAAATATATAAAATTAAAAATGGGAAGAGAACTCAGTTATTTCAGCAAATTGCTTCATTCTCATCTCTCAGGCCACCTTCTCTCCAAACAAACCACCCCAGAAATAAGCAGCACGAAAACAACAACGAGGGACACTGTTTAAGGAGAAAAAGACACAAAAGAGGCTTAGCAATCACAGGCAGCATGTGGGTCTTGTTTGGCTCCTGATTTGAGCAGATCAACTGTTCAAAAAACAAACTGAGAAAAAAAAAATGGGATAGACTGGGTATTAGATTATCCTGAATAGTAATTGCTAATTTTGTCGAATGTGCTAATTTTGTAGTTCTGCTAGGAGAAAAAGAAAAGCCCGTATCTGTTGGGGGCGTGTCCTCAAGTACAGCTAGTGAAATTACGCGATCTCTTGGCTTTGCTTTAAAATATTAGAGAAGAAAAGAGACGTGAAATAACGAAGATGAAAAAGCGAGTCGAGTGTTGGTTGGTAACTCCCGAAAGGGGGTGATGGGCTCATCGTGCTCTTTTCTCTGCTTTTGTTTATGTTGGAAGATATTCATAATACAAAAGTGAAAGATAAACACACCCAGGCCAGAAAGAGAATCCAGTGGTGCCGTCAGGGAAGGGAGGGTGGGGATCATTTCGAGGTCAGCTGTTAAGGGACAGGAACGCAAAGGCTGAGTGGCTGCCGTTCCTTACGCCGGTGTTCCGCTTCTTCCTCTACTTGGCATCATCGTGGGAGACATCTCTAGAGGTCCTCTAGCTTCAAGACCGTGCCACTTAGCTTGCAAACCAACAAAACTCTCTCCACATAAGCTGTTGATAATGGAGTCAACAATTTGTTGAAGAAGGAGAACACGCACTGGCCGTGAGGTTGGAGGTTAACACCTGCAGTAAGTGTTCGCACCTGCTGCTGTCTCTTGCGCGCATGCTACATCGTGGGACTCCGGTGAACCATCCTGAATCCTTGTGAACAGAACGCGAGATCACTCTGTCCGATGCCTGTAATTCTCACTCCAGGGTTTCCTTACCCCTCCTTATAGCAGTATAACCTCTGAGCCCATGGGTATGTCTTTAAACGTTTCTCCCTTCATGGGCACAGCAGCATTTGGTGTGATCACTGTCTCTTTGAAGATGGAAGGTCTGGATGCCAGTCTCTCAAGGGTGTAAGCCGTGGGCTGTACTGAAGACAGCTGTGATGTTCGCCACACCATGCTGCATACGGACAACAGTACCTTGTCCCTCTGAGATCCTGTGTGCCCTTGCTCTGAAGAAAGCATCACAGGGTTTCCTGACACCTGGTCCCACCTTCCCTGAGACGTCCATGGCACGCTGATCTTCAATTTCCCAGCCTCTGGAACTGTGAGCAATGAACATCTGTTGTTTAAGCCACCCAGTTTATGGTTTTTTGTTTTTATTTTTTATAGGAAGGACAATATCCCCAGTGACTGTTTAGTTTGTTTCATGACTGCTTTGTTTGCCTGTCTGGCCACCCCCTGGTCAGCAGTGCCACCAAAGGAGTCAAAAAAAGAACAAAAGCTGTACATGACTATCTAACTGTCGAGGGCTTGATAGATGGGCGAACACAGAGCTGTGAGACGTAAACAGTATGAACCAGGTTTTTCTTCCCAGCTTTTAGAATTTTTACTAAACTCTCAGAGTCTGGGCCTCTGTAAAATGAAAAGGAACAGTACATATTTCCTAGAGTAGGTATGAGCATTAAATGTGCTCATTCAAGTACAGTTTTCAGCACAGGTCTCAACACACAGCTCAAGGAGAAGAAGAGGAAGAGGAGGAAGGAGGGGGACGAAGAGGAGAATGTACATATTCTAAAATAAATAGAAGTACATTACAATGTCTGGTTGATCATTAATAAGTGAATTACCCCCTTATTACAAAAAAGTAATCCTTATCTGAGTCCAAATAGCAGCACTGGGGGAAATGTTGAGTTTTGATCCATGAGAAAAGTTATGGAGAATCACAAAAATCTGCAGATAGCCATGGCTAAACATCTGCTGGTGAGACAATCGTAAGAAGTTTTCGGAGGGGAACTTAGGAAGCCTACCTGAGCGTTTTCAAAAATTCTCTTCCCTCCCCCTTGAATTGCCCAGCCTTTTGTGTGCATGACTTTAGTGGAATCTATAACGAATTCCCCTTACTGATCAGTATACGGTATTACGGTGTATTAGTCTGCTTGGGGCTGCTATTTAAAAAAAGAATACCATAAACTGGGCGGCCTGACAGACATTTATTTACTTCTCACAGTTCCAGAGGCTGAGAAATCGAAGATCGAAGTGCCAGCAGGTTCTAGGTCTGGTTTGTCGGTTGGCCACCTTCTTGCTGTGTTCACACAAGGCAGAGAGAGGCAGCTCCTGTGGGCTCCTCTTTTAAGGGCACGAACCCCATTAAGCTGGCTCGACCCTCATGACGTCATCTAAACCTACCAAAGGCCCCATCTCCAAATGTCATCACATTGCCGCTTGGGACCTCAACATATGAATCTGGGGGAGGGACACAAATACTCAGCCCACAACAGGTAGCTGTCATTATTGTTGTTGTAAGTGTTGCTGAGAATCAAAAGTCTGAGAAGAGCCAAAAGCAAAAAAACAAAAACAAAAAAAACCCGGAAGAGCTTTTAATATTTGCCTACGAGCAGAATTCATTCTAGACTCGAGCTGAGCTGAACCTAGTGTAGGGGGATAAGTGGTCTAAGCTTCGAGTTAAAGGGATTGTAAGGACCATAAGCCAAATGGGCCCTTAAGGCTATTAGATTTTTTGAATAGAGAGACATCTGGGGTTTTCTGCCCAAACGTATAGTAGATTAACATTCTAAGAATCAGAAAACTTACCCATCTAGAAAATATAAGAAAGATCACTGGTTTGGATGTCACAATTATCATAACAAAACTTATTACATATGGCCACAAGATATTTTCATAATAATTTTCAGAGAAGCCAAAGCTTTCAAGCCATTCTCCCTCAACAGCGCTGTGCTGTCACATTCTGCAATCAAACACAAAACTAAGCTCTTTCCGTGTGGCGAACAGTGTGAACGTACTTTGCGTCAGATACCCCTCCCTGTACCAAATCACCGGGGAATACCGTTGCACGTGACACGATGTTTTCCTATGAGCCACATGAGTGTAACAGAATCAACTTTCAAAAAGCACTTCTCAGGGCGTGTGCCTGGGTGGCTGTCGGTTACGCATCCAACTTCAGCTCAGGTCATGATCTCATGTTTCGTTGAGTTCGAGCCCCATGTTGGGCTCTGTGCAGACAGCTCAGAGCCTGGAGCCTGCTTTGGATTCTGTGTCTCCCCACTCACACACTCTCTCTCTCTCTCTCTCGAAAATAAATAAACATTAAAAAAAATTTTTTTAATGCTTATCAATAGCCAAACACTCCCCCAATTACATATTAGTTATGGACAGTGCATTCTTTTTTTCTATTTTTCTGTAGATTGTGTGACATGTACAATTTTAGATGGCATGATGATCAAGTACATTAAGACAAACCCCAAGTTTTGCTATTTCTCTCTGACCTGACTCAGATCCTCTTAGCTGAGCAGATCAGGGCAGAAAGAGCACCTTTCCCTGTTCCTGGCTTAGTCCTAAACTAAATGTAAAAGGTAGGTAGATAAATAGATAGACTGCATTCTCTATACCCCCAACTCACTCTTAAAGCTTCCTATTAACCTCAACATTCATCCTCTTTTTTGTGGCTCCCTCATAGGGTCAGGCTCTGCTTCCCTTCTATCATCTTGTCACCCTTTTGACTCTCATCCATATGTCCTTAGGGCAGCTTTGGGTCTGAGCCCCAGGGCTCAGGGAGCATTTCAGTCCCTCCCTCTACCCTCTTACTTTAGTTAGATCCCCAAAGAATTCTCGCAGATCAGTCTACGGTCGCCATCGTGGCCACTGATGTAACTGTGGCTCCCGGCAGGTGTGTCAGAGTCCGTGTAGTCTGTGAACTAATGGCTTCACCCTGCCAGTGCTGCAATTCCTGGCCTGGCTGATCAGATCCCTCTGATTTTTGATTTATAGATCGATCCACACTGCATACAGTTTACCTCTGTAACAATTCTTCTCCCAAAAAGACCTTCAGAAATTAAGATCATAAACAAAATTTCAAGGCACATCTCAACCAATATTTTTAGCACTTGGCTGCTGTAATTGCTAAAATGTAAAAGGTGGATAGATAGATAGATGGATAGATAGACACACAGACAGACAGACAATGTTTGCCTTTGCTAGTCCTTATAGGATGCTCAGTGACACTACCGCCCACCACTTCTGGTACCTTCACTCACTCAGTGCTGCGTTCTTCAAAGCAACAAATAACGTATGCTGAACAGTTTTAAGCAGTAATTTCAAGAATTACTGCTTCTAAAGGTAAAAATAATTATTATTTTTCATTTTTTCTGAAGGCACGCTGTGCATTTAGGTACTGTCCCTAATTTCTTCTTCTTCTTCCTCTCCTTCTTCTTCTTCTTCTTCTTCTTCTTCTTCTTCTTCTTCTTTTTTAACTTTTTCACTGGAAGTTTATAAGAGTGAACACTGATCCTAGGTATATAACTTAATAAATTATTGCAAAAAACATATACCTGTGTAATCACCATAGCGTTCAAGAAATAGAACATTACCACCACCAGTACCCCTAAAAGCCCTCCTTGTACCCTCCCAATCAATGCCCCTCCTACCTTCAACTCTCTTGACTTGTAACACCACATCTTAACTTTTTAAAATCTCATCTATACAGAACCAAATGGCATGGAATCCTTCGTCTGAATTCTTTTGAAGTCTGGACACCTGTGTTCCATGTTCCATCTGTAACATTCATCCACATTGCTGCATGTAGCAACAATTCATTCCTTTTCATTGCCATGTAGGATTCCATTTTATGAATCTACCTCAATTTAGTTATTTATGCTACTGTTATTATGCTACAACGCTACTACAAACAATGTCTTTTAGTAAACATACGTACTTATTTTTGTTGAGAAAAGACGTAAAAGAGAAATTACTGGGTCATATGGTAGGTGTACGTTTAATGTTAGTGGATGCTTTCAAAAATTTTGCAAGTGGTTGAGTTCATTTCCCCTCCCACTAGGGTGAATGAGACTTCCAGAATTTCATATCTTCTCTAAGACTTAACAACTATCAGTCTTTTAACTTTTATCAGTCTTTTAGTTGTCATAGGCGCATGGTGCCATTTTAAATTTGTTTTTCCCTGAGTACTAATGACTTTAAGCACTTTAAAAAAATTTTTTTTTATTTGAGTATAGTTGACACAAAATGTTGCATTTGTTTCAGGTGTATAACATTAGATTCACCTTTTCTAGACACTGTGCTGTGCCCACCATACGTGTAGCTACCGTATGTCACCATACGACACTCTGCAATATCATTGACTGTATCCCCTATGTTGTGCCTTTATCCTTGGGACTTATTCATTCCATAACTGGAAGCCTGTATCTCCCACTCCACCTCACCCATTTTGCCCATCCCCCCACACCCTTCCCCTCTGGCAACCACTAGTTTTTTTTCTCTGTATTTATAGGTCTGATTCTGCTTTTTATTTGTTTATTCGTTTGCTTTGTTTTTAAATTCTGCATAATAGTGAAATCATATGGTATTTGTCTTTCACTGTCTGACTTATTTCATTTAGCATCATACCCCATAGGTCCATCCATGTTGTCACAAAAGGCATGATCTCATTCTTTTTATGGTTGCATAATATTCCAGTGTGCGTGCGTGCGTGTGTGTGTGTGTGTGTGTGTGTGTGTGTACCATATCTTCCTTATCTATTTGTCTATTGATGGACATATGTTGGCTATTGCAAATAATGCTGCAATAAACATAGGAGTGCACATATCATTTTGAATTAGTGTTTTCATTTTCTTTGAGTAAATACCCAACACTGGAATTATTGGATCATATGGTATTTCCATTTTTAACTTTTTGAGGAATCTCCATATTGTTTTCCACAGTGGCTTCACCAGTTTGTATTCCCACCAACAGTGCATGAGTGTTCCTTTTTCTCCACATCTTCTCTAACACTTGTTAATTTTTGTCTTTTTGACTTTAGTCATTCTGACAGGTGTGAGGTGATGGCTCATTGTGGTTTTGATTTGTGTTTCCCTGATAATGACTCATGTTGAGCATCTTTTCATGTGTCTGTTGGCCATCTGGATGTCTTCTTTGAAAAAATATCTCTTCAGGTCCTCTATTTTGTAATCAGATTGGTTTTGTGTGTATGTGTGTGTGTGTGTTGAGTTGTTTTAGCTCTTCATGTATTTTTGATATTAACCCCTTATTAGTTATATTGCAAATATCTCTTCCCATTCAGTTGGTTGCCTTTCTGTTTTGTGGGGGTTTCCCTCACTGTGCAAGAGCTTTCATTTTCGTGTAGTCCTAATAGTTTATGTTTGCTGACTTTGAGCATTTTTTCAAAAGTATATTGGCGTTTGTATTTCTTCCCTTGTTAAGTGTCTCTTCAGATTTGGGGGGGGGGGGCAAATGAAGATGAAAGAAGGATCCAAGAATCCTTTCATTTGGTTTTTATGAGGTCATATGAGCCCTGCTTCCCAATATAACCAGATAATAGTCTAAAGACAATTGGAAGAACTGAGAATATTAGACAATTATCTCAGAAAACCAAGTATTATTTATTTATATAAATTTTTTTAAGTTTATTTATTTATGTTAAGAGAGAGAGCAAGCACGAGTGGGGGAGGGCCAGAGAGAGAAGGAGAGAGAATTCCAAGCAGGCTCCACGCTGCCAGGGCAGAGCCCAACTTGGGGTTCCAACTCACAAACCATGAGATCATGACCTGATCTGAGATCAAGAGTCAGATGCTTACTGACTGAGCGACCCAGGCTCCCCAAACTAAGCATTATTTAAAGGAATTGTTTAAATTATTAGTTCAGACCAACATCTAAATTGTATTAGACATCCCAAGAGGTGAGAGCTCATTAGGAAAACCTAATTGCTTTTAAACAAAATAAAGAAACTATATTTTTATGCACATCCATGTTGTGGAGTAAGTAAATTCATGTTCCTGTCACAAATCACAAAAGCTTTCATCTTGTATTAATTTTGGAACATAGACTTAAAGGTGATATTTATTTTCTTCTTGGTTTTTGTCTATGATTTCTAAATACTCACACATTTTTGGATTAAAAAGAAGGCCTTTTTTAAAGTCTTTATTCCTAAAAAAATGTTTATCAATCCTAATTTATAGCAATCTTTCAATTTCCTATAAATGTTAATGATATTCTATATCACTTGATATTTCCTGTCAGTGTTAAAGTAGTGATAAAGTATTGTATTCCTAAGAAGTATGATGTCAGTCCATAAAAATGGAATTGCTTTATTAGAGTCTGCTGATCCTGAGTTTATAGGTTAATCCACACTACTTAAAATTTACCCCTGCACCCACCTCGTATTCAAAAAGATCTTAAAAAAATTAATAACGTAACTAAAATGTCAAGGTGCCATTTCAACCGATGTGTTTAGCATTTTGTTGCTTTAGTTGCTAATCTGTAAAGATGGATACATGTACGCAGACCTGTTTGCTTTTAATAGTCCTTAAAGGATGTGAGAGACAACTTCTCCCCAAGGTTCTGTTAATAGGTTCCAGCGAGAAGGTAGTTCTCTATTGGTTAGAAGTAGAGGCTTTGGGGGCAGACACACAGCCTACAAATGCCAGCTCCAACCATCAGGCAGGATAGGAAGTCTATTCATTTTCTCTCTCCAAATCATTTTTCTCATCTGCGAAATGAGAATAATCATCTTCAACCTCATTGAGTTGCTGAGTGAATTACATGTAATCGGTGTTTGCGCAAATTCCAGCCCAGGGCCTGAGGCTCAGTTGTGGCCACACGGTAAATGGTTGGTATATTAGCTTCCTATTTCTGCTGTCACCAATTGCCCCAAACAACACAGATTTGTTATCTTACTGTTCTGGAGCTCAGAAGTCGGAAGTGAGTCTTAGGGGGTTCAACTCAAGGCGCCAGCAGGGGTGCGTCCCGTCTGGTGGCTCTAGGGAAGGGTCTCTTTCGCACCTTTTCCCAGCTTCCAGAGGCCACCTGCATTCCATGATTCTAGGCCCCGCATCACTCAAGCTTCCGCTCCAGTGATCATGTGCCCTTCTCTGACTCCCACCTAGCTGCTGCCTCCCGTTGTGATTACATTGGGTCCACCCAGATAATCCTTGATAACCTCCCTCATCTCAGAGTCCAAAACTTTATCATACCCGCAAAAGCCCCGTTGCCTGTAAGGTGACACATCCCCAGGTCCCAGGGATTAAGTTGTGGACTTCACTGTGGGTCATTATTCAGCCGACCTCAATCCATATTGTCATTGTGGCCACGGTTGGTTGTTCTGCTTTATTACAGAAAGTAACCTCTTCGTTTTTCTTCTTTCTCTTTCCTCCATAAGCATAGAATGAAAACATTTACCCTCACCTCCGAGAAGATCTGGACTGGAAGAAAAGAACCAGTCTTTTGATTCTTGATGATTCAGGCTCTGATTCTATTGGACACTAACATTTATTGTGAGTGATCATGAGGAAGACAGAACTGGATTTGGGAGACTTGGAAAAGGCAGAAGCAGAAGAGAATGACTCCAGGTTAGGGGGAGAGGGTGGGCTGCTGGAAGGAGAGACACCTGGGAGTCTGGAGTAGCCAGGCTGCCAGGGACATGGTCCCCTCGTGAGTCCGTTAGTCACTTGGCACCTCTCAGCTCTGATCTACCCTCCCGTATTCTACCTGTGATGCCGAAACCGGGGTTCTGCAAATTCGTTTCCCAGATTCCTTTGTCACCTGGCATCCTTGCTGTATTCTACCAACAGAAGACTCTGAGGCAGAATGGAAGATTGAAGGAGGGGAAAAAAAAATACTCCCCATTTTTTTTGTCTTGTCAGCATGACCCCAGCAACTGCAGTTGGCTTCACTTCTACCTTCTTGTTCTGCAATCAGAGGCAGCCTCGTCCTTCCAGAGATCCCAGCAGCAGACAGGTGGTGCCCCTGCTCACAGGTCTGAGAACCAACTCTGCTGGACCCCTCCTGTGTTCCCAGATTCTGGTAGTCCCCCATGTTCCTTTAAATTTTTTAGTGCTAAGGGCGGTAATGGCTTCCCGTATCTAACTCAGTGATCCCTGTTTACTCTTTCAGGTTTCATCCCCTGTGTAACAGATTCCATATTGAGTCCCTCGTATTTGAAAAGCCCAGTATGGTTTGCGTTTTCCTCATGAGACCTTACGGGCATCCAGGTCCCCTGCTTCACTCAGAGTCCCGAGTCCTGGCCACAGCATGGAAACCACAGAGGGGTTGTTGATCTGAAGGGTCAAATGGCACTGCATGGAGCCCAGGGATTTGACACACCCAGAAACAAGTCCCATTAAATGCTCCACCATCCAGGCTTCCCTGAAAACTTAGAACAAGCACAGAACATGTTTCTTACACACCCGAGAATGCAGGTTGAGATTAGAACCAACGGTAACGTTCTTAAAAACCATCTTCTCAGACAAACACATTTTCTTGTTTCTCAATTCTCAAGATAATCACAAATATGCGCAAGTCTCCCAACTGTGTTATCCATTTATAAAAGAACAGGAATTGAGGGCTTTTATTTCAAGAACTAATCTTCCCCCTGGCTGCTAACTTTATTATTCTTATTTTCCCTTGTCTTCATTTTAGAACGCATGTAAATATGTTTTGCCCAGCTAAGTTGTAAGCATCTTTATAAGTTGTATTAAATCATTTTAGGCACAGAGTAAAGTTCTCATTTATTAGCCATTTAATTAGCTTCCCTATCCAATCTATTAGCAAGTATTATCCACTTAATTTTCTGTATATCTTTCAAACCATTCACTCACTCCATCCTCACACCCGCCATAGAGCAGACCATCTGGGTACCTCAGAGACCTCCAATTTCCCCTCTTTTCCACAGACAGAGTCCTCTTTTAAAAGACAAATCTGATTTAGCTTAGATAGTCTGCTACTGTACACAGGTGAAGGATCAACCTCTTTAAGAGGCCAACTTAGGGGCACCTGGGTGGCACAGTCGGGTAAGCATCTGACTCCTGAGCTCAGCTCAGGTCATGATCTCACAGTTTGTGAGTTCGAGCCTCGCTTCGGGCTCTGTGCTGATGGCATGGAGCCTGCTTGGGATTCTGTCTCTCCTTCTCTCTGCCCCTCCCCAGGTTGTGCTCTCTCTCTCTCTCTCTCTCTCTCTCTCAATATATAAATAAACTTTAAAAAAATTACAAAAGAGGCCGACTTGAAGCTCTGGGATCTCCTTCCTCCCCCTCCAACCTCATTTCTATTTATTCTCTGTCTTGAATTCTGACATACTTGATTTTTATGTATTCTTCAAACCCGCTAGGCTCTCTCTTGTCCCTAGGCTTAGAACATGTATTTACCACTTTCTAGAACTTTCTTCCCATATGCCCTTTCAACTGTTGCTTTTCTGTTAACTCTTGCTCATCCTTCAAATCAACAGTATCATATTCCTCAGGGAAACCTTCTTTCAAAGATCCTGTGTCCCACCAGGGTTGGTTAGAATATCAAGATTTATATCCAAACAGCATGCTGTACTTTCTCTTTCATGAAAGCTATTACTCTTGTTAAATACTGGTTTAAATACCTGATATTTTCATGAAGGTGGGAATTATGTCTACTATGTTCCTTGTTCCTAACACAATGCTTCACACCTGTAGACAATCAATAAATATTTGCTCAATTAATGAAGGAATGATTACTTCAACTATACCATTTAGAATCATGGGATTTCAGAACAGGAAAATTATCCCTAGAGATTACCAAATCCAATCCGTTTACCTCACGAATAAAGAAGTTAAATAGTTTGTCTAAGAAAAGTCATATAGTTCCTCACAGTTTAAAAATGTTTTAAGCATAATGAATAAATAAATGAGTGAGGGAATGATGGCAGAAGTAGATCTAGAATCTGCCCTTAATTTTGAAATATTATCCTTGGGGATTCCATAAAATTCCATGGACATTGATAAATTATACTAGCTCTAAGAAAATAATTGCATCAACTAATAATTTGGGTTCGCATAGCTTTTATAAATTATATGTCAGCTTTTCACAGACAAATATTCCTTCTTAATATAAATCCAAGTATATCACTAATAACATTAAATTTGAAATGGTCAAACAATCCAGTCAAAATAGGGAGACTGTCAGGCTGGATTAAAAAAACAAAAACAAAACCAGACCCAAGTGTATGCTGTATATAAGAGATACATTTCAAATCCAAAGATTGAGACAGGTAGAAAGTGAAAGGATTGAAAAAGATACATTATGCAAACAGCAACCATAAGAAAGCTGGATTGGCTATAGTCATATGACGAAAAATAGACTTTAAAAGAAGAAATGTTAATAGAAATAAATATAGACATCAAGTAATAATAAGAGGCAATTAGTCAGGAAGATAAAACAATTATAAAATATATATACCTAAATAACAAAGCCCAAAATACACAGAGAAAAAACAGACAGGATTGAAGAAAAAGACAGACAATTCAAGAACAATATTTGGATTGGGGCGCCTGGGTGGCTCAGTTGGTTGAGCATCTGACTTCAGCTCAGGTCATGATCTCGAAGTTTGTGGGTTCAAGCTCCGCATCCGGCTCTGTGCTGACAGCTCTGAGCCTGGAGCCTGCTTCAGGTTCTGTGTCTCCCTTTCTCTCTTCCCTCCCCCCCACCGCCCCCTCATGCTCTGTCTCTCTGTCTCTCAATAATAAATAAACGTTAAAAAAATTTTTTAAAGAATAATATTTGGAGACTTTAACATCCCAGATTCAATAATGGGATAGAACAACTAGAAAGTCAACAAGGAAGGAAACAGAAAGCTTGAACAACACTGTAAATTAACTATACCAAACAGCCATCTATAGAACACTCCACTCAATAACAGCAGAATGCATATTCTTTTCAAACACATATGGAATATTCTCCAGCCTACCATATGTTAGGTCAAAACACAATCCATATTGATTTAAAAGGATTGAAATCATACATAGTATCTTCTTAGACCACAATGGAGTAAAATTAGAAATCGTTAACAGAAAGAAAATCCGAGAATTCACAAATATGTGGAAATTGAATGACATATTCCTAAATAAGAAACCACCAAGGGAATTAGAATATATTTTACAAGGTATAAAAATGTAAACACAATGTAACTCAACATGGCTTACAGCTAAAGGAGTGCTTAGAGGAAAACGGATAGCTATAAAACCCTGTATTAAGAAAGAAGGAAGATCTCAAATCAATAACCTAACTTTCCACCTTAAGATACTGGAGAAAAGAAAACAAACTTAATCCTAAAGCAACAACAAGGAAGAAAATAATAAAGATTAGAATAGAAATTAGTGAAATACAGAACAGAAACTGATAGATTATATCAACAAAATCAAAAGAAACACTTTACAAAGGTCAACCAAGTGGTCAAATCTTTATCTAAACTAACCAAGAAAAAAAAGAGAGAAGACTAAAATTATTAAAATCAAGAATAAAAGAGGAACATGACTTCCAAGCTAACAGTAATAATGGATTATAAAAGCTAGAAGAATTATAAGGGAATGCTATAAATAACTGTATGCCAACAAATTAGATGAAATGGAAAAAGTTTAGAAAAACACAAGAAGTATTAGAAAAATCTAGGAAGGAATAGAAAATCTGAGTAGAACTTTTAACAAAATGAGTGAATTAATGATCGTAAAACTTGCCACAATAAAAAGCCGTGGCCCAGATGGCTTCACTGCAGGCTTCTACCAAACATTTAAAGAATTAATACCAATTCTTCCCAAACACTTTCAAAACACAGAATAGCAGAAAATGCTTCCCAACCCATTCTGTGAGGCCAATATTTCCCTGATACAAAAACCAGGCAACGATATCACCAGAAAAGAAAACTATAAATCCATATCTCTTAGGAATATAAACACAAAAATCCTCACATGTAGTAAAGAAACCAAATCCAGCAACACATATCAAAGGTTATCCATCGTGAAAAAGTGGCATGTATCCCAGGAAAGTAAATGTGGTTCCACAGTCAATGTCATACACTACATCAAGAAAAGAAAGGACAAAACCACATGATCATCTCAATAGAGGAAGAAAAAGCATTTGACCATATTCAACACCTCCTCATGATTAAGAAACAAAAGCTTCAATAAACTACAACTAGAAGCAAACTTCCTCAACCTGATAAAGAGCTTCTGAAAAACTAACAACAGAGCTAACATCATACTTAACAATGAAAACCGAAAACACTCCACATTTGTTGAGCCTTGTACTAGACATTCTAGCCAAGGCGATTAGTCATTAAAAAAAAAAAATGAGGCATCCAAATTAAAAAAGAAAAGTAAAACCTTCTCTATTTGAAGATGATATGAACTTGTATGTTGATAATTCTAAGGAACCCACAAAAAAAGTAAAGATTGCATGATATGTGATCAACATACAAAAAGCAAGCATATTTCTATACACTATTATCACACAATCTGAAAATTAATAAACAATTCGATTAACAATAATATCAAAAAGAAAAAAGTATGAGGGAAGAAATTCAACAAAAGAAGTTAAACTTGTGCACTAAAAATTACAAAACACTACTGAAACAAAGATCCAAGTAAATGAAAAGGCATCCTATGTTCATGTTTCTAAAGGCTTAATATTGGTAGGAGGGCCAAACTTTGTAAATAGATCTGTAGATTCAACATAGTACATACTGAAATCTCAGTCAGATTTTTTTGTAGATATCGACAAACTGATTCTAAACTTAATATTTAAATACAAGGGATCTTAAATAACCAAATAATCTTGAAAAAGAACAAGGTTGGAGGACTCCCCTATTTCAAAAGGAATCTGAGTGGCTTGGTCAGTTAAGCATCTGACTCTGGATTTCAGTGAGGTCATGATTTCACAGTTGTTTCGTGAGATCAAGCCCCACGTCAGGCTCTGCACTGACAGAGCCTCTCTCCCTCTCGCTCTGCCCCTCCCCCACCTCGAAAAAAAAATTACTTAATTTAAAAAAAAGAACTCTTACACTCAGCAATAATAAAAAGACAACCCAATTAAAAGTGAACAAAGAATCTGAACAGACGTTTCTCCAAAGATGATATACAATTGATCAAAAACACATAAGAAAAAGTTCAACATCATTAGCCATCAGTAAGTGCGGACCCAACCACAGGGAAATACCATTTCATACCAACTAGGGTGGCTGGAATCAAAAAGACAGATAATAGCAAGTGTTGGCCAGGATGTGGAAAAATTGGCACCCTCATACACTGCTAATAGGAATTTATGATGCTACGGTTGCTTTGGAAAATAGCTAAACAGTTAGCTAAGACCCTTATTACATTATCATTCTACAGAATGAGGAGGTCATCAAAAGGTTAGACAGAGAGTTACCATATTACTAGTAGTTCCATTCCTAGGCATATATACAGGAAAAATAAAAATGTATGTTCACACACAACCTTCTGCATAAATGTTCATGGCAATGTTACTCATAATAGCTAAATTATAGAGACAACCTAAATGTCCATCAACTGATTAATGGATAAATAAAATGTAGTATAACCATACGATGGAGTAGTACCAACAATAAAACTGAATAAACCACTGATGCATGCTACCACATAGATGAACCTTGAAGCCCCTCACAAAAGACCACATACTACCCGATTAAATGAAATGCCCACAGTAGGCAAATCCGTAGAGACAGAAAGTAGATCCGCGATTGCTCAGGGCTGAGTGGAGGTGAGGCAGCTGAACTCTAATGGGGAGTGACCACTAATGAATGTAACATTTCTTTTAGTGATTAAAAAAAGGTCTAAAACTGTTGTGATGATTGCACAACTCTGTGAATATGCTAAAACACGTCACCTTGTACACTCTTAATGGGTGAGTTGTATGGTACGTGGTTATATCCTCATAAAGAAGTTATAAAGAAGTACAGTACGACATGACAGTTCACTGTGATGACTGACTTCTGGAAGGGATGAAGGAGACAGGTGTTGAGAATCAGAGCGATTATAAAAGAGGCAGAGTGAACAAGCCTTACAATGTGCCTTAAAATGGAAAACATACTGGGGGGCGCGGGTGGGGGGGTGTGGGAATAGCCTGAACGGTTGTAGCCAACCCAACCATTGCAGGTGTCTGCACCAGACCTGGGGTGCAGCCGTCTTCCCCCACTGTCCCGGGTGAACCAGACACACCTCTGTCTCTACCCTGGGTTCGGCCAGCTAACAGATATTTTTCTGAAAAACAATGCTTTACCACTTATTTTGTGGCCTCCTTTTATTCTAATCTTCACAACAACTGCAAGAGTTAGCATAAGACGCATACGACTGTTATCGTCGTACAGATGGTAAGACGGAGGCTCCAAACGTTAAGCTGGAAACCTGCACCAGGCAGAAAGGGGGCTCAAACACAGAGCGCGATTCCCAGGTCAGAGTTCCTTACGATGTGCTGCTCCTACCTGCCTTTTTAACACGTATTGTTTACCCTCTATGATGGCGTCCTATTCAGAATGTTTATAATTAAAAACTCATTAATTGCAGTATGTATTTTAATTGATGGGCTCTGCTGATGTCAGAAACCACAAAACCACTGATTCATCGGATTGAGTGGGAGTCCAGTCAGCTATGGAATTTATTAATCCATCTCTGTAGACATTACTAATATTTTCCTTAAGCAACATATCCCCCCAAAGAGATGAAAGTCAAAGCTGGTGGCTAAAGCAAGGGAGGTGGAACCCCAGAAAATAAATGTCATCAAAGTCCTTTGTTACATGTTAATTTTTCAGTGAAGCTTTTGTGTCCTCTAGCAATGTCTTCTGCTTGTCCTCTGGTTGTCTGAGCCATATCGTTGTTAGATGTGCAATCGGCCCTCATTGAATAATAGATTACTTTCTCAGTCCAATGAAGATAATTTATTCACATGTATGTCAAAATAATAAAATCCAAAAATTTAGAGCTGGAAAAGAAAAAGAAATGGGGGTGCCTGGGTGGCGTAGTCGGTTGAACGCCGACTTCAGCTCAGGTCATGATCTCATGGTCCGTGGGTTTGGGCCCCGTGTCGGGCTCTGTGCTGACAGTGCAGAGTCCGCTTGGATCCTCTGTCTCCCTCTCTCTCTGTCCCTCCCCTGCTCATGCTCTCTCTCTCTTTCAAAAATAAATAAACATTGGGGCTCCTGGGTGGCTCAGTCGGTTAAGCGTCTGACTTCCGTTTAGGTCATGATCTTGCTGTTAGTGAGTTCAAGCCCCGTGTCAGGCTCTGTGCTGACATGTCAGAGCCTGGAGTCTGCTTTGGATTCTGTGCCTACCTCTCTCTCTCTGCCTCTCCCCCACTCATGCTCTCTCTCTGTCTCTCAAAAATGAATAAACATCAAAAAAATTTTTTTCAAGAATTTCTTTTAAACTATAATCATGCAGATTAAATGTGGCATACATGGTCATATGAAGTTTGTCTCTCTCCTGTGCAGGGCAAAGGGTTATATGCCTGAGCGACTACTCCCGGAAAATCTGGAAGAAAAAACTTCATTTTCTAAGCGGTGAAGGAAAAAAGGCTAACTTGCTTTCAGGATTGAAAATTAAGGCCCATCACTGGGAAACAGAAGAGATTATAACATTATAACAGAGTAGCCTCAGCTCTGCATATGGTTTCCTAACTTCTCCGTCTCCCCTGCAAAACCGTATTTAATTTCCTGAGGTTGGCAGGAGGAGACTATCAGATACAGGATTTCTGCAGCTGTCAAGCCATTCTTTTGCTCCAAGAGAAAGTCTCCCCCTGCAGGCTTTACAACCTCTGTTTTCCTCCTTTACTTGATACATTAAATCTGGCTTCTCCAGGCTGAAAGGAACGACGGAATCTTCAACAGAATCAACTTGTAAAGTGGTAGATGGATTTGTTTACTTAATTATTATACTCTAGATTTCGATGTCCAGATGAAGGCTGTTCTAGTTATCTGTTGCTGCATAACCAGCCATCCCTAAACTTAGTGACATAATACAGGCATTTTATTATATCTCATGATTTTGTAGACGAGGTATGTGGGCAGGGCTCAGCTGGGCAATTCTTCTGCTGCGCACCGCATGACAAAGGTCACGTGGTGGTATTCTGCGGGGGGGATGAGCCACTCTGGAGGATCCGAGACAGCATTACTCTCATGTCTGGCACCTAGGCAGTGAAGGCCAGAAGGCCAGAATCAACTGGTGCTGTCTATCAAAGCATATCTCTAAATAGATAGTCTCAGAGTAGATGGAATTTTCCCACGGCAGCTCAGGGCTCCCAGAGACCAACAGACCCAGGTGAAAGCTGCAAACCTTCTTATAAGTCAGACAGTAACACTTTTGCTGTGTCCTGTTGGTCAAGAAAATCACTCAGACAAGCCCAGATTCCCTGGGTGAATTATTACACTTCACCTCTCTGTCCATGAGAGAGAGAGAGAGACTCTGAAGGAGTAACAGAGAGTTTGTCTCAATCTTCAATCTACCATAAAGTCTATAGTCACTGAGCATGCGTTGCTGGAAGCAGCCAATTAAATTTCTACGGTAACACAAAATTAAAGATTCACACACTTAACCCTCAGTCTGTCATCCCAACCCTATGTAGAGTTAATTGCAATAATTCCTTAAAAGTAGTGCAGTGTGAATGCTCATAGGAGCTTCTTCACCCACCCTCACAAATTTTGCCTCTGGGATCACCACCCTAAGTAGTGCAGAGTCAACCAGTCCCATCTCAAAGACCCCTGCCTCAGACTCCTGGATAGACTCCTGCCTCAGTCCTGGGATGGAATCCTAGACCTCTGCTGTTGTAAAAAAGTGGATAAAAACTATTACCAATTTTCACAGTTTGTGCCATTAAACTGTTCTGTACATATAAATGGAGCCAACATGCTTTGAAAATCACGAAGGAGGGGCGCCTGGGTGGCTCAGTCGGTTAAGTGGCCGACTCTTGATTTCGGCTCAGGTCTTGATCTCATGGGTTCATGAGATTGAGCCCCACATTGGGCTCTGTGCTCAGTGTGGAGCCTGATTGGGATTCTCTCTCTCTTCTGCCTCTGCCCCTCCTCCTGCTCACACACTTTCTCTCTCAAAATAAATATTTAAGAAAATAAAGATATTATCTACCCCAGAATGCTTTATTTTATTTCTGGGTAACATGGAGTGAAGTTGCCAGTGGCTGAGGGTTATATTTATCAGCTTTTTTTGGTGACAAAAATTTTTTTTGAATATTTATTTTTGAGAGAGAGAGAGTGCAAGTGGAGGAGGGGCAGAGAGAGAGGGAGACACAGAATCTGAAGCGGGCTCCAGGCTCTGAGCTGTCAGCACAGAGCCAGATGTGGGGCTCAAACTCATGGACTACAAGATCATGACTTGAGCTGAAGTTGGATGCTCAACCAACTGAGCCACCCAGGCGTCTCTACAAAACTATATTTTTATATAAAATATCAAACACTATAGAAGTGTATATATAGAACCTGCCTCAGCTCAAGTTGCCATAACAAAATATTTCAGACTGAGTGGCTTAAACAACAGATTTTTTTTTCGTAGTTCTGGAGGCTAGCAAGTCCAAGATCAAGGTTTCAGCAGGGTTCTCTCTTCCTGGCTTGCAGACAGTGGTTCTATCCTCATATTGCCTTTCTTCGGCGTGCACGCAGAGAGAGTGAGCTAGCTCACTGGTGTCTCTTCTTCCAAGGGCACTAATCCTATTGGATCAGGGCCCCTCCCTTAATTATTCCCACGCAGGCCCTATGCCCCAATACAGTCACAAATGGGAGTTAGGTCTTCAACATATGAGTTTGGTGGGAACACAAACTCAGCTCACATCAGGAGTTCAGAACAAATTCTTTCAGTTCCCCTTTACCTGCCCTCTTCCCAAGTCCCTATGTTGTGTTTCAAATGCAGCTTTGGGGAAAAGGCTAATCTCTGGCCCACCTGAGAGTCTGATACCCTGCACAGAACCCCTATGGGCTCACTGCCTCAGGCTCTTAGAGTAGAAATTGTATTATTCACGGTAAGAACGCTGAAAACATATGTGGTATTTAGAATGTATCCTGTGAGATGTACAATCACCAATCCTCCATTCATTTTACAGAAATATAAAAGTATGTATTGATTTAATTCAACTGTAAATTTTCATTTTATAGTCAAGGAACTTGAAAAGCAGAGAATTTCTACAGTTGAAATGGAAAAGCTGTTGTCTTTGTTACAGACGTGTCTTCAGTTGCAGTGTAAGATTAAGAACTTCAATAATGACCAAGTCTCCTGATGACAGAAGGCGAGAATGTGGGAGTTTTGGGGCGCCTGGGTGGCTCAGTCAGTTAAGCATCAGACTCTGGATTTCAGGTCAGATCACGATCTCACGGCTGGAGGGATTGAGCCCCACATCAGCCTCCCTGCTGACAGTGCAGAGCCTGCTTGGGATTTTCTCTCTCTTTCTCTCTCTGCCTCTAATAATAAATAAACATTAAAAAGGCAGGGGGTATCTGATACTAGGAGTATCAGAGATGTTACTGAGGTTGCTCCATTTCCACACAGTTCTAGACTTCATTAAGATTAATTAATTAAATCACCGATTAAGACCAGTTTAACAATCCTGTGCCTGAATCATGCAGTTACATCCTCAACCCCTTGGCGGCGCTCACACAGACTTCGAGCATGCAGCGATCCATGCGTTCAGCAATTTATTTAGCGCCAGTTCAATGCCAGGAGCCTCACTAGGTGCTGAGATATAAAGATCAATAAGATACGGTCTCTGCCCTTGGGATGTTTAAAGTGAAGTAAGGGAACACACAATGAGTTAACAGTTGAAACCAAGAGGCACTGGCACCAGAATAATAGTTGGGCCGGGTATAGAGAAACATGAAGCAAAGAGCAATCAGCTCAGCCTCTTGACAGTATGTTTACAAAAGCAGCTACTCCAAATTATTATTAATGAATCAATCAGATAATATTTTCTTGTCAGGTTGTTGCCAAGCTCTTAACTCACTCTCATGTGTCCTAACAGAAAAGGCAGAGTTTTATTAAAAAGCAAGCTCTTGAGACACAATGAAAGGCCCCTTTTGCCTCAAGCAAATAAACAAAGACAAATTTTGTCAAATACCAGGCTTTGTTTGACAGCAATAGATGTATTTGCTGGTAGACAATGCACACGCACAAATGTCAAATTCTGTTTTCAAAGTGTATTGCAAGGGAGCATGGCAGGCATGCCTATGATCCTAGAGTCTTGGCCACTCCTGACAACTGACCGGAATGTGAAACTGGAGGCTGATAATGAACAAAAGGACACGTCAACTAGGAAGTTAGTGTATAGAAACACTTCGGTGCACAAACAAAGTGTTACAATACAATGCGGCTCTCCAAATACCCGGGGGGGGGGGGGGTGGGGGGGTGGGGGGGGTGCGATATGTCCACTGAGGTCATGAGTCAACTTTTCAGGCAGCTGGAATGATTAGGTGCAGATTGCCACCGGACTCACCACCCTTCCTTCATGCTTCTGGATTACTGTCTTGTATCCTCTTATTACATTCCAGTCACAAAAATTAGAAGGAATTATGTCATTGGCTCGCTTGTGGATCATTTTACTTTGCCTCCAGAAGAAGGAAAGGGAACATTATGCTGCTGGGGAAAACCACCACCCTGATTTCGGTGTGGACCGTGTGGAGTGAATGGAGGACTTGGCCTGTCCTCAGTATACTGAGCACGGACGCAGGAACACGCAGTCACCTTCCCCATAGGTGGTGCAAGAAACTACAGAAAACTGGCCCACAACCTGGCCTCTCCTGGTGCAGACACAGAGGCTGTGCTTCCTACTCCAAGATGCAAATAGCAAAGTGGCATAAAAACAGGTCAGGGCAAACAGTCTAACATGACGACGAGGCAAGTGGTATGCAACTATATTTGGCAAACACCTCTGCTAGGCTGATAGAGGAATGGGAGATGCAGAAATTTATACCAATTGAGTTATTTATTCTCCCAGTGTGCAGAGTTCATGGACCCAACCCGGCGGGGTTGTTGTTCTAGAGATAAAAACTGGATGGTTCAACAAACCGTCTAAGCAAAGCAGAAGCAAGCAGAATCCTGGGAAAATGGGTACATGTGTGTGATTGGGTGACAGTGGGACCAGGGCTGAACTAGATCATTCAAAGCCCCAAGCTCTAAAAAGAGTACTGTGACTCCCTCCCCCCCACTATGCCATACATAGGTCAGGAAAAACACAAAGGTGCCCACTATCACCACATAATAGTGGGCATCTATCTGTTCTACAATGAACTGAAGGGTCTAGACAGTGCAATAAGACAAGAAAAAGGAAATAAACTGTAGAAGATTGGAAGTGTATCAGTATTTGCAGATGATACGATTTCATATGTGGAAAATCCAAAAGAACCCACAGTAAATTACTTGAATTAAAAGTGATTTCACAAGGTTGCCACTTAGAGTCGATATACAAAAATCTATTGTATTTCTATATACCAACAATAGGATATAAAATTATTTAAAAGATACTATCTTTTTAAAAAGATATCTGTTGGGGCTCCTGGGTGGCTTAGTCAGTTAAGCATCTAACTTCCGCTCAGGTCATGATCTTGCTGTTAGTGAGTTCGAGCCCCACATCAGGCTCTGTGCTGACATGTCAGAGCCTGGAGTCTGCTTTGGATTCTGTGTCCACCTCTCTCTCTCTCTGCCTCTCCCCCACTCACACTCTATGTCTCTCTCTCTCTCTCAAAAATAAGTAAATATTTTTAAAATAACAAGATATCTTTAAAATATGCTATTTACAATAGTATCAAAAATAGTTTGTAAAACTACTAGTTTTTAAAAAGAATAATAGATGAGTAAGAATTCTACCAGAAAACTAAGATATCACTCAGAGTATTAAAAAACAACAAAATTAAGGGAGGGAAACTCAATGCATGGCTTCAGAGTGTGAGAATTGTAAAGATATCCATTCTCCCTAAATCAACCTCGAGAATCACAGCAATCTTAACTAAAAGGCTTTTCAAAAAAATGTTTGGGTTCTCATCACAAGAAAAAAAATTTTGCAATTGCCTATGGTGACAAATGTTAGATAGACTTAATGTGGTGATCACTTTGTAATGTATACAGATACCACATCATTATGTTGTGGCCCTAACATTAATATGATGTTACATGCCAATTATACCTCCACTTAAAAAATAAAAACAGGGGCGCCTGGGTGGTGCAGTCGGTTAAGCGTCCGACTTCAGCCAGGTCACGATCTCGCGGTCCGTGGGTTCGAGCCCTGCGTCGGGCTCTGGGCTGATGGCTCGGAGCCTGGAGCCTGTTTCCGATTCTGTGTCTCCCTCTCTCTCTGCCCCTCGCCCGTTCATGCTCTGTCTCTCTCTGTCCCAAAAATAAATAAACGTTGAAAAAAAAATTTTTTTAAATAAAAATAAAAAAAAAAAATAAAAACAATTTTCAGATTTGGGGTTTTTAAGAATATTTGGAACCTGACAATCTGTTCTGAAATGTATGTGGAAGCACAAAGGCCAAAAGTAGCCAAGATACATTTGAGTAAGAACAAGACGTGAAGATTTGTTCTGCCAGAATTAGGATAGTGCAATATTAGTGAAAAAAATAGAAAAACTCCATAATAGGAAGCAAAAGAAAGAGCTCAGAAACCACCTCGCATCAGATGGCAAAGGTAGTAGTAATGGGCAGTATATAAAAGCAGTCTTTTCAATGAATAGTTCTGGGAAATTGAGTATCCTGATGGAAAAAAAATCAAACCTCATGCTATACACAAAACACAATTTCAGAGGGATTCTGGAAACAGAGAAATAGCTCCTATAAGACCAACCAGCCCACAGATAATAACCATAAACTTGAGACAAAATATAAAAGACAACTTCTCTGAATGCCTGGGGAAAAAAATCAAAAGCAAACAGAAACACTTGGAAAAGGGGTACGGCACTAGCTATTTCCCATTTTTACAGCTTTTTGCCTGTAAAATCTCTTGCATGTGTACAATAGACAGGAAAAAGAATGCTTCTGGAGGCCCTTACACATGGTTAAAAACTAGAAACAACCAGGGGCACCCGGTGGCTCAGTGGGTTAAGCGTCTGACTTCCGCTCAGGCCATGATCTCTCGTTTGTGGATTCTAGACACCCTCCCACCCCCGTGGGGCTCCATGCTGGCAGTGCAGAACCTGCTTGGGTTTCTCTGCCTCTCTCTGCCCCTCCTCCCCTCTCTCTCTCTCTCTCAAAATCAATACACTTAAAAAACAAACAAACTGGAAACAACCCACATGCTCATCACCAAGAGAGGATAAGCAAATACATGTGGTATATTTCCACCACTGAATATTACATGGCAGCTAGGATGAATAAACTCCACGATATGCAGTAATATTAAATTCAAAGAATGTAACTAAATGAAAAAAGTTCATTAATAAATATTATATAAACAATTAAAATAAAAACATAATTTTAAAGGACACCTATAAATGAAAAAACGATATAGCTAAATTTTTTTTAAAAAGTCAAAGGAATGGGGGGCGCCTGGGTGGCTCAGTCGGTTAAGCATCCGACTTCAGCCAGGTCACGATCTCGCGGTCCGGGAGTTCGAGCCCCGCGTTGGGCTCTGGGCTGATGGCCCAGAGCCTGGAGCCTGTTTCCGATTCTGTGTCTCCCTCTCTCTCTGCCCCTCCCCGGTTCATGCTCTGTCTCTCTCTGTCCCAAAAATAAATAAATGTTGCAAAAAAAAAATTTAAAAAAAAAAGTCAAAGGAATGAAAACAATTACGTCCGTTTAGGGGAGGCAAGTATATTGTTCACTGGGGAGATCATTTGGTTTGATATAGGTTTACTGGAAGATTTTACTTTGAGCAGTGGATCCCTTGTTACATTATTAAACAAACAAACAAACCATTGGAGGAGCAATTCATGGGAGCTTGTCGTAAATCCAGAACTGTGCTTATACCCACTTTGTGTCCTTGGAGTTTACAAAAGGTGAAGAGGAATGAGGGAAGGAGGGAGGTGGATGGACAAGAAACATCCCTTATGCTGAGGAAATGTAAAGACAGGCTCGATATCATGGGTATGAGACTCCCTCTTAGGGGCCCTGGCCTGTCTGAGTGAGGGTGGAGACTGAGTTCTTCTCGGTGCTTGCAGCGGGAGGCCGGCAGAGGGAGGGCAGGTGGATTGCAGCTGAGACCTGATCTGTGTTGATAAGCACCGAGCCCGGACTTTGAGAGACTCCCTCTGGTGATGGGGTGCTGTTGTGGGTTTGGAACGTCATGCTGGGGAGATTGCCATTGGGCACTCCCTCAGAAGGGGTGTGGGGCACAGAGTGAGTCACAGAAGGCCTGAGGAGGTAGGTGGAATTAAGAATCTGTGCCAGGAAGGGGCTGAGTCTTGTGTCGGGTCTCACGGTGATGGTGGTGAGGAACGTCAGCTTAATTCAAAGGCCATTTCTTCCACTTTGGGTTGTGTGACTTTGGGCATGTCATTCATCTACTCTAAGGCTCAGTTCCCAACTTGCAAAGTGAGGTAGCTCTTACCTCATAGAGCTCTCCGAACAAACGAAAGGAGATAATGTATGTAAAAGGTACAATATCTTAAGAACGGAATAAATGATAGCTATAAAAGAATCAAATCAGACCCATCCTTAAATGGGAGACCGAATCTGAGGAGGGCAAGGCAGGGTCACCTGGAAGCTGGAAGGGGCGACGGTAAGACAAGAGGGAGTTTGCAGAGCCAGAAACATGGCTTATTCACCACCCTGCTGGAAGACTGAAGGGGTCCTCCTTCTCTCAGCTTTGTTCTTGCTCAAGATCAACCAGAGCGTGTATGGTGATGAAATTTACAAGTAACCCCACCACACCAGAACCCAGGCTCCTCAGTAGAAAACTACGGGTTGGAAGGATTTTTCGTTACACAGGCCACATGACACGATGAATGTCCTCGTTCATTTCGGGTGTTGTTTCTCGGCTGGCTCCCTCACACTTAAAAAACCTCTTATCCTTGGAGAGGTAAATCTCTCCATTGCTTTTAAGGAATTCTTGGGATCTGAATCAGTATTTTCTGAAGTTGTCTGTCTTGGATTATTTGCATTGTCTTTTTTTCCCTTAGGTGCTTTTGGCGGGGTCCTCCAAAGGAGGAGGGGGAGAGAGAGTGAGAGAGAGCTGTTTTTTATTTTGTGTTTCTTGTTCTGTCATCTAGGTAAAGCTCCTTTTTGAAAATGCAGTGTGAGCACTGCTAAGGAGGGATGAGGAAAGGTGTCTCCAGAATTGATCTGTGTAGTGCCGGTTTCTAAGGCAGGAGCGGTGAGAATCGAGGGAGAGAAAGGTCAAAATGATGAAAATGTAGCAGTCACCAGTGAAAGGTGACTTGTGCAGTTTTGGCTCCCGCCTTGTCGGCTTCAACTCCCCTTTTGTCTCCTCGGCTCTCTGTGGACCCCATGTTTGGGGCTTTCCCCCTTTTGGGGGCTGATGGGAAAAGAGCGGGGGGGGGGGGTCAGAGGAGTGGGACTAGAGAACTGTGACAACAGCCTAAGTAAGGCAGCTTTTGCCACAGTTTGCTTGTTTCCTCCTCAACCAAACAGGCTGTATTACCTTTCTACACAGGTATGAGAGCTCGTGAATGCTGTCATTACACTTGCTTAAGACCAGACCCCCAAAGTTCTCTGTCGCTGCTAGTGTTCCAGGTGCAATGACTTGGCCTGTGCACTTTGAAGGTGTCATCTTTACTGCCCAGCCACTTTCTTTGGCTCACCTCGTGGTGCCCCACCTCCATGGTGCTAGGAAAATGTGTTGGTGAGCCAGCCGGGTGAAAATCCAGGATGGGAGCGGAGCAGAGACGGAAAGGATGGAGGAAAAGGATGGAGTTCATTCTGATCCCTTGTCTTCCTTCGGGACCCAAATATTCTCCCCTCTTTTGTGGAAGAGAAAGAGAGAAAAGGCCACTCATGTCTGGTGTTGCCAAGGTATTTTTTTTTTTAATTCCCCAACAACCTCATTGCTGCCTCCTAGTGAAAGCTTTAGAACTGAACAGAGACCATTTACTGGGGAGCCCTTAAGGGGGAAAAGAAGAAACTGAATTCACACAAACTCACAAACTTTCGGAGAGGTTGTCTGTCTCTCCGTTTCTGATTCGATATATTTGTGATCACGGGTATTACATGGCCACAGGGAAAATACAGAGCCCACAAAGACTCTGCTGATCAAGGTATACAGTTCTCTGGTTGCTCCCAATCAAAAGCTGACAATATAAAGCCCATCGAACTTATAATTCTCTTTCAGTTTATTTTGCCTCCCCTATTCACTCAGACAATCAGACAGACTATTCTCTTTCCTATACCTTGGTATTTTTCACCTGCAGGTAAAAAACAAACACAAGAACAAAAATATAACCTCATATCAATTCAAGCATAAGATCTGTGAACTTTAAAATTGGATGTGCATTTTGGCACGTAAGAAAGAGAATGGCATGAAAACTCTGTGAAAAGCTTGACCAGATTCAGACAAGAGTACCACACCGCCTTCCTGTCACTCCCAGCTTACTGTGAGGGCCCTGGGTTGGTTGGGAAGGGTGTAGGCCAAGAATATTGATCCCCTAAAAACTGAAAATGGAAAGCAAATCTCTCCTGTTTTGAAATGTGTGAAATTTTACTTGGTGACGAGACAAACAGCCATTTTCTTTTTAGGTGTGGAAAGCACCTTTGTTTTCTACAGTTCAACATTCTTGGACTTAGGGACTTTCAGATGTGGTTCGTGTACTATCACTAAACAGGCAACACTGCAGTTTCTAAAACCATGTCCAAGGAGGCTTATGTATTTTATTTTTTATGAGGTATTGAACATATAAGCATATATTTCAATCACACGTACAAATATTTTTCCCACGGTAATAATTCATTACAATGGATTTTTAACTTTAAATTTGAAAAGAGTAGATTATAATTTACCTCGCCAATATAAATATCTTTTCTCAATCCTTATCTGTACATGTCAAGATAATTTTCACGATTAGACTGAACTTCATTCACAATGTTTAGTGAATGACGTTTTTCGTATCTTGCATACCTGCACATATGTTCTTTCATATGACAGTGTATAATGTTTTCATCCTGAACCCACTACACAAGTTGGGTTGAAAGCTCAGGGATGAGAATTCTGTAGTTTAGCATCACAAAACAGTATATTTAATATTCTAGTCGATGTAATTACACCTGCCGGTATTTTAATGTAACTTTACGCAGAGTCTCTGAATGACAGAGTGGCTTTATGGAGACTGTAAAGGAATATGGTTCTACAGAAACCTGTCCAGTTGTTTCAGCAGCACAAGGACATAATACAAAGTAAACATTTGTAAATGTGATATTGTAAGACAAATACAGACCCTCCCCACCTCACTGCCATTTACATGTCTCTATGGCACAGCAACTAAAATTAAAGCAATAACCACTATTCTGAAAATGAGCAATAAAACAAGCCTAACTTTTAAAATAAATCTGATGGCCCCAAACATTTTTTATTTAAGTTCATAAAAACAATCGAAGCTTTGTGTCTGTGTGTCTGTGTATGGGATGAACATACATTGCAGGGAAGTTTTAAAGTGTTAACTGTGGATAGAACTCCCTACTTGCACACACCACATGGCTAGGTCGGATCCTAACTGCCGAAGAAAGCAGGCAAGCGAGTTCTCCCCGAAGGACAGGCCAACTTGTGAATAAAACCTCCAGACTGATCACACTATGAGTGTGCTGCAGCATACCAAGAAGTGATAAAAATATGCAAACAAAATCATGCTATTTTTGCATCGTGTCAATTATAAGGAAACTCTTCCTTTCTAAGGACACTGACCACATTAAAGCTATTCCAGTACAGAGTGATTGGTACATTTTACTTTATTCTTTCAGAGAGACATTTTTACACTTCCGGATTTTGAACACCTTCACCCTATCTGTGCATTTAAGTGAGACAGTGTAAGTTAACTGTACCTGAAAGAGATCAGCATATAGATGGCTCTGTCGACCAGAACAGAAACAAAACAAAACACCCAGAATTTTCAAAGAGCTAAACAGTCAGCCAAGGATGCCTATTTTCAGCCTGGGCGAGCTCCTTTTCGAAAAGGTTGCCAAGAGCACGCTCAGTTCCTCCTCAGTTATTTTTCACTTCACTACCTCTGACTGGGTGCATCACCAGCGCAAGAAAATGCGAGAAGCATCTGCTGCAAGTAACATCTGGACCTCCAAGGAAAATGAGCACTTTCTTCCTAGGAAAAATCTCCAACATTTTCTAGGGTACGTCCCCTCTTCCGCCGTAGTTCGAGAGGCTCTTCTTCTCGTGCGCGCCTCCTTTCTCCACGCAGAGGATCCCAGAGCCGCGACCAGTGCCAGGGTAGCCGGGATGACACCAGGGGTTGCCAAACACCAAACAGTGCGCAGAATCTGCGGCGCGCTCCTGGCTCTCCGCTCGCCTCAACCTGCTCTCAAGTGAAAAGGGGTGGGAGGAGGAGTATGGAGGGGGGCGGAGGGGATCCGGTTTAATTCGCGGTCCTGGGGGTGTGGGAGCGGGAGGAGGCTCCGCTGGTCCCTCCTCCCTCCTGGAGTCTTGGGCTCCACCTCCTCCGCATGCCCCCAGATATACACACACTCAGTCGCCGCTGGACATGCACACCCAGCGCCGGCTCCTGGCGCGTGCACACGCAGGTAGCCACACTTACCTGAACCCGTGCACGGGGCTCGTGCCGCCTCGGGAGCGGCGGAGTGGCGGCCTGGGCCAGGAAGGGGCCCACAGTGCTACGGGAGTGGGGGAAGCGGGAGCAGCCCCAGCGCGGACCTGCGAATAGAGGTGATGGCGCGTTTTCCTTAAATCCCCTCCTCCAGCACCTCCGCCCAGCGCCTGCTCGGCTCTGGCAGGAGAAGCCGGGAGAGAGGGGCCCTGGGCGCGGCGCACAGGCGGGCGCACGCTCCGAGGCGAGCGCGCGGAGAGGGGCGCGGCGGCGCCGGCGCAGGAAACTTGGGAGAAGTTAGTTGCAAGTGCCGGGCGGCGGCCGAGAGGAGCCAGGAGCGGACGGAGCCGGAGCCCGGCCCGCAGCGCCGAGCTCCACGCCCGGCGCGCTCCGGGAGCCTGAGCCAGCCGGTGCCCCTGGAGGAGCTCAGAGTGAGCTGAGCCGGCATGGCCCGGGGGACTACGGGAAAACGCGGCAGCTCGGCGAGCCGGGAGGATTTCCCCTGAGGCCCGGCGACCCCAGGCTTGCTCAAGCCTACAGCTTCCTTCCCGGACCTGCAGCCGGAGAGGAAGACCCGCGAAGCAGGTGCTGGGGAGGCAGGCAGCTCTCCCTCCAAACCCCCCAGCCGCTTGGGGGGGGGGAGGGGTTCCCACCAGCGAGCCCTGCCCAGATTCTGGAAGACCGGCTGGTGCTGCTGTATTTGTATTTATACCCATTGCTGCGCTCTGCGTTCCCTTGCTGTTCCCGGACCTCCTCCGCCCCCCCCCTCCTCTTCCTCCTCCCGGGCCACCTCCCCTCCTCCCCCACCCTCATCTGCTACTGTCAAATGAGAAAGTCACCGAGGAGAACCCAAACACTCCAGCCGCCGAGAGCCCCCTTTGGCACTTGGCAGCACGCGGCGGCGGACTCCTCGGCTCAACTTGGTGGGGTCTTCGCGACGCAACTTTCCGAGCTGCTGTGCATTTAAGAGAGAAAAGACCGAGGAGGAGGAGAGTTCTGCGGGGTAGCGACTACCTGCGGGGAGTTCGTGAGCAAACGCAGCCAGGGAGAAAGGACAAAAAGAAAGCAAAGGGCAAACTGCCACCGTGGGGTGGGGGCACCGCCGAGAAGTTACTGTGCCCCCGCGAGGATTTTCCGCAGCTCGGCCGAAGAGACCAGGGCGGCCCGGGGCGCGGCGCGGCCCTGGGCTCGGCCCCTAGCCCCCTCTTCCCGGGCGAGAGCGACTCCGGGGCGCGAAGTGGGGTGCAGCGAGCGCGGGCGGGCCGAACGGGTCCCCGTGGACAGCCAACATTGATTTCCTCCGGGCGGAGGGCGACGGCCCGGGCGGCGGCGGCGGCGGGCTGCAGCCGCGGCACGGCGAGAGCATGTCCAAGCCGGTGGACCACGTCAAGCGGCCCATGAACGCCTTCATGGTGTGGTCGCGGGCTCAGCGGCGCAAGATGGCCCAGGAAAACCCCAAGATGCACAACTCGGAGATCAGCAAGCGCCTGGGCGCCGAGTGGAAGCTGCTCACCGAGTCGGAGAAGCGGCCGTTCATCGACGAGGCGAAGCGCCTGCGCGCCATGCACATGAAGGAGCACCCTGACTACAAGTACCGGCCGCGGCGCAAGCCCAAGACGCTGCTCAAGAAGGACAAGTTCGCTTTCCCGGTGCCCTACGGCCTGGGCGGCGTGGCCGACGCTGAGCACCCGGCGCTCAAGGCGGGCGCCGGGCTGCACGCGGGCGCGGGCGGCGGCCTGGTGCCTGAATCGCTGCTCGCCAATCCCGAGAAGGCGGCCGCCGCCGCTGCCGCCGCCGCCGCGCGCGTCTTCTTCCCGCAGTCGGCCGCCGCTGCCGCCGCCGCCGCCGCCGCCGCCGCCGCCGGCAGTCCCTACTCGCTACTCGACTTGGGCTCCAAGATGGCAGAGATCTCGTCGTCGTCGTCCGGCCTCCCGTACGCGTCGTCGCTGGGCTACCCGACCGCGGGCGCCGGCGCCTTCCATGGCGCGGCGGCGGCGGCTGCAGCGGCGGCCGCGGCCGCCGGGGGGCACACGCACTCGCACCCTAGCCCGGGCAACCCGGGCTACATGATCCCGTGCAACTGCAGCGCGTGGCCCAGCCCCGGGCTGCAGCCGCCGCTCGCCTACATCCTGCTGCCGGGCATGGGCAAGCCTCAGCTGGACCCCTACCCCGCGGCCTACGCCGCCGCGCTATGACCCCCGCGGGGCCGCCTCGCGAGGACCGGTGTGCACACGTGTACATATGTATAGGTACGAGCTCCGCGGCCTCCCCGTGCGCCCTCCCGCGACGGGGGCCCCGGTTTGTATGTACATAAGATGTATAGGTGCAGGCAGAGGCGGAGATGCCAGTCGGGGCGCGAGTGGCAGAGCGCGGGAGTGCTCGGGCGAGTGTGCGTGTGGATTCACAGGATCATTTCAGACCCGCACTTCGGCAGCCTACTCTAAGGAGGGTGGTTGTATCCGACAGCAGTTGATGTTTGCTTTGCACTTCGGAACCTGTTGCGTTTTGGCCCACAGAGGTGGAGGAGTAACTGTTTTTGACAAGTTGGGCTTTCCAGTTTTGTTTGTTGGAAGTTTATTGTCGGTTTTGTTTTTGTTTCTCATCTCTTTTTTTTTTTTTTTCTCCTGGTCTGTGTCGCATGCACTCTGTTCAAGTGTTAGGTCTGAAATGGCTAGCACGAGGGAAAAGCTGATGTGTCATGAGTTTCTCGGAGCGAGATGACTCTGAGCAGCCTTGCTCCCTATTTGTACTATTTGACTTCGCGAATCTCTGTTCTCTCAAGCAGAACCCCCAGACGGGATCCATTCTTGACCAGTGACCGGCTCGAATATGGCCTTTTGTATGTGAGATGACCACGCTTTCTTTTGTTTATCACGTCATATGCAAATGAGAGCGAGAGCTCTTAAAAGCAAGGAATGCAAACAAGAAATGTGTATGAGATGAAAAGTTGTCAGTTGGATTTTAGCCCTTAAAAAAAAAAAAAAAAAAGACTGCTAGGTTTCCCTGAATCCACTTGCTTGGATTTCTGACACAGTTTACAGAAAGATAAAAGGCACTGTTCCTATTATCCCCTTATGGCTGAGTTCACCTTAAGATTGTAAATGTGTATATGTCCGTGAAAACACTGAGTCTGAAAATGTGTTGTTGGCGTTGCCCTAAATTTGAGTCGGTTTTAGACTCTAAAGCATTTTGAGCAAATGTCAAAGTTAACTTTTAAAAATTGCGGGACTATTTCTAGAATCGCAATTTTATCTTAAGAATAAATCAGACTTTTTTGTCTGAGTGGTAATTATATATTTATTATTTAGCAAAACTGAAAAAAGAAAAAGACACCAGAATTGTTTTGACAGATGTCTCTCATTTTCAGCTAGCATTTCTTCACCAACTTGAACCGCTTAAATGTGTTTTGGAGTTTCCTCCCTAATTAGCTTATTTTTTAGATTACCTGCAATTCATTTGCAAATTATGATAAAACACATTTTAGAGAAAAGAACCTCAATTATAGCTTTTTGTTCCTTTTTTAAATGTATATATTTTGACTAATGTTTGTGAATGAAGTTGGCTAACATGTATTTAGTTTCATTTTGACTTTATGTAATATAAAGTTTTAAAAAGTTTAAGTATTGGTTTTAACCTTTATGTGTAAATGGTTTTCTTGTGTGATCTTCTAATTTAATATTAGACGTCTAAACTATATCTGTAAATTAGAATCCGACTATCACTCTGTTCATTTTTTTTGAACAAAGAGTTTAAATAAAGCCTGAACCAGGGAAAAGAGAAAATCCTCTATTTCTTGTTGAGTTCCTAACAAGATTTTTATCTGAATTGCCCTTACGTGCCTGGTCCAGGTGAAGTGTAAGGTATCCTGCAAAGGCAGCCTTTGTTTCACTTTTGAATAGATTTACTAGGAAATCTAAATCAAGCCATTGTTATTCAGAGCCAAAAACCTGATTTATCACATTTTTAATCGTGAATAGGAAAGAAGATAAAAAAAAAAAAAAACCCAAGTAGTTGTATTATCTTGGGGAAAAAAAAGCATTCATGAAGCAGTAGAACAGAGCCCATTGAAAACATCCAGACCGTTCAAAGCATTTCACTAGTTTCCAGTAACATTTTAAGAGGGGAAAGTTGCCTGACCACTTTATCTTGTTAGTAGGAGAGCCCCACCACTTAAGTCAGTGTAATTTGTTCCTGTATCTTTGGCATATTCCTTGTTTACACCTTAAGATTTTATTTGGAAGGGTAATCACTACTCCCGACAGTGTACAACTTTTGGCCTCTTTAGGGCTTTATTCTGTCATACTAAATTGCTTTAAAGTAGAAGTATAACAAATTCTGATGCAGAGGGTTGAATTTCCAGGGCTAGACAAGTTTCCACTGGAGAAAGGCTTGAAATCATAAAGGATTTTCATTTTAGAAAAGAAATTATAGGGCACCAGGAAGAATATCAGAGGAAAAAAAAAATTAACCGTAAGGTGATCTTGATTTTCCGCCCACCCGGACAGAAATTCTCAAGATACAGGACTCAACTAGTCCTAAACTAGTTTCCCCATTGACAGAGACCATCTCTGGGAGCTGCACGTCTTTATAAGCGACCCGACTCTTTTAAGTCATTGTTTTCCCCCAACGGAATAATATTTTAAAAACCATGCAAAGTTTTGGAAATGTGAGAAACAGGCTCTCCTGGTTTGACCCTGATTTACTAATTAAAACGATCCCTCTCCTGTTATTCCCTGAGCTCTTTGCAATATTATAAGTTAATTCATATGGTTCTGAGCGATTATGCAAAACTAATTTGGACTGTCCAGGGGTAATTATCCCTGACACGGTTAATTAAATCCTTTCAAGGCTTCGTCTTTCCCTTTTGTAGCAGCCCATCACTTCTCAACACGGAACTTCCTGCGGCTTGCTGGAAATCACCCCAGCCCTAAATCTTAGTTACCTCCCTGAGCCTTCCAGCTCGGCCCCACCGGCCCGAAGATTCCCCGCCCCCTCCCACCCCTCCCTTTTTCCCAAAGATCAGCTTGTTCTGGGAGCAAGGCTCCTGAGTGTTGGTGAATGAGAAGAGGTCTGGAAAGATGAGTGAAGGGAGGGGGGTGGGGAGTTGCCCGGGGGGGGGGGGGAGGGGGCGGTGAGCACATCACCAACAGATTGTGCGGCTGTGGGGTTGAGTATGTCCACAGGCCCCGCGGGGGTGACTAGTTTATCACCCCTCCGACTCCAGTGCTCTTGCTAACAAGTTGCGCCTGGAGAAAGCCTCCCTCCAAGTTAGCGTGTGCAGAAGTAAGTGGGAGCAACTCTGCGGCAAGAGAGTGGAGAAGGGGCTAGGTGTGTGTGTGTAAGAGTCAAAGTCGCCCACAAATACAGCGCTGGGACTAGGCAAAGAGCTGATGCAGACTTGAGATCTATCTCTCGCTCTTCATCCATCTCCTCCCTCCCTCCCTCCCTCCCTCCCTTCCTTCCCTACATTTTCCTTTCCTTTTAAGGCTTCAGAAAACCACAACGACATTTTTTAGGTAGTCACGGTTGCCCAAAGGCTGTAAACAAGCCTCACATCGGAGGGGCCAGGCGTGCTGCCTTCGGGCTTTGCGCAAACAGGTGGAATTTATTCTGTTCCAGCATGAAGAAGCAGAGCTGGGGGACGCCACCGTGCGAGAGATGGCTTCCGGGAAGCAGTGGAGCTGGCCGCTGTTGTCGCTTCTATTGACAATTTCCTCTCCCCCTCACTCCCCCGCCCACGCAAGAAGCAAGAACAAAACAGCGCGCGCCCCTTCTCAGCCCCCGACTCGGGCGGCCTTCGCGAGGGGCGCAGAAGCTGGAGGGAAGGTCCGACCGGCTCCCCGGAGCAGATAGGGACCCGCGCGCCAGCCAATCAGAGCGCGGCTCGGCGCGGGCGCTCCCCGCCGCCGCCGCCGCCGCCGCCCCCTGCGGGCGAGGGAAGTTCCCCGCAACTCGCGGGCCTCCGCGTCGGTGTCTTTCTCGAGCCCACAGCCCCGCGCAGGCAGAGAGAGCGCCGTCCAAACTTTATTAATCTCTCCCCCGTTCTTTCTCCCTCAGCCCAGTGCATCTCAAAGGTCAGCCCTCTTCTTTTAAAAGACTGATATTATTAATTCACTGACAATCCCCCCCCCCATTTCTTTTTTCTCTCTTGCAGGGGGAAAAAGGGCGGGGGGGGGGAGAAGGCATAGTGAAAGAGCTTTTTTTTTTTTCCATCTTTTTTTTTTTTTTTTTTTTGTCCTTCAGTGGGAGCGTTTAGACAGTCGAGGAGGTTTTGTCCGGGAACAAAACGCAGGGTTGGGAGGTTTTGTGAGAGTGTTGTTTGTTGAAGTGGAGCTAAGAAAAAGCGGCGGCTTTCTCCTCATTGTGAAGAAACCAATCAGTGGTATTTGGAAAACTGTTAGCATTGTGCACTTCTTCTGTGTCCATTGTGAGGCGTTTCTTTTCACAAGGTTTTTTTTTCAGCCGATCCAGCTGGCCGGAATGAATAGCGGCGCAATGTGTACACGCTTTGTCCCTCCGGCCTTCAAGTAGCCCCCATTGAATAGACTAAGTTGACACTGCGTGACAGTGAAACAACATAATAAAAAATACATGAGCCCCTGAATAGGAGCAGGCGCATAAATAAATAAAATGGGTGACCAAAACTGGATAAACTGAATGACAAAACGGTGAAAGGGGAACAAAAAGATATTTAACACGCTAGATTAGCATTAGAATGCGATCTACAAGGCAGAACAATTGATGAATAGGTTTACCGGCCAAGAAAGAAATGGACTAAATGCCCTTTGAATAGATATGCTTTTTGCAAGGGCTTTGAATAGATATGCTTTTTGCAAGGGTTGAATGGGAAAAGGTAAAGATGAAGCTATGCAAATGAGCGGGGGAACTTTTTATATATATTCTTTAAACACACACACACACACACACACACACACACACACACACACCCCGCGGGAGGAGAGTGCTGCCTCGGGATGTTTATAGAAGCAATAATTGCCATTATTAGCATTGTCTATAGCAGATAGAAAGTGAACGGGTTGGGATAATATAGGGTAGCAGTAATTATTCTTCTAATTAATGGTCCTTTGGTACTTGAGAAAAGAAAAAAGGAAGGGAGAAGTAAAAGTTATGCAGAAGTTAGGTTTCCTTGTGTCCGTTTGCCCAGCGTTGGAATCTGTAGAGCAGCAAGTCTGGCGATCCCAAGGTGTGTGCTGATCTTAGAACATTCCGGGGAGCCAATCCTTAGGCTCTGGGTTTGGGGCCTGATTTACATTAATGCTGCGTTTTTGAGAGTCTAATACAGTGTCTGGTGCATGGTATGTGCTGAATGAAGAATTGTGGAATGAAGGAATCTAAATTTCATGGGGGAAGCCGCGCCTCCTGTGGATGTGGGGGGAGGGGAAATACCAAGGTCGCTTTGCCTTTCACCGCCCCCTACCATCCCCGCCCCCTTTATCTCAGGGAGTGGTCCAGGAGGGAAGATCGCCCCCACTTTTCTGAGGGTTCTTCCTTCCTTTGTCCATCTGGGCTGCTGGAAAAGACCTAAAAACCGAACAAGAGAGGAACAACTACTGCCCCCCCCATTCCTGTCCTCACCTCTAAATCCACCCCAAAGCCGGAGCTTTTGAGGCGCCCCAGCAGGCCGCATAGAAACATTGTACCCACCCCTTTAAAGAATTAGAATACACTTAAAGCATGGCTTTCTCTTAATTTTCTCCCCTTGTCCCCCCCCCTCCCACCCCGTTTCTCCTCCTGTCTGTACGTCTTTGACCCAATTCCACAGGACTAGGGAACCTCCTGGCTGAATTGCCGGCGGAGGCAGGGCGCGAACCCGCAGAGATCTGGGAAGTCCTTGGATTCCTTGTGCTGCCCTGGAGGCAGACGTCGGGAGAACCCTTTCCAGCAGACGAAGTCCATTACTTTCGATAGTTGACGGCCAGGCCCGCCGGGCCGCTGGGCCACCCAGCCGTCGAGCTTTCCAGTTGCTTTCTGAGTTGCCCCTAACTTATATGAACAATGTAAATTATAGACAGCAGAGCTGACAGGTCCCTGCAAACGCCTGGAAACTCCGAGGGCCCTCGGAGCAGCAGCTTTCCCGACCTCCCCGACGGCAGGCGGGAAACTGGGTTTTGAGAAGCAGTGACAATTGCTTCTGAATTGTGGTGACAAAGGCAGGAGGGAGAATCCCAAACTCTAAAAGCAGGTTTGTGGTTTTTTTTTTTCCTTCTTCTTTTTTAAAGAAGCAATTGAGCCTTACCAAGTGAGGGGGGCCGCGCGGAAGCCTCGCATATTTTAAAGTGTAACCCGAGCCTTCACGGTTTCAGCTTCACTTAAAACATGCAAATTCTTAGAAACTGACAAATCTGAAAAACTTGCAGTGAGCTCTATCCGGGATAAACCCGTTCAAAGTCACTTTAAGGTGATAACATTCACAGCGATTCGGGGTGATGCGCATTTGAGGGGGAGGCAGCGACCTGTTGGATGGGGGTTCCAGGTTCCAGGTGGCCGCTGGGCCTCGGGCGACCGCCTCGATGCAAAGCGGGGAAGTGGTAGTCACAGGGCAACCGGTAAAGGCATCTTCGCTTTGGTGACCCCCACCGCCCGGTCCCACTCCCCACCCCAGCCCCTTCAGTGCATGCTTTGTCAGGTAGGCTCCGTCACTGTCGCCGCGGCCGCCCCATCATTCACACTTGACTGAAGGAAATAAAATCGGCTTCGGCTTTTTAATTCCTTTTGAAGATGTTTCCACCTGATTTCTACCTCCTTTGGGCTCTTCGCTTGATTGGGGGAGGGGTTATTTAGGGACTTCTTGACAAACAGCACAAGTTTGGGTACTAATTGTAAACACCCCGTTGCTCTCTTTGAATGTATTTATTATCATATTAGCCGAGTACTTGGAGACACACGGCCTATTACTCATTTCCAGCCTCTAGGCAAAGAATTCTCCTACTGAGATCGACCAGTAAAACCAGATTTCTTGAGGGAAATTACGAGGACGTCTTCAGACTCTCTTCACGGAATGATATTACTGGATTGTCAATTTCACTTGAACAGCCTCCTCCCTACCCGGCCCAGCCTTACTATTTTATTTCGGGATCACCCCAAGGTAATTAGCCACTCGCAGAAAGCTTGGAATCTCAAAGGGAGAGGCGCAGCCTAGGATAACAGAGACCAAGTGAGGCTTTTCAGATTTGGTTGGCTCCACTGGGGCTCCCTTTTTCATAAGGTCAGGAGTAGAGAGAAGGCTGTTTGCAAGAGGGAATACCTTTAAAAGGGCTCTCAGGAACCCAGGATGTGTGTGTCGGGGGAAGGAGGGGGGGCAAGCTTCCCAGAATATTACCCCCATGACACCGCAGGAAACTCTGTCCTCTCTAGAGTTCCCCGCAGGTACCGCCAACTGAGTTCAGGGGACTTCACAACGGTTTCCCCATTTGCTCATTTTATGTTCAAAAGTTCGCGCGGACGCGCGCGCGCACACACACACACACACACACACACACACACACACACCTGCTTTGGAGTGGACCCGGGTTCATTTACCGCCATATATAACGTAAAGCCCGGGTTTGGGAATAGCCGCCGAGATTCCGACAGACTGAAGTCCATGCGAGCGTGCGTCGAGTCGGAGGAAATTGCGTGGAATTATGACTGCGCCCAAAAAACACACGCGAATTCTTCCCACCAACGTTTTCGCGAGCGCTCCCCCTCACTCTCTCTTGCCTAGCTGAAATTTTGGTAAGGCTGTTTGCTTTAAACTGGATCACCTGAATGGTGGCCTACATGGCCTCACCCTGCCAGCATAGACCGGCTCAGTGGCGAGGAGAGAGAGAGCCTGGGAGAGCAGATAGAGAACCTTTTCAGGGAGGCGTAGGAAAAGTGGGTGCTGAGCGAAACGGAAGGTAGAGAGAGAAGGTGAAAGAAAAAGAACATGGGGATGAGAAAACGAATAGAACTGCAGCACTATTGACACTCCCTCTTGCCTTCGGGTTCAACACCTGGGAAAGGTGCAGCCGAAGGCGGGTGAGGGACAGGACCTGCCCAACAGCAGGAACCCCAGACTTCCAGACGCCCCGCCCCCCCCCCCCCCCCACAACCCAGACTCCTCTGCAAGGTCCCTGCCGGTTCAGCCCCTACTGAGAAGAGTGGTCCGGTTGGGGAGGGCAGGAGTGGGAGGCGACGATCACGCGGGCTCTGACAGGTTCCGCGTGGAACTGAGGGATCCCGAAGCGAGGAAGGGCCCTGAAGCCGCCCCACCCCCACCCCCACCCGTCCTCAGCCCCTGCAACGCCCTCTCTGCGGTTGGAGCCGCCTTAGAAAGAGGAGTCTCTGGAATTGGGGCCAGCCTCTCCTCCACGAATTTAATCCCTGCAGACCCACAGTGGAAAACGCATTCTGTGCTGCCTGAAACTTACGAAAAATAAATAGCAATTATGATAGCACTTTAGAAGCGGGGTGAGTGCAAGCGTGGGACGTGGAGCTAAAGCTCTTGTCTTTTCCTGGGAAATCTGCCCTGATAGACCTTTAGGACAACCTGGGAGCTCTTCCAGGCTTCCGGCGAGCCTGGGGGCATAAATAAGGCCTTTAGCTAATCGCCCCAATCCCGCTTCTCAGCCACCGCCTCACTTCGGGGCCGCTTGGGAACTGGTCTACGGGACAAAAGCGTAGGCTGCTTTGCCCCAGACCAGGGCTTCCTCGCGCCTCTAGAGCCCAAGCCCAAGTTGGCTGTTCTTCCTTTCCAGGGACTCGGTTTTCCCCTGCAAACCTAGACTTGAGTAAGTAGTTAGAGCGGTTGATGAATATGTATTCGAACGGACTGTTTAAGGCCGCGTGAATAAACATGAGCCCGCGGCAGCAGCGCCCTTCACCTCTCTGGGAGGCGGGGAGAGGGCACCCGCAAGTCTCCAATGCCTGATACCACCGGGACGGGGGTCGGCCGGAGCAGCGCTGAGTCTCTCTGAGCCCCCACACCGACTACACCCCCTCCCTCCCCCCCCCCCCCACATGAATTCCCGAACGCACCGCGGGTGGCACAGGTCGGCGCGCACCCACTTCCCGGGGTCTTTGGAGACCATTTCCTTTCTCGAAAGCTGCCTTGACTTTTGTTACTGAGGTGCAGACTTTGGGAACCTAGCGGGTGGGCGAGGCGCTCTTCCCCCTCTCCAAGTTTTGGGCTCGCATTACTCAACGCGAGTCTCTGCTGCATGCAAAACTAGAGAACCCTGAACTTGTCCCCGTGTCTGACGGAGGGAGGTCGTGACCCACCTGCGGGAGAAGAAAACGTCGAGCTTCGGGTTCCAGGGAGGGGACTGCCCTCGCCGAAGGCGGAAGGCGTTTGTTTTCTGATGTGGTGGGGCCGAGGGGAGGCCGCGGTGAACAACTACCCACCTACCACCCTTCCAAAGCCCCCGCCACCTCCCGCTGGGAAAAGTCGCCCTCGGGCCTCTTTGTCTCCCTGGAGCCGGGGCGTCTGCGTCTTTGAAGGCTGTGAGGAATAATAAAGCTGAATGTACCCGCAGGCCTCGGCAGCTTCACCACCCGCACCCGCCAAAGGCCCTCACGTCTCTGTTTTCTCTGATGCACGCACTGGGCAACAGGCCTGGGCCGGGCCAGAATCGGGTGCCGGCGGCGGGAGCGCAGCCCGGGAGCTCAGCAGGAGGCAGAGGCTTAGCTTGCCCCTGGCCCTGGAGGACCAGTCGAGATCCAAGCCTCCTCCGACCCTGAGGCCTTCCTCAAGCCTCAGACTCCCGCAGCCTCGGAAATGCCAGCGCCCCACGTTCACCCTCCCCTTGAGTGTGAGAGGAGGAAAGTGGGCTTCCGCACCCCCCACGCCGTGCGCCCCGGGACAGCGACCCTTCCCAGAGCAGAGAAGCGCTGGGAGGTGGCAAGCGATCGCACCCCCAGCCGCGGGGTTCGGTGGCTAGCGCACTCCTTGGAGTTATTTTTGCTAGCGCTTGTCAGAGGCCAAGAGAATGCGGTCTTTGAGATAAAGAGGAGGGTTTGTCTTCCAGCTCGCTGAAGCTTTGGGGACTAGATCCAGGCCGTGTTTCTACCCTGATCGCACCCTGGAGGCTTACTCAAAAAGGGTTCCCTGAAAATAATGACTTGTCCGCCGCAGTAGGCTTGGGGCATCGCTCCAGGCCAGGTCACCTTCATGGGTGAGGCGGTATAAAGGCCGCTGTAGTACACGACTGCAAGCTCTTCCTGCAGGAAGAACAGGGCTGGTAGTTGTAGAAGCAGAGGGCAAGCCTTGGGGAAGGTTTGGAGAATTCCAAATGGTTCCGTTGGCTAAGGAGAGCTTTCGGCTGGGGAAATACCCTCACAAGAAGGTCAGGAGTGGGCGAAGAGAAGGTACTTGGGGTTCTGGACTAAAAGATGGGGGCAAAGCTGGACAGAACACATCTGGGATAAATTTCATCCATATAATAGCAAGGCAGAGAACACTAAGTCATTTGGAGATGGGGATGAGCCAATCATAAGAACTGCTCTTCCTGAGCTTCTAATTTGTGCCAGGAGCACCCCATCAGGCGCCTAAGAAGCATCGTTCACAATGTACCCTGTGTGAATGGCGCCCCCCTTTGCAACAGTAAGATTTCCCTTCTGACATCCTGGAAAAATCCACAGAAGCCCCTTGATGATTTGCTGTTTCTGATGTACTCTGCTCTCCAAGCTGAAATTCACTTTATCATGACTGTGGGCAGATGGGTCTGGGCATGCTGTTAGTCAAGCTAGAAAAGTTTGTCTCCTATTCATTATAGCATTATGTACAGTAGCTGAGATAGGGAAGAATGTAAACATCTGTGAATACATGAATGGATAAAGAAGATGTGTACATACATACACACACACATACATATATACCACAGGGTGTGTGTGTGTGTGTGTGTGTGTGTATCACATCTTCTTTATCCATTCATCTATTCACAGATGTTTACATTCTTCTCTATCTCCGCTATTGTAAATAATGCTACACACACACACACACACACACACACACACACACACACACACTGGACTATTACTCAGCCATAAAAAAGAATGAATTCTTGCCATTTGTGACAACATGGATAGACCTAGAGGGTACTATGCTAAGTGAAATAAGTCAGACTAAAAAGGAAAAATACTGTATGATTCATTTATACATGGAATCGAAAAAATAAAACAAGCAAACAAAACAAAACAGAAACAGACTCATAGATACAGAGAACAAACTGGTGGTTGCCAGAAGGGAGTTGTGTGGGGGGGAATGGGCAACATAGGTGAAAGGGATAAGAGGTACAAACGTCCAGTTATAAAGTAAATAAGACACTGGGATATGATGCACAGCACAGGGACTATAGTCAATAATATTGTAACAACTTTGGTGATAAGGTAACTACACTTACTGTGATGACCATTTTATAACATATATAAACATTAAATCACTATGTTGTACACCTAAAACAATATTGTACGTCAATTATTCTTCAATTTACAAAAAGAAAGAAAGAAAAATTTGTCTCACTTTTCTGCTTCAACAAAACAAGCCACTAAAAAGCCTTTTCCCTTGAACTACAAATGTTGAAAGGCAAAGTCTTCTGGCTTAATAGGGCTTTTGAAAAGTGAGAGAAACCCATGCGTGAAAACCCAGCTGGTGAGTGAATTCCTCAGACGGAGCCACATCTCTTCTCTCACTTCCTTGTTTCCTTCTCCTACTCATGCTTCCTTGTGGCTCTTCTGACATTTTTATGAGTCAAAGAATAAAACTGTTAGTAAACCCTGGTAGTGTGCTTTAAAAGCACCACTGTTAAGGATTTGAGAGGGCAGAGCTGTGTCAGTCTAGATTTAGAATCCTGGCTATGCTGAAGGCTCCAACAGAGGAAGAAAGGAAAGCAAAGCCTGGATCTTCGTGTGATCTCCTACTATTCTACCAGGTATTCGGTGCTAATGAGCAGATACCGCACTGAACCCCCCACAGCGACCTACCTACCTACCAATTTCACACCCACAAATGCTGCCTTCTTTCCTGTGACTACAAATGGACAACAACTGCTCACAGTGAGGGCCAGCCTCTCCACCTGGGCATTAGACCCCATCTCCTTTCTGGTAGGTGACCTCTCAGATGCCCCCGAATGAGCCCCACTTTCTGGAATTCATGCATTTGTGTCAACCTCTCCTTTTGAGTGTGGGCTGGACCTAGTGATTTGCTTCTAACAAAAAAGTGATGGGATGGCATTTCCTAATTAAATTACAGAAATGATGACTCCCTCTCCCCCGCTTTCTCTCTCGGCTCTTGCTCTGGGGGAAGTCAGCTGCCATTTTGTGAGATGCTCCATAGAGAGCCCCACCTGGCAAGGATTGGATGGTCCTCTAACCAAAGGCCAAAAAGAACCTGAAGCCTGCCACCAATAGAGCAAGTGACATGGAAATGGATCCTGACCCAGTGGAGCCTTGAGACAGGGCAGCTGGGGCTGACTCTTGATTGTGGTCTTGGGAAAGATCCTGAGCCAGAGGTCCTCAACAAGGCACCCCTGGATCTCTAAGCCACAGAAATCATGAGATAATCAATGTTTATTGTTTGAAGCCATTAAGTTTGAGGATGATTTGTTATGGTACAAGAGATAACTAATATACCATGTGACATATGTAAGGATATGGCTCCAGAAAATCTCTCCCCTTTCTCTTGCAATAGCAAAATTTTCCCTCCCTACACCCCTCCCCCAACACCACCCATCAAAACCTGTTCTGACCCGGGTCACTGATGACTTCATAAATCAAATGGTCAGTTCTCATCGACAGCATTTGAGAGAGTTGGTCACTCCTCCTGGGAGCTATGTGGCAGCTAAGCAACCACACTCACCTGGTTCTTCTGCTACATCACTGGACCCTCTCTCCTAGTCTCCCTTCCTGATTTCACTTCTCTCCAACCTCTTGTCAAGTTTTATCAGCTAAGATACGGATTCATTTCATATTCTCATCTCATAGCTGAATGTTTGTGTCCTTCTGCCCCAAATTCATGTCAGAATCTGAGGCGCAGTGTGATGGTATTTGGAGGTGGGGATTTTGAGAAGGGATTAGGTCATGAAGGTGGAGTGGGATTAATGCCAAGAGACTCCAGAGTGCTCCCTTGCCCTTTCTGCCATTGGAGAACACAGCCAGAAGACAGCCGTCTGTGACTCAAGCAGCAGGCCCTCACCAGACACAGAGTTGGTCCCGGACTTCCCAACCTCTAGAACTCTGAGGAATACATTTCTGTTGTTTATAAGCCACTCAGCCTACGGTATTCTGTTTTAGTAGCTGGAATGGACTAGGACTTTCTCCAACCTTCAAATGAATTGCAATTGTCTTGGGAAATTATTTTAACAGTGTAGGAAACCACTGTAATGTAAATTACGTATCTTCATAACCAGCGATATGGGTTTATCAGTTAGTATGAGCCAGAGTACGCGGAAGTAACCTATAAACCCTTAATCTCAGTGGTTTACACAACAGAAGTTTATTTTCACTCTGACTCAGGTTAGTAGGGGGAGTGTGCTCATCCAGGCTGATAGAGATTCTTTTGTTTTTTAATTTTTTAAAATTTTACTATTTTTTTTTTTTTGCAATGCTTATTTATTTTTGAGAGAGAGAGAGAGAGCGCGCGAGCAAGGGAGGATCAGAGAGAGAGGGAGACACAGAATCTGAGCTGTCAGCACAGAGCCGGACGCGGGGCTTGAACCTATGAACAGTGAAATCATGACCTGCATCAAAGTCAAGAGTCAGACACTTAACCAACTGAGCCACCCAGGTGCCCCCAGGCTGATAGAGATTCTATGTTAATAGACCTCTATTTTGCTGACTGCTTCAGCAGGGGAACACAGCATAACAACCATACACAGGCTCTTAAAGCTCCTCACTAAAAATTATGCACATCACTTCTTACATCTGTTTAGTCAAAGTAAGTCTTGTGGCCATACCAAACCTCAAAAGGGGCACAGAAATACCATCCCGACCACGTGCCCAGAAGGTGGAGAGCCAGAAATATTTGATGAACTCAGTATTGACCATCTCAATAGGTTTTATGTTAAACACCCCCAATCTTAAAAGAAAACATTACCAACTGGGCTCCTTTGTATTAAGAGACAATGTTATCTGGAAGAAAATGTGGCTAAAGCGCCCCTGACTTAACCAGTGGTCTTTTTACCTTCCGTAATTGAAAAGAGTTCCTATGGCTTTGCAGGTGCAGCCAAATTTGGGAAAGCCATGTGATGCTTGCTGCTCTGCCTTTCATCTCAGGCTTTGATAAAAAATGTCCATCTCCTCTCTGAATTCACAGCTTGCCAGGCGGTCTGTTGCAGTGGAGGATTTCTGGAAGGTCCATAACCCCACTGAGGGATTTGAAACTGTACTTCAGCAGTACAGCTCAAGAGTTTATTTCCTGAATTTATGCACCCCTCCCCCCCAAAAAAAGCCAGACTCTTCCTTCCATCTTTCCAATCTTGTCTCTACCCACTTCACATAAGCACTCATACATTCATCCTAATACACACGCCCCATCGAATGACTCTCTTTCGGGACCTGGTGTTGTAATTCTACATTTGTTCCCCCCTCCAAAGTCCTTCCCATCATTCAAAGATCTACTCAAATTTTGTCTTTTTCTAGATCTCACACCCTGCCAAGTTCTGATGCCATTTGGCTTTTTTCCCCTTCTGTTTCTCATTGTATTTTTGTTGTTGCTGTTTTTGTTCTATTAGGCACTTCCTGGCTTCACTGAATTGAATAATTCTCTGTATGTGTGTGTATCAACACAACTGTGTGAAAAGAAGAGTATCTTACTTAGCTTTGTATATCAAAATGGCCCCCTCTCCTTTCCCCAGTGTCTGGCCTAGACTCTGGTCCTCAGTAAATGTTTGTAATAATATACTCTCTGTGTTGGAATATCTTCTTTCTGAACCTACCAACAATTGGAAACACTTCTAGCTTTAATCAACTTTCTTTTCTCTTCTGATCTTATTATGTGTGGTCTCACTGTGAGCGTTTCAGTTAGTTCAAATCTAAATGCCAGATTTACTTCCAAGAACCCTAAATCTTAACATTTAAATATGAGATTATATCTTCTGGGCTCATATCTTGTCTGTATCTTGTGGGGTAAAGGGCTGAAGGAAGGAGATTGTTGAACACTCAATATGAGAAGAACCTTTCTGTATTAGTTGGGGTTATTAATGTGAGTTGTTATAACAAAAAACCCCCAACATCTCAGTGGCTCAACGCAATTTTTCATGCACATCACAGTCCAAGGCAGGACATGTGGCTCCTCTCTAAGTAGTGACTTGGGACCCAAACTTCTTCCATGTTGTAGTGGGGCCATCACCTAGGGCCTTATGGATTCTCTGCATTCAGCTGACTGACAGGCCCAGACAGCCCATGGAATTTGCAGGGGTTTTATGCCCATGCCTGGAAACAGGAGGCATCACTTTAGCCTATAATTCTCTGGCTAACACCTCCACCTAGTAATAAGGCATGCTGGGAAATCGATTCCACTGTTGTACCAAGACAAAGAAGAGAGGATTGGTAAACATCTACCTTGTTACTTTCAAAGGGCCTACGAAGTCATTTCTTCACTATGCAATATTGAGACATTGTTCCAACACTTTCTTGAACAGGGAGATTTGAATCCATGTAAAGGGGGCATGGGCAGCTTCCCTGTAACCATGCTGAATTTCTAGTCCTCTCCTTTGTCTATAAATCCCAGAATTTACTCTCAAAGCCACCCCTCCCCCAAACAACAACAACAACAAAAAGAATAAAGAGGTAGGTAGGCAGTCTCTTCCATCAGGTTATTCTCTTCTCTCCCTGAACCCAGGCTACAGGAAACGTTCTCAGAGAATGTTTCTCAACCTTAACAGAGCATCAGGGTCAATGTGAGCTTCTGAACCATTCCATTGAACATTACTCCCTCCTCCTAGAAACACTTCCTTCCCTCAGCCTCCAGGATCCCACTCTTTCTTGACTTTCCTCCTGTCTATCCCATCCTATCTCCTTTTTCTGTTTTTTCTTCTTTCCACTAGCTTTAAACAGTAGGGTGCCCCAGGGCTCAGCCCTGGAAACTTGTCTCATCTCTGTCCAAGCTCATTCCCTTGGTGATTGTATTAGTTTTCTATTTACGGCATAATACGTTACCACAAACCAAGTGGCTTACATGGACATCCCTTGTCGACTCACAGTTCTGTAGGTCAGAAGTCAATGCGTGGTGTGGATGGGTCCTCTTCTCAGGGTCTCAGAAACGGAAGTCAGCGGGTCAGCTGGGCTGCGTTCTCATCTGCAGGTTCTGGAGAAGACCTGCTTTCCAAGCTCAGTCATGCTCAGCTTTAGAGTTCAGTTCCACAAGATTGTAGGACTGAGGCCCCCATTCTCCCTCTGGTTTTCAGCTGGGAACTGCCCTTGGCTCCTACAGGCTGCCTACATTCCTTGCCATGTGGCTCCCATCCTCCAGCTTCAAAGCTAGAGATGGAGACTTTCTTATGCATGTAATCCCTCTTGCTTCAAATTCCTCTCCTCTCCCATCTCTGCCCTCTAGAGCCAGATTCAGAGGGCTCATGGAATTAGGTCAGGTGCACTTGATTATCCCCTTTGACTAAATCGAAGTCAGCTGATTAGTAACAACTATGGACTGAATGTTGGTATCTGCTCCCCATTCATATGCTGAGCCCCTAACCCCTAGCCAGTGTGATGGTATTTGGAGATGGGGCCTTTGGGAGGTAATTAGGGCTTGAAGAGGTCATGAGGGTGGGGCCTTCACGATGGATTTAGTGCCCTTGTAACAAGACATGCCAGGGGGCTTCCTCTTTGTGCCCTCCCACCCCATCCCTCAGCTGCTTTCTTTCTCTCGCTACCAAGCAAGGACACAGCAAGGCAGTGGCCATCTGTAAACCAGGAAGAGACTTCTCCCTGGTAACTGACCATGCTGGCACCCTGGTCTCAGACTTCTATCCTTCCAGTCAGGGGGATTTTGTTACGGCAGCCCTAGCGACCTACACAGTAACCTTAGTTATACCTGCAAAATCCCCTTTGCCATATACTGTAACGTAGTCATAGGAGAAAAATCTCACTATGTTCACAGAATCCACCCATAGTTAAGGGGAAGAGATTCTAAAATCTCTGGAGAGGGTGATAATGTTAGAATGGTGTTCACCTCAATAATCCCACTTAGTCTCATGGCTTTAAATATCATCTATATGCTCATGATTCTCAAATTTATTTCTCCAGTGTAGACCTGTCTCCAAACCTAGACTTTCTATCTACCTCCTAGACGTTTCCACTTGGATGTTTTCCAGGCGCCTCAAACTTCACATAGATGCCGCCAAATTCTCCATCTTCCCACGCAGACCTGCTCCTCACGTAATCTTTCGACCTCAGGTAGTGGCAGCACAATCTTCCCTATAGCTCAGGTGAAAACCCTTGAGTCATTCCTGATTCCTCCCTTTCTCTGTGCTGCAGCCATCAGGAAGTCCTCTGGAGTCTAGCTTCAAGGGCCCACGCCGTCATAATCTCTCACGTGAATTACTGCAACAATCCCTGTTCCAGTTTCTATTGCTGCCTAAACAAATCACTGCAGATGTAACAACTTCAAACAACACCAACTTCTTATCTTGCAAATGTGAAGGTCAGAGGTCCGGGGGCTTTGGCCAGATTCTCTGCTCAGGGTCTCGGTGAGACCAAGATCAAGGTGTCCATTGGCTTGGGCTTTAATCTGGAGCCTCTGAGGGGAAAATCCTCTTCTAGCTTCCTTCAGGTCCTTGTCAGGACTCAGATGCTTTTCATGGTTTCCTCTTCCTGCCTTCTCTTTCTGCCACCTTCCTCTTACTCCAGCTGAAGAAAGCTCTCTGCTTTTAAGGGCCTTTGTGTTTAGATTGGGCCCATCAGGACAATCCAGAATAATCTCTCTATTTTAAGTCCATAACCTTAATTGCATCTGCAAAACTCCTTTGGCTATGTAATGTAACCATTCACACATTCCAGGGATAAGGGTGTGAACAGGGTGCAGGGATCATCCCACCTGCCCCAGTCTCCTAAACTGGCCTCCCCGCTCACGCCCTTGTTCCCCCGCAGGCCATTCTCAACTTGGCAGACAGACCTGCAGTGACTTTCCATCTCACTTAGAGCAAGTCCACATCTTCACTATACCCCGTGCGCCTACTGAGTTTGGATGCCCCTCACCTTTCCGACCTCCTGCTCACACACCAAGCATGCTCCCTCTTCCAGCATTTGCCTTTGCTCTTCCGCGCCCCACACTCTCTTCCCTCCAGTACCTCCATGGCTCACTCCCTCATCTCCTTGAAGTCCAGGCCAAGATCCTACCTTCTCAGCCAGGCCTTTCCTGACCACCTGCTTAAAACTGCAGCCTCTGTACTCCCCAGGACTCCTTTAGTCCTTTTCGAGGCTTTAGTTTTTTTCTCCATAGCACTTTTCGCTCCCGAATGTAATACATATTTTATCTGTATTTGTTTACTGGATGCACCAAAGCAAGCCGCACAGAGATTTTTGCTCATTCTGTTCGCTGCTTTATCTCCAGTGCCCAGAACAGTGTCAGACGCGCAGAAGCACCCAGGAAATGTTTGTCAGATGATCGAATCCATGAGTATGAAATGGAGATCCTGGCCTGCCCTACATGGAGGAGATGTTGGGTTGGGACCAGCAGAAAGGAGTTGGACCTTCCGTCCCATGGAGTGCCCTCTACTCGTCGGACAAAACTGTAAGTGCCACGAAGACCAGGCTGGTGTCGCATCAGAGGACCTGGCACGCAGCAGATTCTTGGTGAATGTTTGCTGAATAGAGTTGATGTCGCTGTGCTGGATTCTGCACATACATGATCTCATCTCACCCCCTACGACCTGTAAATTGTGAATTTCATTTTACCATTTTGACCCTTCTCACAGTGAGCCAAGGGATACGTCACAGTGTGAGAGCACACTGCGAGGTGTCACAGTATTTCTGGAGAGGAGTTTCGGTCATCCAGTCCACCCTGTACATCCCAGGCTGTATCCCTCTCCACAAATGTGCACACTTTTGAAAGTGTTAGGCCGTGGGAGGACAGCGTGCTGCAGTGACAAGCACGTGGGGTCAGCCCTGGAGAGGTCTGACCGTCATCTGGCCACTGACCGGCTGTGCGACCCTGGAGTAGTTACATAATCTTGCTAAGCCTCCCTTTCGTTGTCTTTAAAAAGAGGGCCAATCATCGCACCTTGTAGGGATATTGCGGGGATTAACTGAGATCATGCAGGTGCAAATACCCAGCAGAATGCTCGCTACAATGATAAGAGTTTCCCTCCTTCCTTTATGAGAGCCCGAATCCACCTCTCGGACGTCTACCCTTTCACGGGAGCCTTGGTCTTGGGAGCAGCGGAGAATGAAACACCTCTCCCTTCCAAACAGCTTTCAAGGCAGTTATCTTGTTCTCCCTCAATCTTCTCTTTCTAAAGGTGAAAATGCTCAGTTCATTCGACCATTCCTTATGAAACCGGTTTTGATTTCTAAGTGGGCACTAGCTTGACAACACAGCTTCCGAAATGTGCTGTCTGGGGAGGACTTCTCCGAGAACTGAGCTCGAGTACTTTTGTTGTGTTTAGTTCCTATCGTACCCCCAGCGCCTGGAGAAGTGCCAGCACATAGTGGGTCCTCAATAAACACGTGTCTATTTAAACAAGGAGTCTACAGAGGTGCTCCATATTGCTTTTTGTGGGGCTCACACTGCTTTTAATGTCAGCTCTCCTCACATCTCAATGGTCCCGAGGGAAGTAAAAATCCACTTCAAACTAGCTTTTAAAGATAATTGCTTGGACAATATCCTCACAGTCTCTCAACTGGAAAATTTGAAGTTGGTACCATGTGATGATGCCCAGGCACCCTTCCAATTCTGGGTTTTGCTCCCTCTTTTTTCTTTTAATAAAAAAAAGAGGTATAATTCACATAACATGACACTCCCCATCTAAAGTGTAGGTCAGTGGTATTTACTGTACTCATGAAGTTGTGTCTCCATCCCCACCACCTAATTCCAGAACATTCCCATCACCTCAAAGAGAAACTCCACACCTATTAGTAGTCAGTCTTAATTCCCTCCTCCTTCCATCCCTTGGCAACCACTAATCTACTTTCTGCGGCCATGGATCTGCTTATTCTGTCCATTTCCTATAAATGCAAACATCCAGGATGTGGCCTTTTGTGTCTGACTTACCTCACTTAACACAATGACTTCAAGGTTCATCCCGGTGGTAGCACGCATTCGTTTTGATGACTGAACAATATTCCATTGTACGGATATGGATACACTATATTTCATTTCTCCATTCACCTGTTGGGTTATTTCCACTTCTTGGCTAATAGGAATAACGCTTCTACAAACACGTATGTACAAGTTTGTGTGACACATGTTTTCAATTATCTTGGGTGTACATCTGGGAGTGGAATCGACGAGTGATGGGGCGACTCTCTGTTTGACCTTCAGAGGATGGCTGCACCGTTTCACATTCCCACCCAAAAATGTCTTTGGTTGTGTGAAGGTTCACACACATTCACACACACTTGGTTGTGTGAAGGTTCCGATTTCTCCACATCCTTGCCAGTACTTGTTGTTTTTAGTTTCTTTGATTCCAGCTGTCCCAGGGAGTGTGAAATGGTATCTCGCTGTGGCATTCGATTTACTTGTCTCTTTTAAGTCAGGAAGTTTAAAGATACTCCCTCCAAATATTCCTAGCATCCTGTTTGTCTTCATAGTAGTCATGTACTTGTTAAACAATGATTAAAATTAATTTATGTTCTCAACTTGGACCACTTGTTAAATTTTTTTTAATGTTTATTTATTTTTGAGAGAGACAGAGTGCAAGTGGGGGAGGGGCAGAGAGAGAGAGGGAGACACAGAATCTGAAGCAGGTTCCAGGCTCTGAGCTGTCAGCACAGAGCCCGACACAGGGCTCGAACTCACAGACCGGGAGATCATGACTCGAGCCCAAGTCAGGCGCTTAACTGACTAAGCCACCCAGGTGCCCAGCTTGCACCACCTCTTAGTGTAACAAGTTTGTTCAATGTACAAATCTGCCTAATAGAATGCTTGCTGTAGTCATTACAAAAACAAAACAAAATAATACAAAAAACAAAGGATCAGTTCAACTTTTACAAGTTGTGCCTTAGTCCTAATCATCTATTGGTTGAGGGCTCTCATACTCAAACCCTCCTCACTCTTCAAGCTTCTGTGGATATACTTCATCCCCTCACCCCCCAGGGTCCGTCTTCTGAGAGTTCAGAGTTTACCAGCTTGCCACAAGCTCTGGCAACAGAGAGAGGTTCTAGGTCAGAACCACCGTGCCAGGAGAGCAAAGAGGTGCTGGGACATTTCAACCCCACGTCGCTTCTTGTAGAAATAAAAGTCAAGCCTCTATCCAAGAGCAAGACTGGAAAAGATACCTAAAAATCCTGAGCCACAAATTCACAGCCTGCATAGATCAACCAAAGACCACATACACTTAATGTGACACAATGGCTTTCACCGGGACAACTGTGACCCCCCAGGGAGCATCTGGCAATGTCTCGAGACATTTTTGGTTGTCTACTGGCATCTAGTAGGTAGAGGACAGGGACACTGCTGAACATCCTACAGTGCCCAAGACAGCTTCCAATAGCAAACTTTCTGGCTCCAAATGTCAACATGCAAAATTGAGAAACCCTTGTGTAATAGGTTACTAAAAAGGACTTTTCCTATCTTTTGTCTTCAGCATATTTCACAGACTTTGGTTGAAACTATCTGGTTGCACCTCTCTAGCTGAGCCCCCAGGTGACAGTGGAGAATAAATAGTTAGGTTTTCTATATTCTTATTAAAAGTAGTGCTCAAAATCTCACCAGTGATTGCAGTGAGCTATGTATAAAAAATATATTTATAGTATCCAGAAGGTAAGTGGAGAGATGGTATATAAATATAGATATATGTAATACATGCACACATGTATCCATATATGGGCGTGTATATATTATCACCTATGAAAATCTCATTGTCATATAAAGAAGGGTATCTAGACAAAAGAGAAGGAAAATATTGTAAATGGTTAATTATTTATTTTTTGAGGGGGGGGGGGGGGGGGAGAGAGAGGGAGACAGCAAATCCCAAGCAGACTCTGCGCTGACCCAGGGCTCAAGCCCACAATCCATGAGACCATGACCTAAGCAGAAAACCAAGAGTTGGCTAATTAATTGACTGAGCCACCCAGGTACCCCAAGAAGGAAAATATTATACAGGTGCTTCTGGCAGTAAATTAAGAAAAATATTGTTATTTGTCAGACTTTCATTTATTTTAAATTTTTAAAAAAGGGTATTTATTTTGAGAGAGAGAGAGAGAGAGACAAAGCATTAGCAGAAGAGGGGCAGAGAGAGATGGAAACACAGAATCCGAAGTAGGTTCCGAGTGCTGACAGCTCAGAGCCTGACATGGGGTACAAACTCATGGACTGTGAGATCATGACTTGAGCTGAAGTTGGATGCTCAACCAACTGAGCCACCCAGGCGCCCCATTATTTGTTTATTTTTTATTCGCGCACGCGCGTGTGTGTTTTAAGTAATCTCTATGCCCAACATAGGACTTGAACTCACGACCCTGAAGTCTAGAATCACATGCTTTACCAACTGAGCTAGCCAGTTTGTCAGACTTTTAAAATGTGTAACTTATTTTGTAATTTCTCATTCTAAAGAGATTTATACATTTACACCTCATTTTTATTAATTCTGTATTATTTTTCTTTGAGAGAGCCCCCAGGCTGTAGAGCCTTCAGGTCCTAAAGTCAACCTTCTGAGTCCACGATCTTAACCACTACAACCTTCTGCCTTTCTCCACCCACCAGGCACAGACCTGGTTATCATTAAACTTGATCTGCCCCTGCCTGAGCCCATCCCAAACAAGCTTTGTCCTCACCCGTCCACAGATGCTACTCTAGGGATTACCCACAACTTGGCAAACCCAATCCATGGACAGTTCTCAGTCACAGTATTACCCAATCCTCTGCAGCATCTTACACAGTCGATTGCTCCCTCCTCCTTGAAACTCCTCTCTTGGCTGTCATGACACCACACCCAGAAGGTTTCCTCCCTTCCTCTCTGCCTTCCCTGTCCAGCTCGTCTCTCGCCCAGTGCCATGGCTTGAAATGCCACATACATCCGGCGGCCCTCAAATCGCCAGCATGGATGTTTCCCCAGAACTCAGACTCGCTCTTCCACCGCTCTGCCTGACCTTTCTCTTTCCTTGCGCATCTAATATGCATCTTAAGCATCGTGTCCAAAACAGAACCTGCGATCCTCCCCCACCTCGACCTGCTCTTCCCTGCAGTCCTTCCCAGGGCAGTAGATGAGACCTCCGTCTACGGTACCTGACTGCTCAAGCCCAAATCTGAGGAGCCGTCCTTTTAATCCCTAGATCCAACTCCACTAACAGCTTCTGTTGCCTCTTCTTGCCAAACATATCCAGCCTCTCTCCATGTCTCCCCAGCACCACTCTCCTCATTCCTGGCTCACTGCTGTGGCCTTGGAGCTGGTCTCCCTGCTTCCATTCTTGCCCTGCTGCAATCCACGCTCTATACCACACAGTCAGGGGAGCTCAGGTCATGTCGTTCCCCTGTTCCTCTGCTGGAAACCTTCTGGTGGCTTCCCTTATATTTAGAATAAAATACCCTGGCCTGATTTCATCTCATCTCCTGCTTATCTGCAACCCTGCAGCCACATTGGCCTTTCTTTGACTTGAACACACCAAGCTCATTCTGGCTTAGGATTTGTATTGCTGTTCCCTCTGCCTGGAAACCCCTTCCCCGTGATCTCTTCATGGCGACTCCCTGCCATTCTGGTCACCTCTTCAGAGAGGCTGTGCTAAGCAGCCATCCTGTCACTCTACCACATAAACCTATTTTGTTTTTTTTCCTAAACCTATTTCGATTCTCCTCATTGCACTTACTACTCTCTGTTACATCCTAATTTATCTGTTATTGCCTTTCCTCTTACTACAATAGAGACTCCATGAGAGCAGACACGGTCTTGTTCACCTCTGCACTAGAGGATTCAATAAACATTTAAAATAGTGAATGCCTGGGTGAATCCCTGTTTTACAGATGGGAAAACTGAGGCACAGAGAGTTAAGTCTCTAGGCCAAGGTAACACAGGGATAGCATAGAGTCAAGGTTTGAACCCAGGCAGTCAGTCTTCAGAGTCTGTGACCTTAACCATCATAGCACCCTACCTTTCTCCACCCACCAGGCACACACCTGCTGGTGATTGACTAGAGACCAGAAAGGCAAGAGGACGCAGGGCGGCTACTCTGTCTTGTATCCGAGGGCGACACCTCCTGGGATGCAAGGAGATAGAACAACCTCATGGGTCCATTCTTAAATACTAGAAGGTGAAATGTGAGTGGATTTCCAGAACCCATCACTGGGTCTTCAAGTCAAGCCTGCAGCTGACTTTGACCGACTTGCTCCTAAAGTCTTCCCAGGGCCCCTGAGCAGACCTGAAAGTCACCCTCTCTTCACTCAAACCCAACACAAAGCAAAAGAGAGTCCACTTCGCAGCAGCGGTGTGGTCGCTTTTAGGAGTAAGCGGGGTGCACCCGGAGGCTGCCAATTTGGTATTTCCAAATTAATGAAGGCCCCGCGTGAGGTGACTGTGAATGGACTCCGAAGTTACCTGTCACTCCCCGCCGTGCCCTCCCTGTCCTGTAGAGAAAGGGATTCCCTTCTCCTGCAAGCAGTTCACACTTTTTTTAAAAAAAAATTTTTAATTTTTTTTTTTTAATGTTTTTGATTTATTTTTGAGACAGAGAGAGACAGAGTGCAAGTGGGGGAGGGGCAGAGAGAGAGGGAGACACGGAATCCGAAACAGGCTCCAGGCTCTGAGCTGTCAGCACAGAGCCCGACGCGGGGCTCGAACCCACGATCTGTGAGATCATGACCTGAGCCGAAGTTGGACGCTTAACCGACTGAGCCACCCAGGCACCCCAACCAGTTCACACTTTTACAGCGTGGTCTCCGGGTTCCTGAGTCTGAGGTCATTTGTCTTTGCTGTATTTGATGAAATACTGTGTTCTATTCTTCCCAGGGCCTAAGTCACTTCCTGAAGTTAAATTTGCCTGGAGAGTGGCCCTCTCGTGCAATTAATGTATAGAGGCACTGCCAGGGAATGAACTTGTTAATTCAAGCGTTTAACAGTATCTTCAGCCCACCCCTCCCTCCACTGCCCTCCCCCACAGTGATTGGTGGGTTATTTGGTTTTTTCTTTCCCCTGATACCTAATAAAGTGGAATGAATACCTTCCACGTATTGTAGACACTCTCCCCGTGTTTCTTGTTCCGTGTATGACCACAGCAGAAGGAGAACGAAAGGGTTATACAGATCCTTGAACCTAAGTATTTTCAAGCTCATTTCTTGGAGAAATTACTAATCACTTTTGCAAAGGTTATTCCTTTGGAATCATGTGATTTAAAAACACATTCCTCCCTTTCAGATGTAATTTCTGTGAAATGATAATAATTCAGCAGTTAGTACAAAGAGCAGTAAAGTCATATATCAAGATCACATTCCAGCCCTCTACCATTTCTATTTCTGACACATAAAAAAGGGCAACATATTAATACTAGAGAAATTCAGAATTTATTTTCAACTAAGAATGACTGAAAAAAGATTACTTTTTGACCTTTGTCTTTCCTTGCTAAGGAGAGCTAAGACCAAATTGTCAACCTTGGTTACCTTGAATAAATCAAGATTAAATTTCTTTATATAATGTCTTCTTATATGTTGCTTAGAAATGATTATTAATTAGCAAGCTAAAGCATACACAGATGTATGTATTTTGATACCAGAATTTAAGTTATTATTTAATATGGAAAAAGCTGAATCTTAGGTATATCAGAAAAGTGTGTGTATGGGTGGCTCAGTCAGGTTCAGTGTCCAACTTTGACTTTGGCTCAGGTCATGATCTCGAGGTTCGTGAGTTTGAGCCCCACATTGCTGTTTCTGCTGTCTGTGGAGCCCACTTGGGATCCTCTGTCCCCTCTCTCTCTGCTCCTTCACCGTTCGTGTGCATGCATGGGCACGTGCACACTCTCCCTCTCTCTCTCAAAAATAAAATAAAATAAAATAAAATAAAATAAAATAAAATAAAATAAAATTTAGAAAATAAATTAACTAAACGTGTGTGTGTGTGTGTGTGTGTGTGTGTGTGTGTGTTACTCCCTATTTATTGAGGTTTGGAGCATCTAGCAGACATTTACTGATAAGGACTTCCCAAAATCAAGGGCTGAGACCATTGCTGGGGAGGTCAGAGGCAGTGTTTCCCTGGAGTTCAGAGAGTTCAGACCTATGGAAATGTGCACAGTGTGCCAGTATATTCATCTTAACCAACACTCATAGGATCTCGGGGTTGGGAGGACCCTTAAAAGTTATTTAATCCCTTCTCTTTGCACTCAAAAAAAGATTCTTATCTTACAAGGGGTGGAGGAGGAAGGAGTTCCTCCCTAACCCGACCCAGTCTGGCTGGGTTGTGTGGTAAACTTTTGATTACTTAATATTTTGTATCTACGAACAAAGAAGTTTGATCATTAATAAAGCAGAATTTCCATATGGGGTTCTGCGTTAATTGCTTGGATTTAACACATAAGTTTGAGGAATTTAAATGTTTGCTAAATTCAGATGCTTCTCCAGTAAGAAGGGCTTGGAGGGTGGGAGATGCTAATGCCCAAGAGATCTCAACATTCCCTTCCAGAGTTCCCAGGGCTCTTGGGCAGTTGAGCTCCGGCTTCAGTTAAAAGCTCTTGTCTTGTAGGAGAGGAATACTCCCGAGTCCATCTAGAAATGGCTCAAGGTGCTAGCCACTTCTCCTGGAGTAGTGGAGCTTACCTCCGGACAAGGGCAGGCGTAAGCTCTGCTGATGGAATCAACAACAGGAGATGGGATTTTAAGCTCTTTGTGGCCAGGTGACAACCAGACACGGTAGTTATGACAGCCCTGACAGACGAGACACCCCCCACACCCACACCCACACCCACACACATGTAAAACACCATGGAGCTCCTAAATTCACAGATGACAACAGAGCCTTCAGATCCCCTCGGAAGTCTCATGGAAGGGCAAGGACTACTGACATGCATTTGTGAGTTATGATGATTGTTCTAGATTTGGAAGCCAATTGTTTTCCAGTACTTGATTTGCAGGTTAAAAAAAGAAAAAAAAAGGTCTTTCCCGTGATTTTCAGATAATGGCCGATTTGACTGACTTGCTTGGTCTCTTGAATTTCATCGCAAAACTCAAAGGATAATCACTAACATCCAAGTCATGTGGGGAAGACTTTGGCAGCTGAGTCCACACACCCAACGGCGAAGTCCAAGGCTGTTTTGTTTCCACCATGTTCACATTTTGATTCATAATATTCTGCTGTTTGAAGGAAAGGGTCAGCTGGCATTTAGTCTGGTGGAAATCCAAGTGGCCGCATGCCATCGGCTAAGCAGCACACATTAAAGATGCGTGTGCCTCTTCTTGCTGATTCCTTTTGCTAGAAGGATGCACTTTCCTGATAAATGAAATCTGGAAACCTCTCTTCCCTCTAATTTGCATGAGAGAATTAGGCAAAGGGCCTACGAGGATTAGGAAGGCTCTCGCACCATTCATCTGGAGTCCCGTCGCAGTCACAAAGCTCCACGTAGATAGTGCAATCACCACCACATTCAACATGGAAATTATTCTGTAATTGAACTTTATTAGACACTAAGGCTGAGCCTCCCCGAAGGAAGAAATTTGAACATCTGGGAATGTTATCTGGGAAATTTAGCTTTAAAAAATATTCATTTGAAATATTTGGCTGATTTATTAAAAAAGTACTTTTTCCAGAAGTTTAAAATATTCAAAGAATGACCTGGATTCTTCCTTCCTGTTGATATGTCGTAGGACCCATCCTAAAATACGCACATTCTTAGTCATTGTGTTTCAGTTCTTTCGTGGGAAGGAAGTTAGATTGACTTATAAAAGAGAGAGGTCTAGGTCCCTAGCCTGGCTGCTCTCTAGAGTCTCCGTCTTGCATTTCCACCTAACTGCTGGACATCTGAACTTGGATGCTTTGTAGTTACCCCAGAGTCCAGCTAACTCTATGCTCCAATCTCCCCCTTTGCTCCCAAATGACTCACCTCCCTGATTCCCCTCACTGTCTCTGGTACCTACGCTCACTGCCACGTTCCTTGCCTTTGTCCCGAATATCTGTGAGTCTCCAAGGCTTGCTGGGCATTCCCTTGCACTATCTCTCACATTCCACCTCTCCTTTTAATTCCCATTGCCCCCAGACCCCCGCCGCTTCAAGCCTGGATGATTATAATAGTCTCCTAACTAATCGCTTACTTGTTTCTCCCCTCCAATTCACTGCTGCCACGGTAATCTCCCTAAAACACCATTTAATCATGCCAAACCCTTAATTAAAAATCTTCATTATCTCTTCATTACCACCAGGATAAAGTCCAAGCGCCTTAGTTTCCTTCCACTATCTGGCTTCAATCCACATTTCCAGTTTATTGCCCACTATTTCCCCACAGTTTTCGTAGACTGCGCTAAAACCTGTCTAGTGACACCTTTCGTCCACCTGGAATGGTTTTTCCAGGCCTCTAAACTGGGATTTCTGTTCATTCTTTGAGGCCCACGTCAAATCCTTCTGTCTCTTGTGGGGCAACTGTGTCCTCCTCAGAGCTCCTAGGACAATGTCCAGTATCAAGCCCATTCGGAGTCATTACTCAATTTTTGAAGTGTTTGTGTTTTCTGACTACTTGGACTCTATGTGTCTTAAGATCAGGAACTTCTCCAGATACATGTTTATATCTCCTTCTCACTGTAATCACCACTACCATTCATTGCCTGCCATCCCCCGTAAATACCAATTACGATATGATTTGGTTATAAGATGTTCGGAGTTTGATGGCCAAAGGGAATAACTGGTGTGGTGTGTCCATTGTGGTCCTTTTTATTTGGGACAACCCATATGGGTGATTGGCATGACAGATTATAAAGGGAATTCATTTTGTATGAACAGGTACTCAGTTAAATTCACCCAATCCCAAAGAGATCTAATTAAAGAAGGAGATTTGCTGGGGAAAAGCATGTGTGGTGAAAGACTGTACTTCTCAGTACCCATAAGGACTAAGGAATACGACGAAGGAAGAATCCTTATGCACAGCCGTTGGACGGGAGAGACTGAAGGGAAAGCAGGCACACTGGTGTTAGCGTCTAAGTTCTAATTTGCATCTAAGTGTTCAGAAATGTGTAGCTCTGCCCTTGTTTGCTTTGATGCTAGACTCACACAGGAGTAAGCACAGAATACCTGGGTGGAGAAGTATCAGGTGATTCTCCTGATTCTCTTCTGCATTTTAGTTCTGATTAGAATATAGGAACCTTGTCCTGAAAAGACTTTTGTGGTTTAAAAAAGACAACCAGATAGTGTCTTTCCTGCTCTCTGCTAGCCTCGAGTGCATTTCACCTCAAGGACCTTTCCCTCTTCTGCTTCGTCTCAATTCACTGTGTTCCTACAGGAGTTCAGTGCTCTCCTCGTCCCCTGGAGTTCTGAGATCGGGCACTTATAATCTCACATGCCATCATCGCAAGAGTGAAAATCTTCCTTAGCGTGATTTGAGTAAAGGATGCCTCTTCCTGTCTTCCCTTACTTTCCTCCTGCTTTAGGCGGGGGAGGGGGGGAAGCTTCATAAGTAAAGCAACATCAGATAGTCAGTGATGCGTTTTCTTTTTTCTTTTCCTATCTTTTTTGCCCCTTTTCTTCTTGTTAATTTTTTTTTCCACTGGGAAACAGTGAATCTGGGCCACTTGTGCATTGGCATTATTAGAAGCCAGGGGCACAAATGATCATCACGATTGATGGCATGACCCCGGGCACCAGCTAGTGGCTTCCCATGTTACCTATTCCCTACTGATGAGCTGTCATTCGAAGAAGCCCCCAAAGATTAGCTGATGTCCTCTAGCCTGATCGTCCCATCGTTCCCAAAGGGTCTTCTGTAACAGGCTTTTGTTTTTCCCAATATAATCATTAAAAGCAGTATTTCAGTCAGTGAGAACTGAGGTCACCCTATGTGTGCAAGACATTGTTTTCAAAAGCTTGAAATCATTCTGAGCAGGTGAACTGACGCTCACATGACTCGAGGCTGCTCCTAGGTTAAGGTGACATATGAATGCTTACAAATTACAAATACAATAGAGTATGTGGCTTAAGTAAGTAATCTGAATTAGAAGGTGACTTAAAGAGGTACATTTGGGCACAATTTTGATGCCCATTGTATCAAAAAGTGGAAGAGAGTGGTGTACAAAAAGACATGGACCTGTTATCAGAGTAATGGAGGATGAGGGGGTTTGATTAAGAAAGAGAGTTCAGGGACGCCTGGGTGGCTCAGTTGGTTAAGTGTCTGACTTGGGCTCGAGTCACGATCTCGTGGTCTGTGAGTTCAAGTCCCATGTTGGGATCTGTGCTGACAGCTCAGGGCCTGGATCCTGCTTCAGATTCTGTCTCCCTCTCTCTCTCTGCCCCTCCCCCACTCATGCTCTGTCTCTCTCTCAAAAATAAATAAACATTAAAAAAATTGAAAAAAGAAGAAAAGAAAGAGAGTTCAGACTGGAAGTTTATTATCCCAATGGGTTTGAAACACATAGTCTCATCTATCTTTGCATCTACGACAACCAAGATAGTGCAAGGCACATAGTAGGTGGGCGATTAGCACGTATGAATTAATGCATAAAAAATTAATGGTTGCAGGATCAATATATCAAATAAAAAGTTAGCTAGTATATTTTTAATTTTCTTCAATCTGGGTTTAAATTTTTTTTCTTCCCCTATTGCCTAATGGACTTCTTGACTTTCTGACAGAGTTGATCAATAAATGGAAATCCCTAGATTATTATTTTATGCACATCTGTAATGTTTTACTTGGCCTCATGCTGGGTGTGAGGCTCGGACAGGAAAAAGCACTTTGATCCCTTCTTAGTAGAGAGGCCATGTCAACACCTAAGGAAGATAATACCACCAAAGCATGTTTAAAAGCTTTTTGTTACTGGATGGACATTAAGGTCTTCAGGGAAAGGGTGAGGGCATCTTGCAGATCATTGATGTGCTACAGGGAACTTCTCTAAAGTTCTGGTTCAACTGGGAAGTTGAATCTTCCCAGGGTTTTTGCCCAGGTCAAAGTAACACTTGCAATGACCTTTTCTTGCCTGAGTACAAACCTAACATAACGTACCTCTCAGTCTAAAGAGGAAACCACAACAATTTCACTCCAATTGGAAGGTCGTATATTGCGCAGAGCAGAAATACGAGTAGGGCAATCATTTTTTAGAGAAGAGAAAATATGGAGGCCTTTCCCTCCGCGTGAACTTGGAGGTCTCCTTGGTAACTGTGTGCTAATTGGTGAACCGTGCATCTGCAGACAGCGGGGCGGGGCAACTCCCTGCCGGACCTCCAGGCACAGGAGCGCCACCTAGTGAGGAAATTCCCCTTCAAAACTTTCTGAATAAAACAACCCCAACTGTATTCATGTAACTTCTCTTTGAAAAATGATCAAATTCACATAGATAAGTATTTAATTTTAACTATTTTAACAAAGAATTTTAACTTAGGAGTTGAGATAAGAGCTAGTCAAGTAAACAGAGAAAATTCAAAGATCCAGCCAATACTTTATCACAATTTAAGATTTCTTTCCACCTTGTATGTTTTCAAAGTGCTGATACGTTATTTTTCAAATACAAAGAACATCTGCAAAACTTCTGGAGGAAAACAAAAGGGATATGTACGGAGGGCTGGGAATAGTGTGCAGGGGGACAGAAACAAGACCTTTCACTCTATACCGAGTTATATTATTTTCAGACCAGGTGAATGTGCTACTCATCCAAAAATTATATTTAAAAAGAGCCTTTGGCACATATTCATGTTGCAAAGAGCTGTGAAGTGTCGGAAAAACAATATCACCAAGTTACATTAAATTTGCTGATTTACAAAGAAAAATAGTGCTTCGTCTCCACATGGTTAAAGAATGTTCTCCAAGTGAAAGTATTTGTCTGCTAAATGTAGACTGGTGTATATATAAACTTCATCTCTCTCACACACACATGCAAACACACACACAAACAGTGTGCACACACTTCTCTGAGTTTCCTACATGTTACATAGGCAGACATCTCAATTATTGAATTAAAAGAGAAAACAGACACTCATGTCAATGGTACTCAACTTCTTTGAACAAGGTCTACCGATAACTTTACCTAATTTGATCCTTGGACATACCAAGTGAAAAAGTAAATGGATATTAAACATTACAAAGCAAACCTCATAGGACATGTCTTTTAGGATGCCACAAGGGCGGAAACGAGTCTTCCATTTATCTTCTGAGGCTTGGAGAGAAAAGACGCATGGAATCCTGCACCCAATGCAGCTGATAGTCGCCAAAAAGACCAAGACCCAGAATCGTCAGGCCGGCCTGGTCAATGTTCCCGTGACACCAGGCCACCTGCCCGTGTGTTCAGGAGTGGCAGACTGCCATATTGCCTTCCATCACCCTTCAAAAACTATGATAATTTGCTTTGACGTTATTTTATAGCCAGGCAGAACTGGATAAAAAATGTGAAAAATATCATGTAGCTTTGGAGGTTTTTTTTTTTTGCCTCTGCGGTTGAATTTTTTTCTGCCCACAGACCACTTTACCGTTAGGTAAAAGACCCTGGAAACTCCACAACTGTTTCCACGGAATTGAAACAAAGTGATACACAAGCAAACTAGACAGCTTTTTGCTGAGCAAGTGGATGCGATTTTTTTCAAGTTCACTTTGAAATTTCAAACCAGACCCTCAGGGAATAAAAACCCCATCACCACCATATTTTACTGTTTTGAATTTTGGGTCAACACTGAGGAGGAAATACATTTCTGCCATATTTAAAGCATAATAATAGAAAATAAAAGTACAGGTTTAGGGTTCTGCATATTTTAGATATACAAACCACAGACTGTGGCCTAAATAGAATCTAATCTTTTTTCTAAAACGATTTTATTAAAAAAGTAAAAATAAAAAAAAAGATTTTATTTTTAATCTCTACACGCAACATGGGGCTAGAACTCACAACCCTGAGATCAAGAGTTGTGCATCTACTGACTGAGCCAGCCAGGCACCCTTACAATCTAATCTTAATAGTGTTCATTGGTGTACCTGATGTCAAGTGTTATCTTTTATTTTCTATATTTTTTATAGAGAAATGATAGACAGTATTAAAATAATTTCAACAATTATTATGTGACACGTGTTTATAATTTTTCCTTACTTAGAGTCCCTTAAAGTATTACATTGTATAGAGTCTGACAGCTAAGAAAAAGTTCAAGTGAGGGTATCTGAAGATTTTTAGATATATACATTTCTATCTTTCACCGGATAAGCTTGTAATTTTATCAAAGAAGTATAAAACAGGGTGGAATCAGTGATGAGGCCATTATCCTGTAAAAATAGACTAAGATGAGAGATTTGTATTTATCTGACAGCTGGTTTTGGCATTATAGAAAAAAAAAAAGGAAAAATATGTAGAATTGCAACTCCTGAATGATATCCAATTTATAAGTAGTCACATGGTTACCAAGCTAAAAAGCAGTGAAATTGAACCATCCTCCAGTAAATTAAACTCATGCCAATATCCCATCTAAACTGTTAGCCCAACCGTTCTCTTCATTTCATCCGAGTTGACCCAACCCTAACCTGTCCATTGTGAAATTGTTCTTGGAGCGACAGCTACAATCCAACATTTAGTAACGGATTATTAAGTAGGGGAAAAACACAAAATGCACATCAGTCAGAACTTGATCTTGGATCCTCAATTAGAAAATATTTGCCTTGCCAGCGCTACAAGTAGTATGAGAAAAATCTTTGGTGTTTTTGTTTATATATGATTTTGAAGTTATTTTCTCTAAAAGTGCCATTTTGGTTGCTTAGTTCTTTACTGCTGGGGAGAACCTAACGTTCTCCATGGAATTCTAAAATTGTTTGCTTTCCCCAAATTACTGTATGTTACAAGATATCTTTTACATCGACTAGATGGGTTTCTGTGTCCGCATGAACGGACTATTTGCAGCTTATTCTTCGATTAACAGATAGTAATGCTGATTGTTTCAATGTGACCATTGTAACAGCTGAATTATAGCTAATCAATTCTTCAAAATTCTTTCTTAGAACAAACAGCAGATCTATTAGCAAAATTATTTGAATTAGGTTAAGCTTATTAGACACTTATGAGCTCAATATATAATTCTTTGAACATATACTTTATAACATGTAATTACACACTACAAGATTATATATATTTGAACATATATATAATTCTTTGAACATATACTTTATAATGTAAACACAACATCTACTTTATAACATGTAATTACATACTATATGATCTGAGGTGCTTTAACACTACCCTCAACATATTGTGTGAAAATTCCATAAACTTCCCGAGGAATCTCATTTTTCTCCGTAAACCTATTTAAATCATTAGCTAGTCTACCAAATAAATTAACTAGAAATAAAGCAAGATAAGGGATTCTTAGCAAAATTTTCCCTTCCTCATTCATTCATTCATTCATTCATTCATTCAATGAACCAATATTGAATATCTAGTAAGTGCCAGGCACCAGGTATTATAACAGCAAACAACAGAGACCTACACGGCCCTTAGCCTCATGGGGAAGATGAACTAGAATCAAATAAACACAAAAATGAAAACATAGTTACAAGTGATGTGGAGGAAATAAGGGAGAAGATTGGGGTGGTCTGAAAGAATAATGCACTAATTTACATTGGGCCTTCAAGGGGCATCTTTGAGGAAGTGACACTTAAGTCACCAGAACAATAAACCTGAGGCAGCCAGGTGATGAGGAAGGTGGGGTAGGATTTCCAGATAAACAACAAATAATGTTTTAGTGTAAGTTTGCAAGATTTGGGACATACTTCCACTAAGAAACTACTTGTTGCCCCTCTGAAATTAGAATGTTTCATTGAGCTGTAACTGGCATAAAACATTATGTATGAGTTTCAGGTGTACAACATAATGATCCGATATCTGTATAATTGTGAAAAGATGACAAAAAAATCTAGTTAACATCCATCATTGGACACAGTTACCATTTTTTCCCCTTGTGATGTGAACTGTTAAGATCTGTTTTTCTTAGCAGCTTTCAAACATGCAAAAACGGTATTATTCACTACGGCCACCATGCTGTACCTTCTGTCCCCAGGGCATTACGTATTTTATAACTGGAAGTTTGTACTTTTTGACTACCTGCACCTATTTTGTCCATCCGCTACCCCTGCCTCTGGCAACCACCCATCTGTTCTCTGTATCTATGAGTTGTATTGTTTCTCTGAAATTTGAGTGTAACTAGCCAGCCTGCGTTTCGTCTAGTGACCCCAGGTAGGCACAAGCCCAAAGCAATGGGAAAGCTCTGAGGTGGGGCCCCGCCCGGCCCCTTTGGACGAGGGACGGTGGCTCGCGATGGAAGGGGAAGCGGCTGCGCTGCGGCTGGACAACCGGGAGCCCAGCGTGTCTGCACGACGTTGACTTGCAGGTGTTAGTCTTTCATGCCTTGAGTTTTCTTAACGCAAACTTTTGCAGCACTCCGGTTGGGAACTCGTTGCAATTCAATATGATGGCTTTCCAATCAATATAGAAACCTGAGAAACATTCTCAGCAAATACAGGAAATGTACGCTCCAGAAAGATGTGCTTATTTTCTTGAAAGACCAGCTTACATAGGACTTTGGTGGATAAAGCATGCACGTGTTCAGTCTCTGCTTTCCACTTGGCTGTTTCATCCCGCATTGGCGCAGTCTGTTGTGGTGCGTGTAGGGGTCCTGGAAGATGCTTGCTGTCTGCGGAGGCATTGTCCTGGCAGACCGAGGTGCCCTGCAGAGGGATGGGACTCAATTCTCGCCTCTTGAAAGCTGCCCATTTCAGCCCCCTGAGGTAGTCTCCTCACACAAGCCTCTCAGGTAGCACAGAGAATTTAGTCTTTTCACATCTTTGAGTCAAGGAAAGATACTAGCTGCTGTTTGATAATTTTCTGTTTGGTGTGAGAAAGCATATTACCGTACAGCCTCCCCTGCGGGGTTTCCCCCACCCCCCCCAGGAGTGTGTACCGATGTCAAAAAAGTTTACCTTATGTTCCAAATTCAGTAACACTTAGCTGGTAGCTTTTTGTTTACATGTAATTAAGGAAGATGGCAAAGTCTTTTGCCCCATCCCTGAAGTAATCTAGGAAATAACAGAAGAAAATCAAACTATCTCTAGTCTGCAAATAGAATGGGGGCGCCTGGGTGGCTCTTCTTGGGATTCTCTCTCTCCCTCTCTCTCCCCCTCTCTCTCTCCCTCTCTGCCACTACCCCGCTCATGCTTGCTCTCCTCTCTCTCTCTCTCTCTCAAAATAAGTAACTAAACATTTAAAAACAAAAAGAACTAAAATAGAATAAAGTTAACTATAGAGTCACATATATTGGCAAGTTGGCTTCTCATATACGTGCACGCGTGCCCCTTCTGTACACATACTGATAAAGGTCCCACTGTGCACCCCACCAAGTATTTTCTAGCACTTTCAAACAAAAGGTCAAATACAGCCTTATGCAATTTATGATAGAACTCATTCACTGAGGGTCTATCATCTTAACAACCAAGCATTGTAACAAATTCCAGGGGTACTAATTAAATCATATTTAGAAATAAAGATGAAGCAATCCTGGAAATTCAAAGAGTCCCTGAAGAACAGAGTGTGGATAGTTACAAACTAAGGGTTGCAAATCTCATTATTTTTAAGATCACCAAGCATGCCTTTCTCCAAATACATGTAAGGCCTCGTATCTCTAAATTGCCTTTAGCAAAAGAAAAAGGATAAACACGCATGAAGTAATGCACAAAAGGAAATCTGCATTCCGTATTCCTTTTGGGAGGTATGTTAGTTTCCTAAGACTTTTGTAACAAAGTACCGCAGACTGGTAGCTTTGTGTCAGGCCTGGAGGCTGGCAGTCCAGATTAAGGTGTCCACAGGGTTAGTTTCTTCTAAGGCGGCGATAAAGGATCTGTCCCCGTCTCTCCCAGGCCTCTGGTGGTTTTCTGGCAACTTTTGGCACTCTCAGCTTGGAGAAGCGTCACCCAAATCTCCTGTCTACACACGGTGCTCTCCCTGTGTCTTCACATCTTCTTCCCTCTGACTGTGTCTATCTCTGTCCAAATTTCTCCCCTCTAGAAGGAAGCAATCAGATTAGAATAAAGCCCTCCCTACCGACCTCATCTTAACTTGATCATCTGAAAAGATCCTATTTCCAAATCAGGTCACGTTCACAGGCACTGGGAGTTAGGACTTCAGCATCTTTTGGGTAACCCAATTCAACTCAGAACAGGGGCGACTGAACCAATAGTGCAAATTCGTCTGCATTTAAAAACGGAAGCCCTTTGCTAAGCTGGTTTTCCTAACCTTGATTTTATTTATTTTATTTATTTATTTGTTTGTTTGTTTATTGTAAAGTTTGTTTATTTATTTATTTATTTATTTATTTATTTATTTTGAGAGAAAGACAGAGTACAAGCAGGGAAGGGTCAGAGAGAGAGGGAGAGAGAGAGAGAGAGAGAGAGAGAGAGAGAGAGAGAGAGAATCCTAAGCAGGTTCCACAGTGACAGCACAGAGACTGATGAGGGGCTCCAGCTCACCAACCATGAGATCATGACCTGAGCTGAAACCAAGAGTCAGACACTTAACCCACTGAGCCACCTAGGTGCCCTGTAACCTCAATTTTATTTAATGAAGAGTTGATGTGTGAGTCTGAAACCATTCAACCTGGACACGGGAAAGCATGTCACATGGGTAACACAAGATACTATGAGAGAAGACAGTCATGGGGGGAGCGGTAACAACTCATTTTCCTGACCCACCGACCAAAAATAAAGATCAAAAGCTCCCAAAAGATTGACTTACAACGTTACTAGTGAAATCTGATTTTGACACGTCATGATCCCTCATAAAGACAGATCGCCTAGTTACACAGTGAAAAGGGGCACAGGGCTAACTAAGAGACAGAGTCTGCCTTCCAGGCATGGCCTCCCCCAGATCGCTGGTGGTTCGGGGCAGATAATTAACTTTCTTAGTCTCAGTAGCCTCATGAGGGGGTTGGACGAGCGATCCATAATCCCTTCATAGACCTAGTCACCTTCATAGTCACCCTTCATAGACCTAGTCACCCTTCATAGACCTTAGTCACCATGGGACACTTGAAGATGTGGTGAGGTGTGTTCATGATCCCTCAGGTGGGGAAAGAAGTAGCTCTTACTCTCTTTCTTTCTTAAATTTTTTTAATGTTTATTTTTGACAGAGAGAGAGAGAGAGAGAGAGAGAGAGAGAGAGATCAAATGCAAGAAAGAGCAGGGAAGGGGCAGAGACAGAGGAAGACACAGAATCTAAAGCAGGCTCCAGGCTCTGAGCTGTCAGCACAGAGCCTGATGTGGGGCTCGAACTCACTAACCGTGAGATGCTTAACCGACTGAGCCACCCAGGTGCCCCAGAAGTAGCTCTTTCTAATGCCCCAGAGTAAGATCCTGAGGCCCAAATCTGTGTTGTCTGTACATCCCACTGATTTAACTGAGCCCTGCCAACAAATATTACTTTTGCTTTCATACGCAGTGGACTGTGGGGTCTTGGAAATATCAAGGCCCACTCACAGGAAATGAAGAACTTAGAGCAGCTCTTGCCAGGCCCCACGTCTAGGTACTTTCTTTTCTTTTAATAACTTCCTCTGTGCTCACAAGCACGAGGGAGCCACGGTGTAGCCACAATGCTACAAAAGACATGAGCGCGAAGGCCTTTGCCTTTGCGGGACGTGTTGGTCTATATGGAAGGTTAACCAAAGTCCTACCTGAACCTAAAGGAATGTGAACACATTGGTAAGTTTCCCCGTAAGGATGGAGAAAGAGCCGACACAGAGAGGGGTCAGGTCTGCGGACACTGGTCACCTTCCCTCGGGTGATTTAGAAGTGCCTGATGGCAGGGCTGAGACCCTGAGTTTTGTCTTCTCAGAACAAGAATCATACAAAGTAGTTCATGGGGCGTGAGGGTCTTTGTGACCATGAACACTCTGTTCGGCCATAAGCCGAACTACTGCTCTAATGGGTTTTCACGAGGATCCCAGTTCATATAGAATGGAAAGCTTCTTGAGAGCCTCAGAAAAGTATCCAAAACCTGGTTTCCTTTTGAATCCTTGACTGCGTCCTGCAGATACACAGAACAGAACTGGACCCATATACACCTGCGAAGAAGGGTGCTGGCACAACGTCTTCTTCCCAACATCTCAGCCAGGCTAGTGCTAGGATTTTTGTAAACATATCCAGAAAACTGTGTCTTTTCACCTGTATCCGCCCCACACATCCTTTACAGAGGGAGGGTAAATCAGGCTTCTGGAGGGCTACAGCTCCAAAGGGTGGGAGTGAAGTTAGATTTGGTTTGGTAAATGCCTCCACCTTCGTACAGGGGTTATGTAAGAGACCCGCTTTTTTTTTTTTTCCTTTCTTTTTTCTGGCAATATCTCTTGGCAGAAAGGCTTTTTTTTTGGAAACTCTTACATCAGAAGCAGTAACTGCTATTTTCCTACGTATAGTAACACATTTGAAGGGGCCTTCTTTTTGGCCAACAGTCATCAAGCTTCCAGCTTTCCATGGCGGGATATGAGTCTTCTTAGGCTGGATGTTTAAACTGGATGCTTCAGTACAAGAATGGAGGAGCGGTTTTTTTCTAGAGAACAGGTTGTTGGGTCTTGGTGAGTGAGACTGCCGGAATGGAGTCACTCCTCAAATCAGTAAGGCTGAGATTGGCCAATGATTTGTCCCTTGTCAGTAAGAGCATTCATTGGTGTTGCTGTCAAGACTTCCGGCACATGGCACACTGCAGAAATCGGAGTGTTGAGCGTATGTGCATCTTTACAGAGGCACATCCGATAATGTTGATAGGAAGTCACAGGGTGTGGGGGAAAAAAATCTGCTGGAGGAATCACTGCAGTTTCTTTTCACTGAAAATCTTGATCGAATGCCGAGCAATATTGTGGCAGATGTGATTTTGGATTTGCAGTGGGGCTTCAGGCTGAACAGGCCTAAAACAGAGCCACTCAGAGGAGTCCTTTACGAATCTCTGCAAATATAAATCCCCAGTCCCTTATTCCGGACAGGCTGGTGATGTGCTTTCTTTTTCAGTTGTCTTGAATTACTTTCCGCTGCACGTGTGTGCAAGTTACCACCTACGCTTTCTCACTCACTCGGCTCAGCACTGTCAGCAAGGACAGTCCACGATTACAAATGCACTTAGAGGGTGATTTATGCGTGGAGATAGCAGCATACTCAATGTTGCTGAGGGAGGAAAAACTCCTGATCCTTAAAGGCAATGATAATGATGTGGGTGTAAAGAGAAGTCAGGGTGAAAGAGGAAATAGGCCTTTATCACCAGCAGATCTTTCCCATCCAAGATAAACGGAATCCTTTGGACTGGCCGGTTGAATCGGTTGCCCTCCTGGCTGCATCCCACCTCCTTTCATGGTCCCATTTATCTCGTCACCTGATATTGTCTGTGCCTTAAAAACTCCCGTCACAATAGAGACTTCAAATAGGTGGGGAGGAGAATTAAGAGCTTAAAGACATCTGGTGATAGGCAACTTGGATTTAGGCTTGGACGTTATAGGATCTCCATTTTAGAACATCAAAATGTTCATTTTGTGCGGTGTGAAATGTGACTTTCAAAGATGACCCTAATCTCAGGGGAGAGATAGTCTGTCGACATATGTGAATTTCACTAGACAGCCTGTTTTTGCTTCCCTGTGAGGAATTAAAGTAGATATGCTAAAAGGTTGTACCTCTTTCAAAGCTGATTCTCCCTGCAAGAAAGTGTTGAACTGCAGTTGGCGATGGAAGGGGCCGATAAGGCGTCTAGTCAGTCACTGCCTCCGTGGGTGGCTGCTCTTTTGACATATCTGAATTCGGAGTGAGGGGCCGTTTGTAACAAAGACTCACATACAAAATTTACATGGTCAGAAAGGTTTGTAATATAACGAACGCCCTTATCATCGCTGGAATCTTTACAACAGCTTGGATGACTTTTTAATTGTGGCTTAATACAGTTAATTATGGCAACTCTTCCCCATTTTCCAGGAGGATGAATTAATATTACAGATCATTAATGCTACTAAATTGGCATAATAATATACTAGATTGAACGTCGCAGTTATGTTAAGACCTGCTTTATAATTTGGCTCTTTTGTTATTTGCCTTAAATAGGAACAGCATGCATGATGCTTGCCTCTGAACAGTGGGCTTCATGTGACCACTTGTGTCCTTTTCCTTAATAAATTATTGATACATAAAGTCCCAAATGGAAGACTTCTTCGTCTTCAGACTGTATGTGAAGCCAACATTTTCTTTCTAATATCCACTTCATCGGTATAAAAGTTAGAAAGCTCTCTGACTCTTGAGCCAGGTTTTATAATTAGACAAGACTGCATTTTACATCTGCAAAATACTCATGCTTAGTGGGGAAAAAAATGAGAAACGCGCTATGTTCCATTCTATTGCAATGGTTATACCATTTTAATCTCTTAAGTTCAATATATATCCTCTAGCAGGCTATACTTCTAGGATTTCATTTTTAGATCCTTAAGGCTGCATATATCTGTCAAACCGACATAATGAATTTAAAGTGCTAATGCCAGAAGACCAGAAAAACATTGAAATATATCCTTGGTTGATTAAATTACCACCTCCAGCTACTTTACATCCTTATGTCCAAATAGATTTTCTTTTTACTTACCAAGTGCCGGATCTGGAAGATGTGGAAGATGTAATTTTATGGTAAAAACATGCACATGTCTTTAGACAAGAGCATTTTATTTAAGCATCTTTTTAAAGTCTGTCCGGTATTTCTGTGATAGGACTTGAAATTTGATTACGGGTCCTTTCAATTACGCTCAACCTGCAGGTTAACCGGTAACTTTCAAGTGTATTCTTGGAATGGAATTCGTGTTTAATATCTGGAGTACTAGTATTCAAATGCGCATGATAACAATATTAGAAATATGTGAACTTGCTTTGCAAAAATAGAAAGACAGCAACGGATCCTAATCTTCATGTTAGAAATTGTTTCTTCAGGAACTGCCTAGATTGACCAACTGACAACTTAAGGTAGCAAAAATGACTCAGTCCTTCCTCCTAAAAGGGGATGCTTAGTCATCTAACTAGTCTGTCACAAAAGGGAGACCAGGTGGAAAATCTTATTCTTACTTGTCAAAGGTGCAGTCAAAATAATCCTAGAAATAAAAATGCTATGGATCTCAGTAAGGAGAAAATACTGGTTTTCCTTTCAACTTTTGCTCCTGGAATTTAAGGTAGAATCGAAGCTGAAAGATAGTCATGTTTTCTATATGCCTGTCATCAAAGACTTCGAGTACACTGCCTTAAACAACTCCACACACCTTCCTGTGTGCTCTTATCACACGGTCTGGTTCGTACACACTTACACACCCAGGCACACTCAATTACACAATCACAACTCTCAAATATACGCATATTTCAGTGATCACCCGCACACAAAGGAAACATAGAAGCAAATGCGGCTGCAGTGTATGGGGTTCATTTTCTATCAGAAGATGGCCCGCTATGAGCATTCGCATCCGCATCTGCTACAAGACACCCTTCCCTGGCCATCAGGCACGGGGAGGACCGATTCTGACCACATGTTCACCATCCACACCCGTCCAAATCTGACCGAGGGTGGGAGAGGATGGTTCTTCCATCTCAAGGTTAAGTTTCTGGAACCTTGCAGAAACAACACGCAATGCAAAGACAGTGGGTATCAGTGCTTAGACATCAGGGTGCCGTCACGTCTGGGGGTGAAACTAAAGACTGCAATGAACGTGAAATCAAATGACGAGAATCAGAGGAAACAGGAGCAGGGACCGAAGGCAAGAGAGCAGATTTGTAGTGCTTTGAAATGAAACGTTATAATCCCTCCGACAATCCTGTTGACTATGAGCTATAGCACTAGGAGTACAACGCAGGAAAAAAGATACATTGTGGGATAAACAGCTTCTTCTAAGGTAAAACTGAATGGCCAAAATAGATGAATAAAGACACACAATGGAGAGAGAAAAAAGAAATGAGTCAGTGGCAATATAAGCAAAAGGTAAAAGTGAACAGAGGACAGAAAGGCAGAACAGAAAAAAAATGTAAATGAGTGAGACAAAAAAGCCAAAAGACGAAGAAGAGAAAGAGAACGAGAGGGGGGAAAGAAGTAATATTTTCCTTGATAAAAATGCACAAAAGGGAAGATGAACTTTGTTCTTTTTCTCTTTCTACTCTCCTCTCTTTTTCTGCTTTTCGCCTCGCAGCACGCCAGCCTAAGCTGAGAGCTGTAATGTCATTAAATTGCAAATGCTTTTTCATTTCCGACACACACTGTTTACTTATCTGGCAAAAACATATGTTGGAAGGAATCCGTTAAATTCTGCCCATTGCCTTGGGTAAAAGTGCAATGGAAACGGACCCACCGAGCGTCCTCTTTCTTCTTCTTTAGCACTCCCCTTATCTACAAGACGGCTTCGCAGAAAACTGGCTAGTTCAATGAAAAATGAAGATACAGCGGGAGATTAGGGGAGAACACTGAGCACAAAATTCCTGGAGAGAGGGTCACTCCATTGCAAATGATTTCACTCCTCTAGATCTGCATAAATTACTATTTTTAAGGCATCTCCAAAGTCTGTATATTTTTCTCACTCTGTCAAACATTTAATTTCACGCCCCGTGTTCTGAATATGCTAAAATGCATATCTCTGATGCACCTTTAAGCCAGAAAAACGAATGCAAAATTGAAGATAAAATGATGTGATTTGCACTACAAGCCTATTACTTGAGGTATTTACATATAGTTTACCTCTGCAGTTCTGAGGATGATTTATTAAAAAAAATCTGGATTAAGCTCATATAAATATGTATAAATCTTTGTTTAGAAAATAGATTTTGCAGCTGTTGTGTCAAAAAAGTTCTTTAAGATTCTGTGAAGAATTTTCCTTTTAGCATGCTTTAAGAGGGAAAAATGGGGGACAGAATTTGACATTCTGCTTGGGGGGGGGGGAGAGTATATCCCACCATCCAGCAGTTATAAAGACTCCTTTATTACTCTTCTTTGCCCAAAGCAGCTTGGCCCGTCCTCGCTCTTTTATTATACTTATTTAATTTTCTTCTTCTTCTTTTTTTTTCCTTTTTGCTTGGGCCCAAATAATAGTGCCCTGGATTACTAAACTCAAATTAAATATCGCTGTTTAATGACTGAAACAATCGTGAGCCTTTTGGACTCATCCCCAGCCCCTGCCCTGTGGCCTTTCCCAAACTCGCCGTCTTCTAATCGATACATCCTCCAAGAGTCTCCTCACTGACACCAAGCCCTGGACCTACCCGGTGAGAGACTTGTAGCTACCGCCTTGGAAATGATTATTAACACACTGCAAGTAAGAGATCTTCTCCACTGGAGGAGCAATTCTAAAAATACTGGCGTAAAATAAAAGTTATTAAATAAATAAACAAACTGGCGTTTCGTTTAAACAATCCCCACATGTGTGTGTTAGCATCCCCCCAGCTAAATCTAGAGTTTTGCCTTTTTATCTGAAAAATGCTTCATTTAGTCTGGCTCTCGAATTCCCCCTGATCCCTGTCCCTCTGTAATCACTGTGGGGGGGGGGCGGGAATTACTCTTTGCTGTTTTCTTATTACGCTTTGGGTTTGGGAGAGTTCAGGTAACAAAGTTGACTGGTTCAGAGCTGAGCACACCCCAGACCCTGCACAGACAGCACCCCACTACGTGATAAGGGCTGGGCCCAGCTTCTGCACCACACCTGCCCAGATGTTGTGGGAACCGTTGCTTCTGGAAGCACGTAGTGGGAACAGCTCTGTCTTCAAAGCCCTCATTAATCCTTTCGCAATTAAAACAAGAAAGGATGTTTGCAGGCATTTGATCACTTTCGGTGGAGATACGAGTTTGCTTGCAAAAGATTGAATTCCAGTTCTGGTGCACTGCGCCTGCTTCAAGGTGACTAATGACGATTTGAAAGAATGAAACGGCATCGTTCTCAAAAGTTAAAGAGTCATTCTTTTTTGCACAAAACGGCTTAACAATCCCCCCTAGTGGTCTGTTTCCTGTTACTGTGATTTATGAACACTGCTTTCCCAAACTGCCTGCTCGGTTTGTTATAGGTTCATAGCAAATAACTGCAAAAAAACATAACCCAAACCAAAGGGAGCCTGGAGCTGGGATTCCCTCCTCTCCGACGCCTAGGTGCTGCTTGATTTTCTCCCCCGCACAGAGATAGGACTAAATCCCGCAAAGCCTAGCTTTCGATTTCGAGGGTGTTTCTCTGAACTGATGAACAACCCCAGCTTTCTGGTGCTTACGATCTGGACACTGAAATCAGTGGGTGGACTGACCATCATGGGGGGTAAAATGCACTCAGGCTTTCCAACATTTCCAGTGCTGGGTTTGGGTTCCTGAAGGGAAAAGGAATGAATCATAGAAGTGGTCTGTGCCCTTCTTACAGGAAGGTTTGGCTCAGACTGGATTATTTTAATCTTTCAGGAGAATTATCTTTACATGATCAAAAACCCTATTTGTTTTTCAAGAGTCCACAAAGAAAATGCCTCGTCATCACTGCTACCTCGTACTCTAGCCTTTTCTCTACTCTGCACACTAAGGGCGGGAAATCCTGTCTCCTTCAGTGTTTGCAGGTGCCATGAACTCTGGCCTTCTCCTCTGCTTCCTTCTAGACCCCTGTCAGTACATGAAGCTGGCTCACACTGAGTTGGGGCCACCTAAGTATTTCAAGCTTTGAACACTGAGAGGGAGATATCCCATTCACCTGAAAGCTAGCTTCATTTCCCTTGGCCATGCTGCCATTCATGCTCCTTTCACACTCTATGTAGAAACGGAATCTAGCACATGTTGAGGTCATATAGCATTGCCCTTGATAGCTCCGATGAGGACAGCATCAAGGTTTCTTATGTTACGGTGATATCTTTGTTCAGGCTGCTATAACAAAATACCACTCACTTGGTCACCTCACAAACTGCAGAAATTTACTACTCATAGTTCTGGGGGCTCTAAGTCCAAGATCAGGGTGCCAGTGTGGGTGGGTTTCCGTGAAGATCGTCTTCTGACGGCTGGTTTCTCCCTGTGTCTTCACGTGGTGGGAGGAGAGGGTCTGTATGGGTCCTTTATAAGAACACTAATCTCATTGATGAGGGCTCTGCCCCCAGGACCCAATCACCTCCCAAAGGCCCCATCCCCAATAGCATCACACTGGCGGATGAGGATTTCAACGTATTTATTTGGGGGAGACACAAACATTCAGAGCATAGCCCTGGAATATAGGGCTATGTTAGATATTTATTAGATACACATTTACAAAAAAATAGTACAAAACAATGCTAAGACCCTAAGCCCCGACTCACAAGAAGCTTACAACATCAGGAAAAATTAACATGTAAAAATGAATCCATTGCCAACCTCCATGCACTCCAGCCTTGGTTCGCAGACTTGTATCTAGACTATTCCCCTCAATAATGCTCGGACCGGCATTCATTTCCCTCCTTTCAGTTTCTTCAGTCTCCCTCCAGGTGCACAAAACCATCATTTCTTGCTAGAAATACTCTGGGAGCCCCAGCACCTCCTTTCATTTACTTGGTAACTCATCTTAGCCCCAGTAGCAAGAATGTTTACCTAACTGTGCGACTTTTCTTCTCAGAAATGTGCTCCAGTTCCTAACTACGTTGTCATGAAACTTCATCTTAGCTTTGAGGCCCCCTAAAAGGACTGGCCTTTTCAAGCAACCATTTAGTAGTGTAATTGTCACCTTCTTCTGTACTCTAGACCATAGTGAGTTCAACCTGTTTGCTCTTCCTTGGACCACAGCTTAGGGTTTTTTTTACACCTACACATACCTCTCCTGCACAGACAAATTGACCAAAGAGCTAATGACGCTTAGGCCTCAGGGCTCAGTCTGGCATAGGCCATTTCTAAGGCCTCCCACCAAATTTTGTGTCAGTTTTCTTAAGGAGGGTCCCCAAGATTTTATAAGGTTCAGGCCCCACAAAATTAGTACCTCCTCCAGCCCCTTTGTTGTTTTACCCAATGTGGACATCTACTCAGTCCAGAACCTTCTTGGGACTTGCACATATGCCTGTTCATTCTCTCCTTCTCTCTGAACTACATATTGTACTTGTGTGTATTGTCACTTTTAGGAGTTTGAGGATTTCCCCCTGCAATTGTGTTATCTCTCCCATTAGATGACATAATGATTCCACAGGAGGGACTGTCTCATTTTTATATTCTGTACAGAATCGAAGTCTTGGTTTCACATTTTAAGCATACCAAACAAACATTTTGACCAATTGCTTCTGAGGAAGTTTTAAACAGTTTGTTTGTAAGTATCTATATTAAAGATTATTAGAGGCGAAAACTGTAATTTCTCAATACCAAGGTATTTCTCAGGTCAAAATCAAAATAAGCAAACATTCATGGAGCATATTCACTGTTGTATCTTTAAACCCAGCATGGATAGGTAATAAATACTTCTTGAATTCATCATATGTAAGTCAGTACTGGAGGTAGAGGGTAGAGATTGTTACCCACTGACTTATATCACTAAAGAAACCAGGGCAATTTAACAGGCTTCTGGCATGGGGCTGGATCTAGAAATCACTCTTCCTCCATTGGTTCTACGTCTGTGTTGGATTCACTCCAAGCAGGTCTAATCCACACACTGACATGACTTTTAGTACCCCTAAGCATACATCCCCAGAGTGGGAGAGGAAAAAAAAAAGCTCCTTTTCCCCAAACTTTCCAACAAAAGTTGCAAAGTCAAGTCTCATTAGGCCAACTCGAGGCACAACTTGTCCCTCCTGACTTGTGCCTGGAAAAAGGACCAGAGCTGGCTGTGTGTCCTCTGGAGAGTGGGAAGGAGGTTAACCCCCATGGAAGCCACAGGGATTGGGAAAACAGTGGGAAGTAGCACCTAGCAGAAAATTGAGGAGGCCACTCCCACTTCTTTATAGAAAAATGTGAAGAATAATTAGAAAGCAAGAGAAGTCTCTTTTTTATTTCTTTTATCTTTTTAATTTTTCTTTTTATTTAAATCTAAGTTAGTTATGTAGAGTGTAATTATGATTTCACCCAGTGCTCATCCCAATAAGCATCGTCCTTAATGCCCCTTGCCTATTTAGCCCATCCGCCGACTCCAAATGCCCTCCAGCAACCTTAAGTTTGTTCTCTGTATTTAAGAGTCTCTTATGGTTTGTCTCCCTCTCTGTTTCTATCTTACTTTTGTTTCCCTTCCCGTGTTCATCTGCTGTTTCTTAAATTCCAAATAGAGTGAAATTATATGATATTTGTCTTTCTCTGACTGACTGATTTCCCTTAACATAATACACTCTAGTTCCATCCATGTTGTTGTAACTGGCAAGGTTTCATTCTTTTTGATCACCGAGTAATATTCCATTGTATATACAGACCACATCTTATTTATCCATTCATCAGTCGACGGACATTTGGGCTCTTTCCATACTTTGGCTATTGTCGATAGTGCTGCTATAAACATTGGGGTGCATGTGCCCCTTTGAATCAATATTTTTGTCCTTTGGATAAATACCTAGAAGTGCAATTGCTGGGTCATAGGGTAGTTCTGTGTTTCATTTTCTGAGGAACCTCCATACTGTTTTCCAGAGTGGCTGCACCAATTTGCATTCCCACTAGCAGTGTAAAAGTGTTCCTCTTTCTCCAAGTCCTCGCCAATGTCTGTCGTTGCCTGTGTTGTTAATTTTAGCCATTCTGACAGGTGTGAGGTAATATCTCATTGTGGTTTTGATTCGATTCTCTCTGATGATGAGTGATGTTGAGCATCTTTTCATGTGTCTGTTGGCCATCTGGATATCTTCTTTGGAAAAGTGTCTATTCATGTCTTTAAAGCAAGGGAAATCTTTATGATCTGCTGGTTGGAATATGATTTGGTAGAACCACTGTAAAAATAGTTTGGGGTCATGTTGTGAAATTAACATGTGTGTTGTCTGTGACCTGCAGTCTCACTGCTCAAGTGTGTCCCAGAAAACTGCTTTTAAAATAAAAAGTTTATTTATTTATTTTTGAGAGAGAGCAAGAGAGGGGGAGGGATCGAGGAAGGGGGTGAGAGAGAATCCCAAGGGTGCTCCATGCTGTCAGCACAGAGCCCAACTCAGTGCTCCATCACCTGGTTGGTGAGATCATGACTTGAGCCAAAATCAAGAGGTGGATGCTTAATTGACTGAGCCACCCAGGCTCCCCACAGAGAACTGCTTTCACACAGGCACAGTGACGTCCACGGCAGCATTGCACAGAGTTACCGATTTGGAGGTGGAAAATGGTGATCATCTATCATGCCAACTCTCTGTTTACGAGCTGGAATACGTGTATAAAGAGAAATCTTTCCTTATCTACTAATACAGTTCATATAGGGAAGACAGGGTAAATACTTTGTCACCTTTTTGCTTTATCAATTTTCAAAATCATGATTTAGCTTCCTTCAATGGCAATCAAGTTTTTGGTATTTCATGTGTTTAACCATGTTTGATGCATTTCAGTCCGTTGAGGTTAACAGTCTTCTTGATGCTCATGTCGGTCCATCTTTGGCCATGGAGAAGCTTTTCATGTTGGTTCTCAAGTCTGTTAGAAATCTTTGTTTTTCTCTTTCTGGTTCAACAAGATGCTCTGGCATCATCTTCTACATTCCCTGTGTCAAACCCAGGGCAGCAGATGCTCCAAGGAGTCCTAGTTCCTTTGAGTGAAACATGGCATACGGAGAAGGCCTGGAAGTGTTCATGGCTACTGGGCTCACCACCGGTTCTTGGTTTTTCCAATGGACAGCACTAGGAATGTATATATATTAAAGATACATGATATCAAGAGTTCATAGTGATATTTCTAATTTAAATTCAGGGCTACAGGGTTTTACTTAACCTCTTCTATACTACATTGTATCTCTCTTTTCCCATGTTGAGAATGCTACTTCTCAAAGCACTTAATACTTGATTTAAAAAAAAAAAAGCAACTTCTTTTGAATAGTTGATCATTTTTACTAATTGATCAACGTAATTGGCAATAATGTTTCAATTTTTCTTATGGTTCTAATTAAGCTCACTCAAAGAAAATTATCTCAAAGATATCATTTTTTTCCTAGAGAAAATTTTAAATTGAAGTATTTTACCTTTACATAGTTCCAACATTATTGGGGTATCCATTTCTCTTGTACTAATGCTAGTAAAATATGCAATATTGGCAATGTTAGTATTTTCCAGTTTTGGGTCTGAAGTCCACAAATTATGACTTTTGAGTAGTCCAATTTAGTCAGATAAGTGTTCTGTTCACAGGTAAGACATGAGCTGCTTTGTCCAAGTAAAACCCATGCTACTAAATCAGACCAGTGATTATGTAGTCTTGCACCAAAGAATGTCTATGAGAGAGCCTGGTGATGGCTTACAATGACATCAGCGTATAAAAAGATAGGCCCAAACTTTCAGGTCCTCATTAGCACAGTAAAGATGTTATCAACTCTACCAAGCAGGTTAGTGGAGAAGTAGGATAAAATGCCAGTCTAGGATTAAATGCCCAGAGGGTACCTTCCTTCTCCCTTGGGAAAAGTATAAGAATTTGAATACAACTTGTCCAAAGTTACATCATTAAGTGATACAGCTGGAGTGATCCTTGAACAAGAAGAGCCCAATATCCATACATGTTCTTTCCACCAAAATAAACTGTTGTGATTGTAAAATATGTGTACTAGGGGCGCCTGGGTGGCTCAGGTGGTTGAGCGTCTGACTCTTGATTTCGGCTCAGGTCATGATCTCACTGTTCATGGGATTGAGCCCCACGTCGGGCTCTGTGCTGAGTGCTGACTATGGAGCCTGTTTGGGATTCTCTCTCTCCCTCTCTTTTTGCCCCTCCCCCCAAAATAAATAAATACACTTTAAATAAATAAATAAAATATGTGACCTATACACATGCCTAGCTCTCTACATACTCATCCTTTACCATATTTGTATATATACTGTACATGTACACACCTGTGTGTATGGGCATAAACTCATATATACACACATATATGCATATGTACACACACACACACATACATTCGTATATAAATAAGATAAAAGAAAGTAGGTAGAGAGTTAGGCATGTTTATAATTCACAGATATATCCAATACATACATATGGCTGACATGGCTTCTTTGGGTGATGAGTCTTACATATTTATGACATGTTTTAACAACTTGCCTTTGAAGTATATGCCTAATACAGATCATAAGCCAAGGACCGAGTTTCCCTGCCATCTTGCACTTTATTTAATTCTCAGTTTGTACTCAAGAAATATTAACATCGTGACCATAACATTATAACAAACAAACAGAACAATTCAAAATCAGAAGTCACAAGAAGGGAGAAATTAAACTGGTCATTTATGGAAAACTAAGCCATAGTCATTCCGATCTCATCTCTTCTAACCAAGATAATACTCGGAAAAAAAGAACAAGTAGATTACACACTATAGGAAGTATACTTATGACTGTAATCCTTCTTTATATAGACATGTAATAGAGCAAAATCTCGCTTCTGTAGTATATGTTCCTGAGGCAGGGTTGGGCACCTTAATTTTAGCATTTCAACTGTAACTTTAAATTTCTTACAATTCAAGTATCTACTGAATTCACTTTTAGGCACACACCTATTAGCATTTAAAATAAGTTAGACCTCACATCTAGTAAGTATGAAGACTCATTTGTTGCAGTGTGGCTAAAGCAAATGCCAATAAATTTTGTATTTCTTGGTAGATGTGAGGAGAGTGAACGAAACTGTTCACTTTCAACACACCATCCCACAAATGTGGAATCCAATGGGTGAATTCAAAATAAAATGAAATGAGACATATCTGAAAAGTAGCTGCTGTACTTATGTGCTAATCACACCTCAAAGCATAACATTGCTTGTTGTTTTTTTTTTTAAATAGGAGCAATAAAATCCTATTATGGATTAATCTTGTGCCAAATTTTGTTTTTTAATCAAATCTATTTTGAGCTAAAGAAAATACAAAATGCAAATGAGGGGCCTGATCCTCCAGATCTTGTGAACATGTAAGGGCTGATACACTTCAAAGATTTGTTTAAAAACTCATCAATTAAAATCCACACACAACACAGCAAAACATGCTTATTTGTAAACCTTTTAATTTTATATTCCATGTAAAGTTCCAACCTAATAAAAGTCTTTGGGGGAGAAGGTTTTAAAATTCCTAAAACTAGACGTTCATAAATAAATACTGGCCCAATTTAATTTCTTACATATGTACCAGACTCTCAGGCTGCAAGTTAGAATTTCATGCTGTAAACAAAACCAAACAACAACAAGAAAACCATGTTGAAAAGAGTCGGTGCTCTCAAATATGCAGCCCATTCTCTCCAGTATACACACCACTTGAACACAAAGGGTGGGTGAGTTCATGGAAGGGTTGTTTGTGCGGCATTTCCCCTGTGTGCTTTCTCCATCTGGGATGAAATATTCATTAGCAGACCTAAACAAACTCTTCAGAACATTTTTATCTCAAAGTGAGAAAATGCTATTCAAACAGGCTGCTAATGAAGCCATCCACCATCTTGTTTGATGTTCTTGTAGTTAAAGAGTGCTCTGAAAGGCTTCAGGCAGTCCCTACTCTCAGTTGGCAACTGTTTCAACCGCTGTGGGGCCATTGTGTAGCTGCAACACAGACTCCTGTAAAATGCCAACCCACATGCTGTAAATGTAAAATACAACAATATTCATGGACATCAACTATATAACATTAGGTATCACATAAACTACATTTTACTACATGAGATCACACTCATAATAACATATCATTATAAGGATGCTGCTTCTGAGAATTCAAAGCGTAAGAAGGAATGTGTTTCAGTTTCTGTCCTGAAGCCAGAGAACACAGAAAATATTGGGACATAAATGTACACTGTTGATGAAATATGTAAAACAAGTAGTTTGTGCATATATATACTTCATAGGCATATCTCACACTACGTAAGAGGCAAATATGGGAAATGTATATTATTCCAAGGTATGTGTGGATATGTGTATATATGCAAAACTATAAGTAAAATTAAAGTCTGTAAAATGAAAACTTTATACTAGTATTGTGATGATTCAAAGAAATTAAAAAAATTTTTTTAAACATTTATTTACTTTTCAAGGAAGAGAGACTGAGCGTGGGAGGGACAGAGAGAGAGGGGGACACAGAATCCAACGTGGGCTCCAGGCTCTGAGCTGTCAGCACAGAGCCCGATGCGGAGCTTGAACTCGTGAGCCATGAGACCATGACCTGAGCCAAAGTTGGATGTTTAACCGACTAAGCCACCCAGGTGCCCCAAAGAAATTTTACGATGCTTTTATCATACAGGCTATTACCACTTTGGTTCAACTGGATGGGTACAGTTATTCAGAAGATGATTTTGCAGCATTTGTGCTGAAGTGGAATGTGTGCCAAAGCCCATAGGTACTGTGTAGAAAGTCACTAAATATAACAGTCTACACCCAGATGACACACAGGTATTTCAAATTCAATATGTTAAAAGCTAAACACAACATTTAATCTCAATAAAATTGTCCCTCTTCACATATTTTCTATTTCAATTCATGGCAACCTCTAGGCAAAATTCTAAGAGGTCTAATGGCAACACCCATCCATTGGTGTTGGGTGCTGGATAAGGCCTGTGAATCCAGTGGGATCATATTCATGGGGTCACTCCCGTGGTTATGGTACACTATGTGGCAAAGGTGAAGGGATTTTGCAGATGTAATTAAAGTCCCTAAATGGTTGACTTTGAGTTATCAAAAAGGAGATGAACCTCGGCAGGCCTGATATATTCAGGTGAGCCCTTTAAAAGAGGGTATAGAAGGTTGAGAGATTCTCCTTCTGGCTCTGAGGCAATAAACTACCATGTCCGGAAAGGACTGTCAGAGGGCCACATAGCAAGGAACTACAGATGGCCTGTAGGAGTTAATAGCAGTCCCCAGCTGACAGGTAGCAAGAGAACGGGACCTCAGTCTTACAAGTGCAAGGGACTGAAATCTGCCCACAACCCATGAGCTTGGAAGAAAACCTTGGGCTCCAGAAAGGAACATGGCTCAGCTGCCACCTTGATACAGCCTTATAAGACCTGGGCAGAAGACCAGCTAAGCCATGCCTGAACACTCGACCCATGGAAACTGACATAAGTGTGTGTGGTTTAAAGCTACTAAGTTTGTAGTAATTTGTTAAACAGCAATAGAAAACTAATAAATACATCAACCTCCCCAGTTTCCCAAGGCAAGGCAGAAATCTTGGGCGTCATCCTTACCATTCATTGATTATGACTGTTCACAATCGATCTTATTTCCAAAATACATTTTTTATTCCTCTTTGGTCAGGTCTGCAGTATTTCTCACCCTTGTATTCTTAGCCTGATAGTCAAAATGCTTCCTGATCGGGCTACTACCCCCATCGCTAGCCTCATCTTCTGGCACTCTCCAACTTAGACTTTGCTCTCTGGTCTTACCAAATGACTGTATTTCTCCATGCACTCTCATTCAAGCCTCTGCGCTTTGCACAGACCCATTCACTTTGCCTGAAACATCCTTCCTTTCATGGGCTACCTGGAAAACCTCCCCCAGTCTTCAAGATCCTGAAATCTTCCCCTTATCCTTCATTTCCTCAATGAAGCCCTCTCTACCCCCTATCCCTAGACCTGGAGTTGCTTTCCTCTACAGTCTTTCTATCAGATTTTGTGCATAATTACTTCACTTTTACCTTGGCATAACATCATTATTGGATTCCATGCCTACCCTTTTCTGTTGTTGTTTTTTATTTTATTTATTTTGGTTTTTGTTTTTTCATTGTTTTTTATTTTTTAAGTAATCTCTACTTTCAAACTCACAACCCTGAGATCAAGACTCGCATGTTTTTCCGACCGAGCCTGCCAGACACCCTTCCATGCCTATCCTTTATCTGTAAAATTTCTTGAGGACAGAGCCTCTGTCTCCTTTGCCATTGCTTCCTATCTCTACCTCTAACACACTGCTTGGTACACAACAGGCGGTAAGTAAAAATTCACAAATGCAAAAAGAGTAGAACCCACTATCATAATAAAATATTTTTTGTGAAACTTCCGCCTGCATTTGGCATTGTGCAATGTGCCATGTAAAGTTTAAAAGGTGCAATGAGTTAAGACCACTAATGAATATTGCTGTAAGACAAATCATAGAAACACTGCAGGCAGGAAGATAATAAAAGCAAACTAAAGACTGAAAAGCAGGAATATTGTTAAATTTGTGCTATGCATTGGAAAGGAAGACAATTAATTTGGGCATTAAAATACGCAGATCCGGATAAGAAGCATAGAACTTCACCCACAAATGGGAAAGACCATTATCATAGAAACTCATTCTCTCCCTCTTGTATGTCATCATGTAAACTGAGTGCCTGCCCTGTGCCAGACAGGGCGCTAATAAAACAGGTGCGACCCAGTATAGCAGAACATTTGGTGAAGATGCATTTTCTTTATTCCACATTCTCCGGAAAGGGCTGCTTGCCTTTACAAATCCTGAAGGAATAATTTAGCATTTTCATAACAATGGAAAACTGAAGAAAATCCAATTGTTTCAACCAAATGTCCAGAAATTGGCTAAATAAGTGGTGGCATGTTTATACAATGGAATAATGTTCAAGTATTGTAACTGATGCTAAAAATTAGTATATCCTAAACACGATGAAATAATATTATGGTAGTATCCCACTTTGTATGTGTGTGGTGTGGTATTTAGATTATGTTTGACAATAGAGGGGAAAATCTTTTGAGAATACATACAAATGTATTAACGGTGGTATGGACATAGAGTTTTATTTTGTGTTTGGAATATTCTTTTCTTGATTATACTTAACATTTTTCTTCCATTAAACTCATCTAATTTTCCTATGTATTTAGTTTTGAAATGGAATATATTAAAAGAGGAATTTCTGATTAAAAAAATAACATGGATCCTTTTCTCCATATGTGCACATGGCCAGTAGGAAGGAGGTCATTGTTCTTGCTGACAAACTTTAGATAAATGGTCATTACTCAACAGATACTTACTGAAAACCCACTCCCCTGGTTGGTCATATTCAACGGCAATCCAACATGATTTTGCTTGTATACCTTGTGTCTACTGACTTATGCCCCCATCTTATGTGAAATAACTTTGTTCGCTACCTTCATAGCTATGAATACAATGCAATCTTTTAAAAATACTCTTTAGGTGAAATTTACATACAGTAAAATGTGTGTACATTTAAGTGTGCAACTTGGTGAATTATGATAAATGTGTTTATCTATGTCACAACATCCCAGTCAAGATAAGATGATTTCTAGCAACCAGGAAGTTCTCTTATGTCCGCTTCTAATCAATTCTCGCTGACCATGTTTCCATGGCCATAGATCAGTTTTACCCATTCTAAAACTTGATATGAATGTGAGGATACTCCATGTATGGCTTCTTTTGCTTAACATAGTATTTTTGTGATTCATCTATGTTGCTATGTCTATCAATAGTTTGTTGCTTTTCATTGCTGAGTAATATTCCATTATATGAATATCCCACAATTTATTTATTCATTCCCCTATTCATGTTTTTCCCCCCAGCTTTTGGCTATTATGAATGAAGCTGCTATGAACATTCTTATTCAAGTCAAATGTCTTAATGACATATGGGCTTTTTCTCTAAGATAAAGGCCTACGAGTGGAATTGCTGGATCTCAGGATCAATGGTTTAACTGTATAAGACACTGCCAATGAACTTTCCAAAGTGGTTGGGTCAGTCTGCACTCCCCACAACAATGTATGTGAGTCGGAGCTGTGGCACGTTCTCTCCACCTGGGAGCTGTCAGTCTTACTAATTTCCGTCATTCTGCTGGATGTGAAGTGGTGTTTGGTGGGATTTGTATCTCCCTGAGAGCTAATGCTGTGGAGCATTTTCCCATGTGTTTATTCATCATTCATATAGCTTTTTGCTGTCACATCAGTTCAAGATTTGTGCCCACTTTTAGAAATCAGGTTGTGTTTTTTTATTTATTTGTAGGGCTCCTTGATTTACTCTGGAGAAAGTCCTTTTAGGGACAGATGTACTGTGAATATTTTCAGTCTGCGGCTTGCCATTTGTTTTCTTCATGGTGTCTTTTGGAAAGCGTAAGTTTTGATTTTGAGCCCATTTTATCAACTGTTTTTGACGCTTGGTGCTTTTTGTGTCTTAAGAAATGTTTTTGCCTACCCAAAGGTCACAAAGTTTTCTTGCAGAAGTTTTGTAGTTTTAGCTTTTCTATTTTGGGCCTATTATTCCTCTCAAATTAACTTTTTGGGTGTGGTATGAGATAGGAGTCAAGGTTCATTAGTTCATTGTTTTTTCACATATTTGTGCAGTTGTTTTAGTAGAATTTGTTGCAAAGATTTTTCTTTCCTCATTTAACTGCCTTGGTATTTTGTTATAAAGCAATTGACTACATAAGTGTGGGCCAATTTCTGGACTCTATCCGGCATCCAATGATCTATCTTTATATCAAAACCATATCATCTCGATTAAGGTGGCTTTCTAGAAGGTCTTAAAATCAAGTCCTCTGAGTCCAACTTTGTTCCTCTTTTTCAAGATTATTCTTTCTATATCTTTAAAGTTATATGCTGTTTAACACTAATAAATATAATTTTTTTAAAAAAGTCAATTTTATTAAGTGAACAATTCCAAAATAGTTCTTTTGGCCAACAAAACAATAACCAATGCAATCCTTATTTATCCTGAGGGTCTTGCCAAGTCTGTTTAAATAGATTAGCAGCCTTATATCCCACATTGACATTTGTACACAGAATCATTCAAGGATGTGTGTGAACAGAACAAACATTGACTCAAAGTTTAGAGTTTTTAATTTTTTTTTATTTTTAAGTTTATTTATTTATTTTTGAGAGAGAGAGAGAGAAAGGGAGATATCAGGGGAGAGGCCTTAGAGAGAAAAGAAAGAGAGAATCCCAAGCAGAACACACACCATGTGCACAGAGCCCGACGCAGAGCTTGAACCCATGAACTGTGAGACCATGACCCGAGCTGAAATCAAGAGTTGGGCGCTTACCAACTGAGCCACCCAGGTGCCCCAATTTTAGAATTTTTAGAATTAAAAGATACCAAAAAAAAAAAAAAAAAAAAAAGAAAGAAAGAAACTGTGATGAGAGAGCCACATGGCATTGTTAACATACTATTGCTAAAGGGAGCATTTTATAGCTCTGACACAGGACATCTTTATGGAATACAAGGCTATATATTTGTAAAGAGATTTTTAAAATGCTGAAAAGCTACACTTGTTAATAATGGGATGAATAAATATGAAACCTAAAAACACAATAACAAAAGGTAAGAAAAGAATCTAATTTTTTAAACGTATCTCAAGGAAAGGATAATATTTAATAAAAATGAATGATAATCTGGTTGATGAGAATAGTCAATGCTATGAATAAAAATCAGACATATAGTGACCTAGGAAAATTGAATGCCTTTTCCTCCCCTTCCCCACAAGCACAGTACAAAATCATCAGTGAAAGATCCCTCTCACCAAGTGTGTCCCCTCCTACTTCTCTCCCAAAGGGGCTTTGAAATTTTTGGCAAGTCTGTCGAACTATCTCTTGCAAACATGAGAGGCCCGGGATGTTTGTCTTCTTCTTCTTTTTAACGTTTATTCATTTTTGAGAGACAGAGAGAGACAGAGCACAAGCAGGGGAGGAGCAGAGAGAGGGAGACACAGATTCCAAAGCAGGCTCCAGGCTCTGAGCTGTCAGAACAGAGCCTGACACGGGGCTTGAACTCATGAACTGCGAGATCATGACCTGAGCTGAAGTAGGACACTTAACCGACTAAGCGCCCCAGGTGACCCAGGATGTTTGTCTTCTATGTAGTACAGAATACCTCACTTGAAGTTAGTTCTATTTTATTTTATTTTTAAAAAGATTTTACTTTTAAGTAATCTCTACACCCAACGTGGGGCTCAAATTCACAACCTTGAGATCAAGAGTTGCATGCCCCATTGACTGTACCAGCCAGGCGCCCCGAAGTTTTTTTAATCATAAGAAGGGAGTAGATTGTAGCAGCTAATAAGCTTTAGGGCCTGACACACTCTCAATTCTGTCACTTACCTGTGTAACACTGGGAAATTACTTAATCTATTTGAACTCATTTCCTCTCAAGGTTGTTGAGAGGATTACATTAAATAACATGGACTTGGTCTCTCCTTGGACTCTAAGTGGTGAATAAGTCGTCAATGCTAGTTTCTTTTCAGATTTTTCCCAAAGAAGGTGAGGCAAACATCCAAAAACACATAAGCCAAAATGACCACACAGTTTATAAATTCAGTCCTCTTAAAATTACTTAATAACTCTAATCTTCCTCATGTCCCTGAATGTCAGGAATATGAAATAGCAGAAAGGGCACGAGACTGGGATCCAGGGGTCTGGCTTCCATCTGGGCTCTGCTGCTCTGTGATCACGTGATCTGCAGCAAATTATCTACCCCCAGAGGCTCTCGGTTCCTTTTCCACAAACTGAAGGGATTGTTTTAAGAGAATCTCTATGACTCCTTTTCAAATATAGGATTTTCAGATGTGACTAAACAATATAATTGCCACTGTACTCAGTTCTAACAAATCAAGCATTCAGGATAAAATATCTCATATATCCTCCCTCCACTCGAGCATTTGGGGAAGGTGCCAGACCTATGGCAAAGTAGTTGCTGACATCATTTAACCAATCTCAGTGCTTTGGCAGAAGAACTCTTGCTGGCTACGTTACATTTAATATGACAAAAACAAATGTCTCCAAACAGGTAATTCGAATGTTACTCAGATTGGTAGGAAGACATGGCCTCTGATAAGTCACGTATAAAGTTCATCCCCCACCATAGTACTTTTATCAATTGGACTAAATTATCGTATAAAGCCTTTCTTCACTAATCTCAATTATAATATCTACAGCTTTACTATAGTGTGTAGAACAATCTGGGTATTAAATCCAAATCCTGCATGTATTGGACAAGAAAATTTCCTCCTCTTTCTGTATTCTCATTTAAAAGAATAACATCTGGGCGTCTGGGTGGCTCAGTGGGTTAAGGGTCTGACTCATGATTTCGGCTCAGGTCATGATCTCCCAGTTTGTGGGATCGAGCCCTGTGTCAGGCTCCACATTGCAGCATGAGCCTGCTTGGGATCCTCTCTCTCCCTCTCTTTCTTCCCCTTCCCTGTTTTGCTCTTTCTTCCTCTCTCAAAATAAATAAACTTTACAAAAAAAATAACACCTATATTTCATTGATACTAAGATGAATATATTTTTCAAGTTTTACGATCTTGAAATTGGACGCGTTAATAGTGTGTTTGAAAAACATTGTACCATAATGTGACTAGCCACACTTTTTCTTTCTTAGTTAAATTAATGGTGAGTCTTCAAAGCAATGGAATCTTAGATTCAGTTAAATACAGTAAAATCCTGCCAACCAAATACAGGAATTATTGTAAGGCTCTGATGAAATAAATGATCTTCAAAAAGTCTTGTCAATTATAAACAGGAACATGGACTGACCATTGTCTAAAGTTCTTAGTCTTTAATGTCTTTAGAAATCCAATATGAATTTACGATCTTATTACTAAAATGAATTCCCTATGCAAAGTAAGGACATGGGCTAACACAAGCTAAGATAAAACCATACTGGCTGTTATGATTCTCTCATTGACCAAAGCAATAAAAAACTGAAGTATATAGATTCTTTTTATCAATTTTCCCCAAACAGTATTTTATTCTCAGAGATAAGGCAAATAAAATATTTAATAAAGTCAGTTAAAATTCAAATCAGTATATGTATATAAAATAGATAAATATCTATCTATTTATAAAAACATAAGCGGCAAACTTAGCAAACCAGTGCGTATGTCTTCATCTAATAAGACACCTTTGCAAACGATAGACTTGCTCTAATGATTCTATCACATTTATAAGGATACTTTTCTATGCACTATTTAAAAAATAATGACTAAAAATTAAACTTTTTAAAAAAATTAAGGTTCCTTTGCAACTAATTTTTTTCTCATATTAAAGGATAATACATGCTTCTTATAGAGAATTTGGGAATTGCAGAAAAAGATAAATAAGAAAATTTAAGTCTCACACCTCTTAGATGATTACCATTGAGATGTGAATGTATTATTTAGTCTTTTACATAGTACTATATACATTAGTGTAAACTTGGAATCAGGGTATTGGCATGTGTGTGCTTCCAAAACATCTTTGAGCGGTGGATTGGAACAATTTGAGCAAACGGAACATTGGATGCATACATGACTCTTTACACAGCGATTCCTGACTCTGGTTGCACCTCACAAATCACATGCAGAAATTCTAAAACAATGCAATGGCCAGACTCTCTCCTCAGAGATTCTAAATGAGTTTTTCTGTAACGGGATCTAAGCGTGAGGTTTTTTTTTTTTCTTTTTCTCATGTAATTCTACGGCATAGCCATGGATGAGAACTATGGTTTTCCACCAAGATAAATTTCAAATAGATTCAAAAGTTGACTGTAAAAAACCTGTGGAATTAGTGAATAAAAATATAACTGTATATGTAATCTTAGGGTACTAAAGGGAGAAATATCAAAGGAAAATATTCACATATTTAGCTACATAAGAATCTTTAAATTTCTGAATGCCAAAAAAAAAAAACAAACCACAAAACCACAAACAAAACCAAGGCAAGCAAATCGCAAAGTAGGAAAAATACAGGTAGAGCTATTAGAAAGTATAAAGGAAAAGATAAAGAATAGAAAAGGTTAGGTATAGGTAAATCACTCACGAAAAAAAGTCACGACATATATATATATATATGTGTGTATATATATATATATGTGTGTGTGTGTATATATATATATATATATATATATATATATATATATATATGGAGATAAAAAGTATTTCCTTTTTAAATGGCAAGCTGATCACTTCAGAATATATTCCTCTCTTCCTGACTCTTCCCCTGCCGCTCATAACTCAGGGGCTATATAGTAGCATTTACATTTATACCCTGAAGCTTTACCTCATTAAAAAAAAAATCAAACTCTAAGCAAATATATTAAAACTAAAATATGAATACATAAAGAGGAAAGTCACACTGACACATAAAGGTCTCATAAAATCAGATGCAAAGGAACATAGCACCACTTTATTACTGCCTGAGTCCAACTCTGCACAGGCTCAACTTGCAATAAAAGGAAGTCTTTTCAATCTTCTGTAGTGACTTTACCCTTATTAGAATGCATACTCATTATTTTCTCATTACTCCTCTACATAAAACATACCATTTTGCACCTTGGTTCCCACACCCCTTGTACTGTATTCATATTTTATCTCTAAAGATTGTAATATATCACTTCAAACACAATAACCCATTTAAGAATGGATTTTACAGGCAAAAAGGCACACCTTTCGTGATGTGATTGCAATCATCAGCCGCTCCAATCCTCAAGCACATATTACATGGCGCGCACACAAACGATGCAGAAGCACAGAAGCTACTGCAGGCTGCACGAGCCAACGCAACCCAACGTACTTCCTGGTTTCGGGAGGTAACCATAGGAACCCTTTGAAATGTTTTGTTTTATTAATTTGGCTCCTCTCTATTTTTCGCGAGTGCCAACACTTTCAAGATCATGCGGTTTAGACATGTCACAGCTGTTGAAACTCACAGCAGAAGCTTGAGCTGACAGTGGTGTATCCTCAAGAACCAGAAACACCAAAACAACATTATGATAAAGAGCAGAAGTATGAAAACGAAGAAGAAGACAAAGGGCAGGAAATATTGCCTTACCGATTTAAAGCAGAGCCCTGGGGGGAAACATCTGGTTCAGAGCAAACTGTGGTTCTTTCAGCACAGCAAGGGGGTCCTACTGGAGAGAGTGAGGAGTGGCCACAGGTGAGACCCGGAGACCCGGAGGCTGAAGAGCAGGCGGCGGCAAAATGTTGTTCTCTGTAAGGGAATTTCACTATTTAAAGAGGTGAGAGATCTAGGACTTTGAAATCCAGATAGGAGCCATAATTTACGATTTTTTGCTACTGGGTTGAAAACCTGACCTATGACAGAAGCGCTTCCTCTCTTGAGTTCTCAGGTTAAGTGTACGAACCATTTTACACACTCTGAGGAACAAAGGTAGACTTTACAGGGGTTTAAAAGTATTGTTAGTTTGGAAATACTAAACTTGAACAAGTATCGAGTATCACTTATTTCTACAAAACCTGTTGTCCTTACAAGGGGAAAGAAAGAATCTTCCAGTTTACTAATTTGATGAGGAACTCCAGTCATAGCAATTGGTGTATCTGAGGAAAAAAGCCACTTTTCATTTCAAAAATTCACCCCCCCCCCCCTCCCAGTAAACCTTTTACAAACACTCTTAACTTCTAGGTGAGTCTTTAACATTTATCTTCTGAAAGATCTGTAAGGCTCACAGGCTAGGCAAAAGATTTAAAAGTTTATTTTGTGTGGGTGTAAGTTGGAATGTAGTCGTGTGTAAATTAGATAGAATCTTGAACGTATTCCAATCACGCCTACTTTCTGTTCTAACCACATATGTACGATTATTTAAAGCAAACACTTTCATCTCCTGGACATTTAAATATTATCTCCATGAATGAACAGATTAGGAAGAATCTCAGGTTCACTGAAAGTTTTGCACACAACTTTCAGGACTGTAAATAAAGAGCACTGTACTGAGTAAGCATGAGCGCCACACATAATCTTTACAATCCCGAGTTAGTAATATTAAAACCCATCTCTCACATCTGGCCACTTCTCATTCTAGTCGGAGGACCCCTTCTCCGTGCTAAAGGAATCACTGTTAGTTCCAAAACCAGGTAACGAATGAGAAAATCATTGAAAAATGGCAGAGTCTGGATGTGAAATCAGTCCGTCGCGCCAAAACGTCCCTGCTCTTTCCAGTAGATCATAATACCTCCTAGATATAAAAGAATTCAGCACCTTATTTATACCTAACCAGCTATACTCCAAAGCATCTAGTGGCAATAAACCTGAAATATAAGTGACACTTAAGGCAAACATTCACAATAATAATACAACTGACTTTAAATGCACTTTTCAGAACAAACACGAGTCTTGTCTTTCCAAGACAACCTCAAGAAATGAATCTGAATATTTTCATTTCCAAACTGCCTGAAGTTTCTATCCTATGAGATACCTCAGATTTTAAAAAATCTTATCAGACTGGGGTGGTAAAACTTCCAAAAATATATTGAATGATGATTCTACATAAGGAAATTTGTTAATACTATTCACTACGTTAATAGAAAAAAAGAAAAATGATATTATCATTTTTTTTTTTTCGGAAGTAAGCTCCACACCCAGCATGGAGCCCAACTCAGGGCCTGAACTCACAACCCTGAAATCAAGACCCAAGCTGAGATCAAGAGTTGGATGCCCAACCGACCCAGGCACCCATGTATTATCATATTCCTAGATGAGGAAAGGATTAGATAACATGCAACATCCGTTTTTAAAAATTTTTTATTCTTTAAATTATGACACAGAAAATTGTCTTTTTTTGGTGTACAGTTCTTTGAATTTTAATATGTGTATAGATTCAATGAAGCCACAACCACACTCAGTATACAGAAAAGTTCCATTACCCTCAAAACCTCCTTGGTGTTACCCCTTTGTAGTCAAACCTTCCTCCCACTGGTAACTCTGGACAATGACTGATTATTTTTTCTATCACTACAGTTTTCTCAATTTGAAAATTTCACTTAAATGGAATCATACAATAAATGACCTTTTAAGATTGGCTTTTTTTTTTTTTTTTAGTTTATTTATTTTGAGACAGAGAGAGAGAGAGAGAGAGAGAGAGAGAGAGAGAGAGAGAACAAACTGGGGAGAGGCAAAGAGAGAGGGAGAGAGAGAATCCCAAGCAGGCTCTGCACTGTCAGTGTGGAGCCCTGTGCCGGGCTGAAACTTACAAACGATGAGATCATGGACCTGAGCTGAAACCGAGAGTCAGACTCAACCAACTGAGCCACCCAGGTGCCCCAAGACTGGCTTTTTAAATTCATCATGTCTTTGAGACTCATTGAAGTTGTGTGAACCAATAGTTTGTTTCTATTACTGACAGTATTTTTTGTATGGATATATTATATTCTGTCAATTTAGGACATTTGGATTTCCAGTTTTTCATGATTGTGTATAGAGGTGCTATAAACATTAGCATACAGACATTTGTGTGAATATACTTTTTTACTTCTCGAGGGTTAATACACAGAAGTGGGGTTTCTGGGTCATATGGTAATTTATTTAACTTATAGGCAACTACAGGACTGTCTTCCAGAATGGCTATACCATTTTGCATTCCCACCAGCAATGTAGGAGAGTTCTAGTTGCTACACATCCTTGGCAAGACTTGGCATTTTCAGTATTTTTATTTTAGCCATTCTAATAGGTGCATAGTGGGTATCTCGCTATGATTCTAATTTATAGTTCCCTAATGGATTTTACTTCTGTTGAACACCTTTTCATGTGCCAATCTGTCATCTGTATATTCTCTTTGGTAAAGTGCCTGGTGAAGACTTTGGTCCATCTTTTTTTTTTTTTTTAAACTGGGTTATCTGCTCACTAAAGGGTTTTAAGAGTTCTCTATATATTCTTTATGTGGACTTCTTTATTGGGCATGTATTTCCCAAATATTTTCTCCTAGACTGTAGCTTGTCTATTCATCTTCTTAGCATTATCTTTTGTGAGCAAAAGTTTTAAATTCTAATGAAGTCAAATTTATCAATATTTTCTCCTTGGGTTTATGTTTATGTATTTTTTTAAATGTTTACTTATTTTTGGGAGACACAGACAGCATGAGCAGGGGAGAGGCAGAGACAGAAGAGAGGATCCAAAACAGGCTCTGTGCTGACAGCAGAAAGGGAAATGCAAGGTTTGAACTCACGAACCATGAGATCATGACCTGACCCAAAGTCGGACACTTAACTGACTGAGCCACCCAGGCATGCCGTGGGGTTTGTGCTTTTGGTGTCTAAGAACTCTTTGACTAAGCTTTCATCCTAAGTGTCCTGAAAGTTTTATGGTTTTATGCTTTACATTTAAATCTGATTTATTTTGAGTTAATTTTTGTGTAAGATGTGAGGTTTCAGTTGAGGTTCATTTATTTTGCAAATGGATGCCCAACAGTTCCAACGCTGTTTGTGGAAAAGACATTCACTTTTCCACTGAATTGGCTTTACATTTTCTCTCCCTTCTATTTTTCTGGAAGAGATTATGTAGAATTGGTGCTATTTCTTCTTTAAATGTTTCATAGAATTCACCAGTGAAACCATCTGGGCCTGGAGATTTTCATTTCTGAAGGCTTTGAAACAAGAATTCCTTAGTTGTTACAGGACTATTTGGGATATTTAGTTCATCTTGAGTGGGTTTTGGTAGTTTGGTGTTTGTGGCAGTATGCTATGGGCCCTATGCATCCCTGCATACCTTGCTGGTTATGCCAAGAATGTAAAGCTCTAACGACTCTTCATTTCGACCCTTTCTCAGGACTGTGAGCAGAATGAAGTAACATTTTCCTCTCAACCCAGCACCAGTTATAAAAGAGATAAATTTCTCAACTTCGGTGTTTCTTGGGGGCTACATGAATCCCACTGCCATGGACTACATCTATTGCCACGATGGACTATATCTATTGCCTCCATGGATGTAGGAATTATGTGTAACCCATGCAAACCAACAGGAAGCTCGTGATATTTGCCAAGCTATGAGTAACAAAGTCCTTCATCTCTGACCTAGGAGTCTCATGTGCTCTGCAGCCTTTATGAAAGAGTAACAGGTTAATAGTTAGCTTCTTAATAAAATCTCACACTCTTCATAGTTCTTGACATACACTTTCCAGAGTTGATTATTTAACCTAAATTGTCCTATTTATGTAGATTTTTGCAGTATTTCCTATTGTCCTATTAATATTTGCCAAGTCTAATACCTCTTCTTTCATGACTGCTAATTCATATTACCCCTTTTCTTCCTTTGTCAATTTTACTAGAGGCTTATTAATTTTACTGATCTTTTCCAAGAACCAGTTTTGGTTTCATTAATTTTCTCCATGGTTTTCTGTGATCAAGTTAATTGAATGCTACTCTTTATTATTTTCTTTCTCCTACTGCTTTGAGGTTATTTTTTATTTATTTTTTATTTTCTTAAGTTAAAAGTTTTGGATTATTGATTCAAGACTTCCCTTCTTTATAAGCATTGTTTTTTTGTTTCTTAAAGATTTTATTTTCAAGTAATCTGTGTATTCAACGTGGGGCTCAAACTTACAAGCCTGAGATCAAGAGTTGCATGCTCTACCAACTAAGTCAACCAGGCACTCCTCTGTATAATAGGTATTGAATGCTATAAATTTATTCCTAAGAAATATTTTAGCTTCCTCTCATGCATTTTGATATGCTGTATTTTCATTTTGTCAGTTCAAATTATTTTTACTAAGCCACGGTTAATTTGTTTGTTTTTCAAGTATTTGTAGATTTTCCAGTTATCTTTGTGTTACTGATTAGGCTCAGAGAGACTATTTGATAACTTCAATTTTTTTTTTTTTAGATTTGTTATAATTTATGACCCAGGTTATAGTCTATCTTGATGAATGGTGCATGCATACCTGAAAAGACTATATTCTGCTGCTCTTGGGTTGAGTGTTCTACAAATGTCATGTAGATCCCATTGACAGTGTTGTTCAGTTCTATATTCTATTCAGTTCTATATATGATGACTGAAAAAGGAGTGTTGAAGTCTCCAACTACAATTAAAGGTTTGTCTATTTCTCTTTTCAGTTCTGTTAGTTTTTGCTGTATGTAGTTTGAAGATCTGCTGTTTGGTGTATATATTTAAGACTGAGGTGTTCTTGATGAATCAACTCTTATCTTTTTATCCTTTGTTTATCCCTGGTAATTTTCATTACTCTGAAGTGTATCTTGACATTAATATAGTCATACTGTTTGCATGGGTATATCTTTCCTGTCATTTTAACTTACCTATATCACTATATTTAAGTGAATTTTTGTATACAGCATAGTTGGGATACAAAAAAAAAATATTCTGACAATCTCTCAATTGGTATATGTAGAACATTTACATTTAGTGTGATTATTGATAAGTCTGGATTTGGGTCTATCAGTTTGTTATTTGTTTTCTGCTTATTTTTCTGTTTTTAATTCCCATTTCCCTTTTCCTCTCTTCTTTTGGGTTATTTGAACACTATTTTAGCATTCCATTTAAACTTTCATATTTTAATTTTGCCAAAATATTTGGGTGTAGGGGTGGTGGTGGTGGTGGTGGTGGTGGTGGTGGTGGTGGTGTGTGTATTTTAGTTATTGCTCTAGGGATCACAATAATATGTACTTAACTTTCCAAAGTCTGCTTGGAATTATGTCATGGGGATGTAGAAATCTTACTGCCATGTTACCAAAACCAATTAACCCTGTTTTGAAGATACTAGCAATAAGGGGGTAAAAATGAGAGGTAAAAAAGGGAAAGGAGAGAAAAAATATGATCATTATATGCAAATGACACAACTGTTTGCCTAGAAAATACAAGAGAACCAACTAGAAAATTATTACAATTATTATAATTCAGTTAGAATTGGGAGCAAAATTAAAATACAGAAATTAACACACTTCATGTGTAAAACAACAGCCATTTGCAAGACAGAATGAAAGAAAACACTCAAGTATCCAAGGGGTATAATGAAATGTACAAGATCTATATAAAGAAGTCCTTTAAAAGTGATTGGCAAACACATGTTCACATTAAACAAATAGAAAAGTATTTCATACCACTTTCTTGGATCACTATGAGAGCAATCACAGGTTCACACAGTTAATGAAATGCTTGGCTAAGGAGCCAAAAAGATGAGCAACCATCTGTGGGATTAATATCCAACATGTTAATAAAGTCGTTTCTCCCTAATTTGATATAGGAATTTAGTTCATCCCACTAGAAATAGTAAACAAGATTTTTCTTTTAAAAATCAGAAAAATTGATTCTAAAGTTCATTATGAAAGAAGTGGTAGGTATAATCATAAAAATTATAACAAAGAAGAGCACTAACAGGTAAATCTCCCCACCAGACAATATGGCATATTTTAAAGCTACAATAATTAAAATAGTGCAGTTTTAGATCACGCATCAAACAGTTCACTGAAATAGCCTTAAGCCCAGAAATAGACTAGCAACAAATCAGTAAAGAGAAGGTAGATTACACAATATATGATGTTGTAAAAGAGGGCAACCATCTGAAAAAAATTAAGTTGGATCCCTAGCTTATATTCTATAGCAAAATAAATTCTAGGTGAATCAAAACTTTAAATAGATAAAAATGTAAATCTACTAGAAAATATGGACAACTGAAACATAATTTCAAAGAGGTAATGCTTTCCTATCTGTGACATAAGAAGAACACAGAAGCCATAAAAAAATTGAGAATTCCACTGTATTAAACAAAATAAAAACCAAAAAAGCTCACCTGAGCTTGGTGTCGGGTTTTTGTTGGGCTTTATTACATAGGCATAGCCAACTGAATCATTGGCCACAAGGCTGAATTTAATCTCCAGTCCTTCCCACCCCAGGGGTCAGGCTGTTATCACTGTGCCCCAAAGCCCCAACTCTCTAATCACATGGTTGGTATTTTGGGTGTGGCTACCCTTCATCCTGAGTCATCTCATTAGCATGAACTATCAGGTTCCACCATGAATAACAAAGACACTTCATTCACTCTGGAACTTCCAAGGATTTAGATCCTGGAAAGGGGAGGGGGGCTGTAGTGCTGGGAAGAGGGGAAGAGGCATATTTTTTATCCATTTTATTTTATTCCAAGTGTTTAGAAGCTACTTGTAATAGCAAAAGAGTGGAAACTAACACTGTCCAGTGGCAGAGGACTGATTTAAAAAAATTAAAATATACCCATATAATGGGGTTCTATGCAACGAATGAAGAAAATGGGGCAATTCTGTAGGTAAGGACACAGAATAAACTGCTGAATATGCAAAACATTGTGTACGGTATACTATAGTACCATTTGTGTTTCATATATGTGTGCGTGTTTATATACACATGAGGCCATCCACAAAAATAAACAAGAAACTGATAGCAGAGTGTGGATCAATGGAAGGGAAATGGCTGACTTAATTTTTTACCCTTTCAACCTTCTGATTTTTGCACAATTATGCACATAATACCTACTTAACAAGAATAAAACATCACCATGTATTTGCACATTTCTCTGAGGATACTGAACATTACATGTAATTTAATCTTTGATTACTAAGAGCCATTGTCGGAAGTTATACTGAACAACAAAGCCCTAAGGGTCTATTCAGGCCACAGGGCTGTTTTCACCCACACTGCATGACCCCAGGCTTCTGTGATTTGAGTTAGTGCCATTTTTAGTTTTTCCGATTTCTCCCAGCTACTTCTCACTGCCATCAACCTTATTCCTCTAGTTGACTCAAACTTCTTTTAAATTGGTGCTTTTAGTTGTAGTGGTCTGAGAAACAAGGCACAGAGTTCCAATACTATATAAAATAGAGAGAAACTGCCTCTTTGACAACTTGAGGAAGCCTCTCATAACTGATGAGTTTTAGAGATTAAACTTCAGAACAACTACTTGGCTATGCAAGATTTGTACACATTCTTGGTTCCATGTAATTAAATGAGGAACAGGCAAGGAAGGCATTAAGTCATTATGGGAGGTTCTATGATTTAATTCATGCCATACTGCTAAGTGCATGTCTGAAACTTTTTCAAAATTGCTTTCATTAATTCAAGAAACATTTTTGAGCATCTCGTGTGCACCAGGGAATGCTCTAGGTGCTAGGGATACAGCAGTGAACAATCCAGACGATGGCCAAACTCCCTTAGAATTTACATTCTAATTGGGGTGAGAGGCAACAGGCAAAGATAAAGTGGGAAGTTTAACAAGAAAAGGGGAAATGTGACAGAGCAATCCGGATGGGGTAGCATCTGTTCGGATGACCTCTCAGTTAGCATCTGATCAGAGAAGAACCACTAGGGTATCACTCACACACCATTTTTAATATATAAAAGAAAGGATTTGGAATAGGGATTATAGGAGGCTGTTCTTTTGTGACAGGGAGGCCCCAAAAAGGGAAGGGGGGATGGATGTGAAGCGGGGGAAGCGAGAACATACTGGGACCTGCCAGGAGAGGACAGCAGAACCCACGGGGACTCAGTGGAACCCATGCCAGTCTCCCAATGCCTCCAAGCCTCCAACCTCAATGACAGGGTTGTGCTGCAGAACCTGGCACCCTCTGTCACAGAATGAAACACACACCTGGCCGAGGAGTCAGAGAAAGTAAAGGAGGTGATCCAGCAGGAGCTGGCGTTTCTGCATGCCTGGTTGTTGGCCCACAGACCAAAAAGATAAGCCAGCAGATACGCAATAATGTGGGTAAGCCACAACAATGCGTGCCCTGCTTGGACCTTTCAATTATAGAAATCTGGATCTGGCTACTTAACTTCTGCCTTCTGAATCTCACACCACACATCTCTTGTGACCCACACGATCCTAAAATTATGCAGGGAGAATTAAGAGGAACATATCTCCAGCTTAGCTATACTGGCACCACATAAAGCCACTACCGATGGTCAGAGGTCTCTGAAAGATATTTGAGCTGAGAACCTGGAGGGCAAGGAGGATTCAGCCACACAGCCAATGCCAAGATTTGGAAGAGAGTATTCCAGGCAGAAATAGTTACTGCAAAGGCCCTGAGGCAGCGATACAAACACGGTATTTTTTGATGAAGGGGTTGGAGTATGGTGAGAGGGAGAGTGGTATGAAATGAGGTCAGAGAGGCAGGGATCAGGTCACATGGGTCCTTGTAGAATACGGTAATGAGCATGGATCACTTTTTTCTAAGTGCAAAGGAAAGCAAATGGAGAGTTTTTGACAAGGCAGTAGTAGTTTGGTCTGATTTATCATTTTAAACTCTGTTTTAAAATAATTTCGAACTTAAAAAAAGGCCTAAGATTAGCACAAAGAATTCTATCATCCAACTGATTTCCCTTCACTGTGCAGAGAATGGGCTTTGGCGGGCAGGGCCACTTCTCTCTAGGACTCCTCCAGATCTCCTGGTTTTCTATGTAAGCCACACTCCTAGAGGACGCTGTGCACGATGCCCTGGGGAGACGTGCAGAAAGGCTGCCGGAGTGTGGAAGCAGCAATATTCCTTCAAGAACTATTCAAGAGTTCAGGCCAGTGTGCTTCCACACTGCTTTTCAGATTTCACAGGAAAACCAATTTTGTCATTTTAGTCTCAACTCAAGAATTCATGTTGGTACCAAAAATGGTATTACCTTTTTAGATCTGGTCTCAAATTGACTGGTTATATTACTTCTCAAAACAAACAAAAATCTTGAAGATCTGACACCACTGAAGCTATTTAAATAGAATGTTACACAAATAATTCTGGATTTCGTAAGAATTTCCCAAGAATCGGCACTGCCTCCTCAGGGAAACGTGCTGAAGGGGCCAGGGCTCATGTTGATGCATGTGTTCTAGTCTCACTACATCACAGCTGGCCTTGGACTTGCCAATCTTCTAGTTTCAGTAGACTTAGCCTACAAGTTGAGACCACAGACAGCCTTCCTAAAACAAACTCTTTTGCCTCTAGCTGAAAGCCAAGGTTCAAATACTGAAGTGTGCTCAGTGCACACTTACACGTGAAACCTCACTTCTGACCTCAGTACAATTTCAGGTTTAATGTTAAAATCAACAGCCAAAATTAACTATGGATAGCCACGCATTCTCACTGAAAACATACACACCTAATAGGTGCTCATTAAATCATGAGGATGAAGTAGAAAAATGAAAGAGAAGTCAGGTGCCTTTAGAGAACTCATTTATTCTCTCTCACACGCAGTTGAAGGGGAGCTCTGCCAGCACGGTAGGGCTCAGTGACGAAGATAAGGGGCTTGACGCACAGCAGAATTCAGTTAAGTAGGAGCTAGTATTGTTACACGTGTCAACAGAAGTAAATATTTTCTTTACCCTCCTAAAGGAAGAAATAAAATGGAAAAAAAAAAGGAAAAAAAAAAGCTCTGGACATACTCATCTTCTTTAAGAAAAAAATGTAAACACAGATTTAGGAAAGCATGATCTGTCAGAAAGAAAAGTAGAGCAGTTTTGATCTTAAGGAGAGTTTGCAGTCTATCCTTCCATGCTCGGCGCTGACAGGTCTCCTGCAAACATCCAGCAAGAGAAGAGCGATGCTGTGCCACGACTTACGGACTATAAATTCTGAGCTCTGATTACTAGATTTATTAACAGTGTCTTAGGTGTTATATGTTAATTATTAACAACTGTTTTCCTTCATTTAACAATGGCTCCTGAATAACAAAATAAATTATCAACAATTCAACCATAAATTAAAAGATAATTAAAGTAAAAAAAGACCTGTTAAAGTTTCATATATGCAAGCACAACAACATATTTCATATATTCGGATTACAGTTTCTGTGATCTTTGCGTAAGCAACAGAAAAGTTACTCCCTTTCCACTGTTGCAAGTTCACAACACTTAGGAAAAGACTTTACCTTTTTGTCCTGCTTAATTAACTGCACCTCAGTTGAACGCGACAGACAGAAACCGGGGTTATGAGAGAGACGGGCTAAAAGAAAAGGCTGTGACCCCACAGCAGATCACGTAAACCTAAAATATACTTCGGACTTTCTAGTGGTAACCTGCAGCCCTCGTTTATTAGATAATTTACAGAGAACTGTTAGGAAAATGATTTAATGAGCAGGCTGACCTCTGCCATTCTGCCAGTTTGCTGCTCAAGAACCTATGCATCTTGCCTTTAAAATGAAACAGAATACTGTTCATTTCCAATGAGACTAGGTGTCAGGTAAAAACAAAGACGAAGCCATAGATATATTAAAGTTACGCTACGTTAACTACTTAATTAAAAACTTTAATTACCAGATCAGTGCACCATTTCTTGCTTAAAAATGTAATACCTTTGACAGTTGATAAAGAATATTTTTTTTAAAGCCAGATGTGAAAATGAAAAGGTCTGAATGACATGACACACAGAAACAGAATCCTTTCCAATCAGTGACTACTAATGGGAATACTCATTTTATACAGCAGGTATTGACAACCATTTAGCAATTCTTTAAACAGGCACTTGATAGAGTGTTTTGCAGCTAGCATACTCAATACTGGGGCATCACATACACAAAAAAAATATGGCTTTATTACAAAGGATTCAAGATGGCAACTACTTAGAATCCAGTGCCAACACGGATTATAACAAATCCAGTGAGTATTTTGTTTTTCAATTATTCATAGAAAATTTAATCCTGATTAAGTATCCTTGGGCAGGAATTCATGGGTAGTTGATGACTGAAACCAACATTTATGTGAAATGCTTCTGTTAATTTAATCTGTGTATACGGCTTAATTATGATTGGGGATTCAATGTAAGAGAAATGAATTATATCAGGATTAAAATTTTAGTACCTATCACATAGTACTTTTTCCTTCTTTCTTTTTAAACATAGAACCCTGTTTGTCTCTTCACCTAAGTGCTTACATTTGAGAACTCTTTGTAACGAATAACCTATGTAATGTATCTAAGTGTTATTTTTCATAAATTATCTGTCAGAAACCCTTTGCTAATCAAGCTAGAACCTGAACGAGAGCCTGAAGTGATAGAAGAAAATGGAGAAGAACCCCACACACAAATAAACAAAAGCTTATTCATTTAGCTATAAATATACTTTATATTCACATTCTGAAGTAATTTCATTTTCAATTCCTTTAAACTCCAATACGAAATGCATTTTCCTCAAAGCATAAAAAGAAGCAGTTTTAAATCAGTGTATTACACTGACTTTGTAACTGGAGTTAGATATGTATAAGCAAGTAATCATTTAACTGATTACTTTTCACAAGACTATCAAACCTGAGTTAACTATTGATATGAGACGAGGCATTGTAAGTGGTGAATCTCTTACCAAAATATCATATAATTCTTTTTCATCTTAATTTCCACAGAGAAATTGCATAAATCACCTTATAACAACACTCTTTCTTCAAAGTTTATTAAGCATATTTCAAAACATTTATTACCTTTTTTCAGTTTGATACTGCTTCAATGCAGTTGTATAAATAACATGCTCGGCCTTCTTTGTTCAATTTTCCATACCACAAGTATGAAAGAAAAGTCACTGCATTTGGATCCTTATTGCACTCTCAAATCAATTCACTTTTCCTTTAAAGAAAATCAAGTATCAGAAGTGAGGCCGACTTTTGTGCCCAGATGATATGGTCAGTGGTAGTGTTACTGAAGAAAGTGAAGAGACTTCCCAGTATAGACTGTGGGACAGAAAGAGTCTGTAGAGAATAACCATGGAAACGGACTGGCAAAGGATAACACCTATTGTAATAACCTGAAAAGAAAAGAAAGGGAATGCATTTACTGCATGCAGCAACAGACAAATTATATTCAAGTTATCATGAACCCATGTACTTTATATTTACATACATCCATATATATATACACACACATAAACTACTCCTCCATCTTTAACATGGGTACATTTTATCAAAGAAATTTTCAGTAGGAAAATATGACCAATGTTCAGAACTGTAACTGTTCAAGGCAAAACTTATTTAACAGTTTATAAACACACTCAATTTGCTAACCCATTCTCTCCTCAGGGTGCACACACCACAGGAAGAGATCCGAAAAATCAGCTTCCTGGATAATCTAGTAATGAGAATAAAGCATGATTCAGGTAGGGACCTGAATCTTGAAGAGTACTCTAAAAGCCCTTTCAGAAATTCTCAAGTTGCTTCTTTATTTTTGTAGACTACCTTCCTATCTATTTACCCCTTGTAAACACCTCAGGTTTAAGAAACATCCATGTGTTCAAGCACAGACTGCATTGCTTGTAAAAGGTACCCGGCAGAACACTTTGAAATGATGGAGTCGTTTACCTTCTAAGAAGGTGGGTTTCAGCACAATGAAAATGGTGGCACACTTGAGCGTGGCATTGCAGTCTGCAGTCTGTTAAAGCAACTAGACTGATTTTTTAAATCTATTTTGATTTTTCCACTATGCTGTAAAACATCTTAATCAATTTTTCCTAACAACGACGGATTATGAATCGCCTCATTTATAAAATAGTATTATGAAATAGATTAAAATTAACAAAAGCTATTTTTATCACTTTTTATTAACTAAATTAAACATTTTTCTTTTACACTTAAAGTTCTAATTTATATACTCGCCAGTTCAATATTTTGTTTCAAAGCTTTATTTTAAAGAGCTCAATGTGGCGCCTGGGTGGCTCAGTGGGTTAAGCGTCCAACTTCGGCTCCGGTCATGAGCTTGTGGTTCATGGGTTTGAGCCCCACACGGGACTCTGTGCTGAGAGTCCCATCCGGCTCAGAGCCTGGAACCTGCTTTGGATTCTGTGTCTCCCTCTCTCTCTGCCTCTCCCCTGCTTGCACTCTGTCTCTCTCAAAAATAAAATAGAGCTTAAAAAAATTAAAAATAAAATAAAATACATAAAAAGCTCAAAAAAACCTCTAAATGGAAAAAAATAGGCCTTTTCACCTTTAATAATTTCCCAATAAACACTATAAAAAACCACTGTGATCATGTGTTTTACTTACCTTATCTCTTTGGTAGTCACTAAAAACGACAGAAATACATGCGAGACCTGGATGGCATAAAAACCACAAGATACAGCCCTGAAACAAATGAGAAGTAAGTCAAATGCAGGCAGCTGTATCTTTATTTTCAGAGTAACATTACTAGCATATTTAGGAGATCCTGATTGACCTCAATTGATCTTCAGAGTAGAGCTTGCTACTCTAAATATAAAAAATAAATTTGATGCTGCTAGGATAACATTTTGTTTCTAATCACGTGGGTATTTAAAATTTTGTATTTGTACATCTCTTATATGTACACATTTTAATATACTTAATAGTGTACACTATGTTATATATTTAACCATGAAAATTCATGAATATAAGCAACATCAAGCATTGAGAAAAGCAAAGTACAAACGTGTACTATTTCTGGAAAAGGAAAAAAGTAAGACCATGCATTCGTATTCACATGTAGATACAGGAAGAGATTCTGTAAGAATGCCAAAGCACTGACAGTGCTTGCCCATTTGTGAGCTAGTACGCAGGACAGCGGAACTGGGCAAGGAAGGATGGGAAACTTTTTAACATTATACTTTTCAAGCATCTTTTTCTATCTTCCCTAGAACCACGGCAATGTATTCTATCTTCCAAAATTAAATGTTAAGTGAAATAATAAGTTAATAATAGGAGCTGTTGAGACACCTGGTATACTGAAGAGAAGGGAAAAAACAAGATGTAAAAAAAGGTGTTTAGTATACTACTGTTTGTGTAAATACGAAGGGAAATACACAGGAATACATACATGTTTAAAGTTCTCTAGGAGGGTAAGTCAGGAATTGATAGCAGTGATTATAGGAGGAGATAATAACTGGATAGACAGACGAGAGGTAAAAAAAAAAACTGCTCTTTAAACACTTTCAGATGTTTGAACCCATTCAAAAAGTTAAATTAAAACATATAAAATATTTTTAAGAAAAAGTTTGTCACTATCTTCAATATAGAATGAAAGAGGAAATTTAGTTTTAAACCCCCTTAAACATATATTAACTTTTCAAACAATACGCAAACCCATCCATCCCTGTGACAAATTCAAAAGCAAAGTGACGTGTTTTTTTGCCCGTTTGGCACTCAGAAAGCTGACGTGGGTTCCTGCGGCTGCAACAGCAGCTTTAAGATGCTGAACACTGGGAATGAGGAATTTGGCCCTACTTCCACAGCCACCTCGGAATGGACGCTGAGCCCTGTGGACTCGGGCGGGCAGACTAAATGGCTTATCCGAATACGTTCTGGGTTGCCAAGAGGAAGGTGTATGGATTCTGTCAATCTGACCGAAAAACAGAACTCTCTAGGAGGTAGACTCCTACAGCATTGCTGCCCCAACTTCTCTCATCTTTTCCTTTGTTAAACGGGTAGAGAAAAAAAAAATCAAATTTGCTTTTAGATCCCACGAGGGTAAGGCACACAGAAGAAGTAATAAAGTAAACATGACCTCCTTGGGAGGCAGTGAAATGGCTGAAACATACTATGTCCCCAGGCTCCTGCTTCATCTGCTTTTGCTGAGAGCTCCTTACGGCTTGTTAGAAAAGACTGCATAACTCTGCATGTGAACAGTTCATAATAACTGTTTTTTGAGAAATGTAAGCTGTATTCTAATGTAATTTTTAAAAAACTCTGATACGGAAAAAGAGTGTAGAATTCCTATTGACAAAGAAATTATGACATAGGCAAACTGACCTAAGATTACATGGAAACTACTATCGCAAGGATTCTGTAAAATGGGATAATACCTACATCTCACAGGTTGTGAAGATTAGATGAGCTGGGGCACATAAAGGGCGTATCTCAGTGCTTTGGCACAGAATACAAGCTTAACCAATATTAACATGGGGTTGCTTAACTTCCCCCAAAAAGTAGAACAAAGCTGATAATCACAAGAAGCCATTTTCTACCCAAACCCATACCTTGGCAAATGTGATGTAAAACTCCCTTTTCAGCGTGCTTCTCTCCACTGTGATGATCTGGTAGAGTCCACAGCCTAATGACAATGCTAGGCAAATTCTTAAAATGATTAGCAAGATCCCTGCTAAGTTGTGATGTGAATGGTAGCTGTGAGGACTGGTATCTTCAAACTGTTCCCAAAGTAGCAAAATACTCTGCAAAATACAATATTACATTTAGAGAGAGAAAAAAAATCATGTCTACTTATAAGTAGAGTACTTGCTTTTTAAACACCTCCTTAAAGCATATATAAATATTCCTAAGAGGTTCTAAGACTTATCACACCATAAAGGTTGTTAATAAAACACAGACACCCAGCACAGACTTTACCCCCCTGATACCCTACCCTACAGCAGAGAAAAGGGATTTTTATTGAATGAGACCAACATACAGAAAATAAAAAATGTGAATGTTACCCCAATACAAGATATCTTTAAGGATGAAAATAAGTTGAGAAGGTTAAGAGTAGAAATCTGAACTTTCTTCTAAATCTTTCTTCCTTCCACACTATATGAAGAATCAAACTGCCCTGTATTCAAGCGCCATTGTATCAGGGTGACTTTGAAACATGTCAGTATCTTCTGTAATCCAGAAGTGAATGAGTCGGAGCTGTTGATTTCAGATGTAACCTCTCAGGGTAAAGGAGGGTACATTTTTTATATTCACTAGAAGCAGCCAGGCTATACTCAGATGACCAGCATCGTTACTTATCCATTTGTTTGTTGACTTTTTTCCTCCCGTATGGTTACTGTTACAGTAAAAAAAAGCTCACCAAGTTCCTCATTAGCTGTTCTGTGTTTTGCTCTTTTGTAGAAATCACTTTCCCTCCATCTTTTCTAAACACTGATCACAAGCTATTATAATATTTTTGCCATCACACATGTCAGGGGTCCCCCGTGTTTCTTTGATTTGCCAGCTCGGCCCTTAGAGTGGTCTTCAGTGGCTTGCAAAGAATTTAGATCAAAATTCAGTTATTAAATCCAATTCTTAGACTTTATGGGGTTTGTCAGAAACCCCTTCCTCTTCTCATTCTGAAATATTCCTGCTTCCACGCTTGACAGCTGAATTTCTCTGTCATCCCCCACACCTACATTTCCTTCTTAGGGTGAAGATGTGCTCTCCATGACTGAAGTGTTATTTCTTCACTCCACCAAATTACTATACCCATATGATTCCCTAACCTGCATTTCTAAACTTAACTTGTACAAAAAGAAGTCCTATTGTAAACTACTATCTCCTGGTATCTATGTGAGGTGATGGATATGTTAACTAGCCTGATTTTGGTGATCATTTCAAAATGCATACATATATCAAAACATCAAGTTGTATGTCTTAAAAATGTACAATTTCTATTTGTTAATTAACCCCAAAGAAAACCAACAAAAAAGAACTATTATTTCCCATGATTCACATTTTTACATCCTCAAACCCCACAGTTTCAGATATGTATACTAGCGTGTGACTTGTGGAATATACATGTGTATTTGTACTTATGTAGTCTCATTCACCTTCCTTGTCTGGCTGGTTGAGGACCAGGGTCATGTGTCATGTATTCATCATAAACGCTGACATAAACTCTAGAGAAGTGTCATAATCTCAGTTCTCAATTCCTATTTGTCTATGATAATGGATTAACATTATAAGGAAATCATGAAAATTCAGTTTTTAAAAAAGCTATTTATTGAGAAATGAGAATTTAGCCTGATATGAACACTAGTCTCCATAAGCGCTAGATCAACAACATTAACTTGGTAGAATCTTGCCCTTATACTTATCATTTCTAATTCAGTTGTCATTAGCCTTTCCATCTAATGCCTGAGAAAGGCATTATTTCCTTTATAAATATTACCACCTGTCATATGGTCTCTTTCTAAATCAATCATGAAATTCAATACACGTATTTCACTCAACACCTATACTAAAAAAATACTATGAGTATAAAGATGAATAAAGCACAGGTCTTATCCTTCATTAATGAAATTTTCAATTTATTTAATGCATTAAAACTTAGACTATAATGTCCTCTGCAGAGCCCAGGTGTAAATTTCATTTTCATCTATAGCTAGTGGTGGTCACGAACTCAGTATAAATTTTTGTTTATACCTTTCTTTGTAATTTTTATAAACTCCATTGCATATAAGCATATTGAGATCTGAGAATAAGAGAAAACAAACAAAAAAAGGGCTAAGAGGACTGTATTTGTTTTTGCATTTGTTCTCAAAAACTAGATCCCATTCTTTCTCATTCTGTAAATTGCTTTTTCATTAATCTCAGATATTCACTTGAATTGTTTCATGTATAAAGTAGCAGAACTGGACCTAAAGATCCATGCCTATGGATGAATCTCAGATTCATTGATTCACTCATTTAAAATGTTGAATACTTACTATGTGTGTTAGAAAATATAAAAGAAAGCTATTAAGTAGGAAATGAGAATCTAACCTAATAGTAAGCATTCTGCACTTGAATAAGCTGAGAGAAATCTCAAATTCAGATAAATTACAATTACATTCTGCAATCTATACTAGCACTCAGAAGATGAAAAGACTTTAAAGTGACAAATTGCTCATGGGTCCCAAGTTTTACCTTTGAAATGAGACATATTCACGTTTGCATTTCTGCATATTGCAAAGGACAAACACTGAGGATCAATCCTCACCTGTGTTATGACAATGAATACAGCAATGCCAGTGGATGCAGGAGTAGAATCCCACTGGAGAGGTCTGCTTTGAGACTTCTTCATCCTCACTATTGTCCAACCCATACACAAACTCAGAAGCAGGTATAACATTTGAATTTGGGAAGCAATGTCAAAAACTAAATGAGAAATGAAAACCAAAGTCAACCAAGTTTTCATAACACGAAGGATCTGGTCTTTTTTGTATTGAGAATATAAAGCAATTATTTTTTAAACACAAAAAGATAGGCATTTTCAAAGAGAAGTTGATAAAATTCAATAATTAGAGATATCCACGTCGAACTCTTAACAATTAAAATTTTGCCCTTAAGTTCTTATTAACGGCAATATTCTTTCTCTTTCTCTATACATCTCTATTAAGACTAACTTTGGGATGAGCACCGGGTGTTGTACGGAAACCAATTTGACAATAAATTTCTTTTTTTAAAAAAATAAATTTCATATTAAAAAAAAAGACTAACTTTAAATCTTTGTGTTTCCCGTTTTTCTTAATTTTTCTAACTACATAATACTGTTCTCTGTAACTTACTGCTTATTAAAATAAACACATTTTAAATGTAATTTCTGCAATGTGGGGCATACTAGTGTCTTCAGTTCCAGGTTGTTAATTTTTTTTTTTGATGGCTGAACTACATAGTGTGAGCTTATTTTCTCAAACTGTTAGCAAGAAATAGCCATGACAACAAAATGCACGGCTGCTGTAGCATCCGGTGATGTTGAGTCCGGAATACAAACGAAACGAAATGATCCGTGCCCTGGTGTGATGTGCCACCAGGCGGCCACCATGTACACTGCAGGGAAAGGCTGCTACTTTAAACAAGTAGCAAGGAGACCACCCACATCCGGTTCCAGCTTCAAGAAAACAACAATCTCCAAATACTCCAAGTTCCATGCATTTTTACTTTGGAAGCTGGTATTTATTGATTTAAAAAAAAAAAAAGATGATCACTTTCTCACCATAGTATATTTTGATACCGACTTTGGCACAAACGTGATCAGAATTGAACAAAGTGAAACTTTCTTCAAATTGTCATCCATACCTTGGATGTTTACAGCTTTTATTTCTTTCATATAAAGATTTTCTTGTAGAAATGGATAAAACTAGCTGTGGTATAACATATTAGCAACTTATAAGCTGAAAACCTATTCATGATACACCTCTTCAGATATATAATGACCACTGTTCTGCCCTCTAAATTAAAACTGAAGACTCTACATTTATGCTCATATACTTGTAATAGCGAGTTCTGATAATGAACTATCATGACATTTGAATGGTACAAAATGCCATGACCTTTCAGATCAAGCAGTTTTCTTTCACCACAGATTTCAAGTGACAGTGATGCCAAATACTTTTATTAAACATCTCACAAATACATATTCAGTTACTTAAAGAAGCCAGCCAAAGAAATATTCCTGCATAAATTGCTAATTAGCAAAAACAAATACCTGGGGGGGGGGGAACCCTGACGTTCCGGCTCATTTCTCTGTATACTAAGTAATACACATATTGATAGAATACCATAACTGTAAGCATAGGTAGAACACTGCTTATCTGTTTCTGAAAAATAACTATAAATAAAAAAAGCAGATCACACAAAAATCCCATTCTGTGTGATTTTATTAAAAATCTTGACATTTAATCATTAAACCAAATTTGTTGTCAGAACACCAAAATTTAGCAATGCTGATTTACTGTAATTAAAAACACACACACAAAAAAAACCTTTTGCTTTTAAACCTACAGTGAAGATGCCAGACAGCCAAAAAAAAAAAAAAAAAAAAAAGTGTTTTGTATATAGCAGACACTCACAAAAATCCAAAAGTCTTTGATTTTGGTAATAGCTTGCCCGTGATGGGCTTTTGTGTGTTTTACCTCTCTAAAATGCATAAGCTAAATTATTTCTAAGGGTCTGTTCAGATTTAAAATTCTACGGTTCTGTTAAACATCCTAAGTCACCTAAGAGACAAGAGCAAGAGAAACCAGAGTTCTCAATAACGTTCAAAAAGAAGCAACTCTTTTTCGTGGCCAGGAGGTGACCAGCACACATTCTCTTCACTAGGAAAACAGGTTCTAGAAGGTTTAGAATCTTAAGACAGGCAGCAAGATGAGGATAAATGGGTCTTCAAATGATTACAGAGATTACCATAAGCTACCCTATTAAAGAGAGAGGAGACCAGAACTATGGAAATATTTAAAAAAGTAAATCCTAGAATGGTTTCATATTCAGAATCTGCTTTTTTAGAGCAAATCTTGACTATTTTTCCCATCATGCTTAACTGAAAAATTACTTCATGAAAGTTCCTCATACAAATAAAAGAACGAGATGTGAGGTCAGTTCACTTATAGGTGTACTCTATGGCTCTGGGTCAGAAATAGAAAAAGAGTCAAAAAAGGGTTGAAAATCGGACTACAAATGTCAGCTCTGGGATCAGAAAACTTGGGTCTGACTTTTGTCTTTACCGCTCAAAAGCTGCTGACATTTGGAAATGTACTTCCTGTCAACGAGCCCAGATTCTTTATGTGCAAAATAAGGCTAATTGTATCTACTTCAGTGAGTTTTTACTTAAAGTGAGAGAATGTATATAAATATGCTCCAAAAACAATGAAGAACGACGCACATGACTGATAATTAAAAAGAAGTTAAACAGGACACATGGGAACTGAATCTGTAACCCTGTTTTCAGTTGAGCTGAATTCTAACCAACCTTGGATAGAAAAATTGTACTATGACAAAAAACAATGTACAAAAAAGGAAAACAAACAATAAACAGATAGCAAGTTTATGTTTTAAAAAATGAATCTCAGAAAGATACTCACATTCTGCCAAACTTCCCATAAAAGGTATCCCTAGTCCATCTTTGGAGTAACTGAGGAATTGAAGAGAAGAGTATTAGTGTAAATTACAAATGTGAAAAGATTATTTGTAATCAAAGCAGGCATAATTTTGGTGAACTAATTAGGATTAATTAGACATAATGATGAACACAGTTTTAGTGGTTTGGAGTTACCTGGAAAAATGAATGTAATTAGCTAAAGCCGAAGCAGCTTGTAACAGCAATGCAGTTGTCAGGACCTTTAAAATCATGTGCATGGGTCCTCCTTTCTTAATAGCCTGCCACAATGACTGAGCATAAATGCAGGCAATCACAAAGTACACAAGGACTAGGAGGAAGAAGAACTCATGTAGCCCTGTGGAGAGAAGAAAGGAGCTTGCTTCAGTCAAACAAAGCCACTTACAGTGCAGGGTTGCTTTCAAATCTTCCTGCCAATATATTTCTAAAACTTGTTTTTTCACTGGAGTCATAGCATTCACTTTTGTAAGGGAAAAAAAAAGGGAAATTATTGAAACTTGAAACAACTTTTTTACTGTGGGATAAAGATTTAAACATAAGAAGGCAGATTAAACTAAAAGCAGGTAAAGTCAATATATAAAAAAGCATAGCGGCCGGGGGATAAGCCCGAAGACTAACTGTAAGATCACAGTTTTGTTAGGAAACAGTAAAAACAAGGATTTCAGCATTGTGAGACATACTTTTTACCCCCAAAGTGGATTACTTCCATATGAAAGTTAGGAACAGATTCAGTCAACAACACTTTAATATACCCTGACAATGGCTCTCAAAGTGTGATCCCTGGGCCAGCAGCAGCAGTAGGGAACTTGTTAGAAATGCACATGCTTGGGCCTCATCCCAGATCTGCTGTATCAGAAATTGTGGGAGAGGGGACCAGCAAGCTGTGTTTTAATAAGCCCATCAGGTGATTCTGATGCAGAAACACAACTCTGAAATGTACCATTACCTTACATTTTCAGTTGGAGAGTTTCAAAATACCTGTTACGACCAGAGTCCCCTTCTGAAGTCAACTGTCTTCAGCTCTTGTCAAAAAGGAAATCCTATGGAGACCATAAGCCTCCAGTCTACAGTTGACTTAAAACTGTTTAACACCTGACCAAATGGCCAGCAATCCAAAGACGAGCCACTGGCCACCAGTCTAATTTGGTTCTCCAAGGTAAGTTAGGCTAATCATATTCTCTCAGGAAATCAAACCACAAAACATGGAAAGAATCAGGCAATAGAAACTGGAGTTGAAAGGAGCTGATGTTGGGACAGACCAAAGAAGTCAAATGAGGTCACAGTGAAAGAAATATTTTGAGTAAGCAGAAATTTCCAAAGAGCAAAGGGAGCTGCTTGGTAACGACAAGAACCAAGTAAGTGAACAGACTTTATATTAAAAACGGTGCCAGTCATTAAGCAGGCTCTAGTTCCTACTAGCAGCTTGCCAGTACAGTCTTTGTGCAGCCACAAGAGAAATACCCCTTTTTCTGCAGTACCTGGAATCTTTGAGCTGTGTTATTTTTCAGAAAATTTGGAAAAAATTTATCATAAACCAGAGGGCTAGCTAGTCTATAATACTACGATTTTATATTATATTCTATCTAAACAACACTGGCGCTTAATGACGGTGGCTGTGAGCAGAGCTGCCTCTCCTGAGCCTGGGGACGAACAGTCTAAACTGCAATCACCTCTATCGATCATGAACACCGACTCTGCTTTAGCTTCCCCTTTGAGGTAAACTCCAATCAACAGGCAGAGAAAGGAGTATTCTTTTTGAAAAAGCAATCCAGAAGATGCAAATAGTAGGAAAAACAGTCAATAAACAGTTCGATCTCAATCATGTTTTTGGCATGGTCAGGGGGAAAAAAAAGGTAAGTATTTCAGCCACTGGGTGTCTCTCCTGCTCTACATATATAAACGTCGCTAGTTCATTTCTTTCCTCCAGGTGAAAAAGCATGTTTAGACTTCAGGAAGAGAAGATCAAATAACTGAAGAGGCATAATTTCTTTTTAAACTCCTTACATAGAAAAGTATTCCAGCTTTAGAAATAATGGAACAATAAGCCCAGAATTGTTATAGTAATGGAACAAGACAGAAAATACGCTAAACATATTATCACTGGGTCAGTAAAATTCTTTATGCTAGTCTACCTTTCAAATCTTCGTTATTTCTCCTCCTTAGTATGAAGACTTAATTATGGCATTCTTTCGTTCTATTTATTTATAATGCTTTACAGAATATCCATTACAAGATAAAGTTTCAGACTCCATTAGGTTACAAATCTACCATGAAAAGAAAATCCTCAGACTATGTACTGAGTAAACAGAATAATATCGGAGGAGGATACTTTTGAAAGCATGTCAGTAGCAAAAAAATGTTTTAGGATTATTCAAGATTAAGTGTACCTTCCAGAAAAGCTAACATTGTAACTAGTAAATTATTTCATTCAGATAATATATTAAATAACTTGAACTAGCTCAGGACACCTGTGCCCTGTACTTTGTTCATTGTTTTGCATAAATTATTCTTACCTTGACCCTGTCCACAAGACAGTCTAAAGATAAAATGCTGACTCTGCACTCACTGTTCTTTTAAATAAAGTTGCTCTCGAAAAAAAAAAGTGGTTTTTTTTCTCTTCAGTGATCAATTTTTATTTTGCCACCATCCATCACAAGAAAGCAGTCTCTATCTGTTCACCGTGAGATTAGATTCTAATCCTAAAACAGGCACTAACTCTCACCTAGATACGGAAGAAGAAAAGTGCCATCAAATGAGTATGCAGCAGGTGGCAAACACATGCGTTATGAGAAAACGTGTGGGTTTTAAGGCAAGCTGCACGGCAAGAAGCGCTGGCCAAATTCAGCAGGAAGAAAACTTACAGCACAGCTTCAAAAAACCCAGCTCCAGCTGAAGGACGGGAGATGAGAGGAAGAGGGTAAGACAAGGGGAGAGTCACCGGCCATGGCCACGGCACTGGCCCACTCCCGCCTGCCCGCTCCGCTTGCAGCCTCAGAGCCCCGGTGTCCACACCACCCTGAAGTGTTTCAAGATGGATCTGGATCAGTCTCAACTGATCACAGAAATTCCAACACTCCTGCCAGTAAGAGGGAAGCCTAACCCTTTACTCTGACACGTCGGTCTACCCTCTTTGACACCTTCACTTACATTTCTCTTAGGATGCTGTAGAGCAAAGGCATGTGACCCCGTTCTGCCCAGTGAAGTGCGACGAGGGAGCCTCTGAGGAAGGTGTCCTTGCTCTCAAAAGAGATACTGAATTTTGCCGTTATCTAGATGCGATGCCCACACAGTGAACCGCAGTTAACTCTGAACACGAGGGAGCTAGCCTACGGACAACGCGGACAGTCAGAAGACAGGAGGACACAGACACGCTGACTAAACCACCATGAGGAAGCCTCACAAATTCTTGTTATGGAAGATAATTAATTTCTGCCTGATCATTCATTCATTGTCTGTACCACCTGCATTTGAGTTTTCTGTTACTTTCAACCAAAAGCATGCCAACATGTTACCAGAGCTAGTATCTGGAATCTTGAAAAAACAGTGAGATGGCAGACGTAACAGAGAATAATATTATAATATTATTGTGATGAAAACCAGTCTACTTCAGATGATAATGCTTTAACTCTCAGGAGTCTACTTCTGTTTGTCTCTAACAAGAACACAGATACAGTGCTGATTTTTTAACAAAAATTCTAATTTTTTTAAGAAGCAGTTCTACTTTATTCTACCTTAAAGCATAATATTCTTATGTAGTGTTTTGTCAAGTGGCATCATACTTGTCTTAATGGTTTTTTTTTTTTTTAACCTAGACCAATCTGTGAAATAGGAGCTTAACTGAAGTTTGATAGACACAAAACACGTAATTGGTTTGAAAGAAAACAAATGATAAAATCTAACCAGAATAATGCGTAGCATTGATTGCAGCTATCCGCACCAGGTTATGTAATTCAAACCCCTCAGACATACAGCTTAGTAGTCAATTCTCAGTAAAAACCATAGCAAATCAATTTTCCCTACTCGGGAAAGAAAGACAAATGAGAAGAAGTTTCTAAGATGAACTAACTGGGGATTACTCCCTGGAAATAAATTCCATACCTTGAGGCTTCCTATACTGTAGGAAGAATCCCTCTCAAGACTGTACTGTAAAACCAATACAATACCAAAACAATGTGGAATACGGACTTTTAGGTCACTGGTTCTGTACATTAGAGTCAACTTGAAGCTCTGACAAACTATAGTTGCCTGGCTTCCACTCCAAAAGCCAATCTATTGGAGTCTCAGAGGGTGGACATTTATATATTTTCTAAAGCTCTCCAGATGCACAGTGATGGGTTGAGAACCACTGATTTAGACTTCGATGTAAACCATCACATCTCATGGCAATGTGGAATTAATCATATTTTAAGGCTCCTAGGCATTTTAATCAATAAAATGATGTGATCCCTAGGAATGAAGCCAGCTATATAACAAATCTGAATACTTCTGAGTATTTCTGGCACTTGTTAATAATCAATCCCCACAGATTAGCCTTGCACAGAATCCCATGCTTAATGAAAATACATAATATAGTGACATTTTGCCCGTTGTTTAAATGTAACTTTCCCCATTCTAGTATAAGACAGATTTTAGACATAAGTATAAGCATCAAATCAAAATCAGTCATAGGAGAAGGTAGGTCAGAAGGAGTCAGGACTAAGAGCTGAATCGGAATAGTTTGTATGAACACTAAAGACAAAGCTAGCCATAATTCAGGATGCTGGGAAAAACAATGGAAGATGTAGGCAGGGTTCAGGGTGAGCCAGGGCAAGTATGACTGATGTTCAGTGGCACAGGCCACAAACGTGATCATTCTATGGCCTATAGTCAATGTTCAGAAGTCTAATTAGGAATGAGAAAGAGACCAAAAATGGGAGTCTGGGTAAGGAAGCCAAAAAAAAAAAGCATATCAGGATGTAGCAGAGTCTCATGGATCCACACAATAAATAAAACCACCTCTTGAATTGAAGCCATATTGCTGGAAGGGCAGGAGGGGAAAGGGCTATTAGATTTGAACTCCGCTTCAGGCTGTAGGGTTTGCACATCCAGGGACCACAGGAGAGCATTACTTCCCTCTGAGCCTTTACCAGGCCTAAAAATTAGTGTCATAGGAAATAGTGAAGACTTATGGTTAAAAGGGACCATACAAGCAATTTAATCCAACTGTCCATCCAATGCTATCAGCAGACCTGGATTTCATCAATGCGTTTCCCAATACAGAAAATGTTATAAAGATAAAAGAAACAGTAGGACTAAATTAACTTCCAATAATGATCCATACTGCTCCAAAGCACTATTAAGTAAAATTTAACTTTTAAGTTCATCTTCATTCAAAAACAACTTGAGTGGCTTACCCTTATGTCATTTCCTTCACAGAAAGAACTTTTTAACTATTTAAAAATGTTTGGCACTCTGTCACTATGTAAACATTGTTTTTAGACTAAAAGATAGTTTAAAAAATTCATCTTTCCACATGTTAAGTTACTGGTGACCTACTGCCCATAACACATGCTCCTCGAGTTACATTTCTAGCTGTGACAATTTACACTTTGAACTAAACAACCGGTTTAATCTAATGTAGCCTCAATTCCTGTTCTTCCTATACCCACTCACCATGATGGTCAATGAGATTTAATGGGATTGAAATTTTTCTCTAAGCAGACTGATTCTTCCAAATGGGTAATGAACTCAGTAAGAAGTAAACTCCTAATCCTTTTCTTTGATAGACAGTCTACAGATCTTAGTTTTCATTCTGACACGCTGATTTACAAGTCTGCTGGAATACTTTACAGCATGTCTATCATTAATCGCAAGAAGTCATTCATTTCTGTTTGGGCTAGGAATCTTACTTCCATAGAGCAATACACAACCAAAAATTAAAAAAAAAAATTTTTTTAACCTTTTAAATTTCTTTTTGAGAGACAGAGAGAGACAGAGCATGAATGGGGACGAAGCAGAGAGAGGGAGACACAGAATCCGAAGCAGGCTCCAGGCTCTGAGCTGTCAGCACAGAGCCCAACGCGGGGCTTGAACCCACAAACCGTGAGATCATGACCTAAGCCGAAGTCGGACACTTAACTGACTGAGCCACCCAGGCGCCCCACGACCTAAAATTTTGATGGCATATTTTATGGGAGTAATTCTGATTTTGGAAAACATTATAAACTTCGATCACTCTTAAAATGGTTGCAAGCTCCTATGAAGATAATCCCTAATCTGTTTAAACAAGTTGGGAAAAGTAGGTCAGTTTCTATCTCACTTAAAAATTGGTTTTCCAATTTAGATTGCTCAATTTATTAACATTTTTCTGTTTATAAAAATAATGCTACGTTATCATAAAAACAAAAAAAGGTTTAGAATGTATAGAGAAGACCAAAAATCATCCATAATACTACCACCCAAAATATAGAAACATTCTGTTAATATTTCTGTACTTCTCTCTGCTTAATTCTGTGCATTCTGTAACATACTTGAAATTGTAAAATATAAAATTTAGCGTTCTGCTTCTTTAACTTAATAGTATAGCTATTAAAATGCTATTAAAGGATTCATTTACCATCTGCCTACTACTACACACTTAAGTTGCTTTTAAGTTTTAATATTCTAAAAACACAACATGAAGATATTTGTGCATCAATCTTTTTCTATACTTAGAACATACATTTGAGTATATATTCTTACCAGATTCTCCAGCACTAAAATGATCAAATGGATTCCCTTCGGCATCCGGGTTTAGTAACATCATTTCAAATGGGATATCTTCTGCCAGAGAATTCTCATTGTCATCTTTGCACGTATACTTGTCTGCATAAAACACGTGCCACGTTTGTGGATATGGAATCTGGGACACAGTCAGATTATGTTCAGTCTGATTCATGGCCACTTTAAAGAGAAAGAAAATAGCACTTTCAAAGCAAAGTTCGCAAATGTATTCGTTGTTTTAGTCATATAATCAATTCGCAGTTTTGTTTAATTCTTATTACCTTGAAAATCAAACCCCTGGTATAGTTTTGGAATAAGGTCTGTAAATCCTAAGGTAGATAAAAATAATGTTATCTTAACCAAAGGAGTCATTATAAAAGTCCTGTGAAGCATCACAAATGAGTAGAATGGTTTCAATGAAATTCTGAATTTGAATTTTAAGTATGTCAAGATTTTCATGTGGATTAGCAACACTAAAAATATTTTCTTTTTTATTGTGGTAAAACATGCCTAACACATGACCGTTTTAACCATTTTGAAGTATACAGTTCTGTGGCATTAAGTACATTCACAAAGCTGTGTAACCGCTGCAGAGACATTTTTGAAAATTATATTTGCGTTAAATTTAAAATGGAGCATTCAAGTCAGGGAATCACTGTATCTAAAAACTATGACCAACATATACCTTCAAACGATTTTCCAAAATCTTTTTCTCGTTGATTATTCATTAAAAAGATACTCAAAGTGGAAAAATAGAAATGATGGGAACGTAAGAGTTGTCATACTGGGCCCGGTCTATATCGTGGGGGAACAGGGAGATTCATGAAAGTTGGCATCACACAGATCTGTGTTTGAATCCTGGCTTCCAATACTTACCTACCATGTAAACTTGGGCAAGATGTACAAGCAATGACATTTACTCTCTTCATCTGTAAAATGGAGATAATACTTGGAGCAAGGAGCGGAAGAAAGCACTGAGGTATAGGAGTCACGTATGATGGTACCTGTCATACAGTAGGTGCTGAATAAAGGATAATTCTCCTTTTCCTTTCTTTAAAACAGGTAGTTATACCAATAAATGGTTCTCTATGCAGGGTAATCCTGCTCCCCTCCAGGGCATTTGCAAATGTGCAGGGACAGTTTTGTTGTCACAATAGTGGACAAGGTCCTTGGAGGGAGGCTGTGCCAAACCGCAAGTAATCCAAGGTAAAATTTCATACAATAAAGACCTGTTCCACCGAAAATGTCAACAGCACCCCTTCTGAGAAACACTTAATGATGTCTAATATGCATTCCAAATCTGAAACTATGATTCTGACTTACGAGGTACTCTCACGTAGGAGGGTTATGTCTCAAAACACACTACAGAATAAAAAAAGTAGCAGAGTTGGTGCTATTACTTAATAACTTCATGACTCAGCAAATAAATTGCTTAACCTCTCGAAATGTGCTTCTTCAGTAGTAAAATTAAGGTACCCGACCTGTCTGGCTCACAGTTCTTGTCAGGAGCAAATGAGACAGTATATAAAAATCCTACCTAAAGAGTCTGATTCTATACAAAGTATTCTTAAAATGTAAAATAGTGATGGGCCCAATCTCCAACTCTAGATTGCCCCCACAGCAGGCCAGCTAGTCCTGATCTTTTTCTCAATTGAAGAAAAAATACTTTTTAATAAATAAAAGACACTTGTTGAGATAAACTTGATGATCTGCATGTGGAAGAGATTTTAGAGGATATTACAAACTTATTCCTTTTCTTAGGCATCATAATGGTAATGCTAACGGAAGAATTTCCTCACTCTTATAAAATACATGCTGGGGCAAACTGCTCATGACATCCACAGCTTATTTTCTTATGCTGTGATTTAAAACAAAAATCACACACGTACGAATAAGAAGCAAATGTAACAAAATATTAACAATTATTGAATCTAAGCCAGGATATACAGATGTTAGTTGTACTACACTTTCAACATATCTATATGAATGGAAATGTTCCTAACAAAATGTTTAAAAAATACTACTTATGGATGGTCCTTAAAATGAGATACAGATTTATCTAGTCAGGATTCAAATTTTGAGGACTTAAAACTTTACAATTGGGAATTTCATTAACAGCAGTTGAAGCGGACAAGCTGATTTTATTAATAATGCCACAGCATTGTTTTTTGGGGGCTATCTTAAATTGGCTGGCATTTATACTGCGTTTTTTTTTTTTGCTTACTTATTTATTTTTACTGTATAGCTTCTTGAAATGCGTAGCAAAGACTCTAGTTTCTGATAAATATTTGAAGACCTTTAACAAGAATTCAATATATGATCACCAGTGGTTCAGAAATTAGGCATGTGAACTGTGCAGCTCACAATGACATAATTTGGACCTCATAATATAACAGTTCTGCTACTTTGCTATTTCATCACTTGTGATTTTTTTCTTAGATAAGATGACATAAAAAATAAAAATTAACTATTATATTTTTCACCAATATACTCTTTAATGTTTCATTTTCAATTGTGCAGATTTACATCAAATAAAAACAAAAGTGTGCTTCAAAAAGTGATACTGGCCTTCAGTTTTTGTCTTGTGGCCTTTTTTAGCAGGCCTGGGAAACAAACCTCTTCACAAAACTGTATGTTCATTGTTTTTGAGACAAAAGACTACCACAGCATGCATGTTCTATGCTGATGTAATTAGGATCTCAAATATTAACAAAACTTGAATTGCAGACAATAACGTTAAATGGCTAGTTGCCGAATCATGTTATTAAAGAAAATGAATACTGTTAACAAAAATACACAAAATAATAAAATGCTAATATCTTTAAATGATTTATAAAACACATCAATTGTACAAAGGGAAATCTTATGCATATGATGTAAAAAGATAATAAGAAAATGTTTTATATGCAAAATATTTAGCTCTTGTAACATGACGGCAAATTACCCCAAACCTCCTTGTTAAATATTTTTTACATACAGTTGTAATTTTCAGTGCTTTTAAATGTCTCCTTCGCTTGCTTTAAAAACCTACAAAATAGTTTTTACCATTGTTTTAAAATTTGATGTTTTATAACATTACTGAAAGAGGAAAAAGGAAGACAGAAAAATAATTTCTCAAACATTAATTTGGGGGAATATATATACTCACAAGCAACATCTGACACTACAGGATTTTTCAAATCTGCTAGTCTTTTCATAGTTCACAGTCACAAGGTTTTTCAAAGGAGTTAGAAACAGTTAAGGAACACATTACCAAGTAGGTAAAAGGCTATTCAATCCTCAAAGTCTCATTAATGGCCAGGAAATGAGAATATTTCTACAAGAAATTACTTAAAAATATGTGGTACTACTACACTGTCATGCATTTAAGGATATGTTTTGTGTTTCAATGCACCAAAGCCTCTAAATAATAACATACTATAAATATGACCACTAATATGTAAAAGGTAGAGAATATAGATTTTCTTAAGACTTGGCTTTTGGTATTGGGAAAAGAATTGATTAGATTTGTAAAAAGCGATATATATATATTACCAGTACTTAATTTATTTCAGGTCCCCAAATTTAACAAAACAATCATCATTCCCCACAAATTCTTATTACCTGAGATCTTCCATTCCAATAATACCCTTGCACTCAACAGAAGAACAGAAAAGGAGGAAAAATAGTCTAAGAAACATCTGCTAGAGATTTTACATAAGTTATAGCCCTATATAGATTCAACTCCATCCTGAAGAGTTATATTTAGAATTACATCAGGTTAGGACTTTTGGGAACCTTAGCAAAAACTAACCCAACTTTCCTGATGTACAGATAGGTAAAGTGAGGCTCAAAGAAAACAAGCCATAGTTCTCAGTTTAGCAGCCTTTCCATCACACCGTACTGTCTCCTTGTACCCATAAGTTCTGGGATTGAAGGTATATGACTGATATAAAAATTATGTTTTTGCAAATGTATACAGGGTATGGTATAATATTAACAAGGTAATATAAAAAAACAAATCAATTCCTAGAAGTCAAAGCTTTAAATGGCCTCATAAGTTTTTACTGGAGAGAGAAAAAGACTTTGAGGTACCAAATACAAAGCAATCAGCCTACCAACCAGAAAAAAACCCTCAATATCTTCAACAAATGGTGTTGGGAAACCGGGACAGCTACATACAAAAGAATGAAACTGGACCACTTTCTTACACCAGACAGAAAAATAAAAGTCAAAATGGATTAAAGACCTAAATGTGGGTCCTGAAGACCTGAAACCATAAAAATTTTGAGAACACAGGTAGTAATTTTTCTGACACTGGCCGAAGCAACATTTTTCTAGATATGTCTTCTGAGGCAAGGGAAATAAAAGAAAAAATAAACTATTGGGACTACATCAAAATAAGAAGCTTCTGCACAGCAAAAGAAACAATCAACAAAACACAAAGACAACCTACTAAATAGAAGATATTTGCAAATGACATATCTGATGGAGGATTAGTATCCAAAATACATAAAGAACTTAAAATACATAATACAACTCAATACCAAAAAACCACAATCCAATTTAGAAATAGGCAGAAGACACAAATAAATATTTCTCCAAGGAAGACATCCAGATGGCCAACAGACACATGAAAAGATGCTCAACATCACTCATCATCAGGGGAATACAAATCAAAACCACAATGAGATATCATCTCACACCTCCCTGAATGGTTTTAAAAAAATGTAAGAAATAGCAAGTGTTGGCGAGGATGTGGAGAAAAAGGAACCCTCATGCACTGTTGTTGGAAATGGAAACTGGTGTAGTCACTATATGCAGAATGGAGGTTCCTCAAAAAATTAAAAACAGAACTGCCATATGATACAGTAATTGCACTACTGGGTATTTACTCAAAGAATATGAAAACATTACTTTGAAAAGATATACACACCCCTACGTTTACTGCAGCATTATTTACAATAGCCAAATTATGGAAGCAGCCCAACTGTCCATTGATGATGAATGGATGAGGAAGATGCGGTATAGACATACAATGAAATAATACTCAACCATGAAAAAAATAAAATCTTGCCATTTGCAACAATATGGATGGATCTAGAGAGTTACTGCTAAGTGAAATAAGTCAGTCAGGAGAAAGATAAATACCATCTGATTTTTCTCATATGTGGAATTTAAGAAACAAAACAAACTAACAAAGAGACAAAAAAAGAAAAAAAGACTCTCATCTACAGAGAACAAACAGGGGAGGAAAGTGGGGGGACGGGTGAAATAGGTAAAAGGGATTAAGAGAACATTTATTATGATCAGTACTGAGTAGTGTATAGAATTGTTGATTCACTATATTATACACCTGAAACTAATATAACACTATGTTAACTACACTGAATTAAAATAAAAACAAAAAATGGGGGGCCTGGGGGCCTCAGGTGGTTAAGCATCTGACCCTTGATACTGGCTCAGGTCATGATCTCACAGTGGTGAGATCAAGCCCCATGTCAGGGTGGAGCCTGTTTGGGATTCTCTCTCTCCCTCTTTGTCCCTTTCTCACGCACCCTCTCTCTCAAAAATAAATAAATGTTAAAAAAAAAAATTTTTTTTAAGTTTATTTATTTTGACAGAGCATGAGTGGGGAGGAGCAAAGAAAGGGAAACACAGAATCTGAAGCAGGCTCCAGGTCTGAGCTGTCAGGACAGAACCCGATGTGGGGCCCGAACCTACAAACTGTAAGATCATGACCTGAGCCGAAGTCGGATACCCAAAAGACTGAGCCACCCAGATGCCCTTAAATAAATAAACTTTAAAACAAACCAAAAAACCAAAAACCAAAAGCCCTCAAGCCCTAAGCTCTATGATGATTCATCCTACAAATACTTAGTAAAAGCTACAAAGACATATTATAAGTTTTCATTCTCCTAACACCATGTGACTAGCATCCATAGTACTTACCACAATTGCAATTTCATATTTATTCACATTGATCAGATTCATTCCTGTGACCCCCACTAGCCATAAAGACAAAGAGAGTGTATTTTAGTCCCTGATTTATCCTAAGTGCCTTGCCTAGTACATGAAGCATGAAAGTGCCCAGTGTATGCATGAGTGAATGGGTAGACCAGAAGAGCTTTGCTTCTCTCACTGATTTTATAACAAATAAATAAAATGAAAAGCGGTAACTATAATATGTGCTGTGGAGGAAAACAAGCTGGAAGAGCTTTGCTTCTCTCACTGATTTTATAACAAATAAATAAAATGAAAAGCGGTAACTATAATATGTGCTGTGGAGGAAAACAAGCTATAAAAACTCACATGTTAACTTAGTGTAGGAAGGAGCCAAAAAGGGAAGGAAGAACAAGAGAGGAAAAGCCTGTGCAAAGGCCCAGAGTAGCACTGAAATAGAACAAGCCCACAGATAAAATGAGGCAGGAGGGGACAATGCTGTGAGACGGAACTGGGGGGCAAACACTGGCCAGACTATGATGGCTTTGCTAATCAGGTTAAGGAGGCATGTCTTTGTCCTAAGAGCAGTAGAAAAAGACAGATTTATGAGTGTGGTAAGAAGTGAATGTGACGTGATCTCTGTTCAGAAAGATCACTCTGGTTCCGGGGGGTACCAGCACGGCAGCAGTGGCCACATGGGAGACTACTGCAATGGGCAAGAAATTATGGCAGACTGGAATAACGTGGTGGAGGCAGAGATGAAGAAAAGTAGATGAATTCAAGAGAGATTTAGAGGTCACTCACTGATAGACTGGAAGGAGATGGAGAGGTCAAAGATGGAGTGTTGGAAGACTCCTTGATTTCTAGCTTGCTTACTGGATAGATGGTGGTGTTGGTTCCTGAAACAGGGAACACTGGAAGACGGTGAGGTCTAGATGGGCAAGAGGATGAATTGGTTTGGGACATTATAAGAAGTAGGAATGGAAGGCCAGAACTTTTTATACATATGTGGAACATTCAGATGACCAAATTGGTATAGAAAGGAAAAGATAACTGATAATGAGCATTTGCACAAATTTCCCAGGTTAGTTCTAAAATTCAAGGGAGAGGTAAATAAGTTTATATAACTGTCTCTTTGATATCTGAATCCAGTCATTTGAGACTTCTTCAACATACTGTTAATGCCATCTCATAAATCTAAATAAGAGATCCCTACACGAGGTGGCAAGGACTGGGGTCTTCTACTCTTAATCCTACTGTAGCTAGCTACCTTATGAGGGACCTAAGAGAGCTGCTAAGACTATGAAGGCTGAAAGTTTAGAAATGGCAATGTTTTACTTGACTAATTAAAAGAAGATTCAGAGACTCACTGATATGCAGAAGACAGCAGGGGAAACAGAGGGATAATTCTGTTTCCCTACAGAAGGGAGAGGGGAGAGAGGAGAGGGATAATTCCTATTTCTTCTAATGGAAGTTTCACATTTCTCATGTCTTCTACAACCAATTAACTTCCAGCGGGTAACACGGGTAGCATGGTATATGCCCTTCATTTATACAGAATAATTAAAAAGAGTTGCACTAATTCTGGATAGTGCACCCTAATACATGGGATAGTCTTGATGAGAATGGAAGGGCTCCAGGATACAGGCAACTAGGATAATAAAAGCAGAGCTTCTCTAGAGGCAAATCTAGAAGTTTACAAATGATGTGGTGCTTGTACATCCCAAGATGACATACTGTGTCACCACATGATTAGGTCCCATGTTCTAGTAACATGTTGCAAAACAGCATCACTTGGGCTAAATTATACAATTAACTGAGATAATACATGTTTAGTGCTTTGCTCAGTGCTAGCAGATAATAAGCATTCAACAAATGCTATCATTCATTCCATGCTGCCACTGGGTCAAAATATATTTGCCATACTGGTGTGAATTATGTGACTTGTAAGAAGTCCAAATGAATGAAAGTATGCCTTTATAAATTAGCTAGATATTTTTAAAAAAATTTTAATGATAAAGGGAGGGAAAAGACATTCTACCCCTTGATCAAGGAAAAAGTCGGTTTCCTTAAACTTCAGCTTAAAATGTACTAGACAAAATGTCATCAAAGCATGATGTGTCATGAAACATCTTGGTATATAAACAACAGACTTCAACATTCAGGAGTCAAAAAACAGATCCAATGATCAAAAGAAAAAGGAGATACTCACTTGTCAACTGAGCTTTGGACAATTTTTCATTGCAACTATAACCATGACTGCTTTCCTGGAGCTTTAACCATTCCTGGGCTTGGAACAGGTAGAGTTTAGCTTCTTTCCCAACAGCTCCTGCTATGTTGTTGATTCTGACACACAGAAGAGCATGGTCACCTTGACATTAAAACAAAAATTATCAACGAGTTTGGTCTTGTATGGAACTGAAATGACAAGACAATTCAACATCTGTATTTATCAAAACAGGAATTTAAAGAGTTTTTCTTAAATCTCACTTAACTAGGTAGATCACATGAGAATGAACAGCCCATTCAGAGGCAAGTCAAGAGACTATTCATATTAATTATCCAAACTTAACCTGTGGTGTCTCCATCTACTTCTGAGGAAAACTGATGACATTTCACTATATCTGGACATTCACTGTCACAGAATTTTTGCCTCATTTTTAGAACCACTCCACATCTTTGTTTATAAACCATCTACAGCAATTTCCCACCAAAGTTGCTCTTGTTTTCTAAAGTAACATGTATGTTAATATTTAGCTATACTTTTAATGTAAAAAATAAGCATAGCTAATAGCAAGAAAGTTTAAATAAATTAGTTTGGGGGTAGACATTTTAGACCATGTAAAAAATGTGACATCTGTGACTTTTACAAAAGAACTTTCAGAACAATAGATACTGTAAGACACTACAGAATAAGCCTGGTTGCACACACTAACTACATTTAAGGCCCTAACAGAAATGGTAAAAAGTAGTTGCCTCTAGGTGAGAAGAAAAGCTGGAGACTTATTTCATTCTAAGATATATTCTTCTGTTGCTGTCATCACTTTATTATAATTTTACTCTAATTAAACATTTTAAATAAATTTAAACGTACAGTATGTATCAAAGAATGTCCAAGTCTCCTACATAAATTGATCACATTACAAATTATCAAAAATTTTATTTTATTTTTGATTTTTTTTAAGTTTATTTATTTTGAGGGAGGGAGAGAGTGAGATCAGGGGAGGGCAGAGAGAGAGGGCAAGAGAGAGAGAATCCCAAGCAGGCTCTGCACTGTCAGCGCAGAGCCCAAAGCAAGGCTCGAACCCTCAAACTGTGAGATCATGACCTGAGCCAAAACCAAGAGTCAGACACTTAACCGACTGAGCCACCCAGGTTCCCCCAAATTATCAATAATTTTAAGAGTGACTCAAAGGCTTACCATCTTAAATTGCACTGAGTTAGAGTTTATTATTTCAGTGTAATTTAGTAATATTATTCTACTGAATTCAAATTCACTGAAAATTGGTAATAAATACACACAATGAGAGTGTGTGTGTGAATATACTTGAACACTCAATTCCTCAATCTTCCTTAAAACACCTGGATTCCCAACGTATGTTTCTCCTCCATGTTTATGGAATATCATGATGATATTCATGAAATATCATCATGAAATATCCAGGTTGTTTAAGTCCTCTGCTCGTCTTGAGTGATAATCCAGGTTGTAGCTTCCATATAGCCTAGATTTTCCAGCACTGTCCAGGTTGTGCCATTTATTGTAATGTCTTTACTATCACTGTCAATATTCAAAGTACAGTTACAGCCAGTTGACTAAAAAAACTAAAAATGTGACCTAAAATATAATAACAAAACCGTTTCTAGAGTTTCTTCTTCACTCAAGATCTGTGCCACACTGGATTTTGGAAAACTGGGTTGCTTTTCTTTTCTCAGTTGTTTTAAACACTTTGAGTATAAAAAAAAAAAAAAAATTCAGGTTCCTCTTCCTTTACATCACCAATTCTGTACCTTCCCAATACTTTAAACTCCCTACACCAAAATAGCTTCTTGCTCCTATTATCTTCTCCTAAGAATCCTCTCTAGGACCACAGTCTGACATTGCGTCTTTTCATGCTAAAAGCTACATTAATCAAGGATCCCAACCTCATCAAGGCAAATAATTATTTGCAATATAGTACTAGTCAAATAGAGTAGCAAGAGTACATACCAAGAAAATCACTTAAATTTCGAGAGTGCAAATAAAGCAAAAATTAGAATGAACTGCAAATTCATTCATTCAAGAATTATTGATTTTTGAGGGAGACCAGAAAGTACGAATCAAATGCACTTCTCATTTCAGAAGGTCCAGACAGGATACAAATTATGAAGCTCCCAGGACCCACTTACAAGCATTTCTGTCAAGTTAATTCCGGGCCTCCTGGTCCAGAGTCAATCTCCTACTTTAGGCGATTTGACCTAGCAATTGTGACCACCAGATTGGCGGGTGTTTTATTTGGTTTCCCACACTTCTCTGCTTCAAGGAGGTTAGAGCAAATTGATCTTAAAAACAAAAACTAAACCCAGTAAATCTAAGTTCTGGGGCTTCGATGAACGCGTAAGTACAGTGCCTTAGTGTCTACAACCAGTTTGAGTCAGGGGTGAGCAAACCCTGCTACCTTGAGGGAAAGATCTCGAAAGATGCATTAGAGTCTCCGTACTTTCGTGCGTGTGGGGAGGGTTGGAATCGGTGTTCCAAGCGCAGAACACAATCACTCCTGGGGGAGGGTGCAGACTAGGGAGTGGGGAGCAGCAACACCAGAGCTGGCATTCGAGCAGCCCAAGATTCCTGCAGCTGCGGTCGGGGGAGGGCTGCCAGCGACGCTGGGAATCCGGGTGGGCTGGGAGAGGGGGGAGGTCCCCGCGTCGCCGCCGCCGGCTCCAGGCCTCCCGAAGCGAGGTGGGGAGGCGCGGCCCGCGAGATGGGCCCACGCGCCTGCATCCCGCTCCCCGCCCCCGCACCTACCGTGGAACTCGAAGTGGCCGATGCTCTGGCCCTGAGCGTCTCGGGCCGCGGCGCTGCTGAAGCTGCCCCGCAGGGTCTTACCCTGGCCGCCTGGCGGCCACCAGCAGCAGGTGAGGGCCACCGCCAGCAGCCGCAGGCCTCCCATCCCCCCTCCCGCTCGGGACCCACGCCCCGGCCCCTAACAGCCTGCGGCCGCCTTCCCCACGTCGGCAGCCGGGGGTGGGGGAGGAGGGAGCAGGACCGGCGTCTCGGACCCGCCCCCGGGAGACTGACAGCCTATGTGGCAGGTCCCTCCACCGCGAACCAAGTACATCCACCAATCAGAGGCTGAAATGGGCGGGACGTGCGGAGGTGCGCGTCCCATCACTCCTCAGCCTGTTGGCTAGTTCCCGCCTTTTTTATGGAGACTCAGAAGGATGTTGCTTCAGGTTACGGAAAAAGTATCCCCCTCCGTCTCTGTGCGTGGTGCCACGGCGCATGCGTGGGATCGCCTCCGCGGCTCCCGAGGGCTCTCTGGAGTGGAGGGTGTGGAAATTGGAAAGAACTGAGAATCGCACGATGGCACCATTTCTGGCGAAGAAAGGAAAGCCCCGGCAGAGCTCTAGGTGTCTATGCAACCTGCTGGACGTTTCCGCTTTAATGTCTCAAAGACACGTAACTGTACTCGTCCAAGTTTAACGCATGAATTCTCTTGGCACCTCTAACCGATTTTAACCTCCTAGGTTCCCTATCTTCTTGAGTTATGTCATCAGACACCTGGGAAGTATAGCTTACACCCCTACATCCAATCATCTCAATGAAACACATGCCTATTTAGCGCCTCTTCTGGGCGGCGATGGTAGGCAGCGCTGCCATTTCTATCCAGGCCATCACGGATACATCATCTTACTTGGCCTGTGGCAAGTGATCTGGCACCAGCCTTAATTTTCTCCAGTTGGTTACACACAGCCCATCTCTACCCTGGAGTCACAGAAAGCTGTGGGAAACGCAATCTGACTGCATCACTTTCCTTCAAACGCCTTTGATCGCCTGTAGTACACAAGTCAGACTCTAGAATATAGCTTTCAAGGCTCTCAAGTTTCCATCTCTCAACTTTTTGTCTCCATCCTTACGGAGCCACTGTCAGTTTCCAGAACACTCCAAGTTGTCCTCTCTGAGCCTGGAGCACTTGCAGATCCCTATGGCTGGAAGGCTTCGCTTAGTCTACCACTCAACCTCTCCATCACCTTCCATTTTCTACTTTAACTCTTCTTTCCCAATTGGCTTAAACAAACAAACAAACAAACAAAACTTTTCTTGGGGCGCCTGGGTGGCTCAGTCGGTTAAGTGCCCAACTTCGGCTCAGGTCATGATCTCCCGGTCCAGGAGTTGGAGCCCCACGTAGGGCTGTGTGCTGACAGCTCCCAGCCTGCAGCCTGTTTTGGATTCTGTGTCTCCCTTTCTCTCTGCCCCTCCCCAACTCATGCTCTGTCTCTCTCACTCTCAAAAATGAATAAATGTTAAAAAAAATTTTTTTTAAATTTCCTAAACCTCTAAGGCTGTGTTAGATACCCTGGGAACCAGAATCCCTTACTTTCCTACACTGTGTTGTAAATGTCTCTAGATGTCTCTAATCCTCCATTATATAAGAAGCTTCATCTGGTCAGAGACTGTATCTGTCTTGATGAGAGCAGAAGCTCAAAAATTTCATGAATAAATGTATATAAATTATTTTCATTTCACAACATGCTTTCGTTACATATAAGCAACTTCTCACAACAGACCTCACTATTTAGAAAAGAAAAAAAAAAACTTGATGAAATGCTTTCTATAGTATACCCAACATTTTCTATATTGCTGGTCAACCAGGAATAAACTAAAGGTATTAATATGAGATTTTTAAAAATTGCACTCTTTTTTTATTATAAAAGTAATTCATGTAACTTAGAAAAAAAATTTCACAGCCAAAAGTGTATGAAGTAAAAATGGAAGTCCTCATTTTTTCCTTGCCCTGCCTGATATGGTAACAAGGTAACCCCTGTTAATAGTTTAGGGTAGATCTTTTTAGACATGTAGTTACAAATGTACATGGTATTTGCACACCAAGGACAGGAATAAAATTGGTCCTGGAAAAAAAATCAGAACATAGGCCATGAATGCTGTGAGGCCCTTTCTGTCTCTTCTCTTCATGATCAACTCTGTTTTTCTTTCACTGAAGACAGATTTTTTTTTAAATTTTTTTTTCAACGTTTTTATTTATTTTTGGGACAGAGAGAGACAGAGCATGAACGGGGGAGGGGCAGAGAGAGAGGGAGACACAGAATCGGAAACAGGCTCCAAGCCATCAGCCCAGAGCCTGATGCGGGGCTCGAACTCACAGACCGCGAGATCATGACCTGGCTGAAGTCGGACGCCCAACCGACTGCGCCACCCAGGCGCCCCCAGATTTTTTTTTTTGATTCCTCACTTCATTTGAATGAAAATGGCCACCAACTAGTCCCAGATTTGTAGGTCCTCAAGAGTTCAAGAAGAGCAACCAGATTATACTAGAACCTTAGTCCAATTCCAAATCCCAGGAAGATGCTTCAGTTGGCCTAGTGTGAGTTCGATGCTCCTGTGACCTTCCTGAGGTGGGGGAGTGGTCAATTTAGGGTGATTATAAAGGGTAGGAGAGTCTGGTCAGATAAAACCATAAGTATCCACTACAATATATTTTGGTCCTCATTCCATGTGCGTACATTCTTTTGAAAGTGTTTATTTCAGCCCATGGTATTTAAAAGGTGAGACTGGATCTAAAATATCATTAGATTGTATCCAGTTTTTCACTACTACATATAAGCAATATAGCAATGAACATATCTGTGTTTATTTGCAATTATCTATATTATACATCATGGAATTTGGGGATCATAGGGTATGTACATTTGAACTTTTCATATATGTTACCACTTTGCCCCTGAAAAAAGTTGTAACAAATGGCATTTCCACATATACTGCGTATTCTCATTCTTTTTAGACTTTGCCAACACATTACATGAAAAAAGAAAAAAAACAACAACCAACATATCTATTCATCTATTCAACAACATTAACTGGTCATTTATTCTGTCCCAGGCCTTGTCCCATGGCCTGGGCATTAGGCAAAAAACAAAACGGAGCCCCTGACCTCATGGAGCAGTATCAATGAGCAGTTAATTGACAGCAATGACCACTATGTAGAAAATGAAAGAAGGATAAAGTGGTTCTGCAGGGCTGGGGTAGAGCTTGCTATCTTAATCGGGGTGGTCAAAGAAGGACTCTCTAGAAGGGTGACATTCAGGCGGAGAACTGACGAAGTATCGGTAAAAACTAGGCAGATATCTGGGGAGAGGCCCAGGAGAAGTAGCAGACCTGACAAATTCAAGGAAGAGCGAGAAGGGCAGGCAGGCTGGAGCATAGGGATAAAGAGGGAGTGTAAGGGCAGAATCTAGGAAATATCTTTACCACTGCGGTCAGCAGCCTGCGTTGTCGGTAAAAATATTAACAAAGTAAAAGGCATTTTGCAATTCTAACCTCCTATTTCCACACTTTGCGAGAACGCCTGTTCTCAGCTCAACTGGTGGTAAACAGTTGGTGGAGATCGTTGCAGTACAAGAATGAAAAGAAGGTAATCATTCATAACTCCGACATCTGCGTATCTAAGTAAAAAGCCGATCCATACTGGTGTCACTTGTCACGAACCGTACCTGACCTCATCTTCCCAGCCACCCCAATTGCGCTTAACCCGGTGGGCTTGAACGGAGAAGGGCTGCGCCTGCGCAGTAGCGCTGCGCCGCCCGCTCCCCCGCGGGCCCCGCCCAGCCCGCAGTGGGCGGGGATAAGTCGGCCCAGCTCCGGAAGCTGCTGCTGCCCACCCCACTGACGTGTCGGGGCAGCGAGACGTGTCGCGAAGAGTCGCGGTGGAACTTACCTACGGTGTACAGATCTGGCGCTTTACGCTGCTAGGCACTGCTGAGCTGGGAGATGTCGGCTGCGGGCAGGGCGGAGCCCTTGGGTCCTCCCGGCAGTTTTGCGAAGCGGCTCCTGGTGACCGGGGGTGCTGGTTTCATGTAGGTAACGGCGTCGCTGGCCGAGTAGTGGCTCCCCAGAAACCCCAACCTTTTTCTGCACCTCTACTTGCTCTTGGCAACTTGGGACCAGCTTAGGGGGTCTGAAATGGGAAGGGTCTTAACGCATGACTAGGATCAGCCTACCTTCTGCCATCACCCCCCCCCCGCCCCCCGTCCCCGCCTCCGCCAGAAAAGTCTTGGTTCCTTTGAAACTCCGACTTCTTTAAGATGCTTCCCAACCAAAACCAAAGTGCTGTGGTACCGTCTGTCCTCTTACCTGGCCTGGGATGCACCTGTCACTCTTCTGAGTGCACCCACGTTGCAGTAAGCTTCCTCGACTGCCCCAGCCTCCAGCCCACCCCTTCCGTACACAGGCCTTCTACATATAGGCGCCAAGCAACCATTTTTGGGTTACAGTAGCACATTCATTTAGTTAGCGGGCTTTAACAAACACCCCTCTGTTAGTGCTTTGACCTGGACTAGATGTGTGATGGCTCTTTACCTCTCACACCCATATTCAATCAGTGAGTCCTCTATCACTACTTTCAAAGCAAACACTTCTCACACCGCCACCCCACCCCCCGCCCCGCCCTCCTACCCTAGTCCACGTTACTGTCTTCTTCTGCCTAGATTACTACTGTTACTTCCCAATTGGTCATACTGCTTCCACTCTTGTTCCCCTAAAGTCTGTTCTTCCCACAGAAGTCAGTGTTTATTGAGTAAATAAGTGCATAGAGTTTTACCCTAGTGGTTCCTGTCAAACTTAGAATAAAATCCAAACTCTTTAACATATCTACAAGACTCAAGTGTCCACGCCCTACTTTTCCAAACTGATCTGCCATTCTACCTCTTGGCTTTTCTGTGCCTGCCACACTTACTCTTTTGGAGTTCCTGTAAACACCTGAGGCCCGTTCCTCCTGTCTTGAGGCCTTTGCACTTGCTTCCTCTTTGCTTAGGCCGCTTGCATCACTCAATTCGGATGGCTACTTAGACATCACCTCCTGGGAGAGGTGTTACCTGGCCATCTTACCTAAAATAGCCCCTTTCTCAACTAACGCAGTAATCACTACCTGAAATTATATTGCGTATTAGTGTTTACTTGCTTATTGTCTGCATCCCCACTCTAGAATGTAAACCGATGAGGGCAGAGATTATTGTTTTCAACCAGTGTTTATAAGAATGCCTGGCTTATTTTACAAAGATCTTCAAAAGTTGTTGAACGGATGAATGCACAGGTACCAATAGGAAACTCCCAGTGTCTAGTGGAAGAAGAGAAACATGGGAATAACCTCCCCCATTAGCACCTTAAATAAGCTCTTCTAATCTGACTGTGATTTGGAGGAGGGGACCAGACAGGCAGGGGTTACTTAATGAGAAGAGGAGCATAAAAGGGTGGAACTTGTGTGAGAGTGCTGGTCCTGGAAGGGCAAGTCCTAGAAAATGCTGTGAAAGGGCCGTCAGGTACAAAAGTCTGAGTTCATAATTTGGTCAAGGGCTGCCCTTGTTCCTGGGGGCCCAGTGTTTTAGTGTGTATGAGAAAACCTGGTGAATCATCTCACTGAGATGCCTCCGGTTCCACTTCGAGGTCCTCTGAAGCCAGGAGCCACTATGGCTATCCAATTCAGGACGGCCTCAGCCATTATTAGCCTTGGAAACCCATGTTATTCTGAGGATGCTGGTTTACACCACTAAATTCTTATACCAAGAGATAGAAATTGTAGTAGGGGTGCTGTGAACATAGACAATTCCTGTGCTCATACTAACTTAATTTTTGCATAGTTGTACCTAACCTAAAGTCCCTTAAAAGGTACGTGATAGTTTCAGTCTATCTGTACTGACCACCACCCATTGTATTTATCACCCTGCTTTACTCCCACACGCAAAGCACAAATGGACAAAATCATTTGGTCAAACTAATTTTTTCTTATACCCAGAACCAGTAAATTCTCTTTTCCCCACAGTGCAAAGGCATATCCAAATATCGATGTTGATTATTGATGATACTGTTGAGAAAGTTAGTGAAAAGTGGAGGGGAGTATGTATTCAGTATCGCTATGTTATTTCTGTTATTTTGCAGAAACTGAAAAGGTATCTTTGAATAGTTTTCTAATACTCAACAGCTTAGGGTAATGGTTAGGAAATGTTTAGTTTAGGGAAAAGGTTAAGTTTTCTAACAAAATATACTTTTTTCTTACAGCGCATCACATGTGATTGTCTCTTTAGTACAAGATTATCCGAACTATATGATCATAAATCTAGACAAGGTGAGTTTTATAAAATGAGTTTCATGCACTGACATTGATGTACTTTTTTAAATATTAAAATCTTATGCTGATATTTTAGTTTTTTATTTAGTCATTTGAGCAACTTAGGGGGCCTACATAGTCATGTGATCACGCTGTATTTAATCTTAGTCCATTTAAACTATAAACTAAAGGTTTTAAGTGCAGTATTTTTACCAAAAGAAAATCTTCAACCCTAAATTTAATATGTAGTGTAATCTTGTGATTATTAACTTTTTTTGGAGTTGGGATACTCTGTTTATTTGATTTTATCATTGTTTTATTTGATTTTGTAACTGCCACCTCCTGGAAAATTACATATTTATTTCTTAAAGTTAATTCAGTTTTGAGAAGTTTTCAGTAATAATTGAAGTCTCCTTGGAGAGTCCAAAAGCCATGATTGGTAATCACTGGAATTTTTATTTTAAACACAAGATGCAGATAGTTACCTTAATGTCATAAAGCATAATACTAATAGTCCATAAACAAAGAATAATATGTGGGGCTTATCAATTTTTGCCTACCTTACTATCATGGACAGTAATTTTTTCCCCATCTGTACACTGATTTACCAACAGTTAACTCAGGAAACAGTGTGATCAGTCATAATACGCATAACACAGGTGTCTTTGTTTTCAATTACTAATTCCTTTGCAGTAAGAAATGGTAAGCTTTTCTGATGGTTGGAGGCACATGTGGGCAGGAAAATTTTTTAAAGGAGGGGTTTCTACAATAATTTTTTTTGAATTTTAAAAAGGTAGCAGAATTACACTTTTTAAAATACTTTTTTAACATATCAGAGACTTCCAAAAACACAAAGAGCAAACACTTTAAGAAGACATGTTCTTGTATTACAAGCAGAACATCTATAGTCTTTAAAATAAATTGATGTTTTATAGGAAAAGCTATTATCATTTTTTCTGTTGTTTCTCTCCCATTCCTCACTTACTTATTTTAAGCTGGATTACTGTGCAAGCTTGAAGAATCTTGAAACCATTTCTAACAAACAAAACTACAAATTTATACAGGTATGAGAGTTTTCTTATAATTATATAATTATTATACTGTGCCTCTTTAGCCATTCAGACGTTCTGTCTTTCTACTTTGCAAACTTGTGTAATGTAGGCATGGAAAGTATGCTTCTTAAAGACCTTTTAATTTCTAGAAGTACAACATGCTACAGAGAATACCACTTTTAAATCGATACCACATATAAAGCAGCATGTGACATTGGGCACGTCGGCAGATCTATGGGTAGCTGATTGAACTTAAATGGTTTGTTATTTTTTAGGTCCTTACCAGCCTTCTTGATAAGGCCTTGCTGGGATTTAAAGAGATTGGTGTAAAGGGGAATGTTACTCAGGCCAGGCAATAGTCAAAAAGCCCACCATGTAGACCCTGGGATAGTCTTCTCTTATGAAGGTGGATTAACTGGCTCTGGAAGGCTGATTCTTACTGGCCACCCTTAGACAAGTCCAAAGTATAAACCAGAGAGTCAGGTCATTGATTTGCAAAGGGAAATTTTAATGTCAGATGAAACTATTTAACTCATGATTTGTGTGTGTGTGGGAGGGGGGGGTTGTTTTTTTTTTTTTTTTTTTAGAGATATTCTATAAATTCTTTTAAAAAATTTTTATTTAAAAATTTTTGGGGGGACACCTGGGTGGCTCAGTTGGTTAATCATCTGACTTCGGTTCAGGTCATGATCTCAAGGTTTGTGAGTTCAAGTCCCGTGTCAGGCTCTGCTGACAGCTTGGAGCCCGGAGCCTGCTTCAGATTCTGTGTCTCCCTTTCTCTCTGCCCCTCCCCCACTTACACTCTGTCTCTCTCTCTCTCAAAAGTAAATTAAAAAAAAAAAGTTTAAAAATTAAAAAAATTTTTTCTTCATTTTTATTTATTTGAGAGAGAGAGAGAAAGAACATGTGTGAGCAGGGGAGAGGGGAAGGGGGGTAGAGAGAGTCCTAAGCAGAATCCATGCTCAGTGTGGAGCCCAGGGCAGGGCTTGAACCTGTGACCCTAGGACTATGACCTGAGCCAAAATCAAAAGTTGGATGCTCAACCAACTGAGCCACCCAGGCGCCCCTACAAAGTCTCTTTTTAACCACAAATCGTAAAGAATATACTGAGCAAACATTTTATAATTCTTTTCTTCTATATGAAAGTATTTCAGTCATTAAAGAATTGTTGAGAATATGTATTTTTAGAAGAATTAAATATACACACAACATCAAAAGTACTCATAATGAGGCACCTGGGTGGCTCAGTTGGTGAAGCATCCGACTCTTGGTTTCAGCTCAGGTCATGATCTCATTTTTGTGAGTTTGAACCCTGGGTCGGGCTCTTCACTGACAGCTCAGAGCCTGGAGACTGCTTGAGATTCTCTGTCTCCCTCTCTCTCTGCCCCTCCCCCAGACAGAGACTCTGTCTCTGTCTCTCTCGAAATAAATAAATAAACTTAAAAAAAATATTCACAGTTCACTTAGTTGTGGTAAAATACATTTTTCAAAATGTCATCTGGTTGTCATACTTTAAACATATTTCAATAATGGTTACCTCAAACTTAAAAAAAATATGTTTAAAAAGTTTCCTGTTAACATAATGACCTGAGGTTGGCAGGAATGTTACGGGAAAAAGCCAGCACAGTTTTTAGTAGTAGTTGGTGCTCAATAAAATATTGTTTTAGAAACTTATTTACAAGAAAGCATCTTGAACTGAATATCTTATATCCTAGGATGCTGGAGAAATACATCATTACTATACTTACTTGAGCCTTTGGTTGAATTTTCAAGATATTCTCTATTCTCTCTATTCTCTATTTTCTTATCATTGTTTTGGTTCATGTAGTAAAATGGTTATTACGAATGACAGTGCTCAATGAAACTTAGTTTTTTCATGTTTGCTTTTTATATAGGGTGACATATGTAATTCTCACTTTGTGAAACTGCTTTTTGAAACAGAGAAAATAGATATAGTGCTACATTTTGCTGCGCAAACACATGTAGGTAAGCATTGTTTTATGTTACAATTATGATGGGAAGATTTTTTTCCCAGTGACTAGTCCAAATCAAAGTCCACCATTGAGGTTGAATAAGTAGGTACTTAATATATATGTCTTTGAAAAAGCACATACCATGCTCCCCCAGGAGAAAAGGACAATTTTAATAATGTAGGTTGAAGTATAACCTTGAATGCTATCTTAAAACTTCGAGTTTAACCAAATTCAATATAGTGATTACTTCTGGGGAGATGGGCCTTCAACTGCATTTTTTATGTTGTTTCTTAAAAGCTGGGTGGTAGATACACAGTTGAACATATTATCATTATCTATACTGTTATGTGCATCTGAGATCTCTTCTAATTGTCTAACATCTCATAATTTGAAACATACCATACATTCAGAAGAATTTAGAATTAAGTGAAATAAATAATGATAACATGAATACCCATGTAGCCATCACCTAAACAAAAGATAGAATGTTGTTAAATTCTCATTAGTAGTAGTACTCTGCCTTATTACCTGATTTTAAAATTATCATTTCCCTTGGTTTTCTCTACAGTATACCTAGGAGATTATTCTAAACAGGATATAGAGATATTCCTCATTCCTTTTTATTTTCATACACTCCATCGCATATATGTACCCCAGTTGGGTTTATTTCCTACACATTGCTATTTAAATGGCACTGCAATGGATGGCTTTGTGCCTGTGTCCTTGGGTAGTGTCCTTTTGTATGTTTGTCAATTGATGTTGGGTAGAGATTCCTAGAAGCAAGAATTGAGAGTGGATTAGTTTGCTAGGGCCCCCATGACACAATACCACAGGCTGGGGGGCTTGAACATCAGAATTCTATTCCTCACAGTTCTGGAGGCTGAAGTCCAAGGTTAAGGTGCCAGCAGGGTTGGTTTCTTCTCAGGCTTCTGTCCTTGGCTTGCGGATGGCCACATTCTCACTGTGTCCTCACCTGGTTTTCCCTAGTGTTTTTTTGTGTGTCAGAATTTCTTCTTTTAAGGACACCAGTCATGTTGGACTAGGGCTTACCTGAATGGTGTTGTGTTTAATTACCTCTTTAAAGGCCCTGTCTCCAAATATAGTCACACCATGAGGTACTTGAGGTTAGGGCTCCAACATGAATTTGGGGGGAACACAGTTGAGCCTACTAACCAGGATTGAGGGGGTAAAATCATATGTAGTTTGCCTAGATATTGGGAAGTTTCCTTCCTTAGGGGTTGAAAACACTTTGCATTCTTATTCCTAATGCATGAAGTATCTTTCCCCTATAGCTTCACCAACAGAAGTTATTGTCAAACTTAAATTTTTGCCAATCTGGTAGGTAAGAAGTGGTACCTATCAGTTTTCATTTTGGATTTTCATTATTATAATTGAGGGTGAGCATCTTAAGCTTAACGACCTCTGTATTTCTTATCTAAACTATTTGTTCATGTCTCCTATCCATTTACAATAGGGTTATTCCTTTTTATTGTCTTATAACTTCTTTATAAATTGAATATACTAGCCCTTTGTTTCTGAAAAGTTTAAGTATTTTCCCCAGTTTGTCATTTATTTGTATTTTTACTTTATAGATTTCTGGTTGTTTTTTTCTGTGTAAGAGCTTTTATGTAGTCACAGTTAGCAGTTTTTTTTTCCTTTTACGTCTGGATTGTGAGCCATATTTAGTAAAGTTCCCCTCATTCCCAGGTTATAGAGAATCTAGTCTTCAAAGTAAATTTATTTTCAAAAATAATTTATCTAGCATTTATTGTTCTTTCAGCAATAGCAGGTTGATCTGAAAAGCCTAGCCCTCTATTAGTAGAAACTAGATGTTTCAAGTTTCAAATTTAAGAACAATTTTAAATTTAGATGTCTTTTTTTTTTTTAGAATAGAAGTGCTTCCTGGGGCACCTGGGTGGCTCAATCGGTTAAGCTTTCTGCTTGCTTTCAGCTCAGATCATGATCTCATGGTTTGTGAGATTGAGCCCCACATCAGACTCTGTGCTGACAGTGCTGACCTGCTTGGGATTCTCTCTCCCTCTCTCTCTGTTCCTCCCCCACACATTCTCTCATGCGAGTGCGCATGTGCACGCTCTTGAGAAAGACAGAATAAACAAACATAAAAAGTAATAGAATGAAACAGTGTTTCCTGCAAATTTAGCACTGATAGTTTTCTAGGTTCTAAGAATTCACATGTACTTTATAATTTCGGCTTAAAGCAATAATAAGTAGCAATGTGTTTTTGTTATTTTTTTAAACTATTACAGTTGTAGTGAATGAAGAGAAGTGAGTAGAACTTTCCTTATACCTGAGTCTACTGTTTGGTGTTTGTTTTGTCCCCTGGGTGGCATTGTTCTAGCTTTCTCTCTCTCTTTTTTAGATCTTTCATTTGTACGTGCCTTTGAGTTTACATATGTTAATGTCTATGGCACTCATGTTTTGGTAAGTGCTGCTCATGAAGCCAGAGTGGAGAAATTTATTTACGTTAGCACAGATGAAGTGTATGGAGGCAGTCTTGATAAGGTAAGCTTAGAAAAGTATATGTTTCACCCACTTACCATGAACCATGAAACAAATGTGTCTTATTAAAACTTACTCTGGGGGCGCCTGGCTTGTCGAGTCTGTGAAGTGTGCGACTCCTGATTTTGAGGTGGTGAGTTTGAGCCCTGTGTTGGGTGAAACAATTACTTAAAAGTAAAATAAAATTAAAATTAAAAATTAAAATAAAAGAAGTAAAACCTACCCTGGGCTTTTTCATCCTCTCATTATGCACACTTATAGGACTCTCCAAACTATCAGTTCTTTGTGTCCTCTCTTCAAATCAAATAATACCAGCCCAAATGGCAACAACCATCTAGTCTCGGTACATATTTATATGTAATTTGACTGACAGTATTTTTACCAGAGAACAGCACGTCCCGCCTTTCTGTCCCAGTCCAAACGTGATGAATGTCATTCCCACGGGCCAAGCAGAGCATACCGCCCACTCCCCTTCTCTTCCATTCAGGATAGCGCATCGGAATGTCAAGGGGTGCATGTGAAATTATTGTAGCAGCTGGAATCTGTTCTCCTTTTTAAATCACTTGTACATATTATGCTTCCTATGCAAAAGATGGCTCCATTCTCATCTATATTTTTCACAGTCAGTGTTTGCAGTGACCTCATTCTGTGTTACGTTTTTATGAAAACACATAAGTGAAAAAAAATCAAGCGGTTTGGAAAAAACTTGCAATAAAAAAGCAGACCCTGACCACTTCTCCTCAATATCCAGTCCCACCCGTGAGAAGCATTTTCAATTCTCTTTGCAATCTTTATGAAGGAACCCTTTTTCCTTCTTGTGCCCTGTTATCCTACATCAGGTCTGACACAGGAGCCAGAACAATTTTTAGAATATAAGTCAGATGATGGGATTACTCTGCTCAAAACCTGTTCACGTTGCTTCAGTGACCTTCAGGGTTCCACAGGTTCTGGCCTCCCTCTAGCTCTCTGGCCTCAACTCCCATTTCTCTTCCCTCACACTAACCTCCTTGTGGTACCTTTGGACGCACTCTGTCTCAGGGCCTTTGCACTTGTTGTTCTCTCTGCCTGCCTTATAGGGTTAGTGTGAATGCTACCATATAAAAAACGCTTAGGAAAAATGCCAGGCAAGTAGTTGGGGTCTAGTAAATGTTTTTTAAAATGTAGTAATTAATATTTAAGGTTTGTGATATGTTTTCTGATTTTTCTACTTAGAAACTATGCATAATACATATTTATTAAATGCATCTTTTTAAAATTAGGAATTTGACGAATCTTCACCCAAACAACCTACAAATCCATATGCATCATCTAAAGCAGCTGCTGAGTGTTTTGTACAGTCTTACTGGGAACGATATAAAGTAAGAACTGATTTCAGAAACTCTTGAATAATTTTTCTTTGGACTTAGGTGTTAAAACTCCAAGTTAGATTAGCAACATTCCATTTTTAGAGTTAAAGACCTAGATTGAGCAGTTTATACACTAAGGAGTTTAAAATACTTATTTCCTATATTGTGTGGACAAAGTAGGACCTACTTCTTGTTCAGTTCATCATTTAAAGGAATAATTTGTGGGTGGCTCAGTCAGTTAAACATCTAACTCTTGGTTTCAGCTCAGGTCATGATCTCACGGTCATGGGATCGAGCCCTGTGTTCGGCTACCTGCTGAGTGTGGAGCCTGCTTGGGATTCTCTCTTCTCTCTCTCCCTCTGCCCCTCTCCTGCACTCTCTCTCTAAAATAAACAAAAATTTAAAAAATAATAAAACAATAATTTGTATACATTTTTTCCTACTTCAGTGATACATAGAGAATTAGAGCTGTAGGGAAAACCTGGTTGGAATATCCTGATTTCAGAATCCTCCGGGTGAAAGAAGACAGAGGGAGGGCAGGTTCCATGACCTACCGCATGCTCCTCTCTGCATGATTCACCTCTCTTGGCTCCTCGCGAATGGAAGTTGACATTCCCTTGCCTTTTGTGTTCCATAACTTTGGCCCTTTTCCCATTTGTGGTCGCTCCTTTTATTTGTAAGGGTTGGTGCCTCAGAGAAAGACAACTTGCAGTTTCACATCCTAACTAAACCTGAGGTCCAAGATAGAGTCTCTGAAATCATCAGGTAGAAATTTCTGTAATTTTTCTGCTGTCAAACCTAACAAACCTGGCCCTATCTCTATCTCTCTTCGTCCTGCACTTGTCCAAGTAGATATTCCTCTTCTTCCTTTTGGGAACCTCTGCCTTTCTCTGACTCCCATCCTCTCCTGTCTTTTCAAGAACCTTACATTAGAAAACTGTCCCTTCACTTCTGTCCTTAAGATGTGTGGGGTTACTTAAGATGTGTGGGGTTACTGCCCAAATTTTAGAACTGTTTGTCTTTAGATAATTATTACAGTTGGACCTCTTATTGCATTAATGTCGACAACTCTTTAAGTTTCCAGCTGTCATCACACGAAGCAGTAATGTTTACGGACCACATCAATATCCAGAAAAGGTATATTTTATTCCTGAATCCATAGTGTGCTTTAGTGATCGTAGCTTCTCATCATTTAAAATAATCTCTCTTCAGTATTTGTCCAGAATAATTTCTGCTGTAATTGTACATAATTATAAATGCTGTATAGGCCAAAGGCAAATCTCATCAGGTTTAGAGTCTGGAGACCTGAGTTCAAGTCTCAACCTGACAGCAGCTGGTGTGACCTTAGGCCCTTGGAGCGTGGTTTTTAAATTGAGGGATAATGAAAATGCTCAGAAGGGACTTTGAAGGATCCAGAGAGATGATCTTCTGAAAATGCCTTGTACTTGGCAGGATTCGGAAGCACCATAGAGTACTACCATTGCTCCTGTCCTGGCTGCTGAAGACTCCTTCCTGGTTTGCAGTCTAGAAATTTCAGAGCTAGTCAGAACATAATGTGGGAAGCTGGTACAGAAATTTGTCTCTCCATCAGCTGGCTAATCGTTCCCCAGATCCTCTTTATTGTTGGCTGGCCTGAACGTCTTCCAGAAAGTAGTACAAGTACTGAATAAAGAAATGTAGTTAAGAGGCTGAAGACACCAGTGCAGTTGGTTCTGTATCATTAAGCCCAATTTTAAGTAACCATTGCTTTCTTCTGCTTAAATTTGGAGATAGGGTTTTCCACTTTCCAGCTGGTTGCATTAATCTCTTAGCCCAAAGGAAGGGGCCGGCCGTGTCATGATCTACTGGTCTTAATATCTACTTTGCTTAATTTGGGGAGTATCTTTCAGAGGTGCATTGTTAATTTAATAATATAGCTCGCCCCGTTTAACATAAATTTTCTTTGAATTCAGTGTCACTGGGATTTACTTTTTATTAATTTCACAAGCACTGAGTGTAGGTGCTGTATGCAAAGCAATGAGTAAGATCAGATTCCTGCCCTTAATGAAATCCGAGGTGAACTTTTGTGGTGACAGCTGACTGTTCATGAAGACTTCTGAATTTTTACACTATGTGTCATTTTGTCTTTATATTCGTCTAGCAGATAACTTATCTTTGTGCAATAGGAAGCTATCTTAGAGTTCTTTCACTTGTCAATATTATCATAGGTTTCTTCTTGAACTGGTAAGAAAAATTAGAATTTATCCCTATGTATAACTCTTAATAATCATCTTTTAATCATATGATGAGTTAGATTCATATGGATCAATGAATTTCCAATGTCTGAAACAATATTTAAATATTCTTTTAGGTTATTCCAAAATTTATATCTTTACTACAACACAACAGGAAATGGTATGTTATCATTTACCTTTGTACCCATATGTTTTTCTGGTCCATGGATAGTATTCAGTGACAGCCAGTCTTGAAAATCACAAAGTCTTAAGAGTTGAAGGCCGTAGGATTGAATGTTTCAACAAATTTACAAATTCCTTCTCCAATCGATGTGACAGATTTTTAAATAATTACCATCTGTTATCCATCTTTGTAATTTACTTACTAACATCATTGCAACCTTTTTTTTTGTAACTTCAGTTCTTAAATAATGTATCCTAGAACTTTGAATTTTAGCATTAAAATTTGACATCTATCTTTATATAATTTTGAATTATATAATTATATATGAATTATTTAATTCACAGAGCTATATGGATTTCTTCAAAATTAATTTAAGGTAGAAAATTGATGAATAACTTATTTCTCAGGGGTCATTTAGATGCTTGCCACTTTCCTGCTGAGTGCTGAAGGAGGTTTGGAGATCATTTACAAATTATGATAAAATTTAGAAAAGTCTTGAGACTTTGTGTTTTCAGTAAAAGATTTCTAGGATCTCATGGCAATTGGCTGCTCTAGAATGTACACAGTCATTGTGGTACCTTGGTTTGGGAGAGCTTACATTTTTATACGTTGTGATTCCCTTTCATTTCATCTTTTTAGCTGCATTCATGGATCAGGGCTTCAAACGAGAAATTTCCTTTATGCTACCGATGTAGTAGAAGCATTTCTCACTGTCCTCAAGAAGGGGAAACCAGGTGAAATTTATAACATCGGAACCAATTTTGAAATGTCAGTTCTCCAGCTTGCCAAAGAACTAATACAACTGGTATGTATATATTGCAGAAAGGTCGTGTTTTCAAAATTGTCACTAAATTAGTGGTAGTAATCACTAAGGTAGTCAAAATCAACAGTTTACAGTTTACTCAGTTGGAAAGTAAACGTGTAAAAAAATGAAATGTACGTGAAGATATGTCATTATTTGAAATTATATCACTCGTTTATAACAGCTTTTCAGGAAAATAAAAATCCTAACACATTAAATGTAGATACTCATTATAACAAATATCTCAATATCAGCAATATAAACTTGTATGTGCTAGTCTTAAGAATCAGTGATATATAAATAATTGTAGCTATGAGTGTAGGTACGTATTAATGCATATCAATATAGATGTCAAGGATTCAGTGTATAGAAACTCTTCCTTTATACCACTCTCAGAATACTCTGGACTCCAACCATGTGGGCCTTCCACACCAAGCAGTGCTCAGACACAAGCTGGGTAGCCTATAATTGAACTCAGTTCTGACATTATCTGCCTGGAAATTGCTTCAGATGCCATAGGTTAAGTAAGGGCTCAGTCTACAAGACTATCCCCTGCTTCAGATGCCAGTCACAAAACCTGGTTGTCGCCTGTGCTTCTGACCAACTGGCTATAAATCAGAGGTACTTTGCTAGAGTGACTCACAGAGTTCAGGAAAACAGTTTACTTTCTAGATGGCTGGCTTCTCACACTGGGTGTGACTCCGGAATAGTCAGATGGAGGAGCAGCCTGGGGCCAAGGAGGAGGAAAGATTGTGGATTGACCATGTTCTCTGGGCATACCACCCTCCCAGCACCTCCATGTTTTCAGCAGCCCACATGTTCTCCAAACCCCATCCTTTAGGTTTTTTATGGAGGCTTCATTAAGTGGGCATGATTGGTGAAATCATTGACCACTGGAGAGTAACTCAATCTCCAGCGCTCTGAACATGTGGTTGGTTCTGTTGGCAACCAGCCCCCTCCTTAGGGGCTTTCCAAAATTCACTCATTAACATAAACTCTGTGCTTAAAAGGGGCTTGTTATGAACAGCAAAAGACACCTTTATCTCTCATCACTTAGGAAATTCCAAGGGTTTTAGGAACAGGGATAAAAACCAAATATATATTTCTTTTTTTTTTTATTTTTTTTTATTTTTTTTTCAACGTTTTTTATTTATTTTTGGGACAGAGAGAGACAGAGCATGAACGGGGGAGGGGCAGAGAGAGAGGGAGACACAGAATCAGAAACAGGCTCCAGGCTCTGAGCCATCAGCCCAGAGCCTGATGCGGGGCTCGAACTCACGGACCACGAGATCGTGACCTGGCTGAAGTTGGACGCTTAACCGACTGCGCCACCCAGGCGCCCCCAAATATATATTTCTTATTATAAATCACAGTATCACACTGAGTAATAACCAAAAGTCAAAAAAGTTAATTTTTTCCCATAGTTTATGCAATGTGTATTTTTGCTGAGCTTCAGATGGAATTTGGGTTATAAAATATAGGAAGTGTACTAAAATGCTGTTCATTTTAGCTGTCTCCCCCACTTTGAAGCGGTTGTTCTTCTAGTCTTTTAAATCAGCTATGTAATACTTTTGTTATTCTCTGGTCTTATTTTGTAATTCGACACAATCCATTTTCACAGATCAAAGAGACCAATTCAGAGTCTGAAATGGAAAACTGGGTGGATTATGTTAATGATAGGTGAGTAATAAGCTAAAACATTGGGGAAAAGTTGTGAAATCTTAGACACTTATAAAATTCTAAGATATGTTCACTTAATCAGAAACTACCATTATCTCTCTTTAATTTTCTGCTATAAGAACATAGGAGCCCTAATAAGTTTATGTGTATTTATTTATTCATTCATCAAACATATAGGTATGGGCTGCATTCAAACCCAGATCGTGGCTGAAATCAGAAAAGGATAAGCCACGGAGAGGGTTTGGCATCTGGGATTATAGATGATTTTTTTTTTAACATGTACTTTATTTTACAAATTTTCTATAATAAATTCAGGGAGAATTTTTTTAAGGAAAAATGTGAACTATGGTAAAGATTCATGGACACACATTATTTACATTTGTAAATATATATCCACAATGTCATTTTAAATCTGTTTTGTTTTCTAAGACCTACCAATGACATGAGATATCCAATGAAGTCAGAAAAAATACATGGTTTAGGATGGAGACCCAAAGTGCCTTGGAAAGAAGGAATAAAAAAGACAAGTACGTTATGAATTGATCCATTTGGGGGTGATTCAGAAAAATTTAAAGGAAAAGTAATTTATTTTTAGAACACTCTAAATTCAGTAGAATGTTATGATGAATCCTTTCCACTTTTCAAAGTGTTACATTTAGTATGTTTCCAGCCATAGTAATCTATTTCCTAAGCATCTTGAATTTCACAGACTGACTTCTGATGAGTCTTCCTGTGTCTCATCAGTGTTTGTCAGAAACCTATTTCATTGATTCTCAGGTGCAAATTTGTCACTTTTTTCACATCCTTTAAAGGTATGTGGTTTAAAGTCACGAATGTCTTATTATTATTGCATCTTTCTTTCTTTCTTTCTTTCTTTCTTTCTTTCTTTCTTTCTTTCTTTCTTTCTTTCTTTCTTTCTTTTCTTGGTAACATGTAAAATAACGTTTACAGGTCCATTTTAACCTCAGTGGCATCTTAGATTTGATGACATCTGGACAGTTGCAGTCTTTGAGTGTCTGAAGCCTTTTTTACATTGAAACAAACAAAATTTAGTTGTGTGAAAAAATGTCCATTAAAATAAGTGTATAGGATCTGTATATATATATGTTAAAGTTCGGTTTAAAAATGTATTCATGAGAAAAGATAAACTCACATGTAGAGAAAAAGTCTTCATTCAGAGCTTGACATACAGAATACTTGTGTTGAATTTTTGAAAGCAAATTCAAAGATAATTTATCATTTTTTAACTAAGAAAAACTTTCCTGATAATATAACAATATAAAATGACTTTACATATTAACAGAAGAAAAATCACACCTTCTCATTGTGCCTGGAATGCTGTATTGCTACATTCACTTGAACAAAAAATTACTTGTCCTATAGCTTTAAAACCAGTGCAAATGACGTATCTCTCCTTCTCCCTCAATTTCTTAAAGTCAGAATTTCTTCAACACTTATACCAGCACATTCAGTATTGAATGACTTTTGAAATTAAAAACAAACAAACAAACGATAACTGTCTTTTAAATCTAAGTTTTCGGGTACTGAAACATCTTGTGATTAATGACCTTGGTTGGTTCAAAATCAAGCTGTTTTCATTAGGCATCCCTTTGGCAAGACTGATTCTTACTTAAATTAAGAATCTGAGTACAGTTAGCTGAGTGGCTGATGGGTAAGATTTTTCTGACTTAGCAGGAACTCAGTAAATGCTGATTAACTGGTGTTTTGTGTTTTGTTTTTTATTTTTGTCCTTTGGTTTTTTCCTCTCAGTTGACTGGTACAGAGAGAATTTTCACAACTGGAAGAATGCAGAAAAGGCATTGGAACCCTTTCCAGTACAACCACCGTTTGTATAGTCAAGACAGTTTTCAGAGAAAGAAGAAAATTATCCTACCTCCACAAGCCATGGGAAACCAAGTGACCAAAAGGTGTCCTCTTTTCTTTTGGAATTAGATTCATGACTTTTTGCATAAAATTCAAATGTAAAACACCTCAATCTTTAGAATAGGTTTGGTGCTGGCATAGGATTTAAATTTCAAGATTCTTTCCAAAAAGCTTTCTCCTGAAAGTTAGGCACCAGAAGTCCTAGAAAGACCTTTCGTAGGAAGGGGCCAGGAAAATGGAATCTCATGGTTCTGAGAACAAGGACCGAGCCCAGTTCTGCGCTGACGACAGCCTTCGCGGGCCCTGAACTCAGTTGCCCAACCTTCCCCACTGCCTACAAAGTCTCTCAAGTTTCCATTTTTAGGCAACATAGGATGAGCTGTCTGTCCTCATTCATCTTTTTTATTAAAGGTCTGATATGCTATATAATTGCTTTAAAAGTGGAACAATGGAAGCATATCTAGCACTTTTTAACTTTAGATAATTTTGTAAAATTAAGTTAAATGTTTTTTAAAAGAAGGATGTAGTTTTTACATTTTCAAAATCAGTTGTTGGACTATATATGAGTAATCTCATAGGAGAGATTTTTATCATGTATTTGCCATTTAAAATGATTTTATTTATAAAAGTATCACTATTGTAACGTATTTAATGTAGAATGTGGCTTTATTTTTACTAAGGTATGTTTTTATTTTGCTGTAGAAAAAAATTTTAAATATCTTGATTAAATACTTTTAATTCCTCTCTCTCCTAAAGACTTTAAGATGGCTTGAAAAAGCAGCTGACTGGATATTGCATTGAGAAAGGGTGAGGAGTTCAAGGTTGTGCCCAGCTTTCTGGCTTCCGTGCATGTGTGATGACTTCTTTCCTCCGTGAGGTGGAAAGCTAGGTCATTCACTCACAGGTGGTTAAAAGTAAGAGGGGTAAGGGTGGAGTAAGGGCCTCGAAGAGGTGGAGATCGGGAAAAGAATAAGCAGCTCCAAAGTTGGAAGAGGATTTGCCAAGCAGGAGTGAAACACAAACTGATGTTGAATACAGTCATTTCAGGATTCTGAGATGTGGGGGCACCTGGGTGGCTCAGTCAGTTAAGCATCAGACTCTTGATTTCGGTCAGATCGTGATCTCACAGTTTGTGAGTTCAAGCCCCTAGTTGGGCTCTGTGCTTAGTGTGGAACCTGCTTGGGATTCTCTCTCTCCCTCTCTCTTTGTCCCTCCCCTGCTTGTGGTCTCTCTCTTTCTCAAAATAAATAAACATTAAAAAAAATAATAATTCTGAGATGTGCAAAGTGGATTGATCCAGAGGTAGGCATAGTAGGAGTCGGGAGGGGCCGAGGGGCAGAGGGCTAAGAATAAGCAAAGAGTGAGACCCCCTAGTCCCGATTGTTTAGGGAAGAAAATTCCTCCTGGGGGTTGGCTGTAGCTAGAGGAAATGGAGAGGAGACCAGGCACGGAGGTGTGGCAGTGAGAGGTTGGGGAGGCTGGGAAGTTACAGGCAGAAAATGGGACCAACTGAGAGCAGATGGTCTTTTGGTAGAGTCTGGTCATTGAGAGTAGATGACAAAAACACTGTTTTCTGTGGCATTTAGTTTTGTACATATTTTTGTGTGCCTTTATTCCCAACTTTAATATACTCAATATGGCTTAACTTTATCATTTATTTAGTCTCAGGAGATGACTGGACAGGCATTAAGAACATATAATGAAAAACCAGTGGAAACAAATTTATGCAAAAGTGTTAAAAAAAAATGAACGTTCTACGTCATATGTCATCAGAGAAGCGCAGATTAAAACAAAAACTAGATACCTATTAGAATGACCAAATCTGGAACACTGACAGCAACAAATACCGACAAGGGTGCGGAGCAACAGGAACTCTCCTACATCTGCTGTTGGGAATGCAAAATGGTACAGCCACGTTGGAAGACAGTTTGGCAGTTTTCTTACAAAAGTAAACATACCTTTACCACATGATCCAGCATTCACACTCCTTGGTATTTACGCCAAGGAATTGAAACTATGTCCACACAAAAACCTGCACACAGATGTTTCTAGTAACATTATTCATAGTTGTCGAGACTTGGAAGCAACCAAGATGTCCAATAGGTGAATGGATAAATAAACTGGTGCATCCAAACTGCATGAGCTGTCCAGCCATAGAAAGGACATGGAGAAAGCTTACATGCACATTACCAAATGTAGGAAGCCAATCTGAAAGGAGCGTGCAGGAAACATGCTGAGACAAAGTAACGCCTGTAACGATAAAAGAGGAAGCAAGACTGGGCAGGATAATGGTGCTGGCTCGGGCTCTGCAGGCAGAAAGGGCAAATCCATATGGAAAACATTATCTCTTGTGAGAATAAACCACTGGCCCTTTCAGGATGAAAAGGGCTCCAATGGAATCAACTTGCCACCAAGTACCTGATGGCTTTCTTCAAGGGATCGTGCCATATTGGGGCTCAGCCTTTGTCTGTTGCCAGCAGGATGGATGTGCAGAAGTGGCAGTGGCTAGATTGGCCTTGGTAAGTGAGAATCTGTGCTGGGGGCCCCACGAGTAGGTTCCGTCTCTACAACTATGGTGACTGCATTCAGACGCCCACTGTGGCAGTTCTGGGGTAGTTGATGGTGAAGCCTAGCCAAAGTTAACTGACCACCTCATCTTGTCTACCAAATGGTTCAGTGACTCTTCCACGGTGGTTGTTTTCTGGTGGGCATTAACATGGGATAAACAGATCTTCATACTCCCCAACCACCCCATGTGGCCATTCACACGCCTCCAAACCTGTGTTATCTCTGCATCTCTAGTCTTTTTCCTTCCAAGTCCCTGAAGTGGCTTTACCAGGCCATTCACCACTGTCTATCAGTTCATACATTTCTCAGTTCAGGTCACTTCTCTACAGAGTGAATAACCAGGTATGCTGCTCAAAGCTCTGCCCTTTCATGGATCTCTCCTTTGCACATTCTTTTAAAGCCACCCCTATGTGGCTTTAATGCAGCCACCATCCGTCCATTTTTGGTTTGTATACACATGACAAGCCAACCCATCTATAAGCTAAGCTTAGGGTTTTCTTTTTTCTTCCCCTTTTCAGTTGGTTGTACAGAACCCTCCACAAGGCCACAGGTGTAAGCTGAGAGAGGTATAACCAAGCTGGTGACATGGGACTCTAGCCTAAATGCTCTTGCAGCTCATTGGTGCCCTCTGATTCCTCAGGCTCGGACCTGATGGGCCATTTTTATCTTACCATGGACTGCTGCAGGGGCCACCTGACTTTATGGCTAGTTGGGTGTGTCAGTTTCCTAGAGCCTCCATAACAAAATACCACAGACTGGGTGGCTGAAACAAGAGAAATTTATTTTCTCCTAGTTCTGGAGGCTGGATGTCTGACATCAAGTTGTTGGCAGGCTTGGTTTCTTCTGGAGCCTCTCTCCTTAGCTTATTGATGGTGACCTTCTCCCTGTCTTCACGTGGTCATCTCTCTGTGCATGCTCATGTCTGTGTCTAAATTCACACTTCTTACAGGGACATTGCTCACATTGGATTACCGCCCCCACCCCCAAGACCTCATTTTAATTTAATTCTCTCTTCGAAACCCTTATTTCCAAATGCAGTCACATTCTGAGGTATTAGAGGTTGGGACTTCAACATATGAGTTTGGGGAGGGAGGCTCAATTCAGCCCACAATAGTGAGTCCAATAGAACCTGGCACATTATGGACAGTCCTGAAATGTGGTCGCTTGATGTCCTCTAGTCAAGCATTCTGTCTCTTCCAGGGCCCAGTAAACTGCCAGGAGCTGTTTTCTAAAACCCTAAAATTCTCAGGGCACCTGGGTGGCTCCATTGGTAAAGTGTCTGACTCTTGATATTGGCTCAGGGCATGATCTCATGGTTCACGGGATCAAGCCCCGCATCAGGCTCTGTGCTGATAGCACAAAGCCTGCTTGGGATTCTCTCTCTCTCTCTCTCTCTCTCTCTCTCTCTCTCTCTCTCTCTCTCTGCCCCTCCCCAGCTCATGCTCTCTCTCTCTCTCTCTGTCCCTCCCCAGCTCATGCTCTCACTCTCTCTCTCTCTGCCCCTCCCCAGCTCATGCTCCCACTCTCTCTCTCTGCCCCTCCCCAGCTCATGCTCTCACACACTCTCTCTCTTTCTGCCCCTCCCCAGCTCATGCTCTCTCTCTCTCTCTCTCTCTCTCTCTCTCTCTGCCCCTCCCCAGCTCATGCTCTCACTCTCTCTCTCTCTCTCTCTCTGCCCCTCCCCAGCTCATTCTCTCACACTCTCTCTCTCTCTCTCTTTCTGCCCCTCCCCAGCTCATGCTCTCACTCTCTCTCTCTCTCTCTGCCCCTCCCCAGCTCATGCTCTCACTCTCTGCCCCTCCCTAGCTCATGCTCTCTCTCTCTCTCTCTCTGCCCCTCCCCAGCTCATGCTCTCACACTCTCTCTCTCTCTCTCTCTGCCCCTCCCCAGCTCATGCTCTCACTCTCTGCCCCTCCCTAGCTCATGCTCTCTCTCTCTCTCTCTCTCTCTCTCTGCCCCTCCCCAGCTCATGCTCTCACACTCTCTCTCTCTCTCTCTGCCCCTCCCCAGCTCATGCTCTCACTCTCTCTCTCTCTCTCTGCCCCTCCCCAGCTCATTCTCTCACACTCTCTCTCTCTCTCTCTTTCTGCCCCTCCCCAGCTCATGCTCTCACTCTCTCTCTCTCTCTCTGCCCCTCCCCAGCTCATGCTCTCACTCTCTGCCCCTCCCTAGCTCATGCTCTCTCTCTCTCTCTCTGCCCCTCCCCAGCTCATGCTCTCACACTCTCTCTCTCTCTCTCTCTGCCCCTCCCCAGCTCATGCTCTCACTCTCTGCCCCTCCCTAGCTCATGCTCTCTCTCTCTCTCTCTCTCTCTGCCCCTCCCCAGCTCATGCTCTCACACACTCTCTCTCTCTCTCTGCCCCTCCCCAGCTCATGCTCTCACTGTCTCTCTCTCTCTCTCTCTGCCCCTCCCCAGCTCATGTTCTCACTCTCTCTCTCTCTCTCTCTCTGCCCCTCCCCAGCTCATGCTCTCATTCTCTCTAAATAAATTAATAAATAAATAAAATCAAAATTCTCCACTGTAATTGGGAAGTTTCTCCCCCAGAACCCCAGGTACTTGCACTGTGATTCCCCCACTGGGGCTCACCATAACATCTCTGCTGTGACTCTTTCTACGACCGACATCTCCAATACCACAGGGCCCACCAGAGCACATGGCCCGAGTGGCAGGGGGAGTTGTTCCCCAGCTTGGACCTGCTGCACACAGCCCTTTCCCTGCTCCAGAGAGCCTTTGTGTCACTCTGTTCATGGGCGGAAGCATCATCCCTAAGTGTGGAATGTGTGGCCTCCAGAATCCAAAGAGGCTACCAGGCACTGTGCTTCCCTTGTGGAAGGGGGTGCAAGAGGCAGCAGTTTGATTTCGTCACTGCTCTTCTAAGAATTTCCTGAAATGGCAAGTCCTGAATCTTCATAGGGTTTATCTTCCACCCTCTAGGCTGCACGTGAATTAGCAACGCCACCAGTGTGCTACCTGCTCCTGCTAACTCTGCCTGATCAGCAGGACGCCATCAGTTTGATAGATGCATGTGACATTCCACAGGACAGTCAGAAGGTCCAAGTCTCTTCAGAGAGCAGAACCAGTAACAGAGCCCTGAGGCAAAACTCTAAATGCACCTGGTTTCTGATATTCTTTTTTGATTGAGATAGAAAAAACATATTCACTGGATCAATGGCTGGATACCATGTTCCAGGGACAGTAGAATCTGTTCTAGCAAAAGAGATGCCACATGGGCCCAGCAGCTGCTGTGGGAGCCACTACTTGACTGAGCTGTCAGTTGTCCGCAGCCATTTTTTCCAGAATCCACCCAGACTGGTGAATTCAATGGAGAATTGATGGGGACCCAGCCCGGTTTCCTGAAATCCTTCAGGGTGACACTCACCTTCACAGTCTCCTCCAAGTTGCGATTTTGTTTTTGATCTGCTGTCTCTGCGAGAGAAGGAGTTCGAGCTGTTTGGAAAAACCTGGGGCCCTGACACTTGGGAAGGGAACATCTGGGTGGATACCCATAAAGATTTCGACTCTTCTTTTAACTATTAAGTTTTGAGTTTGGTTTCAGGCCTTTTCTGTTCTCCTGGTTTAAGAACTAAGGCCCTCACGCTAAGTTGTCAGTGTTGGTTAACCGCCCTCAGCTTTTCATCACGCTCTGTGGGGCATCCATGTGACTCACTAACAACCAATCAATTCCTTTGTCCTCGTATGACTTGTTCCCTGAACTTCGCAAATGCCTGAATTATTGCGAGTTTTAGCATTTGGGTTGCCACCTTGTGCGAGGGACGCTCTGTGACCCATGCCCCACTCAGGGTGGTATTGTCTTGACCGGCCAGGCAGACAGTGCGGTGATCTGTTCCCAAACCTAACCTCCCACCTGCTTGGTTGGACCATCGGCCTCCGTTGGATCCCCGGGGAAGGGGTGACAGAGACAGAGGTAGGGGTGCAGGCACTTTATGGTGAGGGGGGATGCTTGTGAAAGGTGTGCAAGGGAGGATGTGCAGGAGGAACCCTCGGGCTGCAGTGCAGGTCGGACAGCTGTGAAAAGAAAGGGGAGACGAAGGTGTGGGGAGACAGCCTCAGCAGATCTGCCCAAACACCAGGCGACTGGACAGGGAGCTCCAGAGCAAGCACAGCGTGTGGGAGGAGGTCTCGAACCGGGCAGAAATGCGGGGTGCCCCGTTGTGGTCGGTCATGGGCTGCAGGCTGCTCAGAGACAACTGAGATGGATCCCGAAGGCTCTGCAGGCATAGGCTGTCAGCATAGCTGTCTTGGCAGCTTGCGTGTCAAGCTCCATCTTGAAGGGAAATCCAAGTGGTGAGACCTCCAGCACTGCTACTGGGCTGTTTGCCCTGAGGAGGGTCCTGCGGCTTATCTGCTCCCGACACAGACTTTCACTCAAACTGCTTGCTTTTACTCCAGGGCCTTGCCCTCCCCCACCTCCCCTGGGCCCACCTTCCATAGCTCCTCGAGCTGTGGGGGCCTTTTGTGAGGTCAACCAGCCCAACCCAGATGTTCTGAGAGAACTTTTTGCAGATGACATTTGAGTTGTGATTTGTTTTAAAGGATGACCCACAGTCAGCAGAGGAAACTGAGGCAGAAGGGCCAGACCAGCGAAAGCACCAAGCTGTAAATGATACTGTGTGTTCGTGGAATACGGGTCAGGTCCTCTGCGTTACTCTAGCACAGACATTCTCGTGTGTCTCCAGTCCGTTAGGGAAATGCAAATAAAAGCTATACTGCGATGCCACTTCCTACCTATTAGGATGGCTGTTAGTTTAAAAGGCAAAAAATAATAAATGTTGGCAAGGAAGTTGGAACCCTGGTGCATCACTGGTGGGAATGTGAAGTGATGTAGCCACTGCGGAAAACAGCATGGCGAGTCCTCAAGAAGTCAGACGTAGAATTACCATGTGACCCAGCAATTCCACTTCTGGGTATATGGCCCTGAAAGAATTGAACGCCGGATCTCACACAGATACTTGTACACCAACATTCATAGCATTATCCACCGTAGCCAGAAGGTGGAAACAACCCCAACGTATACCTGTAGATATGAGTGGATAAGTAAGATGAGTAAACGTAAGACGTGGAATGGTATACAATTCTGCTTATATGAGGTAACTAAAAGGGGTAAATTCAGAGACACCGAAAGGAGGCTAGAGGTTTGCAAGGAGCTAAGGGAAGGGGAGAAGAGGGTGTACTTGTTTAATGGCTCAGAGTTTCTGTTTGGAAGGTGAAAACGTTCTGAGAGTGCGTGATAGTCAGGGCTGCACAACACTGTGAATGCACTTAGTGCCATTGAATTGCACGCTTAAAAGTAGTTAAGAGGGTAAATGTTATCTTTATATATTTTGCCACAATAACACTTTTTTTAAATGTGTCCCCCCAGACCGATAGCATCTTTAGAGCTGCCAGTTCCTGAGCCCCACCTCAGACTTACAGAATCAGAAACTCTGGCGGGGCGCCCCCATGTTTGAGAACCACTGCTCTATAACACGAGAGAGTAAGTAAAGCTAGAGAGGGGTGTAGGGGCCCGGGCCAGGTCACCGAAGGCTTTGTGTGCTCTGAAAAAAAGTGCTTGGACCACATCCTGCCAGCAGAGAGCTAGCTCAGGATTTTAAGGAAGAAATTGACATTGTTAGATTTGTGGGATTAAACTATTTCCTGATTTCAAAAATAATATGTTCTCATTGCAGAAAGCATGGAAAACTAAATCAATAAAAAAAGACAATCACCCATGACCTACCACTGGGAGATAACCCCTGTTGATATTTAGATTTCTTAGAGCATATATACACATTTTTAAAAATCCAATATGGGATCATAATGGAGACATACTGTTTTGGAGTCTGCTTTTTTTCCCCCACTAAGCAATATATCATGAATGTTTTTACATGTTATGAGATTTTTGCCATTTTTATTGACTGCAGAATTACGTTTTTGATAGCTTATTCTGGCAACAGTATGGAAGATGAATTTGAGATTCTGGCAAGATTGAGCTCCTGCAGGGATCTGAGTCATGAAGCTGTTGCAATAAATCAGGCTGGTGATGATAAGGCCTAAAGCACAGCACTGGAACAGGTGGCGTCGAAGCAGACGTGAGAACTCTTTGGATCAAAAAATTTGATTGATTACGCATGGGAGGTGCGCTTTCTTGATGGGGGTGGTATTTTAAGGTTTTGAATGTTGAATTGTTAAGAGAATGGTAAATTATGTTTGGGAGATGTTGAACTGTAGAGATCCGTGGGATGTGCAAGCAGAGAGATCTAAGGCAAACTTACGAATCTAAAGCTTGAATCGGTGGGTGGGGTTCCAGATCGACAGGTTCATATTTAGGAGTTAAGTGGCTATTAAAACCCTGAGAGTGGATTAAATCTTCCCAAGGGAGAGCACACAAAATGGCAAGGTTGATGGTGGGCAGCATAATTTACAGACAAGCCATGAAGAACACCAACGTATAAGCTGTAGGCAGAGGAACCAAGGAGAAGATGAAAGAACGATTAGAAAAAAAAAAAAAAAAAAGGTCAGCAGAGTGGAAGAGAACAGGAAAAGCTAACACCACAGAAACCAAACGGGTCGATGTTCAATAACAACCAGGTGGCCAGCTGAAGTTCAATAAGGCAAAGACTGTTAAAAGTGTCTGATGTGGCAATGTGCAGGCAAATTTGCTAGTCGTTTTTAGTGGAGTGTGGGGGAGAAGAGCATCTGGATAAGAAAAATTGAATAGTGATTAGGGATCCAAGATTGGAGAATTGAAATGTAGCCCAGTTTTTCAAGGAGTTGAGAGTCAAGGAATGGCCAACCCTTTGGAGGATGCAGGGTCATGGAAGGTGTGCTTTAGAAATCTATTTGGTCTTTGTCCAGGGCTCCTGGCACAGCTCCTAGAACCCTAGGAGTTTTCTGAGTGGTAGAAGTGTCTTTGTTTTTCATAATAAGCCCCTTCAGATCACAAGGGAGTTTATACTAATGAGGTGACTTAAGATGGGGCCCCATGATAGCCTCAGGATAGGGCTGGTCACCAGAAAGATCAAGGAATTAGGGAATGGGGTCACTTAGCGCCGCCCACTGACCTGGCAAGGGGAGAAGGTCCTGAGGATCGAGTGCAATAAAAACTCTTGAACCAGGAGATTTGTCAAACTTCCACGTTGGTGATCGCCTCTCCCTGGGGTGCACCAGTGGAGGGGGTGGGAGCTCTGTCCTCCTTATCCCATATCTTGCCCTATATATCTCTTCCATCTGGCCGTTCCTGAGTTGTATGCTTAATGATAAGTTGGTAAATGCCAGTGAAGTGCTTCCCTGAGTTCTGAGAGCTATTCTGGCAAATTACCAAGCCCCATAAGGGCGTCATGAGAACTGCAATTTATAGACAATTGGTCAGAAGCAGAGGAAACAACCTGGACTTGCCAAGGGTATCTGAAGTCAGGCCAGTCTGGTGGGACTAAGCCCTCATCAAGATGGAGTCCTGTGGGATCTGATGGCGACTCTGCTTGGATAGCGTCAGAATGGAATTGCATTGTTGGATGCCCAGCTGGTGTCCACAGAGAATTGGAGAAATGCTCGGTGTGGGGAAAATCCCATACATTTGGTGGCCGGAAGTGCAAGTGTGGTAATAACAGAGAGGAGAGGAGGCAATCTAGTTTTTCCTTCAGAAGGGTTTCCAGAAGCCACCCTCTTTTGTTTTTAGCCTGGAAGGGACTTCTGTACTAATGTAAAGCAATGCCTGGGCAGCAGAGGAGGAAAGACTGATGATTGTCAGGGGCGGGATGTTCCTGGGGTGCAGCGTCTGACATGGGCACCACGGGCAAGACTAGCTTTGGGGTGGAATGGGACCAGGCCAGTTCACCTCATCCTCCTGGACCAATAAAGGCAGGAGGTGAGAAGATTTTGGATGTAGAGACTTCGGGGACAGAAGGTGAGGGAATTCAGCATGGCTACAATTTCTTCTTGAGAGTAAGGGGGGAAGCAACTGAGGAGAGAAGTGAGAGTTCTGATGAGTCTCAGAGCAACATGAAGGCACAGCCAAGTCAAGGCAGTGGATGTCTAGCGGCACCTGGTACAACGACTGGAATCACTGCCGCCTCGAGCATCCCTGTACACACCTATCTACACAGGTGCGCATGCTTCTGAAGGTCCAAAGCTCAGAAATGCCACTTCTGGGTCCAAAGGCACAGGCATCTGAGGTTGGAAAGGCACAGCCGAACCTGCCTGTGCTGTGGCCGGTCGTGGGTATTAATAAACCCTTTGGTCTGGGCCGATTTGAAAGATGCAAACATTCTGTTGTTTTATTGCACTTCTGTAATCTTTAGCCAGCTTAAATCTCTGTGTGTGTGTTTATTGGCCACTTGTGTTCCTTTTTGTCTGATTTGACTGTTTATATTGTTGCTGGTGTTCCAACTGGGGTGTTTGAGGCAAATCTTTTTTAGTGACATGATTGAACATTAATTGGAGCATCTCCTTGAAGTCATCTCCCCTGACATGGGCTCCGGGGACCATCCAATCCTGCTTCCACCTAGAACCTCAGTCGGATGAGCCACGACGGTCTGTCTCATCATGCCCAGGGTGGCTTCACTCCTCTTCCTACTCAGTCTGGACCCACCATGGTCCAAACTGGTGTAAAGTCATTCCTAGTGATGAAGTTTTGGGGTGGTGGTGGGGTGGTCTAGAGCCGATGGCCAAAAAAGAATTCTTGGACGTCTTTGGTAGAAAAAGGTGATTTTACTAAAGCACGGGGACAGGACCCGTGGGCAGGAAGAGTTGCACTGCAAGTGCGGGGAGTGATGTTTTATGGAGTCCGGGGAGACACAGTCAAGGAGGAGTTTCCAAAGAGACTTTCACAAGCTAAAGATTTAACTGGAGGCCTAGCTACTGTCAGGCTAAGGTTGTTTTTCCCTCCAGTAAAGCATTAACGTTAAGACAGTAGGGATTTCCTGGACTTTGGGCCATTGATGGGATTGCCTTTTTCTTGTAAACTGGCGGAGACTCTCATTTGTGTTTTTGTCCTTTCCTGTTTTGGGGTAGCCGGAGTGTCCAAGGAATATCATACATGTCCCACTCGGGGTGGGGTGGGAGTTGTTCGCCTGTACTTTGCCCTCAGCTTGCCCCACACTCCCTCATCACTAGCACTCTTAATTTCGCTGCTTGCTCTCTTGCTGTCTCATCCGTCCATTTATCTATTCATCCACTGCGTGTTATTGAACACCTACTGTGTTTTCAGCACTATCTCTACTTAGCCCAACCTTGAATGAACCTAACCTTTATCCTTCTCTCATTCTACACCTATATTATAGGCTATCACTGGAAAAAAAAAATTCAAAGTTGTACATATTGGTACCACAAACTTAAATAGGTAGGAAAAACTGTAAGCAATGCCTCCATCTGTTCCTGGCCAGCTCCCTTTTATATGCTACAGGGAAGAGGCTCTCAATTTTGATCACACTGTAACATTCCTGACCCTATTCTGCTCTCAGTCATTCTCAGCCCATTCTTCTGCTACTATTGTAGAAAGAGGCAAAATGGTGCAATGGTCACAGGGGCCTGGAGTTGTGTTTCCGGGGCCAGAGCAAAGGTGAAAACTGGCGCTCACCTTTGAACATTCTTGACTTACCTTGGAGGAGATGTGCTCAAGCTCACAAAATCCTAGCGATCTAGGGGCGCCTGGGTGGCTCAGTCGGTTAAGCGACCGACTTTGGCTCAGGTCACGATCTCGCGGTCTGTGGGTTCGAGCCCCGCGTCGGGCTCTGGGCTGATGGCCCAGAGCCTGGAGCCTGCTTCCGATTCTGTGTCTCCCTCTCTCTCTGCTCCTCCCCTGTTCATGCTCTGTCTCTCACTGTCTCAAAAATAAATAAAAACGTTAAAAAAAATAAAAAAAAAATCCTAGAGATCTAGATACATCACGCCTATGAATTTCCTTCTGCCATTCATTCCGCAATTGAGGACATTCCGGAAGAGGATCAGCCCAGGGGAGTGCCAGGACAACCATGTCCAGACAGACTTCCTTCTGGGCTGTCACCTGCTTGGAGGGACTGAGCAAGGAATCAGCCACATGGAATCATACTGCTGGCGAATTCTTAAGGAAGCATAAACCCACCTTTCTAAATCTGGTATGGAGGGCTACCGTGTCCCAGTATCATTTTGTTAGCCTCCCACTGGGCATGAATCAAGTGGGTACCATGGTTAGTTGTAACGCTGTCCTGACCTGTTTCTCAGCCTTGGACACTGCCTTTGATCCATCAAAACAGGCAACTAAAAATGAGCAGCTGCAGCATCTGCGCAGGATAAACATGAAACACCACCAAGCTTATGAGAGCCCCCAGCACTTCAAGTTCAAAGTTCCAGTTCACCACTTCCTGCTGCTGTGATCTTTCGCACATTTCTTCAACTGGGGTTCAATATCCCCCTTTGTAAAATGGAAGTAGTAGTTATTGTGAATTTTAAAGCTTTCTTTATTTATCTTGAGAGAGAGAGAGAGACAGAGCGAGTGGGGGAGAGGCAGAGAGAGAGGGAGAGAGGGAGAATCTCAGGGGGTTCTGCACTGTCAACGCAGAACCCAGTGTGGGGCTCCAAGTCATGGACCATGAGATCATGACCTGAGCCAAGATCAAGAGTTGGATGCTTAACTGACTGAGCCACCCAGGTGCCCCTATTATGAATTTTAAAGATATTGCATGTAAAACACTCAGCTAGTGCCTAGTACATAAATTAAAAGTAATTTATTCTTATTTCACAGGAAAAAAAAAAAACAGAGAAAACAAGAGTCTCTGTTCCCTAAACAAAAAAAATTTTTCCTTGCCCCCTGTCTGGTCTACCTTCTCTGTTTACCAAGAAACCTGAGACAGTGTCCCCACTCACTGTTCCATGTGTTCACCTCTGGATCCCCTGACTTGTGCCCCATTACTTTCTGAGTCTGTTTTCACCATCCTCACTCAGCCTCCTAAATAAGAAACCAAAGGCCAATTTTCTTCCTCGTTACCTGGCAGCTCGTGTCCCCATTTGTTTAAAATACCTTCTTCCTTTGCCTTTGGAGGCACTATTCTCTCCCATCTTGCTTACCATTTCCCTCCTCTCACCCCTTTGCTGCTTCTTATTCTTCTGCCCATTGCCTAACCTGACACTTTGGGCTGGATAAGTCTTAGTTGTGAGGAGATATCATGCGCATTGTAGAAGGCTTAATAGCATCCCTGACCTCTCGTCTCCCATCCCCACGCCCCCCCTCCCCAGTTGCGACAACCAAAAATGCCTCCAGACATTGCCAACTGTACCCTGGTGAGCAAAATTATCCCTAGTTGGGAACCACTGCCCCTAGTGATGGAATTCCCAGAATTCCTTCCTCCACACATCCCTTCTGTGTGTGGTCTCATTCATTTCTGTTGCCTCAACTGCCATGCTCATGGCGACCATGATACCCACCTTTCATTTTCCCAGCACCTGCCTTTTTTTCCTGGGTTATAGGCTCAGAGTGCCTATTGCTTCCTTGGTCCACCCATCTGGATTCTAGAAGCTAGCTCAACTTTTACAGGTACAGGAGGGAACTCCCCTCCTCCACAGCCCTGGATTAGTTGGCCCCATGTTTGCAGTCTTCACAAAAGCTATCACCATCCACCCTATCCAAAGCCACCAACTGTGACACCACCGTTGACTGTCTCTCACTGTCCCTTTCTATAGTCACTAAATCCTAAAGATTCCTCCTTGACCATCTCTGAAATCTGGTGTCTCTTCTAGAGCTCCCACTATCACTGCCTTATAACACTTGTTACATCCTCCCCTCTGGTTTCCCTGCTTCCAGACCCACTCAGACCTTTCCTTCATACATCCCGGACTTGCATTTTTATAAATCAAACCACTTCCTGGTATAGAAATATGCTCTAGTTCCCTGATGCTCAGTGCTTCAAATTTCAAAGGGTTATGCATACACGGGCGAGCTCTCCCTCCTTCCTGGCAGCTCTGTCTGGGCTGTCCTCACACTTGCCACCTAGTGCCCCAAGGCACCAACTTGGCCTTGCCAGCAGATGCTGAGGTTCTGTCCTTTATACCACATTGCTCTGTATTCAAACGATTCATGAGTTTATGGGTTTGTGCGCCCCACCGGACCTGTTGCTCCTGGGAGTGTAATCATCTCTGTATCCCACCACCTGGACCCTCGGCATCTCTATGGTCTGTGGGGTTTTAAGAGCGCAGGGTCTTTGTCATGTCTCTTGGTCTCTCAGTTTCTCTCTGCCTCTCTTTCCATCCATCCATCTCCCTCTTCTGCTCTCTGCCCCCACTCCAGGCAGAGCCCCTTGCTTTTTCTTACACCACTGACCACTTAATGCTCACTTTTTCCTTGAACCTCACACTTCAAGAGTTAAAGCGTTTTGCAAGTTTTGCACTGGCTACTAATTTCACTTACATTGTGTTGCTGTTTAGGACTGATCTTTAACCCTCACTTTGGTTCTTCATGGTAGAAACATATCTTTTGCGAAAATTAATAAAAGAAAACCTCATTTAGAATGGAATCAGAGGGCCGGCAGGGGGACCTCTCATGCCCAGCACTGGCGTTCTTCTTCTTCTTCTTCTTCTTCTTCTTTTAAATGTTTATTTATTTTGAGAGAGAGCGAGAGAGCACAAACATGGTGCACACACACATGCAAATGGGAGGGGGGCAGAGAGAGGGGGAGACCGAGAATCCCAAGCGGTCTCTGCACTGTCAGCACAGAGCCCGATCTCAGGAACTGTGAGATCATGACCAGAGCTGAAATCAAGAGTCATAGGCTTAACCAACTAAGCCACCCAGGCGCCCTACTCAGCACTAGTTTTCAATGACAGACCCAATAAGAAGAGAGGGACCTTGTTAGTCCATATACCTTACTATCCCAGCAGCAGGAAGGGAGTTTTCTCTATCCCCCCCCTCCTGCAAAAGCCCAATGAGAGTCACAGCTCAGCCAACGAGAAGCTCCTATACTTCAAACTCCTGGTTTATTCCAATGGGCTTACAGTTTATAACAGCCCCTCCCAGCCTCCCCTCTTTCCTCTATAAAAGCGGTCTCTCTGTTCTCCAGAATTGCCTATGGTTTTGCCTCAGCAGGTTTCTTTCCCTGCTTTTCCCAATGAACCCATTTTTGCTGGTAAAAGAACTGGCAATTTTCTTTTTAAGGTTACATTTTGAATAATTGCTCTTTGATCTTTTCTTAGCTTTAATAGTATTTCTAATACTCTTGTGTTTATAGCTAAACTCATTATGTTCTAATTGACACACTCTTAAAAAGATGAGTTTTACCCAATGGTGGAAAACTTTCTCTTTTACCAATGTAATCTTTCTATCCTAACTGCAGAGAGTGGGAAGCCCCCTTTTCATCGTCTTGACTTAATTGGGTCAGTTTTAAGAAGCGAAAGGAATAATTCTAATTCATGGTCTCCCTCCCTTGGCTCTAAACTGATGGGAAACCCTTCAATCAAATATCCAATGGCAGTTCTACACTTTGCTTAGTCCCTCATCTATGGACTTGGAGTGAAAATCTCACTTAATGAAGATAGCTGTGAGCATTAACTATAGAGTTAGGAGAGGAGACAAAGCACATTTTCAGGTTAAAATGCTGAGCAAAATTTACGGAGTGGGGGGATAGTAAATAAAATAGGCCAAAGAAGCCCTTGAGAAATGTCATTCTATTTCCAGAAAATTTTAAAAGTTTGGTTAATGGTTCTGGAGTTCTGACCTTCACATTCGTTCTTTCTTTTTTTTTCTTTTTTCTTTTTTCTTTTTTTTTTTAATAGAATAAGCTTAGGTGAAAATATAAAGCAATTTTCTTTGCCCAGAAAAAAGCCTCCAATATACAATGTTCCTTTTAGGTATTTGCATGTTACGTATCAAGGGAAAACTCCATGTGCTAACGTTTAGAAAATACGCATTTCCCTTAAATTAATCTGCTACTTTGCAGGTATTCCTTTCGCCTTGGTAACGTTCTAAATAAGTATGCTACCTCCGACTTACTCAAATATTTCAGCTGTCATAAAAAAAGAATGGTGAACCACACAGCTAAAATAAAATCAGTTTAAAATTCTCAGGAGTTGAAATTATGGTTGCTTAAGTTAATGGACTAATCAAACCATAGTTTTAGATGATGTTTCCGCAATATTCTAATTACTACAATCTGATTTTCTTTAGTCATTGTGAAGGTCAAAACTGAAAGCCTGATTCAAAAAGGAAATTAAAAGTTAAGAATAAAAGACAAGGAAGACATTTTTATCCCCAACATATGTCATGATAGATTATTAAGTTGACCTTGTAAAGCTAAAGAAAAGATTTTGCTGTAAATCACATTGGAGTTGACTCTAAGATACGGAAACTGCATTCCACATTTTCTTGAAACAATATAATTTTCTTTAATTGTGTTATGTTTCTTTAAGAAAGGTGATTTGTTCTATATTAAATAAACAAAAAATAACATCTATGCATGTTTTGTTTTTTATGCCTTTGTAAGGCTTTCATGTGAGTAAAAGCAGAAGTAGGGGGAAAAATCCTTTGTCAGACCATATATACTGATTTGGTGATTCCAAAAATATAGTCCTTGTATACACAGAACAAACCTTAGCAACAGATGGACAAAGGGGCTACTTAGACTGATTATGGATTTTGGCAAAAGCTTCTCTAGTCTTACAAAATATATCTCTAAGTCACATTCTGACACTGAAAATTCCATTAATAAGGAACAAAACTCTTCAATCTTTGGTGAAAAATAGCATTGTATTTAGAAATTTCTAGGATCTGTAAGATAAGACTAATATTCATCTTTTTAAAACTGTTTATTATGAAAAATTTTGGACATATAGAAAATATAGAAAAAGTGAAAGAAATATTTCTCCTCCTGCCTTCAACAACTGTCAACACTTTGCTATATTGATTTTATTTGTGTGTGTTTGTGTGTGTGTGTGTGTGTGTGTTAACACATTAGAAAGTGAGACATCATGATGCTTTAACCCCAAATACTTCAGCATAAATCTCCAAAAAGAAACCATAGCATTTTCCTACATAATGGCAATATATCATTTCATACCTAAGAAAATTAACAGTTATTTCTTAATATACATATTTAAATTTCTCCATGTTTCTCTAAGAATTAACAGAATATGCACCCTCCCCCCCAAATGCGCCACTTAGGCATACATAAGGATTATTTTGAGCTGAAGGCAATTGAGAAGAAGCAGATACAAGAAAACTCTGCCTTCCCCGTTTGCCTAAAAGCCGGCATAAATTGGAAAAGATGCCCCCCTCCCTTCTTACCAGGAAGGACAGAAGGTAATCACCAAAGACGACAGTACATCCTGATCAGCCCACACATGGCGCCAGAGGAATCTATGTAACAAACTTTACTAACTGAACTTATCTGCCATCAGTTTCCCATACATTTACCTTCCCACAATTTGCTGCCCTAGAAACTTGATCTTTTCTCTTTGTCTTGTCACTACTCTACAAATTTATTGTTCGTTTGCTAAGATGCTGTGTAAGCCCAAGTTCTCACCGTCCCCCTGAGTTACTCATCACTGGGTACTCCCACGTGTGTGCCCACACAATGTGCAGGTTAATAAACCCGTGTTTGCCTTTCTCTTGTTAATCTGTCTTTTATTCGTCTAATCTCTAGGGCAAAATTCGGTGCTGAGTGAGGTCAAGAAGACCATGTGCCTCAAAACCTAATGTCCCCAAAGTACGTGTGGGTCGTAGGTTTAAACAAACCACAATGTTTTGATAAAGCTGGTTTGATATGGGACAAGCACAGTGCAGTGTGACAGCTCTGGCCTGGAATGAGTTGTAGTCTTAACTCTGCCACCAAATAACTATGAGATACTGGCAATCATTAACCGCTTTCATTGACTGACACATGGGGTAGAGGCCATTGTCCCAGCCGATCTGAGGTCGTTCTGTAAATATTACAGAAACACCGATGGGATTGAATGTCAGAAGTTACTTCTTGTGGAGACGAGGAACAACACTTTGATTTTATTTCTGGCATTCCTTATGGGGCAAGCAGGGAGGCATCAGTCATACCCCCTTATCCAATCATTCAATCCTTGCTCAGAGGACAACATGCACAGTTCGAAGAGGGCACTTCTGTCTGGTGAGACAGGTTCCTTCCTGCCCGTCCAGGAGGATTTGTACACTGGACTGTGAATGGGAAAACACCAAGCACGAGTGATGCAGAGAAGCCACAGCCCCTTCTAAATCACATGCAGCTCTATGTGTTGGGGAAACCTGGGTGTAGCCAACTTTTCCTCTTGCTAATGATGGGAGAAGGCCGGCTATCTGAGAGGTGGGATCTGACGTCAGGACCCCGCTTTCTGCCCTGTAATTTAGGACAGCCCTGGAAATGGTGCCCAGAGAGCTCCAACTGCTGGACGGAGGAGAGCCGATCTGGTCATTTTATACCACGATCTTGTGTATCTTCACTGGCACAAAGGAACAGACTGATTTATTTCTTGTGTCTGTTTTGTTTTGTTTTGTTTTTTGTTTAAATTATCAGAGGACTTAAGAAACTCCTGTGCTAAGTTTATTTTGTCTTATTTCTTTGGGTGAATAATCAGGCTTTACCCCTCAATTGCTGGATAGGTGTGGAGTGGGGAGATGGGGTAGGGATGCTGGTCCCCTTCATCAAGAAAGAGAGGCAAGCAATTAAGCTGACAGCACTTAAAAATCACCCATGTCTCTGAAACTCAAGCTCTAGAATCCAAGTTTTCTGGCCTTGAGGGCATTGTGCAAAATCCACATGGTTAGTTAGGCATTTGTTTGATGGATGTGGGAGGATTGGATTAGAACATATGAAAAGCTTGGTAGGTTGTTCTTGAGTATAATTTACTTGATTGTTTTTGGCCTGGTAAGTACACCCAGAGGCTTTATACTGATGTATGTGATTCAACAAAAACAAAAAACAATAAGGTCTTTATAGATTTGTGGTTTAATGGCTTTGAATAAATTAACTTCTTTTGGATCAATTCAGCACACTGATGATATTTACAATCTATTAACTTTTTTACACTTCTCCCCCAAGTTGCCACTTTAATATATAACTTTGGAGAAATGGCTTTATATCCCTCAAGCAAAAGTATTACTTTCTACACACAGGAACTTCAAAATGCATAGACATGCCCATAAAAAAAGCATCTACAAGAAAAAGCTGAGCCCTAACCCCAGATTCCAGTTTCAGATTTCGACTCTCATACCAATTTTTAATTGAAACAGGGACTTTCTTAAAAAAATATCCAGAGCATTTGGTGCAAACTAAAGAATATGCTCTACTGGTCCCCAGTCAGTTCAGCACCAGATTAATTGTGCAGCTAGTATGGACTGAATTGTGTTTCTTCAGCCCCAGTTCATATGTTGAATCCCTTTTCCCCACTGTGACTGTATTTGGAAATAGGGCTTTTAGGAGATAATTAAAGTAAAAAAGCTCATAGGGTAGGGTCCTCCTCTGATAGAATTGGTGGCTTTATAAGAAGAAGACAGAGAGAGGTCTTTCTATGCACGTGCAGCAAAGAAAGAACACGTGAGCATGCAGAGAGGGAAGGCTGACATCTGCAAGCCAGAAAGACAGCTCTCACCAGGACCCTATCTGGCTGCCACCTTGATCTTGGACTTCACAGCCTCCAAACTGTGAGAGAATACATTTCTGCACCCATCTATGGTGCTTTCTTGCGGCAGTCCAAGCGAAGCAAGACAGTAACCTTAACCAAATTATAATGTCTCTGGGCCTCAGTTTTCTGATACGTAAAAATCTGTGGATCAGGTTAAATTAATCCTAAATTCTCTTCCATCCCTAGCATTCTGATCTGTGATTCTAACTGAAATTGTCTGGCTCCACAAGAGCACCACATTTGTATTAACAAAAAAAATTTTAATGGAGTTTTCCAATTTTCAGAATAGTTAGTTACAAAACGGTACAGAGAAGTGCCATATATCTCTAACTCAGATTCACCAACTTTTAATATTTTTCTCCATATACGTTTTCATATTCTCTCTCTGTATTTGTACACCTATTATTTATTTATTTTGCTGAACCACTTGAGGGTAGATTGCAGATATACCTCTTTATCCCTTTAGAGTTCAGGATGTATTCTCTAAAAACATGCATATTTTCTTACCTATGGTTCCCAACTCTAGGAAATTTAACACTGATAATAACACTTCTATGTAATCTACAGCTCATGTTCCAATGGTTCTTCAATGGTTCTGTTAATATCCCTTAAAGCATTTTCCCCTTCCAGCTGGGAATCCATCTGGGATCACCTACTGCTCCTTATCACACTGTTCTCATGTCTCCTTCTCCCCCTTCATCTGGAACAGTTCCTTTGGCTTGTCTTTCTTTTCGTGAGTGTAAGAGTTTTGTAAAGAATACAGGCCATTTACTAGAATGACCTTTATTTTGGATTCGTTCAATGTTGCCTCGTGATTAAGGTCAGGTTCTGCATTCCTGGTCGGACCACTATATAACGGATGTTGTATCCTTTCCAGAGAATCACATCAGGCAGCACGTGATATCTGAATGTCATTCATTGGTGATATTAATCTTTATGACTAGATCAAGGTGTTGTCCCATTTCTTCACCATTTATTTATATGGTTTCTATTTTTCTCCTTGCAACTATTATGCAATCTGTAGAGAGACACTTTGAGGCCATACAATGGTCCGACAGGCTTAGTAGTATCCACTCACGGTTCTTGACTGAGCCAGTCGTTACTATGATGCTTAGAAAATGGTGACGTCCATTGCCACCACTCCATCCACTTTAATCAGTTCGCACAAGTCACTTACCTGTAAACCAGAACCCTCAGTCCCCTCCCCTCTACTATTGTACTCATGGATTTTTATTTTATCCAAAAGGTAAATAATCTATTACTCTCCTTATTTATTTTGATGCTCTCATTGTATCAGATTTGGCCAGCGGGAGCCCCTTCAAACTGGCTCCTATGTCCTTTGGATACACTTCCATCTTTTTAACACTTTTGAGAAATGTTGATCCAAATCAGAGGCAAATCAAAATAAGTGCTTTTTTTGTGTGTGTGTGCTGTGGGGCCCTAGGAACGAAGCTAAGGACACATTATCAACTGACAGGAGCTCAAAAATGTATTAGATGTTGTAACTATGTACAACATATTCTCTTTAGTTGTATTATTCTTAGGTTTTCCAGTTAGTTGTAGTAATTAGTTTTCATAGTTATCATAGGTAATGAGACTGGATTGTCAAAATCCTAGGGCTAATTTGGAAGACAGGACTGCAGCCTACGCAAAGCTTCTTTTCAACATGGAGGTTTCTTCAACATCTTATCTTCATTTGAATGCCAACATCTTTATCATTTGTCCCTTACTGTGATGCGTGTGCACAGGTTTACACTTCACATTAGCTCTTGGCACTTGGTATCTGTGGAAGTTCTGACGGTTCTTCTCGCCTCTGCAATCTTGCTGAACAAAGCCAGATTTTCTCCCAAACTCGGTAATAATTGTCATTACTGCTATCAACACTAAGGCACTAGGCTGGAGGTTTTCAAACTTTCATAATATTCTTAGTGTCGCAGTAATTTTTTCCAATGCTCCCATGACAAAAGAAATGCTGAACAGTTCCTTTTATTAACCGTTCAGGCCCAAATAACTTAGTAAGTGTTTATGTCCACAAGCTTTGTAATTGTTTGGAAAAATTATATACAGAAGTTGAAAGAAAGTTGTATGTTTATTTCATCTGTAAAGAGCCATCACTACTTACCTGTGGGGTGTGTGCACCTGTTGGGTAGGGCACAATTTCTCAAGCCTTGAAGCAGCTTGGACATAACCATTTTTATTTCCTTTAACACATTTATTGTCACGGGCAATTGCTTTTTATCAGAACTGCTAAAAACCTAGCTTTGCAAAGTGATGTTGTCACTGAAAGCGATGTAGACTGATCTATTGCTGAAACTATGAGCTATTGAGTAGCTCGTGCGGTGTCCCAAAGATGTCCAGTTATCACTGTGTTTCCCTCAAAAGTGTAAAATATCCCGCACTACAGTACTGCAGGGTGCTTTGCCGCACAGTTGGGAAACTGTGACACTAAGCCCTGGAAACTTCCAGTTCCCTTGGTAAAACAGCGACAACAAATACTGAGCCGATGTTAAAAATCGTGTCACTAATGGTGTAACCAGTAGAGTTCGTTATGTAGTACCAAGCTGTGGCCCTTTTGCACACTTGATAAATTGGGGGATCACATTGTTTATTTTTCCAGGCGCTGGAGACTTTTAAAGAGTGAAAGAGGTACTAACTAACCATGACAAGGTTCTGGGACAACAGGTGCAAACAAGGACTGTGCTGGGCAAGCCGAGCTGTGCGGCCACCCAGTTCATCCTGACATGCATCACAACACTTAATATTCTGAGATGCGTCTTCACTCAACAAATGATCACCGCTACAACGTAGTTTCCATGATCGTGTAATTTGCGGAAGGATCTTATCGCATGGCATGGTGAAAACGTGAAATTTGATTGTTGTGCTCTTCTCTGTCCTATCCTTTTTCCTCCATCTCCCCTTAGACGCTGGACCTTCTTTCTCCACCCCCCCCCCCCCATCCCATCAACACTTACCTGCCACTTTCCTAGCCACCCAGGTTCAAGCCTTCACCTGTAATGTGCTGAAGAGAATGTGAAAGGTACCTACATTCATGGCACAAGAAAGCCCGTAAAAAATATTCTCTTTTCTCGTCTCTTTCTGTACGATCTGCACCAGGCAGGTGCTCCGAATTTCTTCTTCTTCCACTCTAAGCCCCACAAAGCCCTCACAGATCAACGTCCAACCCCAAGGTCTTTTGAGTCTCTTTTTCCTCCTTAGCTACAAGGTCTTTTAAATCTCAAGCTCTTCTCTTAGCTGCATTCGACACAACAAAGGAACTCAGAAAGCGACTCTGCACCTTAGAGATTACAAACGCTTCCAATATTCAATCTTTCATCCTTTTTTTCTTTCACGTTCGAATGCACTCATCCATGCATCTCTCAAGATTGCCTGTGAAGGTTCCACCTAATTTCAGAGCTCTAAAGGGCGGGCCAAAAGGGCGGTACGGTAATCATTAGGGCTTTTAGAAAATCACGAATTAATCGGAAAGAAAAAGTATATAAAACAATAGGATGTTTGGGCTTTGCAGAATGTCTGCGCCTGGCACGTAGCGGACGCCTCGGAAACATTTGTCTACGGGTGTAGGAGTAGCATTGATACTGGAAAATCGTCCCTAATGAGCTCGCCGAGCTCTTACGGAGCGCCCTCGGTGTGCCAGGCAGACTCCGTGCAGAGTGGTGGTATGTTCCCGGGGCATTCGGAGGGTCGCAGGGAGGCTCAATCCTGCCTCCAGGCCCTTGTCCGCTCCTTCATCTCCGTGGTGACACACGTGTGCGATCACAGGCCGGCGCGGATCGGCGGGAAGGGTCTGCCTCGCGGGGCCAGGAGGCTCCCCGCGGACGGCGGGGACGAGCTGGGGGGACGAGCTGGGGGGACGAGCCCGCCCAGGGAGGCGCGGAGGAGCCGCGAGGCCCGGACCCCCGGACTGCGTCCCGGGCAGCTGGCGCTCCGGCGCGCTCGGCGGCCCCGCGGCTGATAATTGAGTCAGAAATGCCGGTTACGTTGAAGAAAGTAAGGTTTACGCGGCTTAGGCTGGTAAAGAGCAGAGCGGAGTTCTGACGCAAGGGTTTAATTGACCGGGAAGGAACACTCTTCAGCAGTGACTGAGAACAGACGGAAGGGGCGGACGCAAATAGTTCAGTGATAGTCTACTTTAAAGAGAACTGAAGGGGCGCCGAAATAGCTCAGTTGGGAGAGCGTTAGACTGAAGATCTAAAGGTCCCTGGTTCGATCCCGGGTTTCGGCAGCGCTCTCTTTTTAGTCCCTAAAGGAATCAAATTTCCAACGAATCCCTTGCCCTGAGTAACCTGGTTCATTAATGCCAGCCCACTGGAGAACGAGGACTTGAAGGATAAGCGAGCGTGGAACGGAAACAGCCAATCTTAGCGCCCCCTACCCCGAGACGGCGGCCGCCCCGCACCGCCACTTCCGGGGCGCCTTCCTGGCCGGCAGCCGAGGCTCTGCTGCGCATGCGCGATGCGGGGCCTGGCGGCAGGGCGGCCCACTCCCCACCCGAGTCCCGCAGCTCCCGGCGCCCGGCGCGCCACCGGTGACCCGAGGGTGCTGCTCCGAGAAAGCGCTCCGTCTGCCTCCCGGGGAACGAAAGACAACTTCACCTCAAGCTAAATTCCCCGAGTATCCCAACTTGAAAAGCCAGACCCTGCTGTGCGCTCAAGTGGCCCCGGTCGGGCGTTGCCCGTAGGGGAACCGGGCGGCTCCGTATCTCCGGGTAGAGGCGCACTCAGGACCGCTCCGAGGGCATAACCCTGAGTTACTTGCCAAACGTGGAAGAGCGCGGCAGCATCACAGCTCTGTAAAATCGATCTTGCACCTGAGCAACTTTATTTCGAGTGTAGGCCAGTGGTTCTCAAAGTGTGGTCCCCGGAACAGCAGCAAGGGCTTCAAATGCCAATTCTGGGTCCCACCTCCGACCTACAGTATCAGAAACTGGTTTCCAGCTCTAGGTGTCTTAAGCAGCCCTGCGAGTGAGATTCGGAGGCAGCTAAAGTTTGAGGATCCACTTATCTAGAAATTCCTTTGTATTTCCAAAAGGGCCCTTTCCTAAGACTGTTTTTGTGAACAAACCTTTTCCTTTTGCTGCCTCTTACCTGCGAGTCTGAAATAAAACTTTGTCACGTGCTCGAAATACACCTTTTTCCGAGAGGTTTTGCTTTCACAGTGAGTGTGTGCGTTCCGGGTGTGATCAACTCTCCTAGCTACCCGGGGGAGCCCACTCCCCAGCGCTAATCTAGGTGGTGTGGCCTAAAAAAAAAAAAAAAAAGGAGGCCCATAGAATCCCTCCGATTCTATGTTGTGTGGCTCCTGGGAGCTGAGCCAGGACCCAGGGGGAGCAGGCGCAAGGATGTAGATTTGAATTAAAGAAGGAAGAAATTTCAATTTGTTCAAGGCTCTAGAAAAGGAATGTGTAGTTCAGCAGGGTGGTGAGTTGCGGATCAGCACATGACAGACAGCTTGTGGGACTTATGTAGTAGTTCTTGCAGATCTTGTTCTGCTGGGTCGACAGGGTACTTCGCCTTTATGAAGTACTGTGTGCTCTCAGGTTATTCATTCATTCATCAGTTGAGCATTAATTATTGACCTCCCACTGTGGGCCAGAAATTATTACATCTTCATGATTACCTAATAAAAAATGCATCATTATCTTCACTTTACACGTAACAGTCCTTGTAGGATGGTAAAGATTAAACCTAATATATGTCAGGCATGTAACATCTGCCACCTCTTAAATGATACTGTACCTGAATACTTGTTGGGATGTTTGGTTAAGACGGGTGCTTAAAAATGAGGGTTAGTTAGAGGAAGAAACCAAAGGCCTTTGCTGGCTAATCTAAAAGGCTCTATGGGGAAGATGGCATTGGTTGGGGCTGCAGAGGAAGATTTCTTGGATGCGGGAGAGCAAACTGGGGTACGAGCAGCTCTCCATGTGTTTAAATGCAAGGGGAATGGTGTGGGCACTAAAGGTGAGACAGGCGGTTTTCAGACTACCCTGTAGGGCAGACACTAAGATCGGGTATTTGCTACTGGACATTTGGTATTGGGGGAGGTGAGAGGCACACATCAGGTTAGAAGTCTGCAGAGGGAAAGGTAAAAGGGGACAGTTGGGCAGGCCCCCACTGGGACATGGTTGTAAAGGGTTTTGCTGGCCTCGCGGGAGGGAGGAATGGACGTGAAAAGATAAGCAGCATTTAAAAAATGTGATGCATGTATATGTTTTAAAATAATTATATAATATGTATATACCTTTTTTTTTTTTTTTTTTTTACCTTAAGAATTAAAGTCTTGAGTTGTAATCTGATCATTCTTAGTGCCTTTCATTGACGAGTGAAGTGCTCTGATAGATATCAAACACTGTCACTTCCTGGAGTGAAGGCTGAGAAAGACTGAACATGACTTGTCTCTTAGGGAGCCCCCTGACACCGGGGACAGCTCTTTCTAACGGAGGAGGGGGTGAAGGGTCAGCCCTTACCTCAGGAAAGAAATACTTTCAATGGAAAGAATGTGGTCAACATCGCACATTTATCAGTGAGTTCTCAGCCCAGTCCTCTCCCGGCAGCGAAAAGGTCATGGAGGTGTGCTCGTGCTCCAGGTTGGTCATCCAGTGTGGAAGGGAAAAGGCATCTTCTCAAATTCCCTTGATAAGTTTTTAGAAAGAAACTTGGGTCATCTGGCTCTTGTGACAAATTTCTAAGGGACACACAAGCGCTGTGCTACGTGACTGTTTATTTCTTAATTACTCTCGGTGCTACATTCATTTTAGGCCAGCATTAAGATATGGTAAAGGTGTTATAATTGTTCTATATACTAAAACGAGATGAGCATCTGCTAATTCATTGGGACCTTTTGTGTAATCAATATGGAAATACGTCCATGCCCGTTTTATTAGTCTTGGGTTATATGTCTATTTTAAATGTGTAGTGGCTTGTAGCTTTTTAGTTTTGTGTTATATTCGTTGTTATAGCTTGGATTTGTACGACGTTGAGCCGTGGTCAGAAATACAACTCCTTGTTTGGATTTCCCTCAGATTCCAGATTCCAGGAATGTATGGCCCCTACAGGATAATCCTTAATATGTGGTGTCAGAATGGATTACCTTGTGTAAGTGTAGCTCATCTATCTAGCTGAAATCTTGGAGTGTCGCTTGCAGTTCTAGCTGTTGGAGCCTGGGAATGAAGGAGAACAGTTTGAGCAAAGGCAAGGGTCTTCTTCATAACAGACAGCCAAGTCACATATTACTTCTGTAAATTCCAATTTCCATATAATGGGTTGTCTTAAAGTCAGGTGCACAAATATATGTCTATTCATTGCCTTAAATATATCCTACAGTGCATTTTGAGCAACCTCTCTTCCTATATACTCGTCGACTCTCTATCGAGAATATACAGAGTCACCATTTCTGGAGTGCTTCTCACATGCCAGGAATTCTAATGAGCATGTTTCATACATAATCCCACTAAACTTGTCAACAACTCTATCAGGTAGGAGGCATAGTTGAATATAAGGGGGGGGGGGGGAAGCTACGTAGGTGTGCTCTTGCGAAAAGCCGGCGTAATTCCGAGATCTATTAAAATGAAATATGAGCCCTAAAAATAAAGGAGTAGTTCATTTACACACTGCATTAGTGAGATTCCTGTGAGAGCATTTGGCTCAGTTTTGATTAACTCGGTTTAAGAAGGAAGGGTTAACAAAGAACAAAAACATGGTTAAGGAAGAGGCGATTTATTTTAAAGACAACAACACAAGGATATGAAATAGACTTGCTAAGATAAAAGAAAACTAAGGGTCACTTGATTCCAGTCTTCAAATTATTGTTTTGCAGGAGGGTATGAATTCTAGGGAGATGCTACAAGAAGAATGGGTTTAGATGAAAGCAGGAGAGATAAACGGAGGAGCTGTGATAAGATACTTAGCCTATTTTGTGATAGAAAATGGTCTGACCAAGATAGGAGAAACTGGAGAGTTGCTTTTGAATAGATTTATCGGTGTTTAAGAGGACCGCTAGTCAACTTTTGGGGTGTAGGGGAGGAAAAACACTTTTGATCACTACCGTCTTAGCTTCTCAGCAGGGGCCTTAGAAATAAGACTGACAAAAGACGGATTAACAAGAAAAAACAACAAAGCAAACAGAAGATTATTAACCTGTGCATTGTGCATACATGTGGGAGTACCCAGTGATGAGTAGCTCAAAGGGGTGGTGAGAACTTGGTCCTCTATAGCATCTTAACAAAAGAACAGTAAGTCTGTACAGAAGTGACAAGACCAAGGAAAAAGACTAAGTTTCCTGGCTGGCAAATGGTGGGAAGGCAAAAAAATGGGAAACTAATGGCAGATAGGCTAGTTAGTAAAATTTGCTACATAGATTCCTCTGGCGCCATTTATAGGCTGATCAGGGTGTATTGTTGTCTTTGATGATTAACTTCTGTCCTTCCTGGTAGGAGATGGGGGAGCTGGTAAAGGACACATCTTTATGTTCTGCTTTTAGGCAAACGGGGAAGGGCAGACAGCTTCTTGTCAATTACCTTCAGAGTCAAAATAATTTTCATGCTAAAGTGGTATGTTTGGGGTGGCATCTTCATAACCCATCGGACACTTTAAAAAGATCGGAGTTGTGGTTTCTTTGTAAGTACTGCTGCTGACAGTTCAGGAAGGAAGCAGATGGGGCAGCATGGTGTCAGCTGAAAGAAAGCCAACGTCAAAGTAGGTTTGTAAATGCTTTTATTCGTTGTCCTGCCGAGAACGACAGCCCAGGAGACAGTCTTTCAGATCGCTCTGAGGCACTGTTCTGAGGCTGGTTAGCTACAGGTGATGACATATACAAAAAAGGGAAAGGGTCTGCATGCTTGTAAGCAGCTCTCCAAATAGCTGTGCATCAGAAGGTGTAATCTGTTTGGTTGTAAAAATTCAGGTTTCTGATTTCCACAGGGACATGGGAAAGTCCCTCGGGTCAACTTAATACATTGTTTCTATTGTATCCGGTTGGTCAAAAATACTGCCTGCAGGCCTCTGCTTAACTGGTTTTCCAGTTCTTATTTTGACCTCTCCTTGAGGTCGTGTGAGATGGTCACAGGGGGCTGACATTAGTCACTTGTACAGTTTTAGTGCACAATGGGGTGCGGACATTGCAGGCAGGGACCATAACGATGATGGTGGTCTCAGAGAGATGGATCCTATTATCTCTTAATGCTAAGTATGTCTAAAAACAATATGACATTTGTCCCTGCCTCTGCGATGAGTTAGTGTGCATGAGAAATCATGCACTGTAGTCAGACAAAAATTTTTAAAAAGTACTTTGCATCCTGAGATAAACCAAGACGGTCTTCCAGGGGATCCGTCTGTCTGCTTGGAATCCCCATAATAAATGAAACCATAGCTGTCCCTGAAAGTTATGGACCGCATCAAAGATAATTTTATCTATGACAGTTTCAATGTTGACACCTGAAGACATGTGGTGACCTTTGTAGATAAAATACTGTGACAAAATCTGTTTTCCCGCCATGAACAGACTAAATGTAAACTTGGTAACACGGCTTGTCTGGCAATTAAAAAAAAGTGTTTATTTATTTATTTTAAGAGAGAGAGTGAGAGCACAAGCAGGGGAAAGAGAAGAGAGAGAGGAGAGAGAGAATCCCAGGCAAGCTCTGTGCTGCAGCGGGGGTTGAGCCTAAGAACCATGAGATTACGACTGAGCCAAAACCAAGAGTGGTCACTTAACTGAGTGGGCCATCCAGGGTCCTGATTTTTTTTTTTTATTTCAGTTTTTTGCTTGCTTTTGTTTTGTTTTTGAATGTTTATTCATTTTTGAGAGAGAGAGAGAGAGAGAGGGAGGGAGTGAGCAGAGGAGGGGCAGAGAGAGCGAGGGAGACACAGAATCTGAAGCAGGCTCCAGGCTCCGAGCTGTGAGCACAGAGCATGATGCGAGGGCTCAAACGCATGAACTGTGACATCGTGACCTGAGCCGAGGTCAGACGCTTAGCTGAGTCACCCAGGCGCCCCAACTTCTGTTTTGTTTTTCAGCTACTCTTTTTAAAACTTGGGCTCCCTCATTAAACTTCTTTGCAAGTGAACTACTTTCTTTCTTTTGTTTCCTAAATAACTTTCTCAGAGCAACTGTCTGCTTAAATATGAACTCAGTGTCAGGAAGATAAAAATTGGGGGCGTTTGATAGAGTTTCAGGCAAATTGAAACACGTGGAGACGCATGTTTGAGGTGCTGGCTGCCTGTGGTGAGAATTCAGGAAGGAAGTTTGCCATCGCATTCTTGGTGGCCTCGAACGAAGGTGACAGGCACGTAAAGGGGAATGTGAGGCTCGTCTCCTTTTTATCGCTGAGCCTAGTTCCCGTCTGAGACCAGCACTGTTAGTAACTTCTCGTGTATCCTGCAGTAACTAATTTTTGTATAGACGAGCACGTGCACATGTATTTCCTTTTACACAAGCAGTATCGATGCACACGCTGTTGTAAAGCTTTTAAAGGGACGCAATACCTCTTCTTTTTTCTTTCTTTCTTTTTCTCCTAGCCAGTTGTAAACCTGAGCTGAACTTTTAAACCATATTTACTGTCCCGTGAAGCATTCAGAGATCATCTCACCCAAGAGCAATGGTGTTTACATTCCCTAACTGAAGTTCCAAAGATATGATTGTAAAAGGACTTTAATATTAAAGCCATAAACTGTGTCTAAATTCGAATGGTCTGATCTCTTATTTTAGGAACAATAATTAACATAAAAATTTGGTTTTATTCTTTTTGTAAAATGAAGCCTTGATTTTGTTGAGTAGGTTAAGCTATTGGTCAGGGAGGGATGGAGGACAGGTCTACAGCGGCATGGAAACATTTTGCTTTTAAGCATTTCTTATGTCAAGTTGGTAAATTGCTCAGGAAAAAAATACAATCAGATATTTGTCTATTCCACACCATGTTCCTCTAGTGTCTCCTCAAATTCATATCCATCTTTCAAATTCTCTCTCAAGTATTGCTTCTGCACAGAACCTCTTCCACAGTTTAAGCTTTTCTGGACCTCTCCCATTTTGACCTCCCAGAAAGCTCACTGTCTACTGTACCCTGGGCATGTGACTCTGTCCCGGCCTGCACTTTTCTGTTTGGAAGGTGTGTTCGCTTCCTTATGGCAAAATGCTACCTGCTCAAAACGGTGGCTTTGACTTCAGGAAGAGATACTTGAGCATTTCCATGTTCCAGCAAGAAAATGCTATTATCAAATAGCAGTGGGGACTGAAAGAGGTCATGTGACCTGGAATGGCTGTAGGGCATGCACTGGTCACCCTACAAGGCGGGGTGGCGCTGGGCTCACAGAACCGGAGGAAGAGGTCAAGAGCAACAGAGAAGAAGCCAGGCAGGCTGCGTGGAGTAGGACAGTCACATCCCCTCTCCCGCGATGGTGGGGGTGAGGGTAGGAAGCAGACGCACAGCGCTGACAATTGATCTAGCAGGCTATAGCGGGAATCCTCAGAAAAGGGCTTTTATTTTAGGCACAGAGAGAAGCTTCCAGACAGCCTGAACACAACTTCATTCCTTTTAAATCTGAGTTAGCTGCATGCGTGGTGGGCAATGGTGGGCCCGTTACCCTCAGCCAAACTGGCGGAAGTATTCGAGTTGGGGCTCATCGCAGCAGTCTGTTGTTCATAGCCTTGAACTCTCACATTGTGAAAACAGACGGATGGTACACCAAAACTATGTTTTTTTTCCGACTGCAGTGGATGAAGAGGAGGAAGTGTGTCGCAGCAGGAGTTAGAGGAGAAGCCAAATGAAACCAAGTGGCCTCTGTCGCCACCATGGCGTGTATACACCTGGCATGGGGAACGGTGCAGACGCCGGCCCCTGGCGGCAGGTACCTGAGCTCGGGCTCCACCTGTTGGCTGAGTACTGTTCCCACGTTCCCTAACCCTGCTCGGTTTCAGTTTCTCCATCTACAAAATAGGAAAAAAGTAAATGGCTTCTTTTCTTTTTCTTTCAGAATTAAAAAAAAAAATTAAATAAAAAAATGGCTTATTTTCTAGCGCTATGGTGAAAAGTAAGCCAGCCGGGTAGGACAAGTGCTCAGTGCGCAGCGCTGGGCACACCGCGTGGGCAGGAAGGCCCCTGCACGCCCGGGTCGCCGCAGGAAGCTCTGTCAGCATCAGCTTCGCCTGAATCCCCAGGAGGGTTTAGACGCTGCATCTTCCTGTACGTCCCACACCTTGTCCATGGAGCTGTGTAGGTAATATTTTATTGAATTCCCCTGGTCTTTTCCCCTGACTGGCTACTGTTACTTCCTGAGACCTTGATCTGTGTTCATGGCAGAGAGCTCTGAACAGGTGCTCAATGCCTATTTAGTCAACAAATAATAATCCATCTCCTCCCTTCACATCCCCCAAAGATGGCTCATTAACATGTCATGGCCCCAGGCTGTATTCGTCTATGTTATATTCCCTAACAAGAGAATGAACTCTTTTGAGGGCCGAGACTGAGGTTTTTTACTCCTTTTCTATGCCTTTCCATCACTTAGCCCTGTGCCAGAAACCTTTTATGTTCTCAAGAAATACTTCTTGACATCTATTGATTTGACAATATGGCAACTCTCTCAGAAAGACCAAAAAGGTGGTGTGGTTAATCTAAGCTTGTGGATGATTTTCAGTGTTTTTGTTGGTTTGTTTGTTTGTTTATCTGTATTTTACAAAACTTCTCACTTGCATAATTTAAAAAACAAGGCGCCAAAAGGTTCTAACCCTTCAACAAAGCAGAACAGGAGAGCAGGGAGCTGGGCTGCTTTGTTAGTGTTCCAAAATGAGCATGGCTTGTCTCCATCTGACAGAGACAAGTTGAGGCATTTTGGAGAACAGGATCTGTGAGAGCACTAACCCAGGTTAATTTAGGTCACAAACCCGTGAGCTAGGGCCGCAGTCACACATTACATGGTGTCATTACCTGTAATGACATTCAATAAATGTCTTAGTAACAACAACAGTAACATTCCGTCTATCTTTCAAGTTACTTAAGATGTTCTGACTGCTATGTTTAAACGTAAGATTCAACTAACTTTCTAGATAAACATGTTTTGAAAACCTTCCAGGTGTAACTGAGAGAGTAAGCACTAAAGAAAGGTTTTGTGTTCAGAGAGATATGAAGAAACCAAACAGGCCAACACAAACAGAAACATGTCTTAATACTAGAAATGTGTGACTTAATCCACCAATTACCAGTTCATTCGTTCTTGAGGGGTTGAGAACCTGAGTAGGTTGGTCTTCAGTAGGTGAGCTTGGGAGGGTCCCCTTCAAAGAGCAGCTGCTGGACATCACAGGCCCCAGCAGCTCCCCAAACATTATTGTCCGTTGTCAACGTTCTGTCATCAGGTCCAGGCCTTGCGATTAGAAGATTCTTAGGAGTTGGCCTGTTAAGTCTGTCTGGATCCTACACCGTATCTACCACTGGCCCTTCAACAGTTGCCACCTTTCTGTGTCATCCTTTGGCTTACTGGGCCTTAACTGAAGGGCTCACTTTCTCTATTTGTAGAGGGATTTTGTGTCACTACCAGCTTCTGAGCTGGTTCTTGACACCATTTTGGAAGCATAGCCCTTTTCCCCTTGCATGGAGGGCTGTCCTATTTCCAGCTAACACCTCCTTGGGATGCCTGATGAGGAGCTGACTTGACTGCAGTTTTCCATAGAGCCTCTGGTGGGGTGGCAGGAGACATCTGCCCTTGAAGAGGGCGACCTAGGCAGGGCTGTGCTATTGTGAAGTACTGATATGCCATTAGCACGTTTTTGCGATTCACCACGCCTTACCAACTCAAAGGTATAGACAGGGTCACGATATTGGTAATAACCCAGAGTTTTCTGGCTTTTGCCCCAACTATTTATTGGAGACCTCAGCAATCAGAGAGAATCTTGCCTACCTGCTTGGGGGCGTTTCACGGGTTCTCAGGTTGCTGGGCACCCCCATTGGAACTCCGGTCTATCGGTTTCTCTCACCTGCTTGGCCGCACGGCCCCTCCCATGGTTCTGCCGGGCACTGACATGGGTACATTAGCACCCTCAGGGTGCTGAATGTTGCTGTGCTCTCTGTGGGGGCGCTGCCAGTGGCTTCCAGTTCTGCTAGTCCTAAGGTATAATACAACCCACTGACAGTGGACTGAAAATGTATCATCATCCCAGATTCAGGGTCCCTGGGATGAGCAGAGATGACTCCCACCTGGAAGGATGGGCCACATTCAAAACCCACATTAATGCTATTAAATCTGCTTGCAAGATGCATAGTGGTTCAGAGCACAGATTCTGGTGCCAGGCTGCAGCCTGGATTTGAATCTGATTTTTTGGAGGAAGTTATTCAATCTCTCCTTGCCTCAGTTTTTCTAACTTGTAAAATAATGATGATGATGATGATGATAACATCTCCCTCATAGGATTGTTGTGATCATCAAATTGCTAATAGATGTAACTAAAACAGAGGCTGGCATATACTAAGCTCGAAAAAGATATTTGCTACATTCCTGTGCCAGTTATTTGTCATGTGAAAATAACTCATCTCCTTGAAAACTTAGTACAGAGACATAAATGGAATGAATTTATTAAAAGGAGACAGCGTTCTAGTATTCTCAGCTGGGCAGAGGCCTCTAGAGCCGTGTTCAATGTTAACGCACTGCACCGTCGCACAAAGTCCTGCGGAGGCGAAAGGAGCACCCCCGCCTCGAAGATGAGACTGGGGGGCCCCTGGGGGACTCATTCGGTTACCTGTACGACTCCTGGTTTCAGCTCAGGTCACGATCTCATGGTTTGTGAGTTCGAGCCCCGCGTAGGGCTTGACGCCGACAGCTTGGAGCCTGTTTGGGATCCTCTCTGTCTCTTCTCTTTCTGCTTCTCCCCTGCTCCTGCTCATCTACTCTCTCTCTCTCTCTCAAAATAAGTAAGTAAACTTAAAGAAATAAACAATAAAATGAGACTGGAATGAGAGAGGCTGGCTTCCCTGACACGAGGGAAGGATACAAGATGAGGTGGGGAGTAATTCTGAAAACCAAGGCGAGGGGTCTGCATTAGTTGGCTGTGGCTGCCATGACAACGTACCACACACTTGGTGGCTACTGTCTCACAGGTGTGGAAACTAAGAAGTCCAAGATCAAGGTGTGGGCTGGGTTGGTTCTTTCTGAGGCTGTGAGCCAGAGTCTGCTCTATGCCTGTCACCTAGCTTCCGGTGACGTGCTGGCAATCTTTGGCGTTCCTTGGGGTACAGAAGCGGCACCTGATCTCCGCCTCCATCTTTACATGGTGTTCTCCCTCTGTGTGTGTCTGGTTCCAGATTTCTCCTTTGTATAAGGACACCAGTCGTACCGGGTTATTGCATCTGTGACAGCTCTAGTTCCAAACACAGTCACATTCTGCGATACTGGGGGTTAGGACTTCAAAATGTGCATTTGGGGAGGACAAAATTCAGCCCATAATGCAACTCTGCTGGGGGTCTCTAGAAACAACTACTGAGGATGAACCAAGAGAAGATTTCGTTATTCCCTGGGGGGGAAGAAAGCAACTGAGGAGCAGGCGCTTAACATGGAACAGTCTTTCTCTTTTCATTGAAGGAAAGAGTCACCAAGGAGCCCAGTTAGTGATGCTGGCTCAGCTTGTACTCTCCTACCTCAGTGCACCGGGCTCTGAGTCCACGTATCTGAAGGGTCCCAAGGCCATTTGCAAATGACACCGGGTGAGGGTCTGGGCTGAACATGGACCGAGGGCTGCTGAGAGCTGGCAGGCCGTGGCGAAGGTCAAAGGCTGGTCTGGTCCTGGGTCCTCTGTGGCCACACGTCCTTCTCGTCTGGAGCAGACAGGAGGCCACACACACACAGCAGCTCCCCAGCTCGCCTCACGCACTGGGCCGGGCTGCTCTTACTCCTAGAGTCGTCCTGAAGGTGCTACAGCCGCTGCACTTCTCTGTGCTGGGTTGACCACAGCTTCCGAGAGAAGGGAGCAACTGATAGTTCTTGGTTACGTTCCCACGTTCTAGCCCCCATCACAGCTGGTTTTGAGTTTTGCAGGTGAGGGGGGAGAGGGGCCAGTAATAAGCTCGTTTTACTGAATTTAAATCCACAGATGGATTTCCAACCCCTTTTTTTTCTCCCCCTCGCCCTAAATCTCTTCGAGATTTTGTATACACGTCCGCACGCACTAGAGTCGGGTTCCTGAAAGATTATTGTTAACAAATCGCTTCGATTTAGGCTTGAGGGGAAATAAAAAAATGATTAAAAACTAAAGTGCTCAGGATGTCTTCTGAAAAGTAAAATAATTTGGGGTCATTTCTCCCGGCTGAAGGAGCAGGGCAGTTTAAACAACAGGAGGGAGCCAGCTCTTATGCCCATTTGCAGCAAAGCATACAGGGTTCACCTGGGGGTTTCAGTACAGAAGGAAGTGTTCCTTCTGCCATCAGTCCAGGGCCAGTGCATCTCTGGTCACAGTGGCGATGCTTAGAAATGGCATTGGTGTAAAGCCGCAGCCAGGCACTTAGCCAGGGGGGTGGGAAGATAGAATACTTAACAAGGCTACTGTTGTCTTGCTTCTCCGGGAACGGGTCAACTCCAGTAGTAGCTGTGATATGAGAAGTGATAAATTCACTTGGAAGTTGCACAGCCAAGATCCCCTCCCCCTGGCAATGTAGTTGCCGCTGACTACATCTGGGGAGCAGGCGGAGGTCATGGAAAAGAGCTTTTATTTATTACCTTCTCTCAGCTCCCTCCAAGACACCGAAAGTGTACCCTGAAGCTGTGACCTTCCCCTACCCGCGTTGTTTGATAGGCTGACGTTCGTTGTAGCTCAGCTGTATCAGGAAACATGTGGGCTCTACCCAGAAGGTCTGAGTTTGAGCCCCAGCTCCCACAACCTTGTGGCTGTGTAATCTCTGCTAAGATGTATAATTTCTTTGGGCTCATCTATGAAATGTGTAACAACACCCGTTGTGAGCTGCAAATAACATTGTGCATGCTCAGGGGCCCCCGGGTGGCTCGGTCGGTTAAGTGTCTGACTTTGGCTCAGGTCATGATTCTACAGCTCGTGAGTTCAAGCCCCCCCGTCGGGCTCTGTGCTGCCAGCACAGGGCCTGGAGCCTACTTCGGATTCTGTGTCTCCCTCTCTCTCTGCCCCTCCCCTGCTCACTCTCTCTCTCTCTCTCAAAAATAAATAAACATTAAAAAAAATTAAAAACAGGGGCGCCTGGGTGGCTCAGTCGGTTAAGCGTCCGACTTCGGCTCAGGTCATGATCTCACGGTCCGTGGGTTCGAGCCCCGCGTCAGGCTCTGTGCTGACCTCTCAGAGCCTGGAGCCTGTTTCAGATTCTGTGTCTCCCTCTCTCTGTGACCCTCCCCCGTTCATGCTCTATCTCTCTCTGTCTCAAAAATAAATAAACGTTAAAAAAAATTAAAAAAAAAATTAAAAACAAATTGTGCGTGCTCAAATGAAATCACATCTGTCAACACACTTTGTAGGCTAGAAAGCAGCTCTATATGGATAAAGATTCATATTATATGTCATATAATATATACATATAATAGATTTATATATATGTATATATTTATGCGTAAACATATATTTATGCATAAATATATGTTTATGCATAAATATACATAGTTATTCCTAAATGTATTTATTTATATAATTATAAATAAATATATTTATACATATAAATATATTTTACATATATTTATATGTATAAATATATTTTACATATATTTATACATATAATATATACATATTTAGCATTGAATTTACAATTACTCTGTCAAGGAAAAATAGCAATGGATAAGCAAAATGTACATATATTCTTGTAATAAAATAATGTTCAACTGTGAAAAGGAATGGAGTCCTGCTATGTGCTGTAGCCTGGACGAACCTTGAAAACATAATGCTCAGTGAAAGAAATCATTCACGGAGAGACTACATATCCTATGATTCGATTCATATGAAATGTCCCAGGTAGGCAAAACTACAGACAGAAAGTGGATTAGTCGTTGCTTAAGGTTGGGAGAAAGTAGGGACTGGGGAGTGATAATTCCCCAGGAGTATGGAGTTTCTTTTTGCAGTAATGCAAGGTTCTAAACTGTGGTGATAGGGGCAACTGGGTGGCTCAGTCGGTTGAGCGACCAACTTCAGCTCAGGTCATGATCTCATGGTCAGTGAGTTCAAGCCCCGAGTTGGGCTCTGTGCTGACAGCTCAGAGCCTGGAGCCTGCTTCGGATTCTCTGTCTCCCTCTCTCGCTGCCCTTCCCCCATTCATGCTCTGTCTCTCTCTGTCTCAGAAATAAATAAACATTAAAAAAGAAATTTTTAATTGTGGTGATAGAGTGACAGCTCCGTGAATGTACTAAAAGCCATTGAAGTGGGCACCTTAAATAGGTTAATTGTACCATATATGAGTTACAGCTCAGTAGAGCTGCTCCCTAAAAACAAACAGCAGCAATTAGAATTATCAAGGTTCTTAACATGGAACAGGATCTTTCTCCATACTCATTAAAGATATCTGGGTTCCTCTATTGACAACAGTAGCAGCTCCTTAACGAGCACTAGTAAAGTGCCAGGTTCTGTTGCAAGCATTCTCTGTTTCATCCTCACAACAGTTTTTGTCCTCCCTTTAGAGATATGTAACAAAAGCTCAGAGAGGTTAAGCGACTTACCCTAGATCACACAGCTAAATGAGCTGCCACGGTGGGTTTTGAAGGCAAGCGGATGGACTCTACAACGTCCAGATTCCCCGTCGCCTCCAGTGCCTTCATTGAGAGCGTATGTTAAAATGTTTGGGACTCTCTTCTGTTTCCATGAGCTTTCCACCAAGTTTAAATGGATATGGCTAATCTTATTTAAATATTTACCATCAGAAAATGAAAAAAAAGAAAAACCGACTTCCAGGGGGGGAATAATTGTTCTAGAAAAGCATAAACTCCGTACCAGAAATTCCATTTGACCTTATTGCCGGCTCGATAGTCTGATCTTGAGATCATTCCAGGAAGGTGTTTGTTTCTTAGACTTTTCTTCCACCTCGATAGAAAGTCGGGCCTTCAGACATTATTTAATGCCTGTGTATCCCCATTTTCAGAGGGAAAAGGAAGGTGGGTTGGGTCAGTTAACTGGGGAATCATTCAACATTTTTCTCAGAGTTGGGGTGCCCAATATGGTTTTGCGATGTAACTCGTCATGCATACAAAAGGCTCTCGGCCAGGAGTCCGCTGTTTCTCCATGCACTCGGAATCGCTTTCCCTTTGACGCAGGGTCAGAGGCTGTTTTCTAGAACTGTGGAAGGCCTTGCCATCCGAATAGATTAATTTTGTCATTACCCTTTCTCAATTTCTGTCTTTAACCAGAAAAAAGAGGTTAATTGTGTGCCATTTCTCAGGAGAATGAGGTATCAGCATTTTAATTCCTGATATTTTATGAATTGTGGGCAGCTAATTAAAACTTAAAGATTAGAGGAGCTATTTTGGCTAAGAGGCCATTTGCGGGATTGTGAAATGAAGAGAACAAAGGGCGGTCTTTTCTTTTTATTCCTACAGCTTAAATGAACCTTCAGGCTGAAATAGAGCCTTGAATTGTTTTACGTCCTGGGTACTCATTGTATTGATTCTAATTTTAATTTTGCAGCGAGTGGTGCAGTATCTGAAAGCAATGGAGGGGTTAACACTGAGATTATTGGGAATGTTAAACAGCAAGATGTGTGTTTGGAGGCTCTATTTGACCCTTCTTGACTTCGAAGAGACATCTTAAAGTCAGAGAGAAACCACTTACAGACTCTGTTAGATGTCCTTAATTGCCATCTCAGAACTCAATGCGTATTTAGATCTTCTCTTCTGTTCTGCCTCACAGTTAACTGTTTGAGTTGCTTTGTGGTAGAGTAATGGACCCGTCACAAGCACTGGGCTTTGTCTTGGCTCCTTTATTATCTGGTTGACTTTCAGGCTCTTCCCTTTCTTTGGATACCTCTGAAATGACCAAAGGGCCAGCATCTTTGCGATGTGAATCAGGTAGTCCCAAACCCACTTTGTGCAGAAAAGAAGGCACATCTTCAGCTGGTGCAGTCCCCACAGACGTGTAGTTTGGCATGTCAAGTGTGGATGGATTTTAGCTCCTACCCACCTCCTGACGCTGTTCCCTTGAGCAGGACAGAACGCACACGACAGATTGCAGTGGCCATGATTCAGACAACTCTTGCCATCTTAAATTCCTCATCCGTGTGCCTCAGTACACTCCTGGATGTAAAATAATTTCTTCTTTTCGAGGTGGGATTAGGTTAGATGAGATTGAGCAAGTGTCCAATGCAAACTCCTTATGTGCAAAACCAAGCTGTGCTTGTCCTTTATATCCCCAGCCTCTTAGTTTTTCCCCTTCAGTCCAAATTAAATAGGCAGTAACGAGGGCTAAGAAATAACCAGGCTGGAGAGTGACAATAAAGCAACGGAGAAAGGGCATTCCATCCAAACAGAAGAGTTTGGGCAAAGACTCTGAAGCTGGAAAGAACCTAGGACATTCTAAGAATTGAAATAAGACCCACAAGACTGAAGCTTGGGGATTAAGGAGAGGCATGGGGAAAGATGTAACTGCAGGGAGGGCAAGAGGCCAAATCTCGGGGGAGCTTGAGTCCATGCTAAGAATTTGGGACCTTCCCCTATGAGGAACTGGACTCTATTCAGATGCTCAGTTTTAAGCAACAGACATAAGATGATCAAACTAGTATTTTACAGTAGCTCCAGTGGGGAGAGAGAATGGGTGTGGGAGATATACACAGGCTATGCACCCTGCTTAGGCAATGGATGACGTTGAGTCAGCACAGTATAGGTGAAAAGTAGAGAAAAGTGAACAGTTTTGAGACAATGTTGGGAAGTAAAATCAACAGTATTTGGTCATGGATTGGGCAAGGGCATGAGAGAAAAGTCAAGCTAGAGGAAAGAAGGAATTTATTGGAGATGAGGTCAAGGAGACAAAAGCCTAGACACTGGATGGGTGTTCACACAGACCTTGAATTGGACAGAGGCAGGGGTCAACTGTCAAAGTCTTCAGAGAATGAGGAAAAGTGATTGGAAATTGGAAGGGACAGAAAAGGAAGGATGTTGTTGGTGGGTGGAATAAAACTTAGAGGAAGAGAATTGTCTGGAAGCTGCTTCTAGCCTATGCCATTCTCCTCAGCTCCCCTCCTTCCCCACTTGCCCTCTTGTGATTTAGCAAATGATTACATCTGGGGGAAATTGTAGAAATTACATATTTAGTATGCCTTGAGATATCTTAGTTGCAATGGCGAATGTTTGTACAAACTTTGTTTTTTTGGAACACGTTTTTGATATTGGTTTATTTTGCCTTTCCTCGAATGATCTTATACGTTACTTGGTTGGTAAACATGGATTGCTTTCAAAAGTTTATTCTTTTAAAATGTTTTCTCCTCCTATTACAAATGAGGCAAACCATGAAATCTTTAGCACAAAGAAGCATTGCTTAGTTCACTTAATTAGAATCATGTGGTTTTCATCAGATGTATTTCTCTTGCGGGCTGCAGTTATAGAAAGGTTTAAGTGTAATGTAGAAAATAGCCTACCCAGCTTTGTACCTCAAGCCTTAATTCTGCCAATTTTCCTCCCCACCCAGCCACCCGCACTTGACCATCATTTCTTTCTACTTTAAGCTAATTGGGGCTTACAATACTTGCCAGCACACTGAATCAGCAGATCTGATTCCATAATCAGGTCCGGTCAATAGTGCACTAGACAACATGAGGCATGGGAGTTGCAGGGGTCACTTGAACCTGGGCCTTGAGGACTGGGTCACACGCCTCATCCTATGCTGTTATAGTCCAGGGAATGCACAGAATCTTCCAGTGACTCAACCCAGCCAAGGGGTCTCAATGGGCCACCTCCTGGGAGCTGTGAACTTTGCTTACCTTAGATTCTGCATTGGTCAGCCCAGCCTCTGCAGGCGGGAGGGGAAACAAGACAGCGAAGTTCAGAAATTCATATTTAAGACAGCTTAAATTCATATATGGTGAACCCTATCTACCCCTCCTGTTTTAACGGTCTGTTCTGAGCACCAAAAATTTGTCCCCAGATTCGCATTTTCCTGTCTCTTCTTCCTCAGGCAGCCTGGGAGGTGGCTGTGGCATCCTATCTGCTCTTCTAGTATTTCATCAGGAGGGAGATGGAAGCAGTAAATGCATAGCACAGTAGGCAGCTTATATCCACCCTTGACCTTTCAATCTAGATCAAGGAAAGAAGTAATCAAGGCCATCTTGCTTTATCCTCCAGCCCGACTCCTGGGTGAAGTCTTCAGGGTCTGCCTAGTCCCATTTGGTGGGTCTAAGGTCAGGTCGTGGCTTCCCCTGATGGTTTTATCTCCCTCTAATATACCACACCCCATAATCTCAGGTATAGCAAATTCTACCCACAGTTTCGCATGTGAGTTCTGAAAAATAGACGGTCAGAGGTTATACAAACTGCTTGGTGTGCTAAATTTGCTCAAAGCTCAGGATTGTTCCATAGATGTCAATAAAACAGTAACAGACCTCCGTTACCTCCCCACATGATCAATTTTGGCCATCTCTGAAGCACTTGGAGTGCAGACGGTAATTTATATGTCCAGGTGGAATGGGGGTGCACAAGCCCGCTAACCAGCAGCAGAACAGCGTGTGAACCGTGAAGCAGCCTGCTCTCACCTCAGAGGACTGAAGGAGTGAGACAACGTTGTTTTCGTCTCTGACGGTGCTATATCCTGGGGAGTGAGTGACTGGTGCTCATCAGAAAGGCACAGTCCTTCACCCTGCACCACAAATGAGACAAAAGCACAGACATGAGTCAGAGGAGATGAAAAAAAATAGTCTGTTGCAATGTTTAAAGACACGGGTGAGATTTAACTTCACAGAGAAGCCAAACCAGTGTTCTTAGAACATGCTCAAGGCCTCTTCCATGCTTTTGCTCAAGCTGTTCTCCTCCGCCTTGAAAAACCCCTCTTCTTGCTTACCGTGCATTCAATCTGCATCAGCTTCCGCTTCAAATCTTACTACCTGCAGGAGGGGTCCCTGGTTACAGCAGTCCACATTTGTCTCTCCGTATTCCGAAGTTCTAATGGGCTTGGAGACCTGTTTGGCCTTTGTTGCCTTAAATGATGCATGTGTTTCTTTTCTGTCTCTTGATTATTTTCAAAGATATATATCTGTATCCCCATACATACAAAAGCATATGTTTAGAGAAATATAATATTCATCGCCACACCATGCTATACATATCACACAGATTGTTGAATGGATACACTAATAGGGATTATTTAAGATTGGGCAGAAGCATCCCATGCTTCATTAATGTTGGTGAACAAAACCATATTCTGTGTAAGGTTTTGATTTCACTTTAATAAATTACAAGTTATTTGCATGATGTCTGTCTTTAGGTGGTGGTTTTGTCTGGAATAATCATGCACTATTATATTTTCAGGTCCTATAGAGAATATTCTCCTTAGTGGTTTTTTTGTGGTGTTTCATACAGTCCTGGGCACTTGCTTAAATTTTATTTTATTTGTTTAATATTTATTCATTTTGAGAGAGAGAGAGAGAGAGAGAGACAGAATCCCAAGCAGGGTCTGAGAGTGCAGAGCCCGACGGGGGGCTTGATACCATGAAGTGTGAGATCATAACCTAAGCTGAAATCGGTCACTGGACGCTTAACCAACTAAGCCACCCAAGCGTCCCGTAAATTTTATTGTTTTAAGAAACATGATAAACTTCTTACTGAAAATGCAACTGTGCAGAGAAGAGAACACAGTTTCTGACAGGCAGCAACTGCTCAATGTCTGTGGCTATTATTATCATTGTCGTGATGATGATGATATTTTATTATCATGCACTTGGCACTAAGTGAGACGCTGGGGATACAGAGACGTACCAGGAATGGCTGTTGCCTTTCAGAAGCTCGTCGTCTGATGGGAGAGATAGACAAAAGTGAAAAGACAATATGGCGCCCACCGAGGCATATGATGCAAGGGGACACAGGTGGCTATGAGAGCAGGCGGGGGCCTCCTTAGCCAGTCTGAGGGTTGGGTTGGTTGGGGAGGGCTTTGCAGGGAGGAGCTTGGGAGTCCTGAAGTATGAGAGCCACGCCGGCACAAGGGAACCAGAAGGACATTCCAGGCAAAATTTGGGCAAAGATCCAGAGTCTTGGGAGAGTGGGGTACATGGCAGAATCGGTGGTTCAACACAGCTGGAGGAGCAGTGCCATGTGGGAACTGGGAAAAGGCAGGGAAGATAGTATCCTAAGGGCCTGGGTGACTCCTCAAGGCCACTGGAGGCAGGAAAGGACATTTGAGCCTGAGGCGATTTGCATTTTAAAACACCCACCTATTGTTAGGTGTCTAGCATAGGTTAGAGGGAAGGTAAGGAGCGTGGAGAACCTGCTAAAAGTCTGTGAGGGCAGTGATAGTGGAAATGGAAAGTGGTGGGAATCCTGAGGGAAAGTTAAGAAGTAGGAGGGACTAGAGTTGGTCCACAGGGTTTGGGGAAGATGTGAGGAGAGCGGGAACCAGGGAAGCGCCGTAGGCTTCTGGTCTACTGACTCAGTAGGTATAGACGCGGCCCAGGCAGCTGTAGGAGGAGCAGGAACAGATTTTATGAAGGAGATGTTGTGTTTGGGTTGGGTATGTGAATCTGAGGTTCAGAAAAGAAATAAGTGCTGGAGAAACATGTTTGAGGGTGATTGGTGTACAGATGGTAGGAGCCATGAGAAAAGATGGCACCGGGGCTCCTGGGTGGCTCAGTTGTTTGAGCGTCTGACTTGACCTCAGGGTTCGCGAGTTCGAGTCCCACATCCGGCTTGCTGCTGTGAGCCTCTCAGTGCAGAGTCCGCTTCAGATCCTCTGTCCCCCTCTCTCTGCCCCTTCCCTGCTTGCGCTCTCTCAAAAATGAATACACATTAAGAAAAAAAAAAAAGATAGCGACATTCATCAAGTGTGTGAAGCAGCTCTTTCTAGTTGGAATGTAACATAAGCCAGGTACATAATTTAAAAATTTCTAACAACCACATTAAAAAGTAAAAAGAAAGAGGTAAAATTAATTTGAACAATATATTTTATTTAACTCAATTATCCCAAATGTCATCCTTCCAGCACGTGCCCAATGGAAAAATTATTAATGAACTACTTCACATGCTTTTTTCTTCATACCAGTCTTTGAAATCTGGTATGCATTTTATGCTTAACAGCACATCCTACATAGACTTCTCGCCTTTGAAGCGCTTAATGGCTACATGTGGCAGCTGGCCACTGCGTTGGACAGGACAGGTGTCGAGCACTAGTTTACTTTGGCCACACATTATAGTCACTTGGTGAGCTTCTAAGTATGTTGACGCCCAGATGCTCTGAATCCAATTACATCAGGATACCCGGGGGTGGAACCCAGGCATTAATCAGTATTTTATTAAAAGCTACCCAGTGATTCCAATATGAGGGGGAACCAAAGCCCTAACTCTGCAGAATGGCACTGATAGTAAGGGATAGAACGAGGATCTGGAAAAGGGGTTGCAGAGGGGCCAGAAAAATAGGGGGAAACCAGGTCAAGAGTGGTATCTTGGGAAGCAAAGGGAGAGTTTTAGGGGGGCGGCTGCCATTAGTGAGAATATTCAACTGAATATTCTTCACCGGGTTAGCACTGGCTTGCGGAGCATCACCAATGTTCTTGTCGAGAACAACTTAATTTCCATTTATGACAAATTTTCGTTGAGTGCCTGCAATGTGTCCAGCCACGTGGGTCCTGACCCAATGGAGCTTATGGGGTAGCGGTAATAGTAGACAACATTTTTGAGCACGGACTTATAAGCCGGGCACTGGGTGAAGCACTTTGTGCGTATTAACTTTCTCACTTGATTCCCAAAGCACTTCTATGAGGTGGAGGCTACTATTCTTCCATTTTATGGATGGGAAGCCTGAGGTCTAGAGATGTTCAGTAAGTGGCCCAGAGCTTGGGTATCACTCAGGGGAGGCCGAGTTATACTCAGGTCACATCCCCAGACCTCAGTGGGCTAAAACAACAAGGATTTTTTTTCTCACGCACGCCGCATGACCGTCAGGAGTGGCTGGGAGCTCTGTTCTGCACTGTCCTCATTTTGAGACCAGGCTACAAATCACACACTGACTTTACAGCTTTCGGGTCACGGGCCACAGTGGGTCACATGGTCACAGCAAGTGTATGGTGGGTGACGTCTAATCCTACCACATAGGAGAAAAGATCTGGAAATAGGTGGGTAAAGAATACCAGTGACTGCCCCAGTCAAGAGATGGGAACCACGGTTTATACCCAGGCAGGCTAACTCCAGAGCTGATCTCTTAGCACACTGCACAGCCTTCCGCTTGTAGGTAAGGGTCGACCAGGACCATCAGGGACAGAAGTTCACAAAAGCAAGTCTTTCAAATGTTAGAACTCACTTAGATCTCTCTTGGCGATGAAAGATTCTGACATCAATGTACTGCTTGTCTAAGTCAGCCTCTTATCCCCCAACACTATTCAGTTTGCTTCTCCACAATCTGTGCAAATGGACTAGATTCGGGACACCATGAGCAAGGAGCTGGAAGTTGCCATCTCGCAGATGGATCCGATCCAGTGGCAAAGAGGACGCTCAGAGTTCCTCAGGGAGCTTCTTGGCTAGAAGAGACTTTTAAGGTCATCTAATTTAAGCGCCAGTCCCTGCTTTTATCCTTGTTCTTTGAGGGCTGGATGTCCAGAGTCCTCTGGAGCACCTCTTGGGGCCAGGAGCTCACCAAGTCCTCAGGCAGCCTCACCTGTAATTGGGCTTTGCAGCCACAAAGAGTTTCTTGATAATAAGTTGAAATATGTCTCCCTAAACTTCCTTCTCAGACCACAGTCGAATCCCACTTTCCCGAAACAGCCCTTCACATTTTTAAAGATGGCTTTCATGTTCCCCCTGAGTCCTTCTCCAGCTGGAAACTTCTCTAATTTAAAACACATCAAACTGAAAGTTTTCTTTGTTTGTGACAACATTGAGATTCTTCATACAATTTGAGATGTTTCTTTCCTACTTTCTTCCCTTTCTTCCTTCCTTTTGTCTCTCCTTCCCTCAATTCCTTCTCCCGTCTTCCTCCACCCCAGTGCTAATAGAGTAACCTGATTTAAAAGAAATAAATAGGGGCGCCTGGGTGGTTCAGTTGGTTAAGCGGCCGACTTTGGCTCAGGTCATGATCTCGCGCTCCGTGAGTTTGAGCCCCGTGTCGGGCTCTGTGCTGACAGCTCAGAGCCTGGAGCCTGTTTCAGATTCTGTGTCTCCCTCTCTCTGACCCTCCCCCATTCATGCTCTGTCTCTCTCTGTCTCAAAAATAAATAAACGTTAAAAAAAAATTTTTTTTAAATAATAATAAAAAAAAGAAAGAAATAAAAAGGGATCAAATAAACGATGACGCCGGTGGCAACTCAGTTATTTCCCCTGCACAGAAGTTCCACGGGGCCCAATGACATTCACCCTGGTCTTTCTCTGAAGCCAGAGATTACCAACGAATGTCTGTTTGCTGTTGCATCTACGCCTACCTCAGGGCTATTGAAGGATTAAAGGAAGTAATCCATAGAGTGATCTGCTCAGTGCCTGATACTCAGGAAGAATAAAAGGTTAGTTATTATGAGAAATAACTAAGGCAATTTTACACAGCTTCTACTACCAACATAATATACATAATGATTAGTAGAATCACTTTTTCCTCAGATCATTATGAAATGTTGCTTGCGTCATATGTTCTGAACACATTTGCAGGTAACTGAGGTTCGACTAAGTAAGCCACGTGAAAAGCATGTAAAAACATGACTAAAGAGTAGGATATACACACTTTTTCTTTTGTTGATGATTTGTATCAACAATTCTACCATCAGTGATTTGAAGGACAGAGACAAACACCTGTGGGTTCTTGACTCTGTAAAGTTAAAAGAGATTAATTAAAACTGTCAATGTAGCAGAAATGCACCCCCTGCTGCCCAAAAGCAGGGTGTCTTTTGATATGGGTGGACAAATATCTCCTAAGGAGAGACTCCTTTGTAACTTAGATCAAAGGTCTTGTACCTGTTAAGTTGTGATGTGAGACCAAAGACTGTCAGGACCCCAATTTTAGGATGGTAGGTGGAGTTTCTTATTTTTAAACTCTGAATTTTGAAATAACTTTAGATTTGCAGAAAGGTTGCAAAAGAGTCAGGAGACTTCCCGCGTACCCTTCACCCTAGTTTACTCTCGTGTTACCGTCTTGTGTAAACATGGTATAGTGATCAAACCAGGACATATTGATACACTTAATTGACTTGATAATTAATAGATTATTACGCTTAATTGTTACACTTAATAAATTATTTCCCTTAATTATTAAACACTTAACTGACTTAATAATTAATAAACAATTGATACAAATATACTCTTGATACAATATTAGCCAATCTAAAGATCTTACTTGAATTTTACCAGTGTTCCCTGATGTCCCTTTTCTGATCCCATATGGCATTTTGTTGTCATGTCTCTAGTCTTTTCTGAACTGTGAAAATCCTGTCTTTCTTTGTCTTGCATGACTTTGACACTTTGGAAGAATACCGGCCAGTCAACCCCCTCATCGTCCAGAAAAAGAAACTAAGACCAAGAGAGTACAATACAGTAAGATAATAGTAAAACTCTCAATGCACGTCTAATTTTTTTTCATAAATAAATTGAAGTTAAGCATTTTTTTGGCAAGAATACTACCAAAGTAACCTTGAACTTTATTTGATGGTATGCGTTCAGGAGGAGGTATGTGATGTTTCCATGTAATGTCTTCTTGTTGGTGATGTTAGATTTGATCATTTGTTAAAATGGTATCTCACAGGTTTTTCCAATTTCTCTCCACCCCCCCCTTTTATAACTAATAAATATCTTATTTTTAGACTATGTCAATACATCATTTATCATACAATGACTCCTGTGGAATTTGTCTCTGGTTATTTTCTATTCGCATCGTTCTTTCTATGTTTATTAATTAAGCTCTACTGTTCCTTTCCCCATGCTTATTTATGTTGTAGGGATTCATGAATATTCATTTTATTCTGTGGGCTATAATACATTACCATCATTTGTTTACTTGTTCGACTTGTTCCAGGTTGAACACTGCAGTCTCCTTCGAGTTGATTCTTTTATCCTTTTACTTTCCGGCACCACAAAATGTTTCAGCTTCTGCGTTTGCTTTTTCTGCTTCAGTGCTAGAGTCAACTATTTACCTAAGAAAGAGCTCTACTTCATTTTAATGGAAGAACCAAGATCTGGGTGCTGGGGACCAGATGGAGTTTTAATCAACAAAGTGACCACCAGAGAGGAGAAAAAAATAAGTCATTGGCATTTAGTGTCAGGGAACAAACTGTATGTGAATTCTTGACACCAAGTATAAGTCATCTATTGCTGTGTGACATATCACCCCCAAATTTAGCAGCTTAAAACAACACACATTTACTATTATCTGACAGCTTTTGTGGGTCAGGGAATCTGGGCATGGCATAACTGGGTCCTCTCTGTCAGGGTTCCTATCACTCCACCATCAAGGCATAGACCAGACTGTTGTCATCTTAAGGTTCGACTGGAGAAGGATTTGCTTCCAAGCTCACGTTTTTGTTGGCAAGATTTGCTTCTTTGTGGGTTGTTGGCCTGAGGGCCTTGGTTTCTTGCCGGCTATAGGCTGGAGACGGCCCTCAACTTTTTGCCACACGGGCCTCGCGAACAAGACTGCTTGCTTCATAAATGGTTCAAGCTGAGAAGGCAATAGAGAGTTCGTTAGCAAGATGGAAGTCAGTCTTTTACAACCGAATCACAAAGTGGCATCCTGTCATTTTTTCCATATTCTCTTCTCTCTGCTTTTGTGCCATACTCATTCTCTTTTGCCTCTGACTACCTAAAACGGCTCTTGGTATCCTCCTTTTCTTACTTCAGGGCTGACAAGAAAAATATTCTACCATGGAAACCAAGATGACACACGACCACATAGATTACGTTCTAGAATTAGCCACATTTTTTTTTGAAAGGTAGTTTCTACAATGGATGTTTGGCCAAATCTCTGACATTGAATGTGATAATGGCTGCCGTTAGAAGATTAGTAGAGGATTTTAAATTGTTTGCACCTGGCGATAGGGCTAGGGCGTCTACTCTTGATGTGCTATTATCTTTATTTAACAAAGACGCAGAACTTCTGAAGCTGGAGCAGACTTTAGAATAATGCAGAGACCAAAGTCCAACTCTCCTTACTCTCCAGATGAAGAAACCGAGACCTCGTAAGATAATGGTAGAACTGGTATGTCACAAACCCTAGAAAAGGATAAATCCTGTGTTCTTTCCCCCAAAGAGTACTTCTATAGCCAAAAGGACAGTTTGTTCTAAACTTTTAGGTTTGCTAAGGTTTCATTCCTTCATTCATCAAACTGAATTGAGCAGTCACTCTGTTCCTAACACGTGCTGGGGATACAAAGATGAATGAAGGGTGTCTCAATGCTGATGTAACACAGAGACTAGGGGAAGATGGACACGTGAACACACCATCTGACAAGAAAAGGGTCTAAGGGGGTGATGCACAAGGTACCCTGGATACAAAGGGAGGAAGCCAATACAAGTCACTTTTTATTGTTTTTCTCACACCGAAAAGACAGATGGCATTTCTTTGGCATGTCACAAATGTTGCATTGGTTGCGTTGGGAGTCCCTATCAGTGGTGCTTATGGGCATTTTGAGTTGGGCAGTCTTGGCTCCTGTCCGTCGAATTCCAGTGACCGGCATCTCCCGGATCAAAAACAAAGTCCCAGCACCAGCGATGGCGTGTGCGGCATTGGCTGAGAAACCCTGCCTAAGCTAACAGACAACAAGCGTCTACCTGCAGTAACGCGGCTGAGCTCGCTCTGAGAAACAAACAGAAGCATAATGGTGCTTTCCAAATGGTTTGAAGCACTGAAAATAGGAGTGTAAATCTGGAGCAGATGATTTGGGCTGATGATTAACTACATTAGCCAAACACAAACACAAGCATCGCATTCTATAAAAATAGCAAAGATCTCACCATTTTACAGTGGCATGTTCTTAATTCCCTATCTCGCAAATTTGGCTTTGGATCCGGGTAGACTGGTGTTTGTTTTTGCTTTGACTTTGATGAATGAGTTCACTAAGCAAAAACATAAACAACAGAGAAAGAAAATGTTTACCTCACTTACACACGATCAACGTCACTCATCTTACAGGTATAAAACAAACGCGTAACTCATGGATGATTCTAATAGTTATGAAAGCCAGGGCCTCCGCTAGATAATTATATGAGCAATTTTAAAAAGGAGAATAATGAATATGTATCGTCTCCTAGGGCTGCCATACCAAATGACCACGACTAGGTGGTTTATAACAACAGAAACTTACTCTTTGCTTTTCCAGACACATTCCAATGGTCTGACTCAGGACCTTTGTAATACTGTTTCCTATGCTTGGAACACCACCTCCCTCCTCACCCCCAAGTTCTGATGTTCTTGCCATTGTTCCCATAGCCCTGTCACTTTCTTTATCTCAGTATGTCCATGTGCCGCGGATGCAGGAATCACGGCTCTCCTCTTCTTCATTACTGTGAGCCTGGTGCCTACTGCAGGGCCCAGCGTACAGCAGGTGCTTAGCAAACTCATTTTCAAGTAACGAATCAATAAGAAGGCAGGAAAGGAATAAGGAAGGAAGAACAGATGGAGGGGCGGGAAGGTCAAGTTACTTTTATGTACTAGATGTGCTAACTTGTTTAGTTTTCCCAACTGCTGGATCAGATGGGTGTTAGGAATACTATCTTCATTTTATAGATGGTGACAGTAGAGGCTCAGGGAGATGCATGTGTCCAAACTGCTTTAAAACCTTTTTGGAACAATCATTTAGAAAGAAAGAACTAAAAAATGAATTGTGTGAGGCTGGCTGTGGTAGAAAAGTCTGGAAGGAAAGCCATCAACTGTTAATAGGGTTATCCCTGAGTGATGGATTGTGCTACGAAGTTTTTGCTCTCCTTCCTCATTTAATGATTTTTTAAATGAAAGAATATTTCACAAGCGAAAGGCAACTGCATTTGGTCTGGACCACAGGGGGGTAGAATCATCTCCTATGGAAAGGGGGCAAGTGTGGAACACAGGACGGGCCAGCGTTGCAAGGAGAGAGTAGTTTCACGTACTTTGTGTTGTGAAGTTTGAGGTTAGACCCAGGAGTCAAATGACTTGTCAGTTCATTTTTGTTTGTTTGTTTCCAGTGTAAAATAGGAATGGTGTTTAGCCACCAATGCTACTCTGTGCTTAATTTTCAGTAAGAATCAGAAGTGTTCTGTGTGTTTCTAATTCCTGCAGCCAGTTTGGCTTTTGAGCCTCCTGAAGAAAATGTTGTTCTTTCTGTTATGTTGCTATCGACAGCCTCTGTTTAGTGCTTCGGAGGGAAAAAGTCCTTCTTCAGTATCCTTCCTGCTTCTGGAATGGGAATAAGTACCTCGCGCTTTTAGCTTTCTTCATGCTAAATTTTATTCAGGAGGGTAAATGTACAGCTCCCAAGATTTTCTCCTCTGACTTATTTGCTTATGTTTCTTGGACAATTTTAACCAGGGGATTGAACGGATAATCAACAAAGTCCCTCTCATTATGCTGGGCCCACCTGCTCTCTCTCACTAATGGATTAAACATGGCACTTAGTGTCTGGTAGGGTTCCCTATACACTTATCTACATGCAGCTCTTGATACGCCAACCTTGGTGGTCTGACTCGTCCAACATTGTTCCCTTCCTGGGGGGAAATGAGACTTGTGACTATCTTGCTGTTGTCCTCTAGCCTATGTTTGCTTCCTGAGAATGGGGGCTCTATTTAGGCCTCCAAAAGATAACCTTGTTCTTACAATTTTGGAATCTTCCCATCTGAAAAGTGTAAAGCAGGTGCATTAGTCAGGGCTCTGCAGAGAAACCGAACCAATAGAATGTGTGTGTGTATGTGTGTGCATTTATACATGTAGAGAGATGTGTATATTTCTCTCTATACATATATACATGCATATACAGATACACATATACATATATCTATATCTATATCTATATACACAGTCTCTTATCTATCTATTATCTATCATCTATCTATCTATGTATCTATCTATCTATCTATCATCTATCATCATTTGTTTATCTATCTATCTATCTATCTATCTATTTATCTCCCTGCTTATCTTCCTATCTACAGAGATTGTAAGGGATTGCCTCACATGGTTATGGAGGCTGGCAAGTCTAAAATCTGTAGGGTGGGCCAGCAGGCTGAAGACTCAGGAAATAACTGACGTTGCAGTTCAAGTCCAAAGGCCATCTACTTGCTCAGCAAAGTCAGTCTTTGTTCTATTAGGGCCTTCAGCTGATTGGATGAGGCCCACCCACACTATGGAGAATAATCTGCTTTACTCAAAGTTCACCATTTTAGTAGAGATACATATTCCTTATTTTTCCCTGGCCTATCAACTGAGGTTGTTTTGACATCTTGTGACATGCTGAAGTGAAATTTAGTTTTAATTATGTTGGCGTCTGCTGTTTCTCTTTACAATTACCAAGGGAGAAGATGGGTATAATGGGGAGAAAATTACACAGGAAGCATTTTGTTAAAAGAGTAATTAGAAGGAAACAAGTGAAGCAAAAGAAAAATGCAGGCAATGTGTAAATCTGGTTGGCTCCATTTTTGAGACCATTCTGGTTCTGGATAATTTTCTTGGGTTCTGGCCCCGCTGAGGTCTTTTCTTCTCTTTTCCATCAGATTTTCTAACACTTCTGCAACTTTGAATCATTCCTAGGAGCCTTGGGAGTTTTCATTTGTAAAACTTGGGCATTTAGCTTTATTTGAAATCTAGAAGGTCCACCTATGTTTTGGCAAACAACAAGCCAACATTTGGCAGGGGTGTTTTGGAGCCTGACCCACTGCCCCAAGGTACTGGGGATCATGGTGACCTGGGGTTGTTGGAAAACCAGCCTAGGGTGATTTGGCTGGCATACAACTGGCCATTCCATTGAACTGGTAACCTTTGGAAATCCATGAGCGGTAGAAGGTAGCAGTAGGACTTTGGATTTATATGGTAACTGATTGCCAACCAGATTTCACACAACGTTGCCATCTTAATGCTTTCGAAGTTAAAAAGGGATGCTCAACACATCAAATCCAAAATACACCATATGCAAATATCTTCTCTCCTTCATGGCTACTGTTTCTATGCCTTAGCACATTCAAATTATGCACCTTACCACCAGCTCATACTTGAAGGAGATCCTTGAATCAGATCTGTACATGCCATTGTAACATCTCTGAGACGGGTGAAAGTGTTGATAACATGCCAGAACCCGTTCCAAAAACAACTAGCATAGAAAACACCTCTTAAGCCCTGATTTGATTAATCTGGATTGCACTTTACAGGGTTCAGAACAAGGTCAGAAGATAGGGTTGGGTAACAGCACCATGTCGTTGAAGGTAAGTGAAGGTTGATGACAGAATGAATGGAGAAGGAGAAAGGCAGAGAGAAGAGTTGATTGGCAATGCTCAGAGGAATGCAGGTGTGTTACACCCTTCTGGGAGAAGCCTGCTGTCTAAGCCTTCTTTCATACCACAGACTCACCATGCAAGGTCCCTGGGCCTTTCAGACTAATCTTTGCCTGGATTCTGAGAAGGTGCCATGTTACATTACTTATAAACAGGTTTAAAAGAAAGGCTTAGACAGTGAAACCATGTTTGCCTCTTGCTTTGAGGCACAGTTACATCTTCTATTCTCTACGGCTGTAGAGTGGTTAATGTAGAGTGGCTAACAATACACATTTAATGGAAATATTATACTATCAATGTCATGACATATTCTATTAGAGTCTCATTTTATGTTCTTACTTTCTCTCCAAATTTTTGCATCTTACACTTTGACAGGCACTCTCCAACGCACTGAAGTTTACACTCTGATGTGTTTTTTGAGTTTTGGCTTTAAGGATGAAATCACTTCTTGGGCACTTGTGTGCTCCACTTTTGGGAGTGGAGATGATGCAATCATTCAGGATTGATTTGGAAACATATAACAAAAACATTAAAAACAAACATATATTTCAACACAATAGTCCTACCTCTAGGCATTCAACCTTGAAAATGATCGGAGATGAATATAAAGGTTAATTGATAATGATGTTTGTTGCAGAATTATTAGTAGGGTTGAAAAACTGCAAACAATACTAAGTGTTATAGGGGAATCAATTAAAGCAATTATGATAACATCACAATTATTTATTGTACCGTGAGCTATTGCATAGCCCTTAAAATCAGATGAGAAAGTGCAAATAATATATTGTTCAGTGAAAATAGATTATACTACAGAATGTAATATGATCACAGTTTTGTTTAAAATTATGTTTATTTCCTGAAAAACGATTGAAAGTATAAATATCAAAATGTAAACCACAGTTATCTTTGAATAAAGGAATAATGGGTGAATGCCTTCTCCCTTGACTTCCTTAATACATTATAACCTTTCTATTGTGAAATGAAGCCTTCCTTCCTAAGAGGGTAAATGTGAGGTCAGTGCTAGAGAAGGCCACAAGAAGCCAGATGGCAAAAAGTTAGACAAGATTTCATACACAGATGCCTTGATTTTGCTGCACAGGGAGAGGTGGGTGTGCATGAGGAAGGGGGGAAGGAAGGGAAGATCAATGAATAATCCCAATGAGGCGTTCTTGAGTAAGATGCTGCCTAGGAAATCTCCAAATGTAAAGAGGGGAAACAAGTCTCAGGGAACCCTCAATGAAATGTATGAGTCAGACTGCACCTAAAATAGACCTAAAAGAACCCAAACAGAAGGATGGAGCCTGGACACAGGCTGACACAGGAAGGAGACCAAATCTCCAAGATGATGTTTCCTGGGGTCTGTCAGGAGCCGGGATGCTGGGACCCCAACCCCACAAGGCAGGTGTCACGGACTGTAAGTCTTACAGGGGCCGGGGGCGCAGGGTATGTGGGGCAAGAACTGGTTGTGAGAGCTTGGGGGGTTGTGGGTGGATTTAATGCGGAGTTCCTGGAGTTCCTGGTCTTTTGGGATGAGCTTGAGATTTGAACTTTGAGGTGCAATCTCCTCATTTTATACCTGTTGGCATCTTAAAAGATTTTTTTTAAATGAATAGACTATTTGTTTAGAGTAGTTTTAGGTTTACAGAAAAATTGAGCAGAAAGTAGAGGGATTTTCCATGCACCCCTTCACCCCGGCCTCCAGTTTCCCCTATCATTCACATCTTACATTAGTGAGGTACATTTATTACAATTGATGAGCCAATACTGGTACGTTAGTATGACTAATGTCCAGAGTTTCCATTAAGGTCCAGTCTTTGTGTTATGCATTCTATGGGTGCTGACAAAAGTATCCGCCATCACAGCGTCATTCAGAATAATTTCACTGCCCCAATGATCCTCTGGGCTCCGCCTGTTTTCATTCCTCCCTCTCTTCCCCTGAGCCCTGGGGGGATCTTTTTACTGTCTCCACAGTTTTGCCTTTCCCAGAATGACATATAGTTGGAGTCATATAGTTTATAGCCTTTCAACTGACTTTGTTCACTGAGCCACATGCACTTAGGTCTCTACATGTCTTTTCTGGCTTGATATTTAAAAAAATTTTTTGACCAAAATTTTTATGGATATACAACGCAGTTTGTTTATGCATACATCTATTGGAGGACATTTTGGCTGCCTCTAGCACCTTTATTTGTTTCTACAGCTTTACTGAGATATAATTGCTATATAATGAGCTTGCACACATTTGAAGTCTGACATTTGATGGACTTTTGCATACCTATATACCAGCGAGACTTGCCAAATTCAAGATAATGACTGTATCTACTACCCCAAAGTTTCCCAATGCCCTTTTTAAAAAAATTTTTTTTAATGTTTATTTATTTTTGAGACAGAGAGAGACAGAGCATGAACAGGGGAGGGTCAGAGAGAAAGGGAGACACAGAATCCGAAGCAGGCTCCAGGCTCTGACCTGTCGGCACAGAGCCCAATGCGGGGCTCGAACTCTCGGACCGTGAGATGGTAACCTGAGCCGAAGTCGGATGCTTAACCGACTAAGCCACCCAGGCGCCTCCCCCAACACCCTTTTATAATTCCTTCTTCACACCCTTACCTGCCACCCTGTCCCCAGACAAACACTCTGATTTCTGTCACCTGAGGATAGTTTGCATATGCTAAAGTTTATATAAATGGGATCATACAGTATGAATCCATTTGGTCTGACTTTTTTCATTAAGCACAAGGGAGGGGGAGGCATTTCCCCTGGACTCTGTAGAAGTCTAAATTTCAAGAAGTTGGCAAGTCTCCTGAGGATGCTGACTAATATGTAGCCAGAGAGTTGCCTTAATATCAACTATCCCTTCATTAAATATCTCCTTATATTCGCCTTTAGTTATGAAAATAGCCCAAACTGTTTTTTCCTTCCGAGTCATGTTGCAAGAGTCTCCACTCTCTTTAGTACAGACATGAAGCATTTTCAGTCTAATACAATGAACCTTCCAAGCGCAGTGGACCCTCCGGATGCTGCCACTTTCTGTGACTGCCATGTTTTGAAACGACTGACATGATTTTGACTGAGTGAGGCTTTCAGCCCTTCCTTAGCTCTGTACTTTGACAACTGCAAATTGTGGAAAAGCTTTTTTGTTGTATAATTAAATGGAGAATAACAACGGATTATTAAAATGTGTGTACTGTAATTCCAATTTGATTAAAAAGACTATTGAGGAAATGAATAGTGATATTCATCTGGAATGATAAACAGCAAAAGATTTATTAGCATTTTTCTTAATGGTGAAAACATGAGTGATATAAATTTTCTTCTTCATCCTTTTGTGTGTTTTTTAAATTTTCTGAAATGACTGTGTGCTGTCAGAAATAGTGTGAAAAAAAATTTTATACCGAACCCCAAATTTGGGCTTTTGATTTGCAAGAAATCAGCACGTTATTTGGAATAGCTCCCATCTCCAACTAACTTGAACCCTAAGGCAACGAGAATCATTACTTATCATCCATCAGTCATTCATTCACTTACTCCTCCAACAAATATTTTTTATTCACTTGCAGGGTGCCAGGCTCTGTGTTAGATGTTGGATATAAAGATGGGGCACCTGGGTGGCTCAGTCGGTTAAGTGTCCGACTTTGGCTCAGGTCATGATCTCACGGTTCATGGGTTCAAGCTCCATATTGGGCCCTGTGCTGACAGCTCGGAGACTGGAGCCTGCTTCATATTCTGTGTCTCCCTCTCTCTCTCTACCCCTCCCCCGCTCACACCTGCTCATCTCTCTATCTCTGTCAAAAACAAATAAACATTAAAAAAATTAAATATAATAAAGATGAACAAAATAGCTACCCCTTTCCCTTGGAAAGATCTTTCTAGAGTTAGTCAATCAATTATCCAGGTCACATCACTGGTTTGAACAAGTCAGTCAAGAGAGGTGATTAAGATTTCAACTAGGAAGTTGGCCTTGAACGGGAAGGAAAAATGTGCTGCTCTAGGTTCCCAAGGGTGTGAAGCCATTGCGATGGCAAGTGGTGTTCTGTATGATGATCATGCTGGTGCTTCCATCGGTCAACTGCAAACACCAGGAAGGGCCTTCACAGTGATTCCGGGCAATGGCAACTTCTGTTCTATCAGTGCGCATGACCACTCCATTATTCTAGGGATTTTTTAAAGTTAATTTTTACTTTATGCTACTTGTGGATTCCCATGCAGTTGTAAGATATAATACAAGGAGATTCCATGTGCCCCTTAGCCAATTTCTCCTACTGGTAACATCTTGCAGAAGTCTAGTACAGTATCACACATCCTAGAGAGTTTAATGCTAGGAAAAGGGGAAAAGAGACAGCTTTGACTCCTCATCAAACTTCAAACATCGCAGGTGCCTCTTCCTTTCTTAGCAGGATTCTGCAGCACTGACTCTTTCTCTCATGCTTTAATAAAGGCCTCCCTCAAGACAGATTTTTCTTTACATCTTAAAACATTTAAATATTTCCTTAAAGGGTTATGTGGCAATCTGGATTCTTTTCTTGGGTGAAGTTAACATGTAAATGTGAAAGAACACCAGGTTCTGGGGACCCTGGAAAGAATAACTTCACCTGTGAACAGTTAGTATGTTCCAAGGAAGGAGAGTGATGGAAGGAATATTCCTGAAGGAGATCATTCAGCTGTGCACAGTCTCCAGGGAGCCTTAACAGTGGCAGCCAGAAGGGGATCCAGTCTCCAGCCACTGCTGTGGGGCCATACACAAGAGAGTGGCTCTTTCTTTTGCAAGAAGATGAGAAGCCACACTTAGAGACTCTAAAGAGTTCAGTTCCAGGCAAAAATCTAGGAGGGGAAGAGAGGGAAAGTGGTCCCAGGAGGAGGCCTACCCACCTCCCAATTCAGAAGGAAGTAAAAGGAAGTCCCTTGGTCTTTCTATAGCAGTGGAGATGAAAGCAAGTCAGGAGGCCACTTGGATGCTCAGCGGGAGTTTTAGTTTTAAAGTCACAGCGCATCTTTGTTCTCATTCACAAATGTATTTAATAAATAGTCTTGAGCAGATGCTATCTGTCCATCCCTAACTGTTGAGTTGGCAGAGAGACAAGAATTAAGAGTGACTTTTAAATAGGAGATGCTTGAGGCAAAGATGAGAGAGAAAAATGACCCCTATCAGGAAGGTGATATCTCATATTTTACTTATCCTGATTGCCTAGTGTCAGGAAAAAGCACTGCACTGTGGACCAGGAGACGGAGGCTTTGTTGCTAACTAGATGGGCGGGCCTTGGTTTTCTCAATTGAGAGTCTTGGTCTATATGATTTTTAAACTTCTTATCCAAATCTATAATTGATGAGAAGCTATAGGGCAGAGACCATGGGTAGCACTAACTGTAGAATAAAAGGAGCTCCTGGTACTGCCTGACTCAGGTTCACCTTTACAGAAGTAGCTCCCCTCCACCCAGTTTGGAATTTTCAATGAGACTAAGCAGAGTTCAACATGTCACTAGAAATTAGCTAAGGCTTGCATCATGGTGTCTCCCTGACTTCTCTTTAGTGTCTCTTCCCCATCCATGTGACCCACACCAACTCTCCATCTAAACCCAAAAGTTTGAGCATGTGGTGAGGGTGACCTAGTTGTGAAAAGAGAATGAGCTTATAAGCTTTGACGCCCAGTTTTACCACTGAATTGTGTCCCCTGTTACCAAACTTATATGTTGAAGTCCTAACCCCAGTACCTCAGAATACACCCCTGCTTTGAAATAGGGCCACTGCGGATCTATTGAGATGTAAGATGAAGTTGTATTCGAGTAGGGTGGGCCCCTAAGCCAATATACTGGTGTCCTTATAAATACGGGAAATTTGGATACAGACGCGTACATGAGGAGAGGGCCATGTGAAGACTGAGTTGTGTTGCCGGAAGCCAAGGAACCACCAGAAGCTGGGAGAGAGTCCCAGAGTAGATCCTTCCCCGTTGCTTTCAGAAGGAGCCTAGCTCTGCCAACAGCCCGATCTCCAACTTCCAGCCTCCAGAACTGTGAGAGAATAAACTTCTATGAGTCGAGCCGCTCAGTCTGCAGTACTTAGTGTACAGTAGTCAAACAAAGAGGTCATTGGGCTGAGGTGGCTCTAATGCCTTGGTAGTCTATGTGAGCAACCGCAAACCTAAGCCAGAGCAAATGCCTGCAAAAGGTTAGGAACAAACAGTCACAGATAGCCAAGGGGTCTTTCCCAAAGGATGCAACCACGTAAGCTATAATCAATCAAATGATTTCCTTGCTTTGCTTCCCCATTTTCTATGTAAATGCCTTGTGCCTAGGTCCTGCAGAGGGAGTGCTCCTAACTACTTCCAGTTTGGGGTTTTGCAATTTGAATCAATGTTGACTCAAATAAACTCTTAAAACTTTTTAAATGCTTCAGTTTATCTTTCAATAGTTCCTCATGACAGCCATAGCAAACTAATATACCATCTGTGCGGTCTTGGGCAACTCATACAAATTCTATGAGCTCAAATTTTCTCAGTGGAAATTGAAGACAGATAGGGAGGTTGTTTTTTCTTTCATTTTTTTTTTAATATAAGGTGTTGTTTTTTTGAAAGAGAGAGTGCAGAGAGGGAAAGGGGGGCAGGCAGAGGGGAAGAGAGAGAGAGTCTTAAGCAGCCTCCACACTGTGTGTGGAGCCCAGTGTGGGACTAGATCCCCACGACCCTGGGATCATAACCTGAGCTGAAACCAAGAGTCGGACACTCAACCCACTGAGCCACCCAGTCATCCTGATGTAAGTATTTTTCTTTAATGTACTTTATTTACTCCTTAACTCTTCACCCTCCATGGTTCCCAATCCCCTTATGCACCGTGACTTGGCTTGTTCAAGTGCAATTTTATATTTCCTCAGGCCTTCAGTGAGGACAACCATGTTTCCACCGACAACAGTGCTCACCCCTCCATCATTTCTGCATCTTCTGCTGAGTTCTGACCTGGCCTTCAGATCTCTGCGCTCAAGATGGAATCCATTTCCATGGCGTTAACTCAATAGATTTCAGGACTGTAAAAATAATGCTATTATAAGCTTCTTTCATAACTAAAGTGAAACCAAAACCTCCATGAAATTATCTTGTTTTGTCTGTTTTCCTTCTTAGACCGGAACATTTTTTAGAAATGAAAACTTCATAACAGAGAAATTTACATTTAGTAGGCAGCTGTCTGCCATGATTTGTAAGAACATATATATTTTTTTATAGCTCATGAAATGAGTTGGAAGTTTAGAGTTATTCTTTTAGGCTGTGTGTGTGTGTGTGTGTGTGCATGCGTACTTGGCTTATTAAAAGTAGCTGAATTCATGCAGCTGAGATTAAATGAGGAGGTCATTTTCTTTTTTTTTAAACGTTTTTATTTATTTTTGGGACAGAGAGAGACAGAGCATGAACAGGGGAGGGGCAGAGAGAGAGGGAGACACAGAATCGGAAACAGGCTCCAGGCTCCGAGCCATCAGCCCAGAGCCTGACGCGGGGCTCGAACTCACCGACCGCGAGATCGTGACCTGGCTGAAGTCAGACGCTTAACCGACTGCGCCACCCAGGCACCCCGAGGAGGTCATTTTCAAAGAGAATATCAGACAGACATCATGGTTAGATGTTTTTGACAGCAGTTATAAAATAATGAGCATGGTATGAAGCACCAAATTCAGGTCAAGTATTTTTTGAAGAAGATTTATTTATTTTTCTTATTTTTAATGATAGCTCATTTTTATCAGCTCTTAAAACTAGTAAGAATGGTTTCAAATTTGGTTTACCCATAGTCTATGTGGCCTATTTAAGATTTGTTCATACATATATTTGTTATAATTGATTCCTAAATTCCAAGGCTAAGAGAATTAGTATACCTATAAACACAACATATTATTTAATTACTCTTGCAGACTCTAAGAAAAAACAGTTCTGGGGCACCTGACCGGCTCAGTTGGAGGAACATGTGACTCTTGATTTCAGGGTCATGAGTTTGAGTTCCAGGCTGAGTGTAGAGATTATTTAAATAAATACAACTTAAAAAAACTTAAAAAAAACACAGTTCATTTCATTTCTAGGTAGTAACATTGCATTATGGATGAGAACATTTTCCATATGCCAAAGTTAGAAGCACTGATGTAGTTTCCAGAAGGAAACATATTATGAAAAGTACTTATAATTAGATTCTTGGATTAAATGTGTGTATGTGTATATGTATGAATGTGTGTATGTATATGTGTGTATTAATTGATAAGTCCTGGGATAAAGATTCAGTGGGGAGGACTTTTTAGTATCCTAGTGGAATTTCCCCCCACCTTCCTGGTTGTCCATTGAAATAGAGGAATTATGGGCTATTGATTTAGAAGGTAATGGTTCTCCAAATTAAAAATGACATAATAGGTTAGACTGCAGTACAGAAATTTAAAAGGTTGGCCTTGGCACCAATGGATTCTTCTATGGAAATAATAGTAATTACAGTCACTCTTTGCTGAGTACCTACTGTGTGCCAAGTTCTGCAAGGCAATTTATATGTGGGGTCACTTTTAACCTTTAAAATTAAACTTGGTAGATATTATCATCTTGGATTGATGGATGAGGAAGCTGGGGCTAAGAGAAGGTAACTATGTTGTCCAAGGTCATTGAACTAGGAAGTAGCAGGGTCAAGATCAATAAAACCAATCTGGGTTGTGCCAAAGCCATAGTGCCTTTACTACTTACAGAAAAAGTTCCTCTACATAATGCCATCCTCACAAATGCCCATCATTCTAAATTTTTTAACTTAAGATTTTTAATGTATGATTAAAAAGATAAGTACTGTATAGGCATGATCAAAATTCAAAATGTACAAAAGAACAAAATAAAATAAGTCTCCTTTCGTCTCTGATTTCCCAGCCTTCTAAGCTCCCTTCCCAGAGACAGCCACTCACCTTGTTTTCAGTGTTTATACACTACATTTACACACAGATAGACAGGCACAGTCTCTCTCTCTCTCTCTCTCTCTGTCTTCCCCCCAACACCTTCACATGTAAATGCCAGCACAATGAATTCACAGTTATGTACCTCATGTTTTTCACTTGACAATATATTTTGGTGATCCTTCTAGGGCCCAAACAGTCTTAGTCACACATTTATAAACTCTGGTGGATTTGTTAGTACTAGAGTTGTCCAGAAAAGTTTACATTTTCAGCCTGTATAATTTCTTGCAAATTTGTAAGTGGTATTTGCTGGGTTTGATAAGAAGTGCGCAGGAAAGGGAGTGATTCCCTTCCTTCCAGAGATCCGTATTTTTATGATTTTTAGTTTATTTATTTTGAGAGAGAGCACACATGAGCGTGAGTGGAGGAGGGGCAGGGAGAGAGAGAGGAAGAGAGAGAGAGAGAGGATCCCAAACAGGCTCTGTACCACCAGTGCAGAGCCCAACTCGAGACTCAGCCTCACAAACCACAAGATCATGACCTGAGCCGAAACCAAGAGTCAGATGCTCAACCAACTGAGCCACCCAGATCTCCCACAGATCCATATTTTGAAGGAGGAGTAGCTATATTACCTACCTAAGTAAGTCATTAAATTATACAGGTGCACATTAAAAAATCTAAGTTGAATACCTGTTACCAGGGTGAAGGATAAAACCCAAAGGATAAAATGGGACTTGGAGGGCACCAGTGTGCATAACAAATGAATATAAAGATGTGCAATGCAAAATCTGAAATGAAAAGATGTGTTTGATGTATAAACACAGCCTTAAGGAAAGACTATCCAAAAATGCACCCAGTAGGGGAAAACTGCATCCCACTGAAATACCAGAAAGCCACACAGCTCATTCCTAACCCTTAATTCCTCTGAAGAACAATTTACACCACCAAGAAAAGGAAAGCTCTTAGATGTAGAAAGCAAAACCCTTATCAGGACAGATGCCCAGCATTTAGGAAACCATTTGGACCTAGGGGAAAAAATAATTTCTTTCCCGCATGATATGGCAGCAGAGAATAGATCAAAAAGCATTGGGCAGAGGAGTCCAGCAGGGACTATAAACTGGGAGGATTTTCACATTCGGAGACATGCCGAAAAGAGCAGGCAACTCACTGACAGGCAGAAGAAAGATGCGAATAATTTTTCTGTCTTAGCCTTAGCAACAGCTCTAAAAACATTTACAGACCCATTGGATTACTTACCAGGCTTAGAGACGTGTGTGTCTTCCTCCTTTGAGTGTATGAAGCAGGCTTGCATCCTATCTGCAAAGTTTTGCGAACCCATCCTGCCCCATTCACTCACAAACTCCCCAAGCATCTGATTCAATTCACTTCCAGCAGCACACACGGAATCCTTCTCACACGCAAGCAGGTTCTAGGGGCCAAAATGCAAAATGGAAATATGTAGGACATTCTTTTCATTAAGATGCTTCCCTCTACTGTAAAACAAATTGCTTTTTAATAAGGTACTTTCTACTTTCAGATTACTTAGCTCTATGATACACAGCCTCCTTCCTCTCTACTGGGTTTCAGAACATTTCTTAGAATAGTCCTTGATTCTATGGCTTCCACTAGCTGTAAATGATCTCAATTTGCCCATGAGATATCTCCTCCTGGATTCTGCTCTTTGGTTTCCAGCAAAGACTTTTCCTTTTGTAAATAAGGCAATATATAATTACAGCTATGCCCATGATGTGACAACGTCTTAGCTTATCTTGGCTTGGTCCTTAGATTTCTGATTACTTACACCAACTTCTCAGGAATTCTTGGATTCTTCTCTCACCCCTGGTTTGCTCACAAACAACGACTTGGCTGCCTGTTTATTACCTTTGGACTTACACAGGAGTATGTGTGCATCTATCTATTTATCTCTCTCTCTCTCTTTCTCTCTCTCTATCCTATATATATACATACATACATATATATGTATGTATGTGTATATATATATATATATATATATATATATAGTTTAATAGAGACAAAAGTGAACTCTTGCATTTTGACCCCGTTACCGGCTGAACTGTGTTCTGTCGAAATTAACATGTTGCAACCCTATCCCCAGTACCGCAGAATGTGACTGTACAAGGAGTCGGGGCCTTTAAAGAGGTAAAGTGGAAATGAAGATGTTGGGGAGGGTCCCAGCCCAGTCTGATGTGTGTCGTCATGAGAAAAGGAGATCTGGACACACAAGGAGACATCAGGGCCTGTGTGCACAAGGAGAGACCATGGAGAGACAAGGAGAGCGAAATGACAGCCATTTGCATGCCAAGGAGAGAGGCTTCAGATGAAACCAGCCTGGTGGCACCTTGGTCTCGGACCTCCAGGCTCCAGCACTGTGAGAAATAAATTTCTGTTTATTGCCAATAGAATGTGAGCAGAAACGAGCGAGGTAGTGGCCCATCACTGACTTCTTTGTCAGAAGATGAACAGTATCAAGGGAGTAAGGAAAAGATTCTCCTTTACCCTGAGTCCTGTGGGGGTGGGGGGAGGGGAGGCATTGTGGAGCATAATTAGAGCTGATGGGTGGTAGACGTTGTTTCACAAGCCAATGAGATTGTTGAGGTCTTAACTGCCACGTGACTTAGCTTGGGCTAACAGATACAAAATTGATGAGCGATATGGCTGCTAAAGCAAAGCTCATGAGCTATTTTTTTTTATGTTTATTTATTTATTTTGAGAGAGAGAAAGTGAGAGAGCAAGTGGGAAGGGACGGAGAGAGAGGGAGAGCAAGAATCCTAAGCAGGCTTCATGCTGTCAGCGCAGAGCCAAATGTGAGGCTTGAACGCGTGAACTGTGAGATCATGAGCTGAGCCAAAATCAATAGTCAGATGTTTAACCGACTGAGCCACCCAGGCGCCACCCACCCCATGAGCTAATTTGTTAGTCGTCTTTACTCAGATTGTATCAGGAACATTGATTTAACTTATGGGAAACATGCATGAAGAGGTCAAATGGCAAACTGAATTTTCCAGAAAAAAAGAGTACAGGCTAATGGGAGGATTTAAAATTAGGTCATATGAAGGGAAAATGGAAGGAACTGAAGAAATGTGGTCTGAAAAAAGAGAAGATAGGGACAAAATTCTATGGAAAATGGACTGGACCCATTCGGGGGGGGTTGGGGGGGGGTGGGTTATTTCCCAAGGGCTTTTGATGGAAACATTGGTGAAGGAAATCTTCACTATTTATATTCAAATTCAAATTATGTTAAATTTTAAATATGAAATAGTTATTAAAAAGGAAGAATTTCTTAACCTTTAGAACTATTTCTTCAACAGATGTTGGCGAGGATGCAGAGAAAGAGGATCTCTTTTGCATTGTTGGTGGCAATGCAAGCTGGTGCAGCCACTCTGGAAAACAGTATGGAGTTTTCTCAAAAAACTAAAAATAGAACTACCCTACAACCCAGCAATTGCACTACTAGGCATCTATCCAAGGGATACAGGTGTGCTGTTTCGAAGGGACACATGCACCCCCATGTTTATAGCAGCACTATCAACAGTAGCCAAAGTATGGAAAGAGCCCAAATGTCCATCGATGGATGAATGGATAAAGAAAATGTGGTATATATACATACATATACATATATACACACACAGGTATATATACACACACATACATACACAATGGAATATTACTCAGCAATCAAAAAGAATGAAATCTTGCCATTTGCAACTATGTGGATGGAACTGGAGGGTATTATGCTAAGTGAAATTAGTCAGTCAGAGAAAGACAAAAATCATATGACTTCACTCATATGAGGACTTTAAGAGACAAAATAGATGAACATAAGGGAAGGGAAACAAAAATAATATAAAAACAGGGAGGGGGACAAAACAGAGGAGACTCATAAATATGGAGAACACACTGAGGGTTACCGGAAAGGTTGTGGGAGGGGGGATGGGCTAAATGGGTAGTGGGAATTAAGGAATCTACTCCTGAAATCATTGTTGCACTATATGCTAACTAATTTGGATGTGAATTTAAAAAAATAAAAAATAAAACAAGTTACTAATAATAAAAAAAGAACTATTTCTTAAAGGGATTTCCTTCCTAGAGGTGTTTAACCAGACCCTGGTGATGGATATCTCATCAGAAATAGTAAGGGGGGAATTTGTTGTTGGTGGTGATGTGGGGACCAGTGGTGGAGTGTTAGATCGGACATTTTTAGCAGTGTAGCAAATCTTACAAGGAACTTTTAACATGACAGTGGTATTTAGTAGTCTACATTTATTTTATATAGTCATAACATGTAACTTGTATGAAGCCAGTCACTATAATGGTGAGACTCTGCTAATGAACATAAAAAAGTTGAAGTGAGCATAATTACTCATCAACTGTTATCAAGTAACTTCTCTTTTAGCATGGGGGAAAGACAACATGGCTAAGTTTCTTGCTCCCCTGGAATTTATACCAGAATAGAAGAGACAGACTGTCAGCAAGTAAACCAATAAGTTCATTTTAGATAGTGCTAAGTGCTCTGAAGGAAAACAGTGCCAGGTAGAGTAGGTGGCTGGATGTGGACACAATAGAGTGAGAGGGTCCTCTCTCACATCCTAACGTGTGAGCTGCAACCTGGGTGACAAGGAGGATTGTGAATAAGAACATTCAAGGCGGAGGGAGTGGCAGAAGAAAGACCAATGTGGAAATGAATGCAACATGGTTGAATACTAGAGTAATTGCTGTGTTCTGTGATCGCAGAACAAGAGGGAGAGAGAGGTGGGCAAGGCACAGATCGTGGAGGACCTTACAAGCCAGTTCTTCTCGAACTGTCCATGGTGAAGAACTTAAAAAATAGTTAGAAAATTTTTTCAGCCACAGGCCAACATGCAATCCAACGTGACTAGTCTGCAGCTTATGCTACCAGATCACGTCCACGCAAGCTTGGCAACCCCCTTACTAGACCTCCTCTTCAATGAGATGAGTCCACTGATCACGTGCTTGAACGTTGTGCCAATGCCAAATTGCCATGATAGTTTCTAAATGCTGACTCTCAATTTCTCTCCTTATTATATTTATTTTGATGCAGACCAGGAACACATGTTTGTGGATACATGGCCCACCCTTTGATTAGTGCATGGAAAGGACCTTGGAGTAAAATCCTTATGATGACCTTGGATTTTACTCTAAGAATCCAGAACCACTAATGAGATGGTGGTGGTGCTCTTGACTAAGGTGAGGAGGACTAACGGGGAAGAAAATTGGGTGGAGAGAGCAAAAGTTTACTTTGAAATGTTAAGTGAGAAATGTCTAGGTCTCCGAGTGAGAGACCAAGTAGGAAGTTAGTTATATGAGCCTGGGGCTCCCAGTTGAGGTCAGGGCCAGAGTTGTAATTTTGGGGAGTCATGATAGCCTGTATTTAAAGCCACAGACTAGGTGAATTACCTAGCAAACATTGTTATGAAAGAAAAGAGAGCCAAGGGCCTAGGCTTGGGGGCATTCCCATATGGGAGTTGTTGATTCCATCAGCGACATTATCTAAGAACTTTGAATCTGATATTTTTGGAGCCAAGGCATCACAAAACACAGAAGGGAATCTCAAAGTGGCACAATGCTGACACGAAGTGGGTCAGTAGGTACACATGGAATGAATAAATGAGTTCAACAACACCCTCCCAACTCTGAGATATTGCAATTCTTATGTTATTCAAGTTTCATATTCATGACATAGAGGGTTGAAGAGTGGCCTCCAAGAAGTTATGTCCATATCTCAGAACCTGTGAATGTGACCTTATTTGGTAAGAGGGTCTTTACTGATGTAATTAACTTAAGACTGCCAAGATGAGACCATCCTGGATTATCCAGGTGGGCTCTAAATCCAATGACAAGTGTCCTTACAAGAGACACACAGACGGGAGGCACAGACAGAAGAAGAGGGGCCATGTGACAACGGCAGAGGTTGGGGTGATGCTGCTTCAAACCAGGGAAACAAGAACGGAGGCAACCGCCAAAAGTTGGAAGAGTCAAGAAAGATTCTCCTCCGGAGCCTTCCAAGAATACAGCTTCATCAACACATTGATTTTGGACTTCTGCCCTCAGAATTATGAGAGAATAAATCTGTTATTGTAAGCCACTATGTTTGTGGTAAATTGTTAAGGCAGCCCCAGGAAACTAACACACATGGAGTCTCTCAGCTGACTCAGTTCCAACATTTCTTCAGGAACTGTGCTTTATTCTAACCCTGCGGTTTTCTACTGTGGCTGCACATTAATATGGCTTAGAGAACCTATAGCAAATACTGCCCTGGCCACACCCTCAGACATTCTGCTTCCGTGGGCTCGGGTGGTTGGCTGGCATTGGTGTGTAGTCAGAGATGAGAACTGCTACTTAGTCACAATGTCAAGGGCATGACACAGAAATACACAGGGGAGGAACATCTATACAAAAATTGTTTTAGGGGCCCCTGGGTGGCTTAATTGGTTATGCGTCTGACTCTTGATTTCAGCCCAGGTCATGATCCCAGGGTTGTAGGATTGAGCCCTGTGTCTGACTCTGCACTGAGTGTGGAGCCTGCTTAAGATTCTCTCTCTCTCTCTCTCTCTCTCTCTCTCTCGCTCGCTCGCTCCCTGCCCCTCTCCCGTACTCTCTCCTTCTAAAAAAAAAAAAAAAAAAAAATTTAACCTTAGGAATTTTCTTCGGAACGTTCTGTATCTTTATGCCCAAATATAAAGTATTCTTAGAAACTGTCTGAAGCAGTGTCACATTGGCTGTCTACACAGACTCTTAGGGCAGCAAGTCAGTCCTGTTTCCACCACGAAGGGGTAAACAGAGGCTCTAACCGTAGCCATCATTATTGATAGGATGCTCCCCTCGCTGCCCTCAGGAGCACGGGGGAGGCATTGTGTTCTAGGTTGAAGTTTGACAATGCTTAACTTTAAGATAAATCAAAAGCTGCCCCGTGCCACCCCTGGCTCCAAATTGTTCCACTGCCTTCCTTACAATCAGATCATTATAATTTTGAATTTCTGGTGGCATGCTACTTTGTGTAATTTTTCAAAATCTGCTGCCTCGATGTGCTGAATAGGAGAATAGTACATTCTTATTTGGAGGGAAGAGGGCCCTTAATTGTGGAACAAAGCAATTCCTTGTACGTCAGCCCTAAATAAATGTTTCTTTATTTCTGAAGCTGTGTGACCTCCTGTAGTGGTCTTTCCAGCACGTCAGCGAGTAGTCAGGAGTGAATTGTAGTTAGCTATGCGCGCTTGTCTGTAAAGGCCTTTTAACAACAACGAGGAACTCACTGCATCTACTGACTCCCCGGGAAGTCTGAGGTCACAAGTTTGGCCGGGGCACATGAGCCCAGATAATGAAGATGGTTTTGCCCTTTTGAGACAAAGCCAGCAACTGTATGGACTTCATTATGCACTTCGGGTCATGTGCTAACAATGAGGGTTTCTCTAATACTAATCCCCCTAATGATGGCTTCTCCCAGCCCTTACAACAAACCTCACAAGGCCCCGTGGTTTGGCAAGCCAGATAGAATAAAGGCAGCACGGTGTTTGGCTTTTGAACTGAGTTCAAGGCAATTAAAGTTATGGGCTAAAGAGGAAAGGAGGGGGTTTAGAAATACCAGTATAATAAGTAGGATGACTGCAGTACCCCGTAAATTAACTCAATTAGACAAAGCCTGATTTAACGGGGGAAAGATGGTGAGAAGCGCTACCCTCATTAAATCTGGCTGTTAGAGGTGCTCCTAATGGCTTTAAATTTGTTTTAGCTGTTTGGATCATATAAAATAGTCTGTGCGTGTGCACGTACACACGTGTACACACGTGGGCTCTGCGATTTTTGTAGGTATTTTTTAAGGAGGAGAGCGCTAGAACGCCAAGCAAAACAATATCAACTCCCTCACCCTCAAAACCAAAATCAACGGAATGAATGCTCAAGAGCTTAAGAGTGGAAGACAAGGAGAAAGGCAGAGTAGAATCAGGGAGTGGAAAGCCAGAGCGGGTTCTTCTGCTGATAAAGCCATGAGCCCCCTTGGGTGGGGGCTTTTGCTCGGTTGCCTGGGCTGTGGAATCCTGCCGGGAGCCTGGGCACAGTTCCCCAGGGTCTGCATGACCGTGAACAACCTGGTGAGCAAGGAGTGCTGCCCGCCACTGGGTGAGGACCCGGACAACATCTGTGGCTATCTGGAGGGCCGGGGCCAGTGCGTGGAGGTGCAAGCTGACACCAGGCCCTGGAGTGGTCCTTACATCCTACGGAACCAGGATGACCGAGAATGGTGGCCAAGGAAGTTCTTCCACCGGACCTGCAGATGCAGAGGTGAGGCAGGTGGACAAGACGCGGGCATGCTCTGAGCCGGGTCAGGGAACCCCAGGTGGGAAGGGAGCTCCTTCTCAGAAAGAGAAGAGGCTCTTGAAAGTGTTAGACCAGGCTTTAAATGGCCAGCCAAGTTTGTTTTTCATAGGCAACGAACTGGGTAAGACTGATGTCTCGGTTATATTTTTCACACCCTCTAGGACATCTAGTTATAGAAACCAAATGAATATTCCATGGGCCAAGCCTGGTTATGTGAACTCATGCCAACATGCCATTGGCTTGTCTGTTGGAAGGGGAAGCTAACGAGCTCCAGAGTCAGCTTTGAACCTCAGAGCAAGTCCTTTCAAGATTGGTTTGGTGGCTTCTCCTTCTGAAATGGGTTTGCGCTTGTAGAAGAGGGGGTGGGTAACCTTGGCATCTAGAAGACAGGAGTCAAAGGCAGGTGTTCCGCAGTCCTGGTCTCGGTGTTTCTCATGTTTTGAACGGGGCTCAAGCAGAGTACATCTTGCTAGCTAAGGTTATGCTTGGGTTGTCACTTGGGCAAAGTTGGAGGGATGTGGTGGGACCAAGCTTCAGTGAGCTGGGGGAGGAGAGTCATAAAATAACAATGGCTTTTTCTGCTCTTGCCTGGGTTGGATGTGGGCATTTCAAGATTTGCCCCGTGTCCCTCTTTCAGACCTTGGTCTCTCTTTTGACTCATTTCTTTGAAATCTCTGGGCATTTCTTATTCCTCTGGCTCTTCTGAGCCTTCCCAAATCCTCTTCAGTAGTGCCTCTCTGTGTTCAGCAGCCATGCACAGCGGTGATAAACACTCAAAGGCTGGCAGGGCATTTGAAACACAGAAAACACAAGTGGTAACTTTAGCAAAGCCCTTGGCCACTGTTCTACAGCATCCAGCTGCATAGGAAGCTTTCCTTTTTATTATTATTTTTCACTCATGTTCTCATATGATGCTGGCACATAGGAAATACAGATAATTGAGCTATGCAGGAGCATAAAAACATAAACTCAGGAAATGTACAAAGGACTGTGATGTCAATGTAGGAATGATATTAGTTTTTCTAACTTGTAAAAAATTCTGGCTGTACACATCATTTTGTAGCCATCTTGCTAATTCTGTGATTCAAAGCAACCGTTCGGTTTGCCTCTGGTATTCATTGTGACAAAAGTTTTAAATAGCATATTGAACATATACTATCCACTTTTTTTCTAAGCTAATTGAGCATTTGCTTCTATAGACATTATTTCACGGATTCTCACGGCCTTTGTCTGAGAAGCAGCAGGTTTCATATTACCTGTGTGATTGAAACCACACTACATACTAACTTCTTTGTCTATGACTCAAAAATTCTTCTAGAATACTTATTTCTAGGCCAACCAATGATAGAGTGGCACGGCTTACAATGGTTGGGCATCCCCATTTATAGAATCTGGGAGCAGAAGATATTAGGCAATCACATATAACTCTTACTTCTTTTTATCATCATCTACTTTATATTTTTGAACTGGCTAGCAAGTGTTTTGTTTTGTTTTGTGTATTGTTTTTTTGTTTTTTTAGGGGGATGGATAGGACAGAGAATGGCAGAATAGAAGGGGTAATTTTAATTTCCTTTTCCAGAAGAAATGCCTATAACTAGTTCTCCGGAAGTGACAGGAAATTCGGGTAACAGTGACCTGCTTCCTAACATAAAAAGAGATCTCCTGCTCTGAGGAGAATGAACATATGCCTGAGAGGCAGTAGGTCAGAAACAGGGTTTGGCCTATAAGTCCAGACAGTAAGGACATCACATGTCTGTAGACCAGTTCAAGGAAGCAGTTTTCTCAGTGTGTATGGTCTTTGTTTCCTCCTCCATGATTTGATCTGTGTAGACTCATTGAGGACCATAGCTCTTTCCATATGAACATTGGATGGCTCCACTTATGTTGGCCAGGCCAAGTCCTAGTGGCTGAGCCGGAAACCAATTTAGTATAAACAGTAATCACCATTTTGTGATGTGTCATGAGTCCCAAAGGTAGCCACATGACCTTCATTCAGCTTATTCTCCCCCCAGAGTGAGTTGCTTGTCTTCCAAGGGAAGTTTTTGTGGTTTGGGAGGCAGTCTTCAGAATCTAAACCTGACCTTGAACACCCAAAAGCCCTCCTCTCTGGTATCCTCATAGCTTTTTGTAAATAGGGATCCTGGGATTCTTCTAGGTCACTCAAAGTTTATTAAAAAAAGAGATGTAGTTTAGCTATGGAAAGCGGACTATTGATGACCCTGAACTTTGTTAATGCAATGGAAAATTAGATGCGTCATTGACCTGTCAATGGACATTTAGATTTTTTCCACATCTTGGCTCTTGAAAGCAGTGGTGTAATAGACATGGGGATGCTAGTATCTCTACAAGATCCTGATTTTCATTCTTTTGGATAAATATCCAGAAGTGGAATTACTGGATCGTATGGTAGTTCTGTTTTTAATTTTTTGAGGAAGCTCCATATTGCTGTTTCCACAGTGGCTGCACCATTTCACATTCCCACCAATAGTGTTCAAGGATTCCAATTTCTCTGCATTTTAGCCAAGTGGTACATACGTCCAACTGAATACTATTCCGTCTTAAAAAAGAAGGAAATCACACAATACGTGATAGCATTGATGAACCTGGGGGCGTTATACTAAGGAAATGAAGCAGTCACAGAAATACAAATGGGCTACTATTCTACTTTTGTGAGGTATCTAAAACACTCAAATTCATAGAATCAAAGAGTGGAATGGTAGTTACCAGGGGCCTGGGGAGTGAGAAACAGAGAGTTACTAGTCAACAGACACAAAGTTTCAGTTACGCAAGATGAATAAGCTACTGTACCACATTTACCAAGGGTCAGCAATAATGTACTGGACACTTAAAAATGCGGTAAAGGGTGTAGAGTTCATGTTAAATATTCTTACCCCCATAAAATAAAGTTAAAAACTAAAAAATACCCCATAGTCTTCACGAACTCATAGCTGGTAAATGATATTAACCCAGGAAAGAGAAATAAAAACAAACTCTGAAGGGGGAAAAACCCCTAAATTATGTGTTCGAGTTCTCTGGAGAGAACTTCTCTATTCTCTGTAGGGATACATGGAAACCAAAAAGTTGCCAAATTTAGTGGTGAGGAAGAGCTGAATTTCAGGAGAAGATGGCGCTAGCTTTTCACCTTACGAGTCTTAGAACATAGCAATTGCAGCTGTGCGTTTGGACTTTTGGAAAACATGCACAGCGAATAGTTTTTGAACTGTTGTCTGAGAGCTTCTTGTTTGTACACGAGACTAAGTACCTCCATTTTCCAATCTCTAAAATGGGGATAATGATGAAACCACACTTGTAAAACCTTTTTGAGCTCTGTAGATGAAAGGCTGTATGTGAGCATGAAGTATTGTTATTAAAATAATAGAATCTCTAATTAAAAGGAATAGGCTATTTAGAGCTCCTTGTAAATTCACTAATCGGTGGTCTTTAAGCTTATTTAGTCTAATGGCTTTCTGAGGTTGAGCTGATACAGTTCATGTAGGAACGTGCATGGCTTGGTTTTTCTAACTCTCCATTTTTATCCCAGTCCTAAGTAGGTCTAGGACTTTGTCTTTTTAAATTTAATTTTTGCCCAAGGACGTATTCAATGGTAGATAGATTGGTATCAAGGGACCCTTTCATTTTTTTCCCCTCTCCATTTTCCAGTAAGATAATGCAATCTTTTCTAAAAGGCCCATCTTCTTCTATTTTTTGCTGCTGCTATTGGTAGATTAGGGGAAAAAATGAACTCAGGTTAAATTGATGTAAGAAACCACTAGGGAATCTAAATTAGAAACATAAATATTTTGTGTGCTGGGCTGTCCTGTTGTTTCATTTTTCAGTTGTCGTCAGCATTTTAACGAATTCTTTAGACCAGGTTTAGAAGCTCAAAACATCAAAGGGGTCTGACTGCAGAGCTTTGGGAGATATGCTGGAAAAGGAATTTTTTTACTGAATACATTTCTGGGTTATAGGTGAGCTCAGATGCAGACAGATGCTTTCTTTTTTTACTTATTGGGGTACAGTTGATATATAATATATTAGCTTTAGGTGTACAACATAGTGATCCTACAGTTGCCCAGACAACAAAATGAAAGTTAATACAATAACGTTGACTATATTCCTCATGCTGTACATGACATCCCCATGACTCACTTATTTTGTAACTTGAAGTCTGTACTTCTTAATCCCCTTCACCCATCTCCCCCCTCCCCCCCCACCCCAATTCTTTCTTATTGGGAAAATTAGGACCTCTGTGTTGCTTTTCAGAGGCAAGTATGGCTTTGTAATAAGCAACGTCTTTGCTCAGCATAATTGTGAAACAGCTCTGGTCTCCTGAGTCAGAATTCATCATTTTGTCTTTTGTGTTCTGTGGTGTTTGGGTTGTTCCTCCGTTTTCACTTTTCCCGTAGTTAGACTTGCGTTGGTGTTTCACTGCGCACACGTCCTTCCTCTTTTTCCCCCCTCTGTTTTATTATTTACTTATTCCAAGTTTTTGTTTAAATTCAAATCAGTTAACATACAGCGTAGTATTGGTTTCAGGAGTCCGACCAGTGATTCATCACTTCCGTAGGATACCCAGTGCTCATCCCAAGTGCGCTCCTTAATACCCCCCACCCATTTAGCCCATCCCCCCAATGTCCTTCATCTCCTGAATGGTGGCATTGTACCTTATTTGCATTTGTATCTCCTAGTGCCCAATGCTTTTTATGCAATTACTCATTGATTCATTCATTACCCGCCCAACTGATGTTTATGTAGCCCCAGTTATGCTAGACTCTTCAGGTACAAAGAGGGAAGAAACCCAACATGATTTTGAAGGTGCCCGTAGTGTAGCGGATGGAGAAGACAGACAGGAAGACAAATAGTTCCAATACTGCTTGTTAAGTGGCATCTACTAATAATGACACTTAATATAGAACTTATTCTGTAGCAGACACTGTTCTAAGTGCTCGATATATTAACATGCTTGTTTCCCATAAGAACTCTATGAAGTAGAGCTCTTATCCCAGTATGACAGGTCTGGAGAAGTTGAGTCCAAAGTTACAAAGCATGGCAGCTTCTCTGAACATACCAAGTTGGGAGCCCAGAGAGAGGCATGCTGAGTTCTGCCTGCCCTTTAGGGAGTAGGTGTTAATAAATTATCTGTTGAATGAAAAATGGGGGAGATAATTAGTTATTGATAATTTTGTTTCTAGCAACCAAAAATAACTGTGGTAAGGGAAGTGCAGGAATATTACAACTCATGGCATAAGTTATGAATTACTCAATTTCAATAAAACTCAAAGACAAGTTTTACGCATTTAAATGTAGAAATGTCTTGAATTATTAGAAAATTTAGGCGTGTTATTCCTTAGCATTTTGAAGGAGGGACTCACTCCCCTATTGTAAAGCTGTGACTACATATTCATCTCCAATCATCTGCCTATAGGGAAACAGCTGGAAAGTTGGGTATTTAGTATTTTTTGGATGCAGTTTTTTCATTCACTCCTCAAAAGATACTCTAATCCTGTGAGCGTTGCCAGAGGAGGTGATACGTTTTAATCAAAGGTGTTTTGAAACAGATCTACAATTTTAGTAGGTACCCTAGGGGAAAATAACCCTGGAATATGTTGTTTAGCATCTGGGACTATACTAGTTGCTCAATAAATATTTATAAGTAATTTGTATTTAAGAGCTTCACTGTAGTAATCCGTGTAAACTTTAACTTCACTTGACAATGTAAATTTAACTTGTAAATTTAATTGAAACCATTCAAAAACATGTTTTGGTCTTGGGACTAGTAGGATTTTTTCTTTTTAGTATTTTTTATTTATGTTCTCATACAGTGTTAAAACATACAGATAACTGAACTATGCGAGTATAGACAGGATATTTTGTATGTTCCAAGGAGCATAGAACCCAAATAAATTACCTTAAGAAATTCTTCCTACTTATAATATTTTTAACAACATTTTCTTTAACCATCAAAAAATGCATTGTGTAGGGGCACCTGGGTGGCTCAGTGGTTAACTGTCAGACTTCGGCTCAGGTCACAGAGCCTGCTTTGGATCCTGTCTCCGTCTCTCTCTGCCCTTCCCCCACTTGCACTCTCTGTCTCTCAAAAATAAGTAAACATTAAAAAATCCATTGGGTTAATAGAAAAGGAGGCCTGTGCATTTTTTTCTTATGCAGCACAAGTGCTAATCATTTTGTTTCATGCTATTGTAAAATTTTCTTTTTCTTTAGAAATTCAAATAATCCTGTCTCTACTATGGTCATAATATTTTTTACTTACCTCTGTTTTGGTATTTATAGTTCATCCAAATGATTTACCGGGCTTGCTTTTCTTTTTAATCCAGAAGGATAGGGAGAAAGAGGAAGAAGAAATTTTACTTGTATTGGATTATCTACTACATGCTTCGTACGCTTTTGTTTTTAATTATTCTTCAAAAGAAATTCAACTTTATTGAGATATGACTACAAATAAAAGTGTACAATTTTCATTTTATTTCATTCTGTTTTATTTTATTTTGTTTTATTTTATTTTATTGAGAGAAAAAGAGCGTGAGCTGGGGAGGGGGCAGAGAGAGAGAAAGAAAGAGATAGAGGAGTGGGGGAGGATCTTAAGCAGGCTCCACACTGAGCGTGGAGACCAACAGAGGGCTCAATCCCACAACCCTGGGATCATGACCTGAGCTGAAATCAAGAGTTGGACGCTCAACTGACTGAGCCACCCAGGTGCCTGAAAGTGTATGATTTTTAAAGTGTACATTGTGATAATTGGGCTTTATATTTTTCTTATTTCTTCAACAGTCATTTTGTACAAGGCCAGCCACAGGCTTAGACAGCAGGATAACTGCCGTCTAGCTGCCTGTCTCTGAAGCAAGTCAATAATTGTGATAAATGCAATGAAAGGGGAATATGTGGCACCAGGGTTGCTCAGTGCAGAAACATCTGACCTTGACATGAAGAGTCAAGGATGACCTCGTAGACCACCCGCTGTGAGGCTGAAACCAGTAGTAGAAAACCAGGCAAAGAGGAATTTAAAGAGATGATGAGGGAAAAGTGCTGCAGGTAGAAGGGGAAGCAAGTAAAAAGGTCTGGGAGGACGGTGAATAGGAGGAGAGGAGGAGTAGGGGAAGAGCAGGGGGAGGAGGGGCAGGGGAGCAGAGTTGGTCTCCCACATTAATGCTTTCTCTAACCCCTCTAATGCACTGGGAGATAAGCATTATGATCCCCTTTTGCTTCAACATTTTGCTCCAGAAATATTACGACATTTACCCTCTAATTTACCACCACCTAGGGAATGAGGTGTTGGTCATACCAAAGGCAATAATTGAGGCTAAAAAGGGCAAAGTCAAGAACAAGCTGAAATAATTTCAACTGTAGATGCTGATCAGAAAACTCTTTAGCTCATAGGACTAGTACTCATTCCCTGGGTTGATAAAGCAGAGACATTTGTGCCACAGACGGGGAGCCCTGCAGTGATTTGTACTTCTCGATATCATGGCAGCTAATTCACCTTTATGACCTGCCAGCCTCCATTGATTTTGTCTTAACTCTGTCTCCTTTGTGAAATAAACCAGCTTTGTTAATGTTAGATTTCACCTGAATTCCTGGCAACCAGCTTATTTATTTGGGTTCTGCCCTGAGCTTGGTGTATATTCCCTTCCTTCTCTAAATCAGTGAACCACTCTGGGTCGGCCCATCTGTGTGTGCCACAGGATAGCGGGGCTCAGCAGCGTGCACGTGTAAGGCGGGGTTCAGTAGCGTGCCTGTCGGAGATGGCTGTGCAGCCTGGGGGTGGGGGCGTGGGGGGGACACGGGGTGGGGGGACGCCTGCATGAGAGGAAGGAGAGCTTGGAAGGTGGCACATGTGTATTAGTTTGTTAGGACCGCAGTAACAGAGTGCCACGGACTGGGTGGCAAACAGAAACTCACCGTCCTGCTGTCTGGAGGCCCAAAGCCCCAGGCGTTGTCAGGGTTAGATTCTTCTGAGGTCTCTCTCCTGTTTTGTATGCAGCTGTCTTCTCCCTGTGTCTTCATATGGTCTCTCTGTACCTATTGCCGTCTGAATTTCCTCTTCTTACAAGGACACTAGTCGTGTTGGAATAGGGGCCACCTAATGACCTCATTTTAACTTAATTACCTCTTTGGAGACTCTAGCTCCAAATACAGTCATCACTGAGGAACTGGGGGTGAGGACTTCAACTTAGGGATTTTGAAGGGACACAGTCCACCTGTAACAGCATGTGACTCCTTTCGTATTCTGTTTCTTTGCTGGGAGTATTTCTTTTTGTTTGTTTGTTTTGAGAGAATGAGGGTGCACGAGCACGCATGTGAGACGGGGAGAGGAAGAGACAGAATCCCAAGCAGGCTCCACGATGTCAGGGCACAGAGCCCCACTTGGGGCTTGAACTCACCAACCGTGAGATCATGACCTGAGACGAAAGCAAGAGTCAGAGGCTTAACTGACTGAGCCACCCAGGCGCCCCTGCGGGGGCTATTTCTACAAAACTCTCTAGCACTCGGTTCACTTGGAGATAGCAACATTTCAAGAGGAGAATTAGGGAAGGAAATCGGTTTTCCTTGCCTTCTTGTAAACACCTTCAGTTTCTCCTCACTATCCCAGTGTTCAGATTCAGAAATTTCTTCCATGTTACATAAACTGACTTCCTCTTCTGTCTCTCCTTTTTCTTTTTTTCTTTTGAATATAAACCAGGACATTTTTATGGGTACCACTGTGGATTCTGCAGGTTTGGCTGGACCGGCCATGATTGCAACGAAAGGAAACCCCTTGTTGTTCGGAAGAATATCCATTCCTTGACTCTTCAGGAGAGAGAGCAGTTCTTGGATGCCTTAGACCTCGCAAAGAACACCACACACCCTGACTATGTGATCACCACACAACACTGGCTCGGCCTCCTGGGGCCCAACGGGACCCAGCCACAGATCGCCAACTCCAGCATTTATGATTTCTTTGTGTGGCTCCATTATTACTCTGTGAGAGATACATTATTAGGTGGGTTTTCCCCTTAGCTTAGGGTATATTCCTATAGGTTTGGGGCTGGGGGTGGGTGGGCGGGAAGTAATCAGGCAGGTGAATTAACAAGAGAACAACCTTTAGGGAAGGGTTAGGCTTATGAAAGTCACCAGACTATCAAAATGCTGCCCGAAGTTGGGATGGAGCAGTTTCTACCAGTATGTTGGCTGACTTTCGAAAACGTTTTCTCCTGGAGTTCGTGTTTTGGGTTCAAAGTCTAAACTCTCCTCTGTGAAGCTATTTCTCCTCAAAGGCAAGAGTTGGTGGAGCGGAGGAGGCAAATTCCTTTTGATTCCAGAAGAAAACATTCTAAATCTGGCCATGGAAGCCCTCTCTGACCTTTTTCTTCAAATTAGAGGAATTAACTGAACATGTGCTAAAGCACATGACGCTTCTCTGTGCAGAATTAGAGTGTGCGGAGAGAGTGCGTTTCATTAAACTCGCATGTGTTACTCTTTAGACTTTCAGATCATCATCATTCATGGTGCCCATAATATGGTGTACTCCAGCTGGGATTGAGTCAGTGAATGCCGCAGACATCAGTACATTCCAGGGGGGTGTGAATCCATTCTGAGTTCTGCTCGGTGCAGTTCTGAAACATTGGCTCTACCTATCACCCCCACTTTTGGGGTCCCTGGTTAGGGTCAGGGCACATGAAGACATCAAGTTCACTTTGCATAGTCAGATTCCCATGGGAATTGCCTGTCTTTGGGTTTATCACTGGTTCCCTATTGCTGGATTTTGCGTCATTAGTTTGGGAAATATTAAACTGCGTTCTGAATTGAAACACTTAAAAAGGATGATGTAGCCATCATCCGTGACAATCATTCTTTCCCCAGTGTGAGTCCTTTAAAATCTTGCTCTCAGGTAAGCATTTGTCTTTCTTTATCGATAGATAAGGAGGCTCTTCTGGCTCTAAACCTGTGTTGTTTTCCTGTCATCACTCTGAGGAATTTTTGCTTTATGAAAGAGTAGTCTCTCTGGAGGGACAGAAGACTATGATTTCTGGTTGGATCTAGGAATTAAATTTATATTTGTGTCTGTTCAGCTTTCTGAAGTTATGATAGGCACTTTGAAAAAGAACTAAAGTTAGCTAAAGTTTCTACATAACCACTAAAAGCTGTCATGAAAGACAAAGAAGCATAGAACAGGCAGTAAGGAGCTCATTAAATTGCCCACAGCTTTTCACTACAATGGGCAGTTCCAATGGCCAGCCAAATTGGTTTGGATGTATTTCTCTCTCTTCTAGTCTTGGCGGCCATGCTTGTCAGCTAGTGGTTTTAACTGATCAATGGCTGAGGCAAAACCCAAAAGAACGGAAAGTTCTTCCCAGTTTCATAAATGCCTGAATTAGGACTAAGTGCAGTTGAAGTTACTTTACTATTAATTAATCCCTCCCTTATGGATGTGTGCATTTATAAGGAACAGGTTGATAAATGTCTTTTGAAAACGTATTTCATTGAGGGCTTCGTGGTCTATTCCTTTGGATACCTTTATTTCATCTTAATGAAATGTTGCTTAAAAATTAAATATATGTCAGGGCTCTCAAAGCTGAAAGTGACCTGAATTTCTCTCGATCTCTGTTGACAATCAATCTTCTGGGAGATGAAGAAGAATTTATCCTAAAAGTGTTAGTTGCTTCCGAAATTGTTCTGTTGTTGCTGTTGCTGCTTTCAGAGGGATAAATGACAAAACCAAACAATGTTTTCAATTAAAACAGCATGGGCTTATTGGCTCTGTAGACCCATCCCAATGGGGTAAGGGTTTGACATTTGAAAAATTCTATTCCACGATCTTTAGCATGTTTCCCAATTGCTTTAGGACCAGGGCGCCCGTACAAGGCCATAGACTTCTCACACCAAGGACCCGCCTTCGTTACCTGGCACCGGTACCATTTGCTGTGGCTGGAAAGGGATCTCCAGGTTGGTCAAAACTACGCATTGGGTACTTTTAATTTTGCATTTGGTCAAGACCCATAACAGTCTTTGCTTTCCATTCTTTCTTGTTGTATTAGATATTATGAGTTAAATAACTAGGCTTGCCCTTTGCTTTTAGCGCCTTATTGGCAACGAGTCCTTGGCTTTGCCCTACTGGAACTTTGCCACTGGAAAGAACGAGTGTGACGTGTGCACAGACCAGCTGTTTGGGGCAGCAAGGCAAGACGATCCAACTCTAATTAGTCAGAACTCAAGATTCTCCACCTGGGAAGTTATCTGTGATAGGTAATGGCATATATACCTGCAATGGAAATACAGAGACCACATTTTCTTGTGTCTGAGAGATGGAGAGGTACTTTATATTTCTATTTCTAATGTGTGTTGAGTTCTGTTTCCGTGTTGCTGAAAATTATTTTCCTGAAGGAGGTAGGATTTTTAAAAATTCGAAGCCCCTTAATAAAAAAAAAATGCAGGTATGGAATTGAACGTGCGTGGTCATAATTTCTAGATCAAGTGTTTTCTTCTTTTTTTTTTAATGTTTATTTATTTTGAGAGTGAGAGAAAGAGGGAGAGCACGAGCAGGAGAGAGGCCCAGAGGGAGAGATAGAACCCAAAGCAGGTTCCACGCTGTCGGCGCAAAGCCAGATGCGAGGCTCAATCCCACGAACTGTGAGATCATGACCCAGGCCCAAATCAAGAGTCAGATGCTCAACCAACGGAGCCCCCCCACCCCAGGCGCCCCTAGATCGACTGTTTTAAAATTAGAAGTAGTTTCTGCATTCAGCCAAACATTCTTAAGCACTGATCATATTCCAAGCAGCGAAATAGTACTGGCAATACAAGGATGGATAAAAGAGCTTCCCTTTTGACTATGGTTTCATGTTTACAAAGGCAGATCGTGTGTAAACAAATTACAATACAGCGTGAAAAGTATCATGATAGGTGTAAGTGGAAAGCCAAGAAGAGAGGCAGGGAAATCCTCTAAGATGCGGAGGCACAGACCTTAAGCAGATGTAGGGTGGGGTGGTGAGTGTGTCCTAGGTGGAGGGAACATTATGTATGAAGCTATAGAAGTCTCTGGAAGCAGTCTGGTATGGCTGGACCATCGGGCGATGGTGAGCTGAGAGGGACCAGGGATGGGGCAGAGGAGAATGATCTCCGAAATACTGAAGAACACATAAGCAGATGAGCAACCTGCCGCCCATGGGGAACCCTGTCCTGCATGATCCCTTAGATTGGTTTCTTTTCCCTGGCACACATCTCAGGAAAAATTCCCCACAAGGCTCTTCTGCCTTCCTTTATTCACCAGTTTCCTCCAAATCCTCCTGTTTTTAACCAGACTGCTCTAGCTCCCCCGCCCTGTGTCTTTCTCCTGCTACATGGCATCGAGCTTCCTTGTCAACGCCCCCAGTGTGGGTGTGCATGTGTCTGCAGGGGTGCAGGTCAAGCTGTCAGGGATCCTGTCTCCTCCATTCTGAGCTTTTCCTGCAGCCCTGTGGAGAGTGCCCTACAACATGCAGGGATGTAAGAAGTGCTTTTTGACATGATGCCATAATCCCTCCCATAAAGCCCCATTTCTCATAGCTCCTTGGGGAATTAATAGGTGGTCCAATCAAACACATTTAAGGAATGCTGAGTTACAAAGGTTTTACATTTTAGAACATCTCCGAGACTTTCCTATGGAAGTGTACTCTTAGAGGGAGCCTAAACTCACCCAACTCTGACACACTTACTTCACAGACTGTGTCACTGGCACACACTTGGGAAATGCTGCCTTGGAGGCCTTTCTGCCTTGTTTTTTGGTACTGGCCTCTTTCATCCTCATGTGTGCGCTGATTCTATTCTCACAGACCCAGGACTATCCCCTTACCCATTAAAACCCACACAGAAACATCTTTGATATTTTATTTCCTGCAGTGAAATAATGCTCTACTGGTGGAATTCTAGGCCACAACAAACTCGTAAAGTGTAATCTTTTATGGGTGTGGAACCTTCTCAGCCTCTGTGTTTACCACATAGCTATCCCTGCCATCTTGGAACACTTTCTCATGCAACTTTTTTCTTAATATCTCTCCTCTACCTAGTTTTGTCTGTTTTTACTCCGGTGCCCTTCATTTGCCTTCAGTTTGCCTAAAATGTTCTCCTAGCCTTACGCAGCCATTTCTGCCAACACTAGCTTAGCTGGGTATAAAACAGGTCACCCTGCTCTCTCTTCAGTTACTCATCATTCAAATGCACCTCCTAGGAGTCACCATCTTGCTTATAAACTTTCTTACTTTCCAACGGAATGGTACTTTATCTTCATATATATATGCATATTTTATGCATCTGGTTTTTTGAAACTCTTTAATCCATAATTACTTTTGGAGATAGTACTTTTACCACATATTTTTGACCCTTGTAAGGTAACTATAATAAGATTTTATTATGACTAAGTTTTTGCTTGGTTTGCTTGGCCCAAAGTTACGATAGTAGCCACAAATTAAAACATACTATTTTCACTCTCCTTACAACGCTTAGCCTAGATGATTATAACCGCCGGGTCACCCTGTGTAACGGAACCTCCGAAGGTCTGTTGAGAAGAAATCAAGTGGGAAGAAACAGTGAGAAATTGCCAACTTTAAAAGACGTGCAAGATTGTCTGTCTCTCAAGAAGTTTGACAATCCCCCTTTCTTCCAGAACTCTACCTTCAGCTTCAGGTTGGTGCTCTGAGCTCTGTTAGACTGGCAGTTTACAATATTTTAGATTTTCATGCCTGCGGTTGTAATGAACTGGAAGGAAATCCAGTGTTGGGAGTCATTTACAAAGCTAAGTAAGGGCTTGATGAGCAAGGATAACAAGGAGCCACTGTTAGGAAACTCATCATCCACCCACTCTAATGGGTAGTGTGGTTTTAATATCTTCTAACTTAGCTATTCAAAACCATCTTTTGTATTTCTAATTATGGCACATATATAAGCACTGTCTTCAGAACCAGGGTACTTCATTAAATATAGTATTTAAAAACATTTGCTCGTGCTCTTTTTCTTTTCTTTTAAATTTATCAGCCATAGACCGTAACAGTGAGGTCTAAGATCTCCGAGGAGTATTACAGACTAAACTCAACTCAAATTATAGCACAGCAATGACATTACAATACTTGAAATTTAAAGGCCAACTAATAATTCTCTCCCTCTAAAAAGACTTTAAGAATTGTAAGGAATAAGTACGGATGCAAATAAGATTTTAAACAAAGATGAATGGGGCTCCAAAAAGGCACGGTGGATAGATTCATGGTCTTCCAAACCAGAGTCTCTCTAACTGTGTGTAAATTATACAACCGATGTGTTATTTGGGGCTGGACAGGAGTAAACTGAATGTAAACGTAGAGGCTGTGCTAAGTGCAACAGAGCTCAGAGTCTGCATTGGCATTAGACACAGACCTCAAGTAGTGTCCAAGGTCATGTAAAGGCTGACACCTAAGACGGTTTGAGAAGGAGTATGCATTCATTTTTTTCCTGTAGTAAACATGCTGTTGAAATGGAGTGTAACCTTTATAGATTTGAGTTAAAGGAGTGGTTATCAAGGTGTGGTGCCTAGACCACCATAATGGGCATCATTTGGGAGCTGGTTGGAAAGACAGATTGTGAAACCCAGCCCACACCAACTGAACCAGAAACTCTGAAAGTGGGGCACGAAATATGTGTTTTTCTTCAGTGATTCCCATGTATGCTTAAATCTGAGGATCCTTGAGTTAGGATGAAGACAATTTGAATTTCCTGCAAAATGGGGAGGGGAAAAAGACAAGGGTAAGAAAAATTTGGAGTTATGTTTCGAAGGCTGAATATAACTGATCACAGACCATGAATCTATCCATCATGCCTTTTTGAAGCCCTATTCATCTTTGTTTAAAATATTATTTACATCCATACTTATTTCTCACTCTCAAGCCAGAGGTCTGTTTAGTTGAGAAATGGGAATATAAGATTTTATATTAATTCAAAAAATATTTCTGATCACTGGCCATGTGCTGGGCATGGTATTGATCCCTGGCAATAAAAATCACAAGAAAACACAGACTGTGTCTTCTAAGAGTTCATAGCCTGGCATGGGACACAGATATGAAGGTAAAAATTGGTCATACAGTACACATAAAAGAGGTGTAATCCCACTGAGCAGTGCAGTAGTAGCAGTGATCAAGAGTTCCCTCCCCTTATTAAGATCATTATTAAAGGTTGGGACTAAGTTGCAGTTAATGAGCTGTAACTCAGAGCTTCCCCTTTCCCTGCCCCATCTCAAGTTAGAAGACTATTATTTAGGTTGGAAACGATAAAAAGAGACCTTTATCAATCGTGACTCTCGTTGCTGACATATTGATTTCTCTCAGGAATGCCCTGGAAGGGTTTGATAAAGCAAACGGGATCCTGGACTCTCAAATGATGAGCCTGCATAACTTGGTTCATTCCTTCTTGAACGGGACAAGCGCTTTGCCACACTCTGCTGCCAATGATCCCATTTTTGTGGTATGTTCAAAGGCTCAGAATAGATGGAAAATTTTCTAGATAATACGTTGGATGTATTTGCTTCTCAGAAAGATTAAGGTTTCATGTGTGTGTGTGTGTGTTTGTGTGTGTGTGTGTGTTTTCTCTGTGTGAACATTGGGATGTATTTATATGTGAATTCATTTTACTCTACACCACACAGGTGGTTATATGGCATTTAAAGTCCCCTCTTTAGAAACCCATGCTTTAGAGATGATTAGCTTTGGAATGACCCCAGACAGGAGTTTATAGTCCAGAGGTGGATTCATAAGTTAGCATAATGATATTATAAATCATATCACAATTTAGCATAATTTATATAATAAATTAGTAAAATGGAAATAATTTCTCAATGATCAGATGAGTGGTGTTGAAGATGAACGGTGGGACCACCATGACCCTTGCATGGAACCCAACCACTTGGCAACTTCGGAGCAGCACACAAGTCCACGGCCCTGTTTGGCGTTTGGTCCTGGGCCTCCTGATTTTGCAAAGCATTCTGCCTACAAATGAGCTGCTCCTTTTTTTTTTTAACTATTCTTTTTTTTTTTATGTTTATTTTATTATTTTTGAGACAGAGAGAAACAGAGCATGAATGGGGGAGGGGCAGAGAGAGAGGGAGACACAGAATCGGAAGCAGGCTCCAGGCTCTGAGCCATCAGCCCAGAGCCGACGCGGGGCTCGAACTCACGGACCACGAGATCGTGACCTGAGCTGAAGTCGGACGCTTAACCCACTGAGCCACCCAGGTGCCCCTCCCAACAATTTTTAGTAATTGAGAGAGCAGTGGCAGTCGCTCGTATTAGCCAGGAAAGGGCTAAAGTTCATGTTAGGTATTTTGTGGTTTGGACACTGTTCACTTTTGTCTGCACTCCGACGCTGGTGCAGAATTGCCTTGGTTTTGTCCTGATCCATCACGGAGGGTCACAGGGTGACTTTGTCTGATGTTGATGTCCCATGATTGTTCTACCTTCGGCAGAACACCCGGGCCTCTCTGATAGTGCCAGGTCAGCTCCAGGTTGTCCAGAGGCTGCTTTTCCACCCCTCCAGTACAGCTTGCCAGCGTTGGTGTAGAAGCTTTAGACATCTTAAACATTTGTATCTCAGCTGCTGAACCCCTAAAGCAGTGTCTCTGCTTTACAGATACTTAACTGACCATCTACTATTTTAACCCCGTCTTCAGGGTTGTGTGTCCTGGAGAGAGTTTCTAAGCAATTAGAAGAAGAAATTTCACCACCGTTCCTTTTTTATTTTGCCAGTGCTTTGAATTTAAACTCTTATCTAGTATAGATTGTATGCTGTAGCAATAACTTTATGTTATTTTTTTCCTAGAGTTTTTCTCACCTTAGTATTAATCTTAACAATGGGTCTTAGCCAGCTCAGGTTGCTGAGTTCTGGAGGCTGAAAGTTCAAGTTCAAGGTGCTGAATGATTTGGTTCCTGGTGAAAGCTCTCTTCCTGGCTTATAGACCACTGCCTTTTGGTGATGTGTACTTAAGCGGAAAGAGAGGCAGTGAGCTCTCTAGTGTTTCTTCTTATAGGAACACCAGTCCCATCCTCTCAGGGCCCCACACATATGACCTTATTTAACGCTAATTACCTGTTTATCGGTCCCATCTCTGAATACAGTCACATTGGGAGTTAGAGCTTCAACGTATGAATTTGAGGGGGCCGTAATTCAGTCCATATCACAGTGTATCCTGAAACCATCAGTTGATAGCAGTTTGTTTTTCTGGACTCCTGGAAGGCCACATGGCATAGTCAAAAAGAACAATGGATTGTAAGTCAAGTAAGTTGTCTTTAGTCCTGAATTGTGCAACCTTGGGAGTCTTACTGAATTATATGGAGCACTCTGCAAAGTGCAGGTCACGGGGCTCGATCTGGTGTCGGAGGAGGGTGTGCTCATTAATGGAACACTTAATAGATTAGAATAATATGAAGCTGCTTTAGAAACTGCCAAGTACAACACAACAGTTATCGTAAAATAACAATGTGTTTCATGGTTGTTGCTGGGAAAGAATTAGAGAACTATATGTTGGCTTTGAATTGCTAAACCTTAATTAAGGTTTTTTATCTTGTTCTCCATAGCAGACAGTTGTGCCCTAAGGCAATTTTACTGACAAGCACAAAGTCAGAGTTATTTCAGAGGTGATTTATTATTTTTACTCCACCCAAGGTACAAAAAAAAAAGGAGATATAAAGGAGGGTAAAGGTATAGCTCACAATGCTCTAAGCTTGCATGATGGTGTGAGGGTCTAGATAGCTTTCTGGGCTCCCGGATGGATGAACTCCTGGCAAGGGTGAGTTATAGGAGATCTGGATACAGAGCAGTAGATGGAGCTGTTTCTTTTTCCCAAAAAGCGTTTCTGCCCTCATATTTGTGTGTAGGAAAACACAAAGGGGTCATCAGAAATGTGGACTCTTAGTCCCAACCTCCAGCAAGGTGGGGGCTTCTGTTTAAAGCCTCCACAGCTGTCTTCTCTCTTCTGTAGGATGCTTGCCTCATTCATGGGTTCTGACTTCATATTTCACATCATTTTTCTGGCTCTTGTCTCAGCCATCAGCCTATGCCAAGGAGTTCTTGTGTCTCCCTTCTCTGGTATATAACTTCACATCTCGTTACCGATCCTGTATTTCTCTAAATAAGATTTTATAGAGCATACGTTTTCAACAATATAATGCATACACACTGTCCCTATTCATGAGGAAAAATGCGACACCACTCCTTACCCAGTGGTAATGTTAGGGGAGAACAGTAGAATCTTCTGACTGATTACGGATTATACACCCCCACATGACCTTTCTCTCCTAGTAAAGGAAATAAAGGCGATGCTGGTAATTTGCTTTTCAGCATCCTAAGTTTCAAGGATTGTTACCTCTTATCTCCCTCTTTGGAGGATGCCTAGTAAGCATGTAGGGCTTCATTCACTTTTCTGTGAATGGCCCTATCGATAACACATGTTTTAGGGTTTGCAGGCCAAATGATCTCTGTTGTAACTACTTCACCCCTGCCACTGTAGTGTGAAAGCAGCCATAGACAGTACATGAATGAGTGTGGTGTTCTAATAAAACTTTATTTAAAAAACAGGTGGTGAACTTCATTTGGCCTACAGGCTTTTAGTTCGCCAACTCCTGCTCTAAGGAGTTAAATGTCCCCTCTCTGTAGGACTATCTCCTTAGTCTGTTTCATTCCTGCTCTAGCTGGGAGCTCACATTATGGCTTTATGGATGAGGAATTCTAATTCTGTGACTTACATGTAGCTCAAAGTTACTAGATGTTTAATCATCCTTATCTTCATTACTTTTACTACCTTTAATATTTAAAATTCTGTTTTTCTTTGGTATCTGTTGTCATGTGCATGTAAATAGACAGAAAGCCAAAGCCTCTCTTTGCAGGCACGGAAGGAATAATGTTTGGGCATGAGTTCCAGAACTCACAGTTTCTTTAGGCTACTTACCTAGGGTTTCATGTTGAAGCCAATTCAGCCTTAAATAATTTTTTCACATATTGAGATCCAGGTTAAAGCATTTCAATTAAAAGAGTGATAGCTTCTAGAATTTCAAATTCATGAGGCAATTTATGCAAATATATTGCATACCACACTTATTAAAATTATTTTCATGAAATCTCTTCAAGCAAGAGAGGTACAAAGTTGTATGTGATCACAATAATGAGTAAAAGATATAATGTTAAAATACAGGAAAAAACTCTGAACCAGTCTCTGAAGTTCTAATAATTCATAAGGTAATTGACAGAAATGCACACATTTATCATGGAAAATAAGATTAGGTCACGGAAATGCTAAGTAGTGCTGTCTTCAATACTGAATTTAGATATTATCTAAGCAGCGGGGTGGGGAGGGAGGAAATCCAATAGACCCTAGAGTTAAGTAGCTGAGTTACTTGCCAAGAAAGAAACTATGTCAGAGACTTAACATTTTCTTCCCAATTTCAAAGCTATTATTCGTAGGGCTGCATTTGGATGTTATCCTTTTAGAAACGTACATTTGGCAAGCACTAATACTTTCAATTTGAAGTGGCTGGGGGATTCATAGGTTGCACATACAATACTCACTGCACAGCTCATGTGTTTGTCACCTTATACACTGAAAATTCTACAGGGGATAAGATGTATAAGTAGTCTTATCATCATTTGCGTTTCTTAACAGTGAGTAATGGTTGCGTAAGATAGCTCCATTAATTTAGAAATATAAAGCAAGAAAAGAGAAAATGAGTTTCCCCAAACAAAAATCTAATGGACTGCATGAAGCTAATTCCCTTATTAATGGGTCATTAATTAGGTCATCATGACCTAATCAATAGGTCATAACAAGTATAAAATGTTTCTAAGTTAGTATGCGTTTAGTTAAAAATGTAATTTAATTTAACTTATTTTTATTAAAAATGTTTAATGTTTATTTATTCTTTAAGAGAAACAGCAAGCAGGAGCAAGGGAGGGGGAGAGAGAGAGAAGGGGACAGATGAACCAAAGCAGGCTCTGCGCTGACAGCACAGAGCCCGATGCAGGGCTCGAACTCACCAACTGTGAGATCATGACCTGAGCCAAAGGCAGATGCCTAACTGCCCAACTGACTGAGCCACCTAGGTGCCCCTAGTTAAAAATTTTAAAAAGATGTATATAGGACATTTTGCTTCTCTCTTCCCAAGAGTGAAGCACTTAAAAATGGATCCATTTAATTTATCTTTCTTATGAAAGAAAAATCATAATTAGGCTAATACCTTGAGTATTTACATTATTGTTGTTTTATGTCAACTTTAAATTTTTTAATAGCTTATGATTCCTAATGATTTATAGTTACAGAAATATTGGCAAAAAAGTTTTTACATGTCCATAATTCCATCTCAATTTTCTGCTTATTTTCTCTCATAGTCTATGTTTGCACAATTGCAATTACAATGCACACATTTTAGGTTGTTACATAGTTTCCTAAATGTTTTCATTTAAAAATTTAAAAATAGATAATACTCATAAGAGGTTCAAATATAAAAGACATGAAATGAAATGAAGTCTCTCTAGGCTATCCATTATCATTTTTTCCTATTCTTCCAGATATAATTTATGAATATACAAATATGTTATCTGAATGGTAGCATACTATAAACATTCTGTGAATTCATTTTTTTGTGGCTTTTTTTCCTTTCCTTTTCTTTTTTTATACTTATTCTAAATTTTTCTGTATCCATTTATGAAGGGCATTCTCATTCCTTTTTTATGACTGTATTGTATTCTACAGTGCAGATTTATCCTGAAATTTTCCACCAGCTTTTTATCGATGGGCATGTAGGTGGTTTCTAGTCTCTTGCTTTGCAAGCAATGCTACAGTGCATGAGCATGTAGGGTAAGTGAGAACAGAATTGCTAGGTCAAAGATTAAATAAGTGTATTTGAGGGGTGCTTGGGTGGCTCAGTCGGTTAAGCGTCCGACTTTGGCTCAGGTCATGATCTCACAGTTCATGGGTTCGAGCCCCACATCAGTCTCTGTGCTGACCGCTCAGAGCCAGGAGCCTGCTTCAGATTCTGTGTCTGCCTCTCTGCCCCTGCCCCGCTTGCACTCTGTCTCTCTCTGCCTCTCAAAAATAAATAAATTTAATAAAAAATTAAAAAAAAATAAGTGTATTTGAAAGGTCACTAGATATTGCCAAATGGCCCTCCTTAAGGTTGAATAATTTTCCCTCCAACCAGCTATGCAGCAGAGTGGCAATTACCCAACTCTCTCTCATTAATCCAGTGTGCTATTCCACTTTTTCATCTTTGCTAATGGGATAGGTGAAAATGGTATTTCAGTGAGCTTTAATTTGCATAATGAAGTTCAGAATCTTTTCATGAATTTACGTTTCCTTTTGTGATCTATCTGCTCTTGTAGGATAATGACTTTTGGAAAGACAAAAAAGAACAACTAAAGGTTCATAAGAGAATTAGTGAAAGCGATCTGTTCTCTATGTAAGTCAGTAACAAAATACCACATCTTCTTCTGACATTTTAGTTGTCCCGTAAATCGAATTCTCTGTTCATACAAAAATGTTGTTTCTAGGTTTCACCAGGGTTTGGGAAGTCACTTTGATCATTGACACCACACCCAGCGTCTAGAACAGTACCTGGCACTAAGTTGGTGCTCGGTACGTTTTGTTAGGAGACTGTTTACATTGCTAAGCATCTGTTAATGTGCCAGTCTCTATAGTAGGCATCATGCAAACACAATCTCTAACTTCACAAAACTGTGTGTACTAGACTGCCCTCCTCATGTTAAATATGGGGAAAACGAAGGTCAGAGAGGCTAAAAAAATGTGTACAAGAGTGTATGAACCAGTAAGTGGCTGAACAGAGATCTTTAGATAAGTTTCCTACTCAAAAATTTCCCCAAGTTCAAGGAAAAATGAGATAAAAACAGAGAAGGAGGCAGACCATAGAGATGCTTAAATATAGAGACCAAACTGAGGGTTGCTGGAAGGGTGTTGGGTGGGGGCAGGACTAAATCGGGGATGGGCATTGAGGAGGGCGCTTGTCAGGATGAGACTGGGCGTCATATGTCATGATGAATCACTAAATTCTCCTGAGACCATTATGACGTATTTGTTGCCTAGCTTGGATTTAAATAAAATTTAAAAAATGCTATAGAAAAGAAAAAAAATTTCCCCGTGTTGAGTCTTCTAGCTACAATCTGCTTTTTGTCAGTTTAGACAATCTTAATTTAATCCTTTCACAATAGCTTTTATTATAGCTGAAGAAATTTAGTCCTGTTAGATCATGTTAATAGGAATTAACACTAATTGGTGAAGGGCAAGTTAGAATAATTTTGCTTGGCTTTTGAAAAGAAAGGGCATTGGTTTTATCATGATTAAATGTTCCAGTTTTTAAATGCTACACTTATTTATACAATACATGTATTTTTAAACGTCTCAGATAAAGTCACTAATTCTTAAGTAGTGTAACATCTTGGTGAGTTTTATGAGAGCCGACGTATTGGTGGCTGGCCATCCGCTTGAGCTGGGCCTCCCAGGGTGGCAGGGTTTCTATTCCCTCAGTCTGGGAGATAGTTTGGCTTTGGAACTTGGCAGGAGCTAAAAGGTACCTGAAGAAATTCCTTTCAACTCTATACTTTATATGGATAAACCCATGCTCTATTGAGAACTCAACCTATACTGAGAAATGAACTATATACACTTCATTATGGATGAAATTAAGTAGCATAATGGCAAACCACATTTCTATGTAAATCTAAGGTGGTTAGACCATTGATGTGGGTTCCTTTCTCCTAGTGCTTTCGTGATCCCTTAGACACGCATGCCCTGGGAGTACCTCAGTTCTTATCTAGAATCTCTTCTAACATCCCTGTGGTTCCCTCGTTCCCACCTGCTTATGACATACAATGACTTCTTTTAAAGCTGTCGTCCTAATAGCAGAACCTCTTGTAGTCCTCTGTGTGCATGTGTTCCAAGTTTAATCCTTGAAATATAAGCTTTCTTCCTCAAGGGCTCAACTGATATTTCTTTTTTCTTTAATTGAGATATAACTGACAGGTAGAATTAAGTTAGTTTCAGGTGTTCAACCTAATGATTCAATATTTGTATATATCACAAGACAGTCACCTCAGTAAGTCTAGTTACATCTGTCACTATACATAATTGATATTTCTTTTTAAATACATGCTTTTAAATGAATTATGCTATATATATTCTAAGTATGCTTATGTATACTGTGCATACAATGCTATAATACAAGTATATGTGGACTATCTACGGGACTCCTTCAAAATGCCCGAAGATGTCTTCCATTCTGTCTGCTCAGGATGCAGTGAGAAAGTGGCTAGGGAAGGATAGGGAGAAGAGGTATGAGCAAAATGGAAAACACACAACATCCTGGCTGAGCACTGCCTGCAAGACTATTAGTGCTGAAAAGTCCTTTTTTCTTATGACTGTTTCTTGTCTCACTAAATGTGCTGCATATGGCATATCCGTCTCCTTGTGGCACAGCGTAGTCTCAGTGGAAGCTGGGTGTTGTTGAACTATTTCATGCCTGTTACATATGGTTTCTTTAGGGAAGTGTGAAACCAACATTCTGATCGCATATTGCTTCAGATTCTTGCTAGAACAAGGCAAGAATACATACATATTATCATAAAGTCGTAAGCAGGATGAGATCTCATTTTTTTAGGAATTACAATCAGGAATTGTCTTATTTAGAAATTCCGACCTAACTTTTATTTTTTCTTAAAAGTTTATTTATTTTTGAGAGAGACAGAGAGACAGAGTGTGAGCAGGGACAGGGGGTAGGCAGAGAGAGATGGAGACACAGAATCTGAAGCGGGCTTCAGGCTCTGAGCTGTCAGCACAGAGCCCGACACGGGGTTCCAACTCATGAGCTGTGAGATCATGACCTGAGCCGAAATCAGCTGCTCAACCGACTGAGCCACCCTGACGCCCCCCAACCTGACTTTTTCTTTGTGCCTTCTACCCTAAGTTCTAAATTGGAACCTCCCATATGAAACTCAGGGTCTATTGTGTGACTTCCTAGGGATTACATATGAGTTCTCAGACGAGCAGAGCATTGTCACAATAATACTCACTTTGACCATGACTGATGTCTTCTGGACATCACCAGCACCAGTGTGCTGGTCTTTGATGACGTACCAGTGTCTTTGTGGTCATTGTGGCAGGAATCCGAACATGTAGACATCTAAATGAAGGTTAGGTTTGATAGTAACTTTATCCTCCAGTGATCCTGAAAAAGAGAAGCTTTCCCTGTATTTTATCCCAGTTTCTTTATGTCTATAAGCACAACAGCCGTTGATTGATTGCTTTCTTCTGCAAGGGTTGCATTTAAAAATTTTTACCTTGAAAGCCCACAGAATCACATTTTCTTCAATACTGCCTCCAAGGTGAAACTTTTTTCTTCCTGTACCTATCCTTAGTTTGTTGGAGCGAGAGAGACTAGGTTTGTGTACCAAAATTTGTAACCTCATTTCTGAAACACTCAATTAATTTTATCATTATTGTTTTTTTATTTTTAGAGAGAGAGAGAGAGAGAGAGAGAGAGTGTGTGTGTGTGTGCACGTAGGGGAGAGGGGCACAGGGAGAGAGAGAATCTTAAGCAGGCTCCACACTCAGTGAGGAGGCCAACACAGGGCTTGGTCCCATGACCCTCGGATCATGACCTGAGCTGAAATCAAGGGTCAGACAGTTAGCCAACTGAGCTGCTGAGGCACCCCTGAAGCGCTCCATTTTTAATTCGGAAATATAGCTATGTATCTCCGTAGCAGACATAAGGCAATATCAGTGTACTGTTAGTTTACTTTTGCTTTTGTTTGTTACCCTCAAATTACATTTGGCCCTTAAAGAGAGATTAACCGAGCTCACTTTTAATTCGTGTCAAACAAAGATACTATTAGCTTCTCAAGAGCAATTGAAGGCATCTTGTTCAAGAACAATGTTCACAATTCTAACAAAAATACCTATTCTACAGCTTGCATGACTTCTTATTGTGGGGGATATGTTATTGCTTGTGGTATTGTGTTTATCGCATTCTTTGCATCTCGTTAGCACACACTCGCCTGTTTTTACTACATTCTATAAATTGGCTACTCTGTGTATAGCTCCTACTAGAGCATTTATTGTATAATGTTTTTATAGCCCTGCTGAGACCTATAATCTCTCCTTATTACTTTTCTCCTGTTCTTTTATCTCCCCAAATTATGAATTGCTGCAGAGTCTTGTCTCCTCCTTAATTATTTACACTTTGCACTGGGTGAATTCTGGTGCTTTCCAAGAGTTATTTGCCTCTTGCAGTACTAAATCTGGATCTTTCCATGTCTTGAGAATCCCTTCTCTCTTTTCCTAATCACAGTTTGATCTCTGACTTGAACTCAGACAGTATCTAAAAGCTCGAGATATTGTGTGGCTTTCTTTGCAAAATGCACTCTGGTACACCCCTAGATACTTTTTCTATGTATCACGTAGGGTTTGGTTCAGCTGCTTAGAACAGAAAACCTGTTATAGAAGTCCAAGCAAAAAAGAGGATTATTTTTCTTTTTATGTAAAAGAGCCCCAGTGGCGGGCAGTCCAGGGCTGGTGTAGTATCTCCACAGTCATCATGGACCCTTCTGTCTTTCTGCTCTACCTTCCTTGGTGAGTGACCTCTTTTCCTAACTTTGTTAGTTGGCTGTTAAGATGCCTGCGGCAACTTCAACCGTCACATCCATGTTCCATGAAGCAGCAAAGGCAAATGGAAAGGGAAAGGGGGACACTCTTAAGCTGAGACCATGACCTTTAAAGAGCTTTCCTAGAAGTCAGATCCAGAGACACTTAGTTCAATCTCAGGGATAATTTGATACATTGCTTCACTCAAAATACAAAGCAAGTTACAACGGAAGAAGAGGAGAATGGATGTTTGGTAAGCAACCAGGAGTGCTTGCTGTCCTTAGGCATTCCACCCCTACTGCGTGGGCTCCATACTTGCAGTGAAAGCTGTGTTTAAGCCTGGCAGGCTCCCCAGGTTACAGCTAGAGGAGGAAGCACAACTTCTCTCCCTGGGAACCTTCTAACCTTATCCAGAATTCCCAGGACATGAGGAACCTTTTCAGGAACCTACACCAAAGCTAACACATAGTCCTTTTTCCAGGGCTGATGCCCCTTCTCAAAGATGACTTTTACTAAACTCTACTTGTAGGAAACATTGAACATTTGCAAAATCACGTGTCTTCCAAAGCTGTTGCTTTAAACTTTACGCCTTTATTTCTTTGAAACTTCAATTTTGCTACTCAAAGCTGAGACTTCAGAATTCACAAAAATCTTTTATCTCTGCAAAAGCCCGGCCTGGGTCTTAACATTTGATGTTTTTGTTTTTAAGATGATTGTCTTTGCCATGAACTGTAAAAAATCCATTCAGGGGAAAAAACTATCCCTTGAGTAAATGACTTGATTCCTTTAACTACCCTCTCTGTATCCATGTGAGACAATACAGGCAGAAAGTTCTTGCTGTTGCCTGATAGGGACAACTAACCACCAGGAACCTTGGGTAAGGTTTGAAAATGTTATTGACTAAATTAACAACAGTAGCATAAGCCAAGAGGGCAATGCAGTTAAAGGTGCTAAGTGCAAAGAGCTATGAATTCAGACTGGGAGCCATGAGGGAAGATACTCGAGGGCAGGAACCATTGCATTGGTCCTTGATGAACCGATGTCAGAAAACAGATGAAACAGCATTGCAAGCTGAGGAAACAGCACCAGCTAGAAAGGGGCCAGTTTAGTTGAATTGTACAAAAGATAAAACTACTTTGCCTGGCACAGTCTTTAGGCAACAACTCCTTATTAAACATCACCTCTGTCCAGGTTGCATGCTAAGGTCATGCTTCAAAGGTAGAAAGACCTGATCTCTGACCTTTAGGAATTAAGGGTCTTATTGAGGAAAATAGATAAATAAGTAACAAGTTATAGTAAAATTTGGCTAGTGTTCTAATTGGAGTACAAGGAATAATGGTGGTTGGGTGAATGAATTCATTTAATAAGCATTTATTGGAGTAAGTACCTCCCTGCGCCCATGTGACAGGTTCTCGGATGACAGTCACTTGGGACCCAGGGGAAAAGAAGGGGACAGTGTCCATAAGTCCTTGAACTTACAGTCTGAGAATAAAAAGAGGAACCCAGCATAAAGGTTGAGCTGAACTCTCACATTTATGTCCTGTTGCAAAATTGGGGCTATAAACGTGGAAACTTTGCTACTAAATATTTTAAAACATGAAATAATTGCTGTATTTGAAAAGGACTTTAATAGTTTCCTTGAGGAAATAAAAATGAGTACTGTGCACATCATAACATTTTTTAGATTCTCTTTTGCTAGCATAACACCCAAAATCCAAATGAGAGGGTTACAAAATGAGTATACAGAAGATTGGACCTGGTGAGAATAATTTGAAAACCTATTTTGAAGATTTTCTTCTCCCCTTCCTTCCTCTCCTTCCTCCACCTCTCTCCTTCTCTCCTTTCTCTCTATCTCTTTCTTTCTTCCTTCCTTCCTTCCTTCCTTCCTTCCTTCCTTCTTCCCTTCCTTTTCTTTTTCTTCCTTCCTTCCTTCCTTCCTTCCTTCCTTCCTTCCTGTCTGTGTTGCAACATTGTTAAACACAGCCTCTTTCTCTTCTGTTAAAACCAAAGCTTCTGAATATTGAGTAGGATATCTATCTTGTCATACTTGCCTTTATTCTCAACTTAATAATTAACACTTATTTACTGAAGGCATCAGATGTTCCCAAATGAGTGTTAAATCTGCAAATGAACTTTCGTTTGTTCACTGACAAAGAGGTTTGTGATCCTGTTTGGAGAGATGCCATGCAGCCTTGAAAACTGAATTAAAAATATCAGTGGTTATGCCACTAAGATAAAGTTGGGTATAAAGAAGTTCCTCATGTCAAGAAGAACACCATTCCATTTTAAAGAAAGCTCCAATCTGATTGGCCTGATTGGAACAGACAGGTCAATGTCAAATGCCATGTGTCCAACTGTCTTGTAGGTACTTCATTCCTTTACTGATGCCATTTTTGATGAGTGGATGAAAAGATCCAATCCTCCTGTGGATGCCTGGCCTCAGGAACTGGCGCCCATTGGCCACAATCGGATGTACAACATGGTTCCTTTCTTCCCTCCCGTGACTAATGTGGAATTCTTTTTAACTGCAGACCAACTTGGCTACAGCTATGCCATCGATCTACCAGGTAATGAATGCAACTTCTAAGTGGGTAATTCATGCATCTTCTAAAGAACTTTTCTTTCTTTTTCAAAATATAAATCAAGACCTTACACTGATGTACTCAGGTTTGGTTAAGTCAGTTGGCAATTTTCTACAATATATATATATATATATATATATATATATATTTAGCAAAATGTGCCTTGGAATGACCAATTAACCATCAGAAAAGGGACTGGTTGGATGACTGAATTAATAAATAATAATATGTAATAAATAAGTAATCCGAATCAATAAAATACCAGCCATGGTTTGAAAGGTCTACCCAATAAAATCAAAATGCACTAGGCCCATGTGGACAGGGATTAGCAGGATTTAGCCGTCACTTAAAGAAGGGCTGCATACAGGGTTAGGCAAGTGCAATACTTGCCCTGAGCGCAGAGTTCAAGGGGAGACAGAAAAAATTCAGGAATTGAGATAAATAATAATGCAATGCAATATTTTTCAGAAATCAAAGTTAATGCAAAAAAGATGAATACACTATCAAAATTTTATTAAAGACAGGATTGTGTTGTTTGTTCATCCACTCCTGCATTATCTTGTGACAACACCAATTGCTTCCAGTTAGCCCATATCACCCGTGCTGGGTGGGTTTATGAGATTGATGTTGGCCTGCCAACGCATTGGACTACATGGGGCTTCACCTGTGTTCTTCATCGCCGTTCTTTAAGTCATGTTTTTAAGCTTCAGATTTTTTATTAGCTTTTCCCACTTGTCAGAATATGGGAGGATATTTTGATAAGTGTCTATACACAGGCACCTATTTTTCTATTTGCTGAGACCCCAGTATGGCACCACGTGCCATTTAAACCATCTTAGGACAGGCTGAGAGAGAAAAGGTAAAACAATAAAAAAATATCTTACTTTGTCAAGAATCCCCCAAAACACACAGCCCATCTGCTGGTGAGTTTTCCCTGTTTGTGTCTATTTCTCTTCCCTAAATCTCAGCCTACGATGTAATCACAATGACTTCTGAGCTCACATCTCTCTCTGACTTCAGAGTCTTTCAGGCCCTGGAACCTGTCCCTTGTTTTTCCTTCTAGTCCTGCAACTTTGCCTACTTGTTCTCCTTACTTATTTGAAGTTTCCTTTCTTTGGACAGCTGAGATATCTTTTTGAAACTTCATTTTTTTCTCTGGAATTGAACATAGTAATAATCAAAAAGTTTGGGATGTGCATTTGCCCATTCTTCCATTTCCTCTGACATCAGCTAATTAACAGGTATAGATTGAGAGTCTAAATATGCCCAGAAGGCATTAACTCATTAGAAGACACAAATTAACGTTTCACTTAATGGTCTGACAAAGAAATTTACAATCCTCTCTGAGGAGACATAACTGTAACCTAAGGTCGGAGAAGGGAGTGGAAGATTTGGGAAAGGCTTCTTGAATCAGATTCAAAGATGTGGGGGATCTTCTGAAGGTGAGGTGGAAAGAAGGGAGCATTTTCGACTGAAGAAGGGCAGGGACAGAGCTGTGAAAGGTGCAGTCTGTATAAAGGACTGTGTGAAGACGCTTGGTCGGAGAAGAAGGCTTGGGGAGAAGATTACCCGCATTAAGTTCGAATCTGATTACTGGGGACCTTAAAAGCTAGGCAGAAACCACACTGAGATGCCACTTTCCACCCATTAGGATGGCTATTACAGACAAAGCAGTAAATAACCAGTGTCACTTAGGCTGTGTGGAGTAATTGGAACCCTCCTGTACTGCTGGGGGGAATGTAATGTGGTATATAGCTTCTGCGGAAAACAATATGGCAGTTTCTCAAAAACTTAAGTATCAAATTACCATATGATCCAGCAAAGATTCGAAAGCAAATACTCCAACAGCTATTTGTAAACCTCTGTTCATAGCAGCATTACTCACAATCGACAAAAGAAAGAACTCAATGTCTACCCAGGGCTAGATGGATAAACAAATTGTAGCCTATGCATGCGATGGAACACTACTCAGCCTTAAAAAGGAAGGAAATCCTGTCATATGCTATGACATGAAGGAATCTTGAAGATCTTATGCTAGATGAAATAAGCCAGTCACAAAACAGCAAAAACTGTATGATTTCACCCATATGAGGTATCTAGAGTAGTCAAGTGTATAGAGACAGGGGCTGGGGGCTGGGGGATTGGGGAGATATTATTTCAGTTTTGCAAGGTGAAAAATATCCTGTGGATAGATGTTGGTGAGGTCACACAACAGTGTGAATGCACTAACGCCACAGAACTGAGCATTTAAAAATAGTTGTGATGGTTAAATACATGTCATATGTGTTTTACCACAATTTAAAAGAACGATCATTTTTTTATTCATGAGCAAAGAAATGGCAGAATAAAATCTGTGTTTTAAGAATAAGGTTCTGGCAACAGATGTTGGATGGTAGCAGGAGGAGAAAAGTTACCGACAATCTTCTTGGAGAAATTGCTTCAGGGTGAGTAGGGGCCATCTGTGGAATTGGAGGAAAATCCTAGAAGGAGGATTTTACATTTAGGCAAATGCAGGATGTAGAGTAAGAACCCGGGTCAGAGAAATCGAATTTAAGAATAGCTGGCCAATGAGGTGCCTGGGTGGCTCAGTCAGTTAAGTGCCAGACTTCAACTCGGTCATGATCTCACCTTTCACAAGTTCGAGCCCCGCGTCGGGCTCTGGGCTGATGGCTCAGAGCCTGGAGCCAGCTTCAGATTCTGTGTCTCTCTCTCTCTGCCCCTCCCTCCCTGTCTCTCAAAAATAAACACAAGCAATAAAAAAAAAAAAAAAAAAAAAGAATAGCTGACCAAGGAGAAGGGGATTTTTAAAGAAATGACAAACTGGCATAAGTATATTAACATGAAATCCATTAATTTTGTGGAGAGTGCTTATAAAATAGATTTAAGTCAAGTATTAGATTTATCATGTGGAAGATTCAGATTACATTCACAACTATTTAAATGGGTGCAAACTTCATCTGCTTCTGCTATTGAATGTCTCCTGTTATAATAGCCAATCTGACCTGTCTCACACATTTATCATCCTATTTACAGGTAGAGAAGTAGTTGAAATTCTCCATTTGAGGGCTGTATATTTTGCAGTTCCCCAGATACTATTTTAGCATACACGTTAACAAATGAGATTCTAACTCACGAAAGTAGTTACATACTTCCTTGGAGGGTTTACTCTGCATAAATGTTTGTCGTAAGAAATTTAAAAATGCAATCAGCTGTATGTAGATAATCAAATGCCATTTCCTCAAGAAAGACAATTCTGGATATGACAAAGTGTTGGTGGGGAAGGGAAAGATAAATTTTATCCTGGCCGGTAGAGTTTTGCTTTATCAACAAAAAATGCACGTGAAAAACAAATTGGTGTATTCTTTTCTTCTCTAAGAGTATTCAGCTGATGAAAATCCCCATTGTCGACCCTTCTTTTCTGCTTTTATTGCAGTTGAAGAAACTCCAGGTTGGTCCACAACCCTCTTGGTGGTTATGGGAATGTTGGTGGCTCTGGTTGGCCTTTTTGTGCTGCTGTTTTTCCTTCAGTATAGAAGACTTCGAAAAGGCTACACACCCCTAGTGGAGACACATTTAAGCAACAAGAAGTACACAGAAGAAGCCTAGAGAGCTCACGCCTTTCCCTAGAGAAGCGGCCGTAGGACCCTGCTGATGTACAAACGAATCCTCGCTGTCCCTCCTTTAGTTGAAGATGTTTTACACGGTTCTTCCTATTGTAGTGATTATCCCAAACACAGAAGACGCTTAGCTGTAGTTGCTGGTTTACTTGTTTAACAGACTCAAACTGGAATGTTTGAGGCTATTTCTCTCACCAAACTAAGGTAGAGCTAACAGTTTATGGTATCTGATAATAACTTCCACACTGATTAAGCCTCCTCATGTTCTGAGAACACACACACATGCACGTGCGCGCACACACACACAATTGATAGAGTTGGTTCATTTTAATTTGCAGGTCAGTGTAATTTGAGACCTGGGCAAGATCGTGGTTCGATTTTTTCTTAGCCCAAGTGTCTTCATTTGTAATGGGGTGGGGGTAGGGGGGGCAGGTGCTTCCTGAGTCTCCATGAGTTTAGCTCTAAACATCAATGCTTTTAGGTGCCTTCCTGATTGTCTTTCCGAGGCCTGCTGTGTCTTTTCTTCTGTAGCCTTTACAATGTGCTTGAAGATCCTATTTTCCAAATAGGATGGAGAATGACTGACTGAATGAATGAATGATCAGTTTGATTCTCTTTCGTAAATTAGACTTTCCAGAATTTGTCAAAACCTGCAGTTCTTAACAGTAGACATATCATGAGATTCCAGAGCTGGATAAACATTGATCCTATAGTGATAAATAGATGAAGGGTTAAGTTATAGAGTTTCCTAATTAATATACTGTTTTAAGTCTACTAACAAGTATAGAAACACTTCTTCGAGGAAAGGCTGACTGGAAAAGGCTGTGAGGCTAGAATCCTGGATATGGGACAATTTGATTAGAGTTTCATTACTCTGAGGTCTCATTTGGCTGATCCTGAATGAATTACTTTACCAAGTAGCCTCTCAGATGAGAAATTATTCATGTATAATGCCGTTGGTTTATTTTTAAGAGCTGACTTTAGATTTACTAATGCTGCGCTGTACTGACAGTGACCTATGGATGCTAATCAATTAAGTCTTATCATTTCAAAAGCAAACCATTCATACAAAATGCGACAATGCAGAATTAAATGGTTGTGTTCCACTAAGTAATCATTGTATCGTGAGACATAAGAATGGACAATCTTTACTAAGATACACAGACTTACCAAGATGACCCCTACTTCTGAGAAGTTAACAGTTACTGAGATTTCAAGGTAAATTTCCTCTGCTCATATCTGGCACCTGTGCTTCAGGAGTGAGGCCAGAGTTCTAGAAGGTAGCCTGTGTGTCCACTCATTTCAACTCCTCTTTACTGGAATGGATGTGTGTGAAGAATGGGTGGGAAGAGGACCCTGGAGCTAGATACTTTCTACATAAGGGGGTGTGGTGCTAAAGGGTGTAAGATTCATCAAGACGCAGTGTTATCCCCTGGAATGAGACTGTGAAAGCCAGAGAAATGGACAAGGCCCATTCTGAACTGAATTTGAGCCTGAGTCTCGTAAAGCTACAGGTATATCTGAGAGTGGGCTCAGCACATGAGAATCGAGGTAGCCCAGGGCCCTTTGTGGACCTTTTCTAACCACAGCCACACATAGATCTCATTCCTGCCTTTAACAGTATCTATGGAAAATTCAGCAAAGTTTCATGAACGTACTCTAGTCCGGAAGGTTTACTCTCCGAACTTGGGGTTGTTGAGGAACACAGTTTTACATCCTGTTTTTAAGCTAAAAGAGAAACGTTAAAATGAGACATAATTGTGCATGGTAGGTGTGTTTCTGAAAAGTTACGTTTAAATCAATGATATGTTAAAAGTACCAGGGGAAATTACTTCTTATAGATGAACTATATGAATAATTCTACAAAGCAAATAACCACCTCTAGCTTACTTTTCAGGTACATCAGAATTTTCATTCATCATATTCCCACACGATTTATTTAAAGCAAGATCTATCTGAGGTAGAAATAGAGGGTAATCACTTACACTTAGCTACTTTTATCTATAGTGAATGCAACTTTTTACAAACATTATGTTTTATAATGTCTTCCTAAGAGAAACGATTTCCTAATTTTATAGTCCGTAGAAGAGGAATAAAATTTTCTAACATTTTCTAACATCACAATAAATCAATGATGAATGCCTTTTATGAAATTTAAAGGTGGAGTGAACTTGTTGGAATGAAAAAGTTGGTATTTACTTACATTGAATATTATGCAAATAAAGTCAGAAAATACCAGGAAGCATTGTACGGTTGTATTTCTCAATAACAGTGGAAAAACTCCAACCTTGAAGAAAATGAATAGATCACTGTATATGCTTCTATCCTCAGTATTAGAAAAATTGTATGTAAATGAATTATGGTTTCGAAAGAAATGCTTTTATAAAGCAAACATTCTGAAGTGAAATTAAACCTAATAGCTACCTTTCCTTTGTGAATGAAACTCTCTTCTAATTGTAAAATTCCTTGCTATTAATTTGTGTTCTGCTTAGGATTTAACATTGTTAATTGTAGTAATCCTAATGAGTAATTTTAATCTCATATTAACAAGAAGTAAAAAAAAATTATTAAAGAGAAAAATGAAAAAAAAAAACCACGTTTTGCAGACTTTTGTCCATCTGTTGGGGGCTATTGTTTTTTAATTTGTGAACGTCAATTCCCATCTTTTTCGCACTCAATATACATATATTGGAATATGTGTGTGTGAGTGTGTGTGTGTGTGTGTGTGTGTGTGTGTGTATAAAACACATAATAACTACTTCACTTTTGAAAATAAGTTCTTAAACTGATGTTTCTACTATCGTCTGAGTTTCTCAGCAATTGCTACTTCTTGGCTCTCAATTGCAGGGCTAGAGAATCCAGACAGCAGCCTACTCCCAGGTGACAAGTTACACTCGATGTCTCCACAGTCTAAAGACTGATCTTGGGGTAAGGTAGGGGAGTAGGGTGGCTACTTGAAGTCACTGACCGGGGAGGCAAGGTCCTGCAGCAGCTAACTTGCTGATCCTCTTGCAAACTTGCGATCATTTTGTTGGGGACGCAGAAGAAAGGAGTTAGAGTCAGTGAAGTATGTGGTGTTCGCTTCCATGTTTAGAATCTAAGCTTCCAAAGGTCAGGTTGGATGCCTCTCTGTCCAGCTTCAGTGCCATTGTATCAAAGCACTTTAAGTGCTCAGAGAATGTGGGTGGTTAACTGATACAGGCGTATAAAGAGTCAATTCGCTCCCCAGTGGGGACATAATTACTCTCCTCAGTGCAATGGCAAAACCCCAAGTTGACCTCTTCCTATTTCTGCAGAGTCTTGCTCCTCCTGAGTGCTCTATAAATATTTTTAATGAATAAACTGTTCTCAAAGTAGAACTTTTCATTCCGGGCCTCTGGCATCTGTTTTAACATGTGCCGGAGAAAACATAAGATAGTGGGATCTTGAATCCCTGCCATGAAATTAATAACAACCTCTCTTTCAGATTCTGAGTTGTACATACGCTGTATGGAACTTTATTCCATCCAACCCAATGCAAGGGAATACTTTCAGCTGTATTTTCTTGTCCCCACTGTTGGCAGGCCCCAATTCTACCATTTACAGGGACAAGGATAGAAAGCGAAGACTTCGTGGTATCATTTTAGGGCCTTGGACTATCTGATGTCTTAAAAGCTTTCTTTCAGCGGAAGGTGTTAGTGGCAAATTAGTGCCTTTCTTATGCAGATAGACCCAGGAGTTTGTGCAGAAACTCCCCAAAGATGGCATGATACTTTGACTTTAGCTACAATGGCAATTCAAGCTGAAGATAACCCCTGTGAATGTAATTACGCTTTGGCAGGTAGTTTAATGAAATCTTGAAAACAGCATGCAAGAAAATGATGAGGAATGGGATAAGTTAAAGTTTTCTAAAAGAAAACAAAACAAAACAAAATTCAAGGTTCCTGTTGAAGACATGTACGTCTCTCCATTTTCATCAAGATTATGTCCATTTGGCAGAAACCGTTAACCCACTTGTGTTATTTGCCCCACCGACTCAAGTCAGACTTCATGAATGTAATTAATATGACTGAATTTGGCCGTTTCTCAAGCCATTCTCTGCTATAACTATCACCTCATCTCCCACATGGAATTGTGCTCTGTGTTGTAAACAAGGCCTCATAGAAAGACTTAAGCTTGTCCTTTATTAAAATAGTAGATATTTCACTGCCAGAGTAGCCACTCTGACTACTCATTCACTTTGTATGTTATTAAGCATTTCTGAATTTGTAATTAGCAGACCATCCTGATTAACAGCAGAGTAGAATTAGGCTGACAATAAAGCAAAAACTGCCCTCTTGTGTTTTATTAGAAAATTGCACTGTGTGGTAAAGTCCTAGCTTTTTTTTTCTGTACTGTGGTTAATTGCCTGGGGTGGGGAAAAACAAAACAAAACAAAACAATCCAGACGCTAAAAGATTTGCCATGAATTCAGATATCAGGACAGATAAAGCACAATATTTAGAAGGAAATTATTTCCTGTGGAGGCAAGGTAATGATAATTAAGGCTCTTAGAATTTCCCTTTTAACAGATTTTGAAATGTTAAATGTTCAACAGTAAACTATAAAAGTTTCAGGGAACATTTCAGCTGCTGGGCAAAATTCTTTTATGCTTGTCAAACATACACAGGGGATATTTTATCATTTATCATACAATATGATTTATAGGATCATACTACAGCTGGAGGTTGGGGAAATTTCTTTTTCAATTAAAAACTGTTACCGAGAAGCTGGTAAATTTTGGAAAAGGTGTTAGGGGTCTTCTGAAAAAATACTGGATCAATGAATTGAAACCAGATGTAAATACTTGAGTTTGGGTGAGGGTGTGAACAGGGTCAGGAAATATCCTTCACTATGGAAAATTCACTTTTCAAGACTAGACTATTGGCACTATGGCACCAACAGCAAATACTTATTTGGGTGCCCACAAGTGGCTTAGCTTATATTAGGTGATTGAAAAAGGGACTTAAGTAGTAAAGAAACCAAGCTTTCTTTAATTTATTTTCAGTGCTTACTTATTTTTGAGAGACAGAGCATGAGCAGGGGAGGGGCAGAGAGAGAGGGAGACACAGAATCTGAAACAGGCTCCAGGCTCTGAGCTGTCAGCACAGAGCCCCACACAGGGCTTGAACCCACGAACCGTGAGATCATGACCTGAGCCGAAGTCGGACGCTTAACTGACTGAGCCATCCAGGCGCCCCAAGAAACCAAGCTTTCTATCTAGTTTTGTAAAGCTTCCCCTTCCAGTATGTATACCCAGGTAAAGATTAGAGGGAGAAATACAGGGCAAGGCTTCCCCCCACCCCACCTTATTCTGGGTTTTGTTTACATGAGAAAAGTGGGGGTTCAAAATTTTTCAGCTGAATCTACCTGTTTTCTCTATCTTTGGTGGTTCTCTCGAAGGGGGATGCCAGACACAGTGATGGTAGCTGTTTTTGTGGGGAGTAGGAAAAAGGCAAAAAACAAAACAAAACAAAACTGCGGAGTCAGATTTGAAACACTTAGAAAGCTGCCAGAGGATGAAGGCTTCTCTTGAAGGGAATCATTAATATGTGCCCTATTGATAAATATGTTATTATATGACACATGTTGCTGGAAACCTAATTCTCAAAGCGGCAAATTTATTATTAACGTTTCCACTGAAAGCCTCATTTCCAATATTTTTATTTGCTTCTTTAAATAACAAGCTTTGACTTGACTGTTGACAGTGATCCATTCTTCTCTTCTTAAAAGAGTATCTGTATTTCAAAAGTCTTGCACTTGGCACCAAAGAGGCACACTGAGCTAAAACCATATGTGTTGAAGCTTTAAGTCACAGACCTATTTATGCAACAAGTGACCAGCCTTGAACACAGACAGACATGTAATCTCAGTCATAATCCTACAGTACTGTCTTGTGCCCCTGTCTCTTCTTCTGCCGTGACAAGCATACAACCTCCAACCTCTACGTCTCCGAAACCCTCATTTGAGCTACACATTTTCTTTTCGTTTTGGGCATTTTACAATTCCGAGGCTTGTAACATATTATAAACTCAAGGTCGTTTTCCTTCACTCTGTGCATTTCTCTCCTCTCAATGTCCTCTCATCAAGATGCCGCCTTCTTTGTGTTTTTAGCACGTTTACTTGAGATAGTCCCAACTCTTTGATCTTGTGCTGACTCTAAATCTTTTGCTGTCAGCCAGCAAAAGATATTTATCATACAATATGATTTGTATGAGAGAGAAGAGATCTGGTGCGTCCCCAGTGCCCTGTCTGCCAGAGCTTGATGGCATCATCGGGAGTCTCCCACAATCAAAGGGCTCTTCCAGCCCAGGAACATGCAAATTTGTTTCTTTGCTACTTCAGTATGTCACAGTCCACATTTTGCAGCTTAGCTGCACAAGAGCCGGCATGATAAAATCATTCTGAAGTTGACACAGGGCGTAATGGATGTCAATTCATTGTTTTCAAGCAACAGCCAACAGAACATCAGATTACTGTGAACTCACCTTGCAGCTAGATGGCTACCTTGGACCTTTCCTCCACTTGCTGGAGACAGGATGCACTGGCGCGTGGCTTTTATCACAGAGCAATCTGCTCACCTTTGTTGTAGCTGTCGGGAGGCAAGATCCCTGCTCTCTGGAAGGTTTGGCTGAGACTTCTGGGTATGTACCTCACTATACATAGTCACAGGACAAAACAGATGCCTCAGCTCATTCCCCGCTTATAGCTGTCACCTGCCCCCGCTGGAACTGTTCCCTTCTCTCCACACTAAAAATGCCACTGGAAAATATTTGTTAAAAAGCCCACTATTTTTTCCCATTCAAACCACCAGTCAGTGACTTGACCTTAATTATTTCCCTGCGTGAAATCTCTGGCAGTCTAAGATAAGGGTTCTCTGCTCTCATGAATAGCATGGTATTTCCAGAGCCCTGTCACAGGCTGGTGTTCAATACAATCCAAGCATAATTCCTGTGTTGACATTTGGCAGGTTTCCTTTTAGCCCATTGGGCCCGGCGCTGGCCCAGTGGGGAGGGGGGCTTCCCGAGGGCTAATTTCAAAGGCAAAGGGGCACGCTGGGGATGAAATACTGACTGGCTTCAGAGGGCGTGGAAGTGAAATGCGTTAAGAAAGTTTTTTAATTTTATTTTTGAATTACTTTAGTTTTGTGTGGCAAAATATGTATAATATACAGTTTGCCATTATAACCGTTTTTAAGTGGTGCAGTGGCATTAAGCGCATCCACAATGTTGTTCACCGTCTCCACCGGCTATTTCCAGAACTTTTTGGTCAGCCCACACAGACACTCTGTGCCCATTGAAAAAGAATTCCTCATTCTCCCCCTCCCCCGAGCCCCTGGAAACTTATTTAACACAGTGTTAGGAGTCTCTCCTATCTCTATCCTGAGACCCTCAGCTCTTGTGTTTTGGGTGGGAACCTTATGGTCTTAAATCAGTTACTCTATTCCATACCCCTGGCTGCAGTGTCTCAGTCATGAGTATAAAACTGAAAGCTGCAACGTTGGAAAGGAATCTTTGCTGAGGTTTCTGGGAAGCAAAGCAGAAAGACAAGGTGTCACCTTTGAGTGGCATGGTGTGAAAACACGAAGTCTGGAATCCCAACAGCCATTCTGTCTCCTTCAGGGAAAGTTTGAAGGTGAGGGGGCACTTTTTTTTTTTCTTTTAAATTTAGGCCCATCTGAGCTGGGGTTTCTCTTTCAATATGAAGATAAATTCATCTGTGGGGAATTTTAAAATAAAGTGAGAAAACAGAGGAGCTGGTTTACTTGTTTATTTTCAGACACAATTATCCATTCCTTTATTGAGTAAGAAAATTTTCTTTGTTCCTTAAACATTGCAAGAAAAACAGTGCTGCACAAGGAAGGGCCCCTCTGAAGGCAGAGGGACATCCGGGATAGTGGTTCGTTCAGTATGTGGTCTCTGGAGCCAGAGTATAGGCATTGAAATTCCAGCTCAATCACTTATTTACCACCTAATCTTTATTTTTAACTTCTTTTTTTAAACTGTTCTGGGCTTTAGTTTCCTTGTCTGCAAAAAGGATATTAATAATGTTCCTCCAGGGGCACCTGGGTGGCTCAGTCAGTTAAGCATCAAACTTCGGCTCAGGTCACGATCTCACGGTGGGTGAGTTCGAGCCCTGCGTGGGGCTCTGTGCTGACAGCTCGGAGCCCGGAGCCTGTTTCCGATTCTGCGTCTCCCTCTCTCTCTGCCTCACCCCTGCTGGCACTCTGTTTCTCTCTGTCTCTCAAAAATAAATAAATGTTAACAATTAAAAAATAACAATGTTCCTCCGTCTCCAAACACACACAGGTTGTTGCAGGACTGAGTTGAGTGCATATATGTATGTTCTTCAGAACACTGCCTGTATAATAGACTGGGTGGTTTACACAAGAGACGTTTTCTCAGGGCTCTGGAGGCTGGAAGCACAAGATCAAGGTGCCGGTAGAGTTGCTTTCCCCTGAGGCCTCTCTCCATGGCGGGCAGATAACTCCCCTCTTGCTTCCTCTTCACATGGGCTCACCTCCAAGGGCACGCATTCCGGGTATCTCGCCATGTGTCCAACTTCCCTCCTCTTTAAGGACACCAGTCAGATTGGATTAGGGTCCCCTCGCCCCAGTTGCCTCATTGGTAACTTAATCACTGCTTTAAAGCCCCATCTCCACATACGGTTACATTCTGAGTTTGGGGGGGGTTGGGATTTCAACCACAGAAATTGGGGGCAGGGGCATAATGCCGCCGACAACAGCCTGGAACAGAGAAGGGGCTCAGTGAGTGTTGAAGTTATGTGTCAGGTCTCTATGGAACGCCTGGCACGTGACACCAGCGCTGTGGGTGAGACTCCTTGATCGAGACTGGCGATCACAGCTCCGAAACTCAGAAGCAGGCTCTGCCGAGTTCGCAAAGGCATCTGCAAAGCTAACCAGGGCCCTGGTGTTGGATGGTGTCTCTTTCAGGCGGGAAGGGCCTGGGTGATTTCTTGGTGCTCGGTCTGGGGCGGGGTGTCCCTGAGCCACAGACGGTTTCCACTGGCGTGGAGTCCTCTCACCGCTGAGGCAGGAAAAGGGGGAAGGAAGACAGTGACGGAGCGAGAGAGGCACATCCGGGAGGGAGGGAAGGAACCAGGCCGCTAAGCCCCAAAGGGCACCGCTGCCTTTTTCACTTGGTGGAGAGAGAACAGGAATGCAAATGGTGTGTGAAATGTTAAATGTGAGTGAACTTTAAGCAATTGACACGGTGCTTCTGCTTCATTACCAATTTCTTTCTTTCTTTTTTTTCTTTTTTTTGCTAGGGAAGCCAGAGCAAATGTTCCGTGTTTCCTGCTCTTTCTAAGACATGAACTTTACTGTCAGGCTCAAGTTGGATTCACCACAGGTATACCTGGGAGCCTCAGATCCTACTTTTTCCTTAGTTTGCTCCCTCGGCTTGGCTTTGAGCCAGGAGAGAAACAGAAGGGGACTGTAGAGGCGGGAGGGGAAGGGCGGACTAACTCCCCACCACTCTCAGTCTGGAGCGGGAGGTATTTACTGGCTTCCAGAACAGTCTAGAGAAATGAAGAGATTTCCCCCTGCCTAACCACATGCCTCTCTGTAAAGTGTTTCACTTTATAATTTTAACCTTCCAGAGGTCTTTTTTGGTCCTTCCATATTTCGTCTGTTGTCTTTCACATATTTGACTGCTGTAGGACATATTCTTCCGAAAATGATGCATTGATGCCCTTAGACTGCCTTACAAACCGCACATGGGATTTGCATGTATCATCGAACCAATGAAAATTGTGCACTACATCGCATAGGGGCCACCCACCGGGAGCCAGCTCAGTCTCCACAGAGCTGTTAGGGTTTTCTCCTTGCACTATTTGCGCACTTATTTGAATATTGTTTTTATTAACATTATTTATTTATTTATTTATTTATATTTTTTTAACTTAGTTTTTCATTGTTTATTTATTTTTGAGGGAGAGAGAGACAGAGTGCCAGTGAGGGAGGGGCAGAGAGAGAGGGAGACACAGAATCCGAAGCAGGCTCCAGGCTCTGAGCTGTCAGCACAGAGCCCGAGGTGGGGCTCGAGTCCACGAGCCTTCCATCTGGGAGATCATGGCCTGAGCTGAAGTCCTCAAAGACCTCAACCGGCTGAGCCACCTAGGTGCCCCAGTATTTATTTATTTTTGAGAGAGAGAGAGAGAACATGAGTAGGGGAGGGACAGAGAGGGAGGGAGACAGAAGATATAAGCAGGCTCTGCACTGTCAGCACAGAGCCTGGCATGGGGCTCGAACCCACAAACTGTGAGATCATGACCCTAACTGAAGTCAGACGCTTAACCCACTGAGTCACCCAGGCACCTCACTTATCTGAATATTTAATTCTATGTTCACGCCTTAATATCTTAGAAAAGTGAGTGGAAAATGAAACAAACAAACAAGAAAATAACACTAGTGATAAACTTCACAAATGTAATACATCTGGGTCAAAGAGGGGAATCGAACGGGGATCCATTTAAACCCAGCAGGATGTAAGCTGGTTAACCGTGGGTTTGGCTGCAAAAGAAAAGCGTAGAAAAAATATTAAAAATCCTGAAAATACATGCTCAGACATTATGTGGAAATGGTGAGGTGTACTTAGAAAGTCACAATATTGTTTCACTCCTTGGGAATATGTATTTACTGTGGGCTTTCAACTTCAAGTTCTTTGGATATTTACCATCCTTAGAATTAGATTTGGCGGCTGTCAGGTAAATGGTATTCGGCCAAGGCTAATTTTAATCTGCACTCATAACCCTGGACTATTCTGTTTCATTAGGCTATTAAACATATCAGAATAAGTACATATCTATGTACTTAAACTCTTAAATCTAAGCAAAATGAATTTTATTTCCACCCCTCCCCCTGTCCAAATGATATACTTACTGAACAACACTTAAACAAAGGAAATATAATTTGGCCCTTTTATCACTCATCACTGTTAACAATTCAATTAATAATAAAAATTAAGGGAGCCTAGGTGGCTCAGTCAGTCAAGCGTCTAACTCTTGATCTCAGCTCAGGTCATGATCTCACGTTTTGTGGGTGGAGTCATGGTTTGTGAGATAGAACCCGCCCCCACCCCCCCCACCCCCCCCCCCCCCCAGGCTCTGTGCTAACAGTGTGGGGCTTGCTTGGGATTCTCCCTTTCTCTGCTCCTCCCCCAGATGCACTCTCTCTCCCTCTCTCTCAAAATAAATAAATAGACATTTGAAAAAATAAACAGAAGCTATATTCCTAACCTTAATTAGAAAGTCTTTTTCTGGGGCGCCGGGTGGCTCCATCCGTTAAGCTCCTGTTGATTTCAGCTCAGATCATGATCTCCCGATTGGTGAGTTCAAGCACTGCATTGGTTCCACACTTTCAGTGCACAGCCTGCTTGGGATTCTCCCTCTCCCTCTCTCTGCCTCTCCCCTGCTCATGCACTCTCTCTCTCTCTCTCTCTCTCTCTCTCAAAATAAATAATAAAATGTAAAACAAACCTTTTTAAAAGTCTCTTTCCCAAAGCAGTAGGCATGACTGAGGGTGCAACCTTGGGGTCCAGAAAGGATCATGTTTCTTTTTTCCCCAGGTATATGATACACGAAAAACTAGTAAGAAATCTGGGATTTCCATCTCGGGTTTCTCTCCTTTCTGTATTGCTCAGACCTGGTGGAACGGATGTAGTCTTCAGTCTGACTTCTGTCTTTTCCCAAGGGAAAAAACACTGGTAATTTGTTAACTGTTCCATTGATTCCCATGATGCCACGGGAGGAGTTTGAAAGCTGGTTGTAAACAGTTCAGCAGACCACCGTGGTCAACCTTTTTTTTAATGTTATAAAAATATCTTTAAAGGTGTTATTAAATTTTAAAAAGTAAACACGCATTTGACTTTTATATAGTTTTAAATTTGAAATTAATCACGTGTCTAATTTTAAAAATCGAGCACATTTTGAATATTCTAGAACAAAAAGTTTTTGAAGCAAAATATGAAAAAGAATTTACAATTCACACTGACTTTGCAAGTTTTATGAAAACTTATTGAAATATTGAATACTTAAAATTTTTTTTTAATCTTTATTTTTGAGAGAGAGAGACAGTATGAGTGGGGGAGGGGCAAAAACAGAGGGAGACACAGGATCTGAGGTAGGCTCCAGGCCCTGAGCTGTCAGCACAGAGTGGGACGTGGGGCTTGAACTCACAAACTGCGAGATCATGACCTGAGCCAAAGTCAGACACTTAATGGACTGAGCCACCCAGGAACCCCAGAAATATTGAATACTTTAACTACAGTTCTATTGTATTTTTAATCCTCCAATCTTTACTATCAACATAAAGTATTATAAAGAAATCTAGATTATAAAACATATTGATTTTACTTAAATTGTGATAAAAGTTAATTTTATTAAACACATCAATGGAATATTTATGAAAAAACTTATAAATGTAATACATCTCTATCATTACTCATCCAAATGTTGGTGGCCACAACCACAAGACTAATCATGCGACATAATAATTGAATTTAGTTATCTTTACGCTTTAGTTTACTTGCCATTATATAAAAGCCAGAATTTGCACATATTTTTTAAATTTTGTGGTATTAAAGGTATATTTGTTATTTTGACGCAGGGGTTTGCAAACTTTTATCTCAGGAGCCAGATGGTTATGTTAGACATTGCAGGGAAGGACAGTTTCTGTTGTAAGTACTTGACTTTGTTTTTCTTTTTTCAGGCTCTATAGTTTTTTTTTCCTTTCAGTGTATTGAGGCATTATTGACATATAGCACCATATAAGTTTAAAGTGTACAGCACGATGATTTGACTTAGACATAATGTGAAATGATTACAAGTTTACTTAACACACATCCTCTCGTATAGATGTCTAAAAAAAGAAAAAAAACGTCTTTTCCCTTGTAATGAGAACTTTTAGGATTTGCTCTCTTGGCAGCTTTCAAACATAACCAGAGGGCAGTATTAATTACAGTGATCATGTACATTTCATCCCCACCCCTTATGTATCTTTTAACTGGGGGCTTGTACCTTCCAACCACATCCTGCCTGCTTGTTACTGAAGTGGTCTGTGCTCTGCTGTCCTTTGAAGGATACTGTCCTGTTTCCACTGCCCATGCTGCAGTTGGGTGAAGCTCTTTCAGTGACTTGTGAAGGCATCTCCCAGGGTACCAGCTACCCCGGGGAACCTGGGGTTTGACATCAGACTAGCCTTGTTTCTGAACTCCCTCACTGTCTCTTTCCCTGAGGAGGAAGGAGAGTGTTCCCCTCAAGATCTGGCAGCTTTTCCTTTACAAACCTTAGAACACCAGATGTGTGATCTCACTTCTTCCCTGGGACAATGGCACTACCTTGTCCCAAAAGAAGCTAAACTTGGAACCTTTCATGGGTCCCTACATTCACTCCTGCAGAGGCCCACATTCAGGACTTGCCTTCCCTACGACACCCGGGTGACCTTCAGGCATCCTTTTCTTTGAAACAGAGAACACAAAACCAACCTAACACAAGAAGACAGATTTAGCTTCTGTTGGAATATCTGATTCTGTAAGTCAACACCGATCTCGAGCCCAACTCTTCCAGGACAGCCACAGCCTTCCAGAGTTTGTGAATACTGCTTATTGACTTTCCAACAAAATTCCTTTTTTTTTTAATGTTTATTTACTTTTTGAGAGAGAGAGAGAGAGAGAGAGAGAGACAGAATACGAGCAGGGGAGGGGCAGAGAGGTTTCATTCTTTTTGATCACCGAGTAATATTCCATTGTGTATATATATACCACATCTTCTTTATCCATTCATTAGTCAATGGACATTTGGGCTCCATACTTAGGCTATTGTTGGTAGTGCTGCTATAAACATCGGGGTACATGTGCCCCTTTAAAACAGCACTCCTGTATCCTTTGGATAAATACTTAGTAGTGCAATTGCTGAGTCATAGGGTAATTCTATTTTTAACTTTTTGAGGACCTCCATACTGTTTTCCAGAGTGGCTGCACCAGTTTGTATTCCCACCAGCAGTGCAAAAGTGTTCACCTTTCTCTGCATCCTTGCCAACATCTGTTGTTGCCTGAGTTGTTAATTTTAGCCATTCTGACAGGTGTGAGATTGTATCTCATTGTGGTTTTGATTTGTATTTCCTAATAATGAGTGATGCTGAGCATTTTTTCATGTGTCTGTGAGCTCTCTGGATGTCTTCTTTGGAAAAGTGTCTATTCATATCTTTTGCCCATTTCTTCACTAGATGATTTGTTTTTTGGGTGTTGAGTTTGATAAGTTCTTCATAAATTTTGTATACTAACCCTTTGTCTGATATGGCATTTGTAAATATCTTCTCCCATTCCATTAGTTGCCTTTTAGTTTTGCTGATTGTTTCCTTTGCTGTGCAGAAGCTTTTTATCTTGATGAGGTCCCAATAATTCATTTTTGCTTTTATTTCCCTTGCCTCCAGAGACTTGTCAAGTTGCTGTGGCTGAGTTCGAAAAGGTTGTTGCCTGTTTTCTCCTCTAGGATTTTGATGACTTCTTGTCTTATGTTTAGGTCTTTCATCCATTTTGAGTTTATTTTTGTGTATGGTGTAAGAAAGTGGTCCAGGTTCATGCTTCTGTATGTTGCTGTCCAGTTTTCCCAGCACCACTTGCTGAAGAGACTTTTTTCCATTGGATAGTCTTTCCTGCTTTGTCAAAGATGAGTTGGCCATATGTTTGTGGGTCCATTTCTGGGTTCTCTATTCTGTTCCATTGATCTGAATGTCTGTTTTTGTGCCAGTTCCATATTGTCTTGATGGTTACAGCTTTGTAATACAGCTTGAAGTCTGGAATGGTGATGCCACCAGCTTTGGTTTTCTTTTTCAGGATTTCTTTGTCTATTTGGTATATTCTCTGGTTCCATACACATTTTAGGATTGTTTGTTCTAGCTCTGTGAAGAATGCTGGTGTTATTTTGATAGGGATTACATTGAATGTGTCAATTGCTTTGGGTAGTGTTGACATTTTAACAATATTCGTTCTTCCCATCCAGGAGCGTGCTCATCTCTTTCTAAAGTATTTCCAGAGCTGAACTCATCTGTGTGGTTCCTCACCCAGACCCAGACCTCAGATTTTCTTTCAGTTTTTTTCTTTCTCTTTTCTTTTCTTTTTTTTTTTTTATAGAGGAGGTCATCTCAGAGCCTCTTAAAGTAACAGCTCGCAATTTGCCCAATGAACTATAAGTTAAGACCCCAGATGAACGACCACATTCACTATTTCAAGGGTTCATTATTCTCCAGGAAATGAGTCCTTATTTTCAAGACTTCCTTTTAGGGTAGTGCATGCTTTCCATATATTACTCTAGAAGCCACACATGGGATCCAGGTGTATGGCTCACACCAGGCTGGGTGCTAGGGGTGCATCGTGGGTCTGTGACCTGTACTGTTGCACGGGGTCCTGTGCTCAGAAGGGCCCCGTGCTCACTATAGTGCTCTGTTGTCACCATCTTGAAATTCCTAGTAGTTTTATCTTTGAACCTGCACTTTGTACGTAACGTCTGTTGAGACAGTGCAACATATATGTGAGAGGAGAAGATACACATAATATGTGCCTGCTGTTCCTTGCTACTGCTTTTTTTTCTTTTTAAAGTTTATTTATTTATTCTGAGAGAGAGAGAAAGAGCATGTGTGCATGTGCACATGAGTGGGGGAGGGGCAGAGAGAGAGGGAGAGAAAGAATCCCAAGCAGGCTCCACACTGTCAGTGCACAGAGCCCAACACGGGGCTTGAACTCATGAACCGTGAGATCATGACCCGAGCCGAAATCAAGATTCAGACACTTAACCGAATGAGCCACCACTGCTTTTGCATATAGCACTGGGGATGCCCCATGAACACAAACCTCCTGTGGACCCATGGTGTGGGAGGGAGTTCAGCAGGACACAAGGTGGGTACCGGCAAGCATGTTGCACCTGTGACAGGTGAGTAGGAACACGGATGAGCCTAAGGGCCACACTTTCATTTGAATGAGAACTCTCATTGAATGCAGAAAGGGGTGGATGGTGTTCCAAGTAACACAAATGGCCAGGGAACCTCATCATAGCTTTTCTCTATTAGTCAACCACTCCCTCTGACAATATGACACAGAAAGAAAAAGAAAACCCGAGCAACCCACCGCTCCTTTTCCTTCCTGGCCTTCCTTACTTGTCAGTAAGCTGAAGGTACAGAGTGTTGGTAGAATGTGTGAGAAGTGAAATGAAAACAATTCAGTTAGTGTTAGTTTGGCGCAGTGTTTTCACTGTTCTGGTAAGAACAAAACCCAAATGCATAAGCTAGGAAATACAGATTGTGTAATTTCAATGGTTTCTGCATAAGAGTTCAAAGCACTTATATTTCCATTTAAAACTGTCAATGCACAGTATAAAGATGAGCAATAAAATTCATGTTATAGCTTAATTTCTTAAGTGCGGTGTTAAATAGCAAATTAAAAAATACCATGACAAGTTGGGAGAGAGATCATGGAAGAAAGGAAAACAGTTTATATTTTAGCACCTCGCACTATACCTTTTTCCTGGACAGGCCATCACACTTTTTCATTGTGCAGGGGATCTGGTAAATTATGTAGCTGTGCCTGCTGGGGATGCTGGCTGAGGTCGGAGAGGGATTCCCCATCTTCTTCAAAGGCCTGCAGGGCATCTTTGGAATCTGCAGGCCAGCAAGACTCTAGACGAATGCATTCGCATATTCCTTATGATAGCTCACTTCAGTCTCTCTTATGTCAGAGCAGAGTTATAGGCTGGCCAAGATATTGATTTTTCTCCACCCTCAGGGCTGTGGGCCCAGCCAAACTTGTCAAAAGCTCCAGGCAGGGCCCCTCTGCCTTCAAGTGGTCTCATGTATTGACATCAGAATGCCACACGTGTGGAGGGAAAGTTACTTTAGACAGGTGCAGTTGTGGGCCAGATCGAAAGATTTTTTAAAAAGTCTATATAATTTCAGATGCTAGAGAGGAGGCTAGAAGAATACCTTTTCTCTAAAATGGATGTGATTTTTTAAAAGTGTATTTATTTATTCTGAGAGAGAGAACACATGCAGGAGAGAGGCAGGGAGAGGGAGATAGAATCCCAAGCAGGCTCTGCACTGACAGTGCAGAACTCAAGCCCACGAACCATGAGATCATGACCTGAGTTGAAACCAAGAGTCAGATGCTTAACGGACTGAGCCACCCAGCCGTCCCCAAAATGGATGTGATTTAACCGTAGGACCACTGCAGTGTTATCAGGTTTGGTTAGATTCAGCTAAGAGGGAGAATACAAAGTAAGCAATTCTTTTTTGGTTTGATTTACATGTATTGTGAACTGACTACCATAATATGTACAGCTAACACCCATCTTGTCACATAGACACAGTAAAAAGAAAAGGATAAAGGAAACATTGTTTTCTCCTTATGATGAGAACTCTTAGGATTTGATCTCTTAACCACCAGGCTATATCCCATGGAGCCGTGGTAGCTCTAGTCAAGTTGTCCATTCTGTCCCTTGTCCTTATAACTGGAAGGTTAGACCTTTTGACCACTTTCCCCCGATTCTGCATCCCCTCTGCTAACCACAAGTCTGAGCTCTTTTTCTATGAGTTTGTTTTTGGTGTTTTGTTTTGTTTTAGATTCCATATACAAGTGAGATCATACAGTATTTGTCTTTGCCTGACTTATTTCACTTAGCCTCATGCCTTTGAGATCCATCCATGTTGTTGCAAATGGTAGGATTTCCTTTTTTTTTTTTTTTATGGCTGAACTATATCCCAGTGTGTGTGTGTGTGTGTGTGTGTGTGTGTGTGTGTGTGTATCACAACTTCTTTATGCATTTATCCATCAGTGGACACTTAGATTATTTTTATGTCTTGGCTATTATAAATAATGTTGCTATGAACATGTGGGTGCAGATATCTCTTTGAGTTAGTGTTTCTGTTGCCTTTGGATATATTCCTAGAAGTGGAATTGCTGGGTTATATGGTTGTTTCATTTTTTATTGTTTTGAGGATGCTTCATGCTGTTTTTCATGGTGGCCGTACCAATTTATAGTTCCACCAACAGTGCACAAAGGTTTCCTTTTCTCCACATCCATGCCAGCATCTGGTATATCTTGTCTTTTTGATGATAATCATTTCAGCAGGTATGAAGTGATATTTCATTGTGACTTTAATTTATATTTCCCTAATAACTAGTGATGCTGAGCATCTTTCCAAGTACCTGTTGGTTTTTTGTATATCTTTTTTGGAGAAACAGGTCTTTTGCCATTTTTAAATTGAATTGTGTGTGTGTGTGTGTATGTGTGTGTGTGTGTTATTGAGTTGTATGTGTTCTTTATAGGTTTTGGATACTAATCTATTATCAGCTAAACAGTTCGCAAGTATTTTTTTCCCATTCTGTAAGCTAAGTTGTCTTTTAACTTTGTTAATGGTTCCTTTTGCTGTGTAGAAACTTTTTAGTTTAATATAGTCTCACTTGTTTATTTTTGATCTTGTTGCTTGTGTTTTAGGTGTCATGTCCAAAAAATCATCCCCAAGACCCATGTCAAGGAATTTTATTCCCATGTTTTCTTTTTGGAGTTTCACGGTTTCATGTTTTACATTGTCCTTTTTTTTTTAATGTTTATTTATTTTGGAGAGAGAGACAGAGTGCAAGTGAGGGAGTGGCAGAGAGGGAGGGAGACACAGAATCCGAATCAGACTCCAGGCTCCCAGCGGTCAGCACAGAGCCCGATGTGGGGCTTGAACTCATGAGCCATGAGATCATGACCTGAGCCGAAGTTGGATGCTCAACCGACTGAGCCACCCAGGCACCCCTTACAGTAAGCCTTTAATCCATTTTGAGTTAATTTTTGTGTACGTTGCAAGATAATGGGTCCAGTTTAATTGTTTTACATGTGAATATCCAATTATCCCACCACTATTTATTAAAGAAGAAACTCTCTTTTCTCCATTGCGTGTTCCTGGTTCCCTTTAAAAATATTAGTTCACTGTATATGTTTAGATTTATTTCTGGGCTCTCAGTACTGTTCCATTGATCTATTTGTCTGTTTTTATGCCAGTGCCATACTGTTTTGATGACTATAGCTTTATAGGATAGCTTAAAATCATGAAGTGTGTTGCCTCCTGATTTGTTCTTCTTTTTTGGGATTTTTTTGGCTATTTGGGGTTTTTTAAAGTTCTATATAAGTTTTAGGAGTATTTTTCTACTTCTGTAAAAAATGCCATTGGAATCTTGATAGAGATTGCATTGAATCTATAGATGGCTTTCGGTAGTATTGACATTTTAATAATATTAATTCTTTCAATCCTTGAACACCAGATATCTTTCCATTTATTTTGTCTTCTTTCATTTCTTTCATCAATGCCTTGTAGTTTTCAGCATACAGCTCTTTCACCTTCTTAGTTAAATTTATTCCTACTTATTGCTTTTGATATGTTTATAAATGGGGTTGATTTCTTTATTTCTTTTTCAAAAATTTCATTACTAATGTATAAAAATTCTACTTATTTGTGTATGTTAATTTTGTAGCCTGCAATTTTACTGAATTCATTGATTAGATCTAACAGTTTTTTTGGCTGAGTCCTTAGAAGTTTCTATGTGTAAAATCATGTCTGAAATAGAGACAGTTTCACTTCTTCTTTTCTGATACTTTTTATTTCTTTTTTCTTGCCTGATTGCTGTACCTAAGACTTCCAGTACTATGTTGAATAGGAGTGGTGAGAGCAGACATCCTTGTCTTGTTCCTGATCTTAGAGGAAAAGCTTTTGTCCTTTCACCATTGAGTATGATGTTGGCTGCGGGCTTGTCATATATGGCCTTTATTATGTTGCGATGTGTGCCTTTTGTGCCTAATTTCTGAAGAGTATTTTTTATCATGAATGGATAAATGGATGTTTGAATTTTGTCACCTGTTTTTTTTTTTTTTTTTTGCATCTTTTGAGATAATCCTATGATTCTTTTCTTTCATTCCATTAATATGGCATCACATTGATTGATTTGCATATGTTGAACCATCCTTGTATGCCCGGGATAAATTTCATTTGATCACGGCAAATGATCCTTTTAATGTGCTGCTGAGTTTGGTGTGCTAGTATTGTGTTGAGAATTTTTGCATCTGTATTCATCAGGGATGTTGGCCTGTAGTCTCCCTGTCTAGTAGTGTTTTGTTTTTTTTTTTTCTGGTTTAGGTATCAGGATAATGATAGAATGATAGAATCATAGAATGAATCTGGGAGTGATCCCTCTTCTTTGATTTTCTGAAAGAGTTTCAGAAGGATGGGTGTTAACTTTTCTTTCAATGTTTGATAACATTTGCCAGTGAGACCATCTGGTCCTGGGCTGAAGTAAGCAATTTTGATGATACAGTCATTTCTTGTTATTCACAGTAGTTGGGTTTTACAAAGTTGCAGCAAACACTGAATTAGCGAATACTGAATTATTGCCTCTGGGGGAATACAAGGTTAGATTCCTACGAGCCCCTGGCCACAACATTTTCACCAACTGACCAATATGCAGTTTTATGTGTGTGTCTGTGTAGAGCCGTCTCATTGAATACAAGTTGTTGACTCATTAACATTGAACTCACAGTCAAGAACATTGCAACGTGTCTGAATGAAGCTTTCCTAACACATGTAATTTCTCTGCAAGACACCTCATAGACACCTTGGGTTTAGGAATGCTACACAACACTGGCGACGAGGCTGCAGAGCCATTTAAACAGCAAAATCACTGACAAAAACAACAAAACAAAAACGTGAAACACATAGCACTAAATAGACTGTAAAAAGGATATTTGTTTTTAGATCTGAAATGAGAAAGCAGAGTGTCACCTTGTTCAACCTCATCTGGGAAGCGTGTGCCAAACTCCATTTTTTCACTGCTTTGTGCACACGCACGTCTGTAAACAACCGTTTACAAACAACTGGAGCACTTCAGGGTTCATTCGGGGGCTCCAACAAATTTTAGCAAGTAGGCAAAGTGGCGCATGCGCAATGGGCCCATCGCGGGGATCAATCGTGCCGTGCCGAGGAGAAAGCACGGAAACACCAGTTACGCACTCGGTGCTCGTTTTGGATACAGGATTTCGAGCTGACAGGCTTCGGCGTCCTCAAAGTGTCAAATGACAGTGAAAAGATAAACAACATGCAGTGTGAGGGCGGCCCTTATTCCATCCAGTTCTTGTGACGATGGAGTTCACGGTTACGGAGGCCGAGCAGATAAGGGTTTAGCTGTTGCCCTTGCTGTTGTCGCTCTTGGTAACAAGCCGCTCCGTAAAGTCAGGTCTGTCGAGGCCCGGGCAGATTTTTCACAGGGGTGAGAAGCGCATGCAACAATGTGGAAGACTGTTCCAGAGTTAGTCTCTAGGGTCGGCTTCAGGCCTGAATAAACAGGAGGCAGGACTCCCAGCTTAAATGGCCTGAAGAGATAGCAGGTTGGAGTTGAGATGCTCCGCTGGTAAGCTCCGGATTTGCTGCTAAGGGCTTTGTGGGGATTCGGAATCCTGGTTTGAAAATAGGGACTAGGAAGTGGGTTTAAGAGGTTTAGGTGCTCACCTTTCCGGTGCTTTTAAAGAGAGCATTGCAAACTGGTTTGGGGGGAAGGAGATTTCTGCTCTCACACTGTGTTCTTCACCAGCTGTGCGCTGATGAATGCTACCTCCGAATCCCACAGCGAATTTTTTCAGGTGAGGCTGGCTCACGCTCCTCAGCTAAGCCAGCACGTCCCCTGTTGTCAGGCACCTTGCGGTTCCTCCCGTTGTTATCTCCTTCTTGGTTAAGGAGGTAGTTGTGTCTGCGACTCCCAGCAGCCGTGGGGCTAAATGATAACAGACTGAAGCCCTGCGCTGTGCCCCCTCTCCCTTCTCCTCACTCCTCTGGTCTCCAGGCCAAAGGATTTTGTTGGTCTTTTTCTGCATCACTCACAGCATGCCCTCCCCACCCCCCCCCCCCTTTCCTTGCACTTGGGCTTTTCCCCATTTGGATTTTCCCCATTTTCCTATCCTGAAATACAAAAAGACTTCTTAATGACAGCAATAAGGCACATTCAGAGGGAAATTAGATGCCTAAGGATTTAGGGATACTTAACTCTTTTCCTTTTTTTCATGCTTTACAACTGTGATTAACTCAGCATAGACCACCCTCCACCATTTCTTATTGCTTAATTAAGAAACATCTCAGAATTTTCTCCCTATTAGTTTCAGGCAGATTAGAAGAGAAAAATATTTTAACAGATGCTAAAGCGTCTTTCCAACGGTTTGAAGATTAGGAGAATGCCTTTTATAGAGCTCCCAAAGTGTTCCCTGGCTGCTTCTGCCAGAGTTGAAAAGAATTTAGTGGCTGAGTACTTAATGAAAAGCCAAGATGCTCTGACAGGGAACTCCTGGGCAAGCATTACTCTGGCTCCAAAGAGTTACTGCAAATTAAATTTTATCCTTGTCCTTTATGATCTATATCAGGCAGCAGGTGTAACAACAAGATTGAAATATTCTTGTCTTACATTGTTAATAAAAGCACCCACTCATTAATATATGTGCCGCAGGAATTATGGCATGGTGTGCTCCAGTTGAAAAGCTGGGTATTGTATTGGCAACTTTGTAGGCAAAAGGCAGGGAAAATACAATTTGAGTTTGGGGACAGGGTAATTACTGTTGCCATCTGGTAACACATTCTTTATCAGAGCTCAAACCTCTTACCTGTTTTAAGGGCTTGTGGGGGCATCTTGCTAGGCAACCTAATAAAAGATTACTTTTTAAATGTTACCTTGTAACATTTTAAAGGCAGTACCTTTTCAGGACTGCCTTTGTCTAACAACACAGTATCACATCTGGCAGGATTGCCATCACCGGAAAGCAAAATCTTTTACTAGTGTTCATTAAGTGGTTTCTGAAGATGAATCATCACTAACATGAGTTGGTGTTAATAGAGGGTCATTAGCTAAGTCGTCAATGTTTGTGGGAAAGACAGGCTCAGCAAGAAACACATAATGAATGTAAAGCAAATACAAAACACAACACCCCTGCAGCGAACTCCTTCCCCTGATGGATGAGAGCACCGCATTTCACAGTGTAGCTGCTTGGCCATGTGCACCTGAGCACTGTCTCTAAAATATCTGGCATGAAATATCAGGAGCTAAACAAGCACAAGGAACACAGCAGCTCAAGGGAGCCTTATGGGGAGAAATGGTATTTACGTTAATGACCACGGCTTAGGAAATTGCCATATTCCACGCTGGAGTAACAGGCCTGCGCGAAGCGGCGAGTGACTGGGCAGTCACGCTGACTGACAGCAGGGGAGAAATGTCAAGCACCTTCTTCTAGTTGTCACCAAAACATCAGATCTCTCCTTCCCCCACCGCACAGCCCAGGGCAGGCAAGGTAAGAAAAGAAGTGTGATTAGGGTAATTCAGCAGCTGGGAAGGCATTTTCCGACAGCACTCTAGATAATGGAGTGCTGTACGTAGGGTAATAAATAGAGGGGGGAGGATTGTAAACTTGTAATTCATTCAAGACGTTAGATGATCTCATGGACAGCGCAAAGCCACTGTGGTTTATCTTGATGTCACCAAGACCTTAAGATCGAATGAGAACTCAGCCAGTCAATATCTTGCCTTGTTTGTTTCTGTGGAGTATAGGGAATTGGGGGAGAACACCCAGATCTCCATGTGATCAATTATTCTAAGCCATCTATATTTATAGGCATGTCCATATGGCTTTAAGTATATACTTGCAGAGCTATGTATGCATTTTCCCCATACCCCAGGGTATATGCAGGAAACACAATTTTTAAAATCTGGCAGAGTGAAAGCATATATGGAAATGAGATGATCGTTGACTATTTTTCATGTGCTTTGCCTGCAATGGAGCCCCCACTGGATCATTATTTCCAGAAGGTGGCCTTTCTCCTTCCTTTCTGCTACTGAATAGCAGACAGAACGTTGCCTCCATTCATTCAGAGCTATGTGCCTCTTCCAGAAAGCACACAGTTTCCAGCTCTGGTGATTTCAGAGGTTTTTGTTTTTTTTTTTTTTTTCATTTCTCTCCCTTTTATTCTGGCTTTATTGAGATATAATTGACACATAACATTGCATAAGTCTAAGACGTACAACATGTTGATATGATACAATTGTATATTACAAAATGATTACCATCATAGCCTTAGCCTACATCTCCATCAAGTCACATAATTACTTGTTTCCCATCAAGTCACATTTCTTTTTTTGTGGTGAGAACATTTAAGATTTACTCTCTTAGCACTTTCAAGTATACAATATAATATTAACTATAATTATCATGCTCAACATTAGATTCCCAGGATTTATTTATCTTATAACTGGCTTATCTTATGTCTTTGACCATCTTCCCATTTGCCTATTCCCTAGCCCTTCGTAACCACCATTCTACTCTCTGTTTCTATCAGTTCAACTTTTTTAGACTGAACATATGTGATCTCATACAGTATTTGTCTTTCTCTGACTTATGTCACTTAGCATAATGACCTTAAGGCCCATCCCCATTATCACAAATGCCAGGATTTCTTCCTTTCTCACAGCTGAATGATATTCCATTGCATAAAATATACACTACATCACCTTTATCCATTCATTTGTTGAGGGGCGCATAGGTTGTTTCTGTATCTTGGCTATTATGAATAGTGACTTCAGCATTTTTTACTATCTTCTAATTTCTAGCTATAGGGGACATTGGGTAGTCATTTAGCTAACCTGTGCCCTGGTTTCCTCATGTGTCTAATTAGGACAAGTATAGTACCTACTTTTTTAAAGAATAATTTATTTTTAGATTAAAATGAATTAATATGTGGGAAAGGCTTAGGACAGTTCCTAGATATCATTGGTATCATTGGTACCAGTTCCTTGGTATCATTGGTGTTGCTTTTGTTACTATTTTTTAGTAGGTGCTATTATTTTCTCCTTGAGGAGAGGGAATAGATCTTGGTTGCTTATATGTCTTCCCAATATATATCATAATATAAATGTATGAACTGAATTTAGATTTCTGGCTAGAGTTTGCAAAGTCTTATATAATATTTTTATATGGTATTTTAAATTCCAATAGAAACCTTCATCTCTGTTTGGTAGACAGCGCAAATCTATACATTTATGCTCAACTCCTCCTTAAAGAATATCTTTAAGAATAAGTGCTTCTGCAAAACAGAGCTTGAAGTACCATTTGAAGGGCTGAGTGACTTAAAGAATTATGTTCCCTTCTGCCAGTGGCCTTCAATCTAAGAGGTGTCTTTTTATATGTTGCGTGTCAACAGGTGGCACTTTTTATATCATGCTTTTTTCTCTTTGGCACATGGCCTCTCAGATGTTAAATCGAAAAGTGCATGGTTTTATAAATCCAGTGTAAAAATTAATTGGAAAGGTTACAAGTAGTTGGTTAGAAATAAGAATTGAATGAGTTGAGTCAAACGTGTGAATGACTGAGTGGGAACAAATTCATTAGCTCCATGACAGCCTCCTTGCGTTCTTGTATGCTCATTTGAGTGGCAGAGAAAGGATGGGGTTGCATTGAATGCACAGGAAATTATTGGTACCACTTGATGTGAACATCATGTGTCCTGCATGATAGGGCAGGAGAAAGGTTGAGAAAGCTGGTAGAGAAAGTCCACGTTAGCAACAGCAGTCAAGACATTGACCGTGCATGTGACTCAAAACACAAAGGAAAATGATTATAGTTGTTACGGGGCAGCTAAGACTGGCAGGTAAAGAAAACATGCCTCAAATCATAGCTTTCCAGCAGCAGCAAATGGAACGAAAACACAACTTCTGGGGCAGCACCAACTGATGTATCTGGCAAAACTGCTAAGAAGCAAGAGAGGTCACCCGGAATCAACTTCCAAGCGTGGTCCGTTCTGAGACGAAAACTGGCCAGTGTTTAGAGCTGGACACTTGTGAGTGGGATTATACAGTGTAGTTGACAATGTCAGAGTCATTTTTGGATTCTTCATTCTGATTCCAGATGTTTTTCAATACAAGTAGGCAGGGTGGATTTAAATCAGAAGTTTGGTCGTGAATAGCATTACCTAGGACTTCTTCAGCCAGGTGGGTATTTTGAAAAATTATAAGGTGTCATATATGTTTCCATGTAAAGTGATCTTGTGAATAGCCAGTATTCATACATGGGGTGACCATATAATTTATCATTCAAACCACGGCAACCCTGGTAAAAAGGGTGCTGTTAATTATTATACTGAGACAACAAGATCATCTTGGACAATTATTTATGTATTTATGTCTCATGACTGGAGAAGGGTATTTATTCATTCAGTGTACTGTAGCTCCTCTGTGATTCCTTTTCTCCTTTGTTAACCAGTTCTCTTTCCACTGTACCCCTTTGCCTTTCTCCTCACTTGCATGGTGCTTGCTGGAAGCCTTTATCACAACACTTATCATAGTGGTTGTGCAGTCAGCTGGTATGAGTTTGCTTGGTGTTCCCACCCTTACACCAAACCCTGGGCTTTGGGGGAACAGGGCACGTGTATTCTGATTTATTTACTTATTTATCTTTATTGTGGTAAAAAATACACAACATAAAGTTTATCATCTTAATTTTTAAGTATGCAGTAGTGTTAACTATAAGGACATCGTTGTGCAACAGACCCTTAGAACCTTTTCACACTGCAGGACTTAAACTCTGTGTTCATTGGATAACAACTCTCCTTTGCCCTTTCCCCAGCCCCAGGCACCCAGTATTCAATTTCCTGTTTGTAAGAGCTGGACAGAGTTAGATGCCTCCTAAAAGTAGAATCGTGTGGTATTCATCTTATTGTGACTGGCTTATTTCACCTAGCGTACTGTCCTCAAGGTTCATCCGTGTTGTATGTGCGATGGGATTTCCTTCTTTTTTAAGGCTGACTAGTATCCTGCTGTATGGATGTAACGCATTTTTTTAATCTGTCCACCCATTGATGAGCATTGAGGTTGCAGTTACTCTTGGCTATAGTCAATAACGCTGCAATGGACATGAGACAGTTAATATCTCTTCAAGATCCTGTTTTCAATTTTGAGTGGTGTTGCTAGAATTACCATGTTTTGTTTTTTGAGGGGAGAAAAAACCATACTTTTTTCCCATACTGTTTTCTATGGTGGCTGCATCATTTTCCATTCCCACCAACAGTGCACAAGGATTCCAATTTCCCTGCATCATCACCAACATTGTTATTTTATTTTATTTCACTTCATTTCATTTCATTTTTTTTGGATAGTGGCCATCCTCCCGTGTGTGAGGTGGCAGCTCATTGTGGTTTTTTCATTTCCCTGTTGATTAGTGATGTTGAGTTCCTCTTCATATGTTTGTTGGCCCTTTTCTCTGTGATTTCTTTTCAAGTTTTCCATTAAGTGTCATTATCTTATATTGTCTGTAGGGAGTCTTCCTTTTGAGAGGACACTCATAGTGAAGGTTCAGAAATGGTCAGATAAATGTAGGAAGCATCATGTGTTTCAAGGGTACTAGATTTCTGTTCTTTTCTCTTTCTTCATTTTACCTCCTCCACCAAGCTACACCACCCTCCCTGCTCGTGAGGCACAAGGAGGGGAAAGATCATAAGACTGCTTCAAGGGAAGAAAGATTTTGGATGTAAGAAAGTCTTTTTTATTTCTTTTCTAGAGAAATCATTTTGCTTGCACATTTCTCATGGCTCTGCTCTCCATCTATGGACACAACACTCAATGTAAAATATAGTCTTTTTAAAATTAAAACAAAGCCCCTCACGCTCAAAAACAAACAAATGCATAGAACCTGGGCTTATCTTTGGCATAGAAAGGTAGCCTTAACATGCTTATTCACGTGCAGTGGTTCAAACAAACAAAACCCAATAAAATCAGTACTATGTCACTAACAAGCTTTTAATAAAGCCGTTCCGGTGACATTTCTTTGGCTTGACATAATTTGGGGACATCTAATTTTTCACGTGCAGGGACTCAGTATATACCAATTCACAATATGTGACTCAGGACCAGAGATGAATTAAAAGACTGTTAGGGTATCATTCTACCAGACTCAGGTTCCTGTGGCTGAGCTACTGGGCTGGTTCTATAAATTAGCAAGAGGTTGATAAAAGCTCAAATGATTTACATCAGATCCTTTAAGATTTGGGTAGACTAGGTGTGGGACAAAGTAAAAGAAAAAAGGGACAGAGTAGACCTACTGAGAAGACCAAGGTAGCTTCTCTGATCTATAAAATAAGGGTAGTAATTCCTGTCTACTTCATGGAGGCATGGAAAAGATTAAAGCTGTCTTTTGGGTGAAATGCTTTATGTAAAAGTAAGGTATTTTATATCTTGAAAGAGAAACAGTGTTTGTAGACAACACCCTCTGATTTGACATTCGCTTAGCATTATGAGATGTCGAAAAAGTACCTTTTTAAGAGGCATAAAAATCTGTAATCAATAACCCCAGTTCTCTCATAAGGAGGGCAGTGGGAAGTGGTGGGATCCCACGATAAAAGGAGCTTCAGTTCTATGAAGAAGAAAGGCACAAGGGTATCTTGTCCATGGGTATTTCTTTCTTTCTTTTTTAAAGTTTATTTATTTATTTATTTATTTACTGAGAGAGAGAGAGAGTGAGAGAGAGAGAGAACCAGCAGGGGAGGGGCAGAGAGAGAAGGGGGGACAGAGGATCTGAAGTGGGATCTCTGTGCTGAGAGCAGCGAGCCGATGCAGAGCCCGAACTCATGAATCCTGAGATCATGACCGGAGCTGAAGTCAGAGGCTTACCCGACTGAGACACCCAGGAGACCTGGTCTTCATTTTACCTGTGAAAACGATTGCCAGGACTTTGATTTGGCTGGATCTTTGATGTCATAAACTTTGCGAGATCTATTAACAGTCAGTTTAGTGAACAAAGCAGCCAAACTGTTTGAACTAATTGTTAGATTGTTTTGATTTATGTTTAGGGTTCACTTGACCGCCTACACAGATAAATAAATGGTAGACAAGGCTAATGTATGGGAGGAGGCCCTGAGAACTGGGCTAAGCACTGTGGATGGTTTGCTGTCTGTGAATATGATGTGTAAGCCAGACTGACAGAGCGAAAGCAGATTTGATACACGCGTTCCTGCCCTCGGCATCACACTTTGGTTCACGTGGCCTTAAGTTCACAAGAACTCCGAATTAGTAGTTTATTAACTTGGACTTTAATTTTGAAAAAATAGAAGACAAAATGCAACTCAGTGGCACCGCATCTCAGCGCAAAATTTTTAATATATGCCCTCCGAGCAAGTCAACATCTATGGATTCCTGTTTACACACTTGTTGCCAATTCTCAGAATACCCTTGGATAATTTTCTTGCACTTACAATAAAAAACCCAAATTGTCCTTACATGCTGCTATTTTTCTCCCTAGTTATTACAGATCTCGGTTCATATGGCCTCACCTTTGTGACTAGGCAAGTTAATTAAGCTCACTGTGCTTCATTTTACTCAGTATAAAATGGGCATTGCTATTCCTACTTCATAGAGATCCTATAAAGATCAAGTACATAAAGATCTTAGCATAGTTCCTTGCTAAAATGTGCCTTGAAATACTCGTGAGTGCCACCAGCAGGCCTGCTCTTGCAGGGATGGATCCTTGTAGGGTTTTGGCTTTACCAGGTGGTAAAGGGCCGTGACTTTGGCCATTCAGCTTAATATGGCTGCTGTCTAGCTTGTCAACCATTTCCCACCACCCGACAGCTCACTTCCTAGTCCCCGGCCACGCAGAAGTACCCAAAGATCATTCCTGGCAGAGAGGTTTGCCTTTGATAGTTCTCTGCCTGGAACTCTCTGTACCCAGGTCTGCACGTGGCTGTCTGCCTCCTGTCATGAGATCGCAGCTTGAGTATCACCTGGGGACCCTCTCCTGGACCGCTAGGCTGCAGGAGAGTCTCCTCCTAGTCACTGTCCCGTTTCCCATTCTAATTCACTTCCTGATGCCATCTTGTTTGTTTTCACTTACGTGTTGTCTGTCTCTCCCCCACTAGGATGTAAGTTGTGTGGGAGCAGAAGTCTTGGTGGCTTGCTCTGGCACCCAGAACCGTGTCTGGCACAAAATGGATTGCTCATTACGTATCTTTTGAAAGAACGGATGACTACGACTTTCTAAGTCATTTTTCCCCTTTTTTTAAAAAAAAAACCCACGGATGCTTTTTCCTATTGAAAAGCAGATGGCTTCATCCAAGGTAAATATTCTAACGCTTGCCTTGAATCAGTCTGTCTGTCCTCCTGCTTCTGTCTGAACATGAGCGCTCACGGGGTACATTTCCATTTCCTTGCTCTACTTTATGTTTCAAGGTTGGCAAGTGGACGAACTCCTTAAGCAAGCTGTAAAGGCAGGCGTCTAATCCCTCCTGGCTTCACCGGGTGCCGCATTGATGAGCCAACAAAATGCATTTGGCTCTCTGTTTACGTAAACAAGTAAATGTGTCTACGGAATGGAAATGCATCTGTACTAAATGAAGGGTGAATGTCTGTTTGAATAGACAAACACGCGGGTGCATCTTGGTGGCTCTCGAGCTGGAAACAACCCTCCATGTCTTATTGTTAATATGTTACAAATTGGTGTTTTAAAAATCAATGCCATCTTTCATGTTGGTGAGTATATTTTGACTATACCTCAGTCTATTTATCCAAAGAGCAAATTAAAATAAATATTGTTGGGGCACCTGGGTGGCTCAGTCATTTTAAGCATCCAACTTCAGCTCAGGTCATGATCTCAGTCTGTGGGTTCGACAGTCCGTGGGTTCGAGCTCCGGCATCCAGCTCTGTGCTGACAGCCCAGAGCCTGGAGCCTGCTTCAGATTCTCTGTCTCCCTCTCTCTGACCCTCCTCCATTCATGCTCTGTCTCTCTCTGTCTCAAAAATAAATAAGCATTAGGGGCGCCTGGGTGGCGCAGTCGATTAAGCGTCCGACTTCAGCCAGGTCACGATCTCGCGGTCCGGGAGTTCGAGCCCCGCGTTAGGCTCTGGGCTGATGGCTCAGAGCCTGGAGCCTGTTTCCGATTCTGTGTCTCCCTCTCTCT